>NC_090265.1:932788954-933395204 GCF_040414725.1 Anabrus simplex | reverse complement strand
CCCCAAAGAGGGTGAAACAAAAACAGAAGGAATAATAACAATAACAATATTGTTAAGAATATGAAGCCTCGCTCGCTTAACACAAGTGCACATAGACCTACCAGAAGTGGATGTCTAGGAGGAAGAGATACAGAGCAGTACAACATTTAGGAAAAAGGTTTTTGGAGTAAGGAATGCAGTCGAAAAGCCACTGGCCAAGCCATGGAGCATATCAGCGAAAGAGAGAGAAAGGAGAAGCCAAAGACTAAAGGATCTTTGGGAAGAGTACAAAGGGAAGGGCATTAGTCTGTGTGACAGAACGGCAGGTAGATTGTGTAAACGTGGCACGGAGATAGCCGTATAGAAGAATGAATGCATGAATGTATAATAATGTTAATAAATTAATATATATTAATAATTAATTTATATAATCCACCTGATAACCATTCCTATTAGGGAATCAGTCCATGTATCTTTTGTTTGGGTGCAAGCGAAGTTTGAGTTAAAACTATCAGGTGAATTTCCTCTTCCGGATTTTATTGGAAAAATGAACATCCAATACACGGTCTTTTAAGTCCGAATGTATTAGCATAGAGTCCACTATGGTTTGGATGATGCTGTCTTGGATATTTTTATTTTTATTAAGTTTAAAGATAATATTGTTTTACGTCCTACTAACTTTTTACGGTTTTCGGAGACGCCGAGGTGCGGGAAATTTGTCCCGCAGAAGTTCTTTTACGTGCCAGTAAATCTACCAACACGAGGCTGACGTATTTGAGAAACTTCGAATACCACCGAACTGAGCCACGATCGAAACTGCCAATTGGAGTCAGAAGATCAGCGCCTCAACCGTCCGATCCACTCAGCCCGGCCTTATGAAGTTCCGCGTCTCCTTTGGAATTGTCCCTCTAGCGCCAATCATAAGCCCAATGATTTCCCAGTTTTTAATCTCATACTTCTTTCCGAGATCCTCGGTGCATGGCATTTTCTTTCTCACACATTAATTGAGGCTTCTGTTCACATTCCTCGAATCTTACAATGGGATCAATTACAACAATCCATTTGTGGAAAGACATCCGACTTCTTCGTAGGCCTTCAAGTGTTGTTTATGGAGGCTCCCAGCAATCAATGTGCGGACTGTATTGTGCCGACTGATTTTCATCAACTCCCCCTCATGACGGAACCCTAATTCACGAGGTAAGGTTTCGAGCTCGTCACATCTTCTGCAGCGGGATGTATTAAGGCTCGTTTCAGGGAGAAATCGAACTAGGATGACATTACAGTTCATTTTGCTTCTGGCCATTGTCCGCTTGACATACCTCTCTTATTACTAATCCATGTATTTCCTTTATTCCAGTGGGAAAAGAATACTACTCCCTTACCTTGGGATGGCAATGAGCACCAATTTTCGAAAGAATCTTCACGCAGTACTTTTCGGATGAGCTTAGGAAGAGGATTTTCGAGACGTTCAACTTGATCCTTGCTAAGCGGCAAGCATTCAAGGCAATGGGCGATTTCAGTACGGAGCTCTCTAGTGGCTGTATGTATGGGCTTCGTACACGCATAAGCCACTTGCAAATATATATGTGCTGAATACAAGCCTCCCATTGAGTTTTGAAAATGCCAAATCCTCTAAGACTGCGTGGTGCGTAAAGCATTGCATCTGGGGTGTCACAATGTAGTCCAATAATTTCGTTAACGGAACTTCGCATTATTTTATCAATTTCAGTAGGAAATATCATTGTCAGGTATTTTAAGAGGTGCACATTGGAATGGGTAGGTAAGCTGTTGGTTGAGTATGTTTATATTCTGATCCGGAATGAGAAGGGGTGAACTAACCAGCTGGTTCAAATTCATTGTGAGCTAACTGATTACTGCAGAAGGATTAAATTTAATTAATTAATATTCAAATTAATATATGTTCATTTTTATTATTAATTACGTTATTAATTTCGTTACAGTAACTGCCTTTGTTTTTAGGAACACCGAGGTGCCAATCAGTTAATATATACATACATAGCTCGGATATTTGTAATTCGGCGTTATGCTGTTGCTGATTCTGAATGAATAAATAAATAAATAAATAAATAAATAAATAAATAAATAAATAAATAAATAAATAAATAAATAAATAAATAAATAAATAAATACGAGACTGGAGTATTGGACTCCCTACAATACCACCGGACTAAGACGGAATTGAGCACACCAACGTAAGCTCAGAAGGCCAGCGCTGTACTGTCCGAGCTACTCAACCTGGCCCCTACATTTCCACCGCATTAGACTTTATGGTGTCCGGACATTTCGGACCACGGACATTCCGTACCACTTGATTTTTGTGGATATATCGTACCACCTAGGTAATTATCTTCCTGCGAACTGTTTTCCCGCAATCCCCAAATATTTATGCCAGGACAATCCGTACCACTTGATGCGAAATTGGAATTCCATTTCCACGCCAGCGGGCGTAATGAGCCTGACAGACACATTTAAGAAATCAGAAACAAAAATAATTTACAGCATCTGCTGAAGAAACTTCTATATTATTTTTAATAACTGTCCTTTAAACTATACTTATCACTTATGTCTATGTAAATATTATCATAAGAAAGTCGATTTTTTGAAGTATAAATACTGAAACAAAACAATGCAATAGAAATATATATCGTGTTCGGGTGCAATTTGCCTGGCGAGCATAAGGATGGATAATATTACTATTATTGTGAATATTTATAAACTACTGCATTATTTCAGTATCAGGTAAGTAAAATAAAATATTTTGATGAACTGGCCGATATGGGTTTGAAGGTCACGTGGAAACAGGAAATCTCTGAAAGGTGGAAGTACCTAGGTCGCCGCGAATGACGAATCTTCTTCTTCTTCTTCTTCTTCTTCTTCTTCTTCTTCTTCTTCTTCTTCTTCTTCTACCGCTTTTTTCCACACCTTGTGCGGTCGCCGGTGCGAACTGTGTGTCACATGTGGATTTGGCCCTGATACCCTTCCTAACACCAACCCTATGTGGAGGGATGTAATCACTATTGCGTATTTCTGTGGTGTTTTGTAGTGTAGTGTATTGTCTGATTATGACGAGGAGAAGGTTGGCACAAACACAAACAACCGGTCAGATAAGGAGTCGGATCCGAGAATGACGAATTTGAGATAATTAACGTGTGCCAATCAGATCAGTTGCGCCCGACGGAAGGTTAACATCAGTAGTGGTCACACCGTGCGGAGTTTTCTGCGCCAGTAGTGGACAATGTATGTGCAAATGAATACATTCATTAAGGATATGGTTTTTACTTCGCAATACTTCCCACTCTTGGAGTGGTACGGAATGTCCTCTCCTAAGTATTTTTTAAGTTATTAACTGACACTTCGCAGGTAATCAGCCGGTCAAGTGGTACGAAATGTCCGGTGGTACGAAATGTCCTAGAACCAGATCTTATAACGGAGATATTATGAAAGATTATTTCTATCATGTATGTCAACAGCGAGTATTGCCGATATGAAAATATTAAAGCCCCCGTCAGCCACAGGCAATACAGCTGTTACTGAACAGCATGGAAAATTCAGCTGTGAGCAGAGTTCACTGAACAGCTTTCTTCTCAGAAACTTTCGTGTGTGGACATCACAACACCGCAACAAATCAACGGTAATACATCTTGTTTCTTGGTATGGCTAAAACATAGCAGCGCTGAAATATGTTGCGTGAAACACACAATAACGAAGCCGAGTGCGATTGGAGTGTGGATATTCTGCAACGCACATACAGTAGTGAATATTTCCACTAGTTTTAAATTGATATTCGAACAGAAATGACATAATAGATATACACCCGCAGCATTTATCGAGGCATATAGGAGCATTGGTCTAGACATAAACACCAGTAAAACGGAATTTTTGTATCAGCCTGCACTAACCTGGAACGCTGCTGCTCATGCTACCATGGTTAATTGAACTAGCTTAAAAGTGATGAACATGTTCTCTATGTGGGCAGCCACCTCTCAACAAATGCGAACATTCAGCATTCAAACGACTATTTAGTAGACATTTATGGAAAGTAATGGTCCGAATTAAATTTTCATCCAATCAACCATCGATCAAGAAAGGCACAAAACCGTTCTGTATAGTTTTGAGCTCTCATACCCTCCTTTCCTTTGGCAACTTTTCTCACATTCTGATGTGGTCGTAAGTGTGATCTTTGTCGCACATGTGGATTTGACCCAGTTTTACGAACGGGTGCTTATCCAGAAGCTAATCTTGTTTCAAGGGATTTTATTATCAGGTATGCATTTGGTGGTTGGCAGTGTGGTACGTTGCGTGTAAGTAAAGTCGTGTGTATTAAAAAAACGTTTAACACTCAGTCCCCGACCTAGAGGAATAAAATAAAATAAAATAAAATAAAATAAAATAAAATAAAATAAAATAAAATCCCAGACCTGACTGAGAATCAAACTAAGGATCCTTTGAACTTAAAGCCACTACGCTGGCCATTCAGTCAAGTAGCCAGACTAACGTTCTTCAGCTTGTTACAAATATTTCTGAGTTTCTAGAGGAACCTTGGCTCATTTTGGTTTTTAATTTAAACCAGGATGCCCTTCTTGACACCCCGCGGTATTTCGGGTGAAAATTACTTCTCAGGATCGACCACAATTGGAACTTCAGCAGTTCGAGCAGAAAGCCAGCAGCTAAGACATTGTGTAAACCACGCCTTCCCACTTTTTTAAAAGCACTTTTAATTAAAAGAATAAAATACCATTCTAATAAGCAGCAGGTCAAAAATCCACTGCAAGCAGTTGCAGGTAGTATTTCTACCAATAAACTTAGGCGAGAGATACTGCTGCTACGGAAGCAAGATATTTGTTCACAAATTTTTTTATTTACTCATTGTTCATTGAAGTGTATTGTCATGTACGATGAAACAACATATCGTCGTTGAAAAAACCCACGGCACTTAACACCCTTGAAAGGGCCTTGGCCTGCCCAGCGACCGCTGCTTAGCCCGAAGGTCTGCAAATTACAAGGGGCCGTGTGGTCAGCACGACGCATCCTCTCGAGCGTTATTCTGGGCTTTCGAGACCGGGGCCGCCATCTCACCGTCAGATAGCTCCTCAATTCTAATCACGTAGGCTGAGTGGACCTCAAACCAGCCCTCAGATCGAGAGAAAAATCTCTGACCTGGCCGGGAATCGAACCCTGGGCGTCCGGGCGAGAGGCATTGCAGCTACCCCTACACCACAGGATATCGTCGTTGCGCCTGCGACAACCCGTATCTGATAATGTAATGGGTGGAAATACTGACCCGCAGCGCAATTATGATAGAGCGACAAGTCTTTGAAATTACTTCCCAAATATTAAACCTTAAATGAGAGAACCTTATCGGCCAAAGTTCTAAGCTGAAATATATCGCACAGCAGTTTTCTCAGGTGCAACGACGATATTCATTGTAAACTATCCAGGAGGAGAGAGATAACATGGCGAATGAAACACATAAATACCAGCAATGACTGAGCTTCACGTGATGTGGGATTAAAGAAAACTCGTGTCCTCGTCCTGAGTTGGTGCAGATCTCTTCAGGCACACCCCCAATGGATGTGAGCTGCTTGTACCATTTCAATCACATACTAGACCTCCTGTCATTCTTAAATCTCTGGCATCACAAGGAATCGAACCCGGCCCTCCGAGGACGGAAGTTAACTTGGCAACGGAGGCAGATAAAAAAAAATCGTGACCTCGTCCAGAGGTGATGTAGCTCTTTTCCGGTGGAGGTGGGCTGCATGTTTCTGATGTTAGAGTATAACAGGAAAAGTAGTAGCACTTTCTAACATCTTATCTTGTTCACCCAGTTCTTGTGTGTTACATCCCTAGATATCACAGAACTGTAAGAATTTACCCTCATCACTAAACCCTACGTGTTCTAGGCAAGAAAACACTGTTTTATAGTTACGGTAGTGGTGATTATTGTATTATGGGGAAGTACAAGTACCTGTAGAAAAAAGAAGAGACCGACACTTCACAAAATGACGGCGTAAAAGTAAGGACAGGAAGGGCCGTGAAGGACGAGAAAATAAATGAATCCCTGGGTGTCGCAAAGCTAATAGCATCGGGATCGGAAGAAAATAATGATTGATCAATGGATATCGGATAGGAAAATTGAAAGCAAGGAGGCTGTCATAAGTAAGTAGAAAAAATGCAAGACTAAGCTAGTAGGAGACACGTGGTCACACTAATGTTAAATGCCCCCTGGGATTACCCCAGTTAAAGTGAGGAGCACATTAGAAGGCGGGTGAGTAAGAGCGTTCTGCGGAGTGTGAGAGAGTAGTGGTGGTGGTGGTGGTGGTGGTGGTGGTGGTGGTGACGACTATTGCTTTAAGAGGAAGTAAAATTATGCGACCATCCTCTATTAACACTAATCATAGGAAAAATGGAAGGGATCTGACACTTCGAATAATGAAAGTATCGGTCAAAGTAAGGCAAAGGCCACGAAGAGCGTGAAAACGAAAGACTACCTAGACCTCCAATGCTCTAATACCGTCGGGAGGGTGAGGCAGAGTAGGCCATTGTGATGTCACCAGACTGCTTTCATGACGTCTCTCTCTCTCTCCCGGCAGTAGGCTCTTCAATTAGGAACGAGTAACTATGAGGCAAACAACCTTGCAGTTGTAGTTTACAAATGTTATTTCTGTCACCCATATTCTTTAACACGAATGCAATAAATAATCCTACTACTTAGCGTGAACTCAAAAAACGTCAGCAACAAACTCCGTACGCGCCACGAACTGCGCTCATGGAAGAGAAACATCCGACTGTCAGCTATTGGCTGACGACCATGTGATAGTACTTCTTTTCACGCCATAGCTAGTTCTCACCCGCCTTCCTATATGTTCCTCAATCTATTCGCTTCTTACGACAAGCAGAAGATTCTACTTCCCCACCCACAGTGGTAAAACTTCTTCTCATGCTTTGTTCTTTGTACATAATTGGTTCAGAATTGCCTAACAACTTTGCCACAATTTTGAATAGTTCGTCCAGGCTCGTACTTTTTACTTGGACGCAACTGCGTGTTTTATAGTTGTTTAGGAGCTCACCGCCCATGCACATGGTTCAGAGATCAAATTTTAGCTCAGTGAACTACCATCTAATAGCAGCCAAGTGGGGGATTCGTATCACTAGACTGAACATAATGTAAAAAGAAGAAAGCTATATAATACCCTGGCCGCAGTACAGCTGTTAGCTTGCGCTCGGGAGGTAGTGAGTTTGAACTCCATCGTAGGCTGATTTGAGGATGCTTTTCCTTCGTTTCTGATTTTTGCACAAGGAAAATGCCAGGGCTGTACCTTATTTATGACCGCCGCAGCTCGGTGCCTTCTCAACCCTACAGATTTCTTGTCCCACCATCGCTCAAAATCTAACCATATCAGTATGGCGTTTGCTGGGTTTCAAATACTCTGTGTTGCTGAAGAATGATTTACACCCCTCCAAGCGCTGGCCAAAGGCACATACCATGAAATGACCAAGAATACAATGTTAAATAGTTCGATCCTGGTCGGTCTTTCTGAAAGTTGTATCCCCCAGACTCAGGGACGTTAAAAATGTACTCGATCCCGGTCAACTCTCTCGAAGGTTTTGTTCCCTCTGATTCAGGTGTGGAATACTAAATAAATATCTTCTTCTTCTTCTGCCGCTTTTATCACATCTGTGTTGTCGCGGGTGCGAACTGCGTCGTACATGTGCATTTCCCCCTGTTTTACTATCGGATGCCCACCTTCGCGTCAACCTTGTGGAGGGAAGTAATCACTATAGCGTGTTTCTGTGGTGGTTGTTAGTATGGTGTGTTGTCTGAATATTAAGAGAGAAGTGTTGGGACAAACATAAACAGTCAGTCCTCGAGCCAGAAGAATTAATCAGACGAGATTAAAATTCTCGATCAGGCTGGGAATCGAAGCTGGAGCTTCTGAACCGAAGGCCTCAACACGGACCATTCAGCCAAGAAGTCGGATCCTAAACAAATAAATCAATTTACACAATATTTTAAACCTTGATATGCGGTAGCTGCCATCCGCAGTTCAATATTATTATTTTTTTAAAGCATTTATACAGTTACTAGCATCGTGTGCGTAATGTTTGCTTCTTAATTACTTTTTGTACTGTATGTGAAATACATATCATATTCCATGCTGATACGATTTATTACGTAGTATTTTTTATGACCTGTTAAGCATCGATGGTAAGTTATGCACTGAAAAATGAAATATACTTTATCCTTGCGGCAACCCTATAGTTAGGAAAGTTATAAAATATGGACAAGAGGTACGTATTTTAAATTATACTCTCTCCTGAAAATACCAAAATTTTAATCGAATACAGATATACATCCTGCTGTACAGTATATACTATACAGAGGTGGTGATTATGATATCTTAGTCCTTAAACTACCGATAAACATGGCTGTGTGGTTTCAGTCCCCTAGCTGGAACTTTCATCCGGCTGATGGTTGGCTCGAATTCTGCCGGTGGCAGCCCGGAGGATAGTTTACGGTTATTTCCTATGTTGACTCCTAGAAAATTCTGTGGCTCTAACTTTCATTAAAGCCACCTCCGCAACCTACCCAATCCTAGCACTCTTCCACCCTTTCGGTGAAAACTTATGTGATAAAGTGACGTTAAACCTATGG
Source organism: Anabrus simplex (assembly GCF_040414725.1). NCBI lineage: Eukaryota > Metazoa > Arthropoda > Insecta > Orthoptera > Tettigoniidae > Anabrus > Anabrus simplex. Next base: position 933,386,551 of record NC_090265.1, on the reverse strand, counting down.
CAAAAAGGAGTCAAAGTTAAAAATAACCCGAAGTGTAGGATATCCTTTGGATAAAATATTCTCTTGACTTACCTTCTTCTTCCGAAACGTTTCAATAAGCAGATCCAAGTCTGTTCTCCCCAGAGGTGAGTTGAGATGTATTCCTTTGTAGGTTCCATCCACAGTCTGCAGACTACTGTCTTCTGACTCGTCCTCAAACTTATCATTCACGTTTTCTGAAACAAGAATGTCAACTGTCATATTTTCAGCGATGAAGTATGTTCATACGAGGATGTGCATTAGGGGGCAGTTTATAGTTCTACCATATGCGGCAAAACAAATGACACTGACATGATATTCAATTGAATTTGTACAGCATGTGTTCAAAATGTGTACCATCACGTGCCACATATTTTAATTCATAACTTTTCTGAATATTATGGAACATATTAATGAATAGAGGTTGCTATAAGGATGCAAAATAAAACGTTATACTTTTAGGCGGGTCATTGTCTTTCCACATGCCCCATATGAAGGAAAATTGAGGTGCGAGATCTGGTGAGCAGAAAAGCAGTGGCAGTTCGTGCATGAAGGGGTTTTGGACGCCGCCCTACCACCTTTTAAAAACCATTTAACGTTATTTCACTCTGTAATTAATTATGTAAAGGGATGGACAAATGTAGCGAAGTCGAACTTATAGTGGCGTTCTGTTCAGTTATACAATCTTTAATATTTCGGCAGTAAAATTTTGCTTTTCTATTTTCAAGAAAATGGCAAAGGCTGCTGGCTGCTGTCCAGCACGCTCGATGTTTTCTCTTTAGTCGTGAGGCGTTCGAACTGTGGCAGCGAAGCCCTGAGTAGGTCCCACACTTTGTAAGTGTGCGGGGTGCGTGAGGAGCCTGGAAGGATGATATCGGCTTGTCAGGGGAAGGAAGAGTGCAGGCGGGTGTATGGTCTGCAAGGTTAGTATGGTCTGTCCGGCAGAGCCCTCAGTAGGTTCCTAGAGTTTAGCAAGGCTGCGGGGTGCGGGACGTGGGAGGAGCTTGGAAGGATGATATCGGCTTGTCAGGGGAAGGAAGAGCGCTGTCGGGTGTAAGTGCTGAACGGCGGAGCCCTCAGCACATCTCCAACCACTTTACAATGTACCCATGCTTTTCCCTCCACGTCCTGTATTCATTTTTTTTTTTTGAGATTAATTGCTGAACATTTTACAAAACAATGAATTCCATTAAAGTAACTACTTAAACGATTCAGTTCTATAAAGAAGCTAAAATAAAGATTTAAAATGTAACCATAACGTGACGGCACTATTTATAGTGTGATCAAATTGTTAAATACGTTTTCATGCTTTGAAATTGGAGCAAGGAGAGAGAAATTCGGGAGTGCACTGAGTATATGTATTCATGAATATGACTGTGATCAGTGAAACAGTGCAGTTCCATAATAGTCGCGATTGCATTAGCTGTTAGCCTATTAATGTGTGTGCATAAATGCCATTGTAGTGTAGTTGATTCATTAATTAATGTTGTAATGCAAGCAGATTTTTATTCATCTAGTACCAGCGGATTATTATTATTATTATTATTAATATTAATAATAATAATAATAATAATAATAATATTTGTTTTACGTCCCACTAACTACTCTTTTACGGTTTTCGGAGACGCCGAGGCGCCGGAATTTAGTCCCACAGGCGTTCTTTTACGTGCCAGGAAATATACCGACACGAGGCTGACGTATTTGAGCAGCTTTAAATACCACCGGACTGAGCCAGGATCGAACCTGCCAAGTTCAGGTCAGAAGGCCAGCGCCTCAACCGTCTGAGCCACTCAGCCCGGCCTTATTATTATTATTATTATTATTATTATTATTATTATTATTATTATTATTATTCATATAAATGTATCATGGTGCTGGCCAATAATAACTCAACCGATTGGGGAGAGGAAAGAGATGGCCGCACAGCCCTGCCAGAGTAAAATGTCACGAACCCCGACTGCAGGAAAGCTACGGGAATGGACTTCCACGAGAAATTCGGTGTTTCCCATGTGTCATTGCAGAAGGGTAGGTGACTCTCCGTGGTGTGGGCTATAGCTCCATCTTGCAGCATCCACTGCCGCGCAGTCGTTTTTTAGGTCGTCATCGTCTTCGTGGCGTTGACTTCTTAAATGCTTTTTCAGGCGCAGGAGTAAGTGGTAGTCACTAGACACTAGGTCACGACTCTACGGAGGATGATCAAATTGTCCCCAACAAAATGAAGTGATGAGGTCTCGGGTTCGATTAGCCGTGTGAGATCGCATATTAACGTGAAGTAAAAGAATCCCCCTTGTGAGCATGACAAGCCGTTTGTTTTGAATTGCGTGAGCACAACTTCCGATAATTTAAGCGTCCTAACACAGTTCCATATAGAACACTGCTTGATATTTCAGGCAACCCATAACTTAATGACAAAATTTTAAAGCATCTGTTTTTTCGAACCTTTACATCAACTTTTTGTACCACGTCTTCAGAATTGACAGACGGTCGCCCACTACGCTTCTCGTCGTGGACATTAGTACGGCTTTCTTTAAATGCTCTAACCCTTTTCCTTACCATTCATTTGCTCGTAGTGTGTTCTACATACACTTCACTAATCTGCCAATGAATTTCAACAGCTTTCACGCCTTTTCCATTTAAAAATCGAATCACGGCGCGTACTTCACATTCGGCGGGATCGTTAATTGTCAAGAGTCATTTTTAAATACGCACAAACAAACGTAAATACGAGCGAATGCTTCCGTAATGGCGTTGTGGCTAGCCTACAGATGAACGTACTGAGCACGTATGCTCTGAACGACGATCGAAGCGCTGCAGCAGCCATATTTAAAAACGGTACTTACTTTAAAAATATGCTTCGTACTTGGAGAGGTACTGTAAGTTCCTGGCGCGACAAAAAACGGCGCAAATCCCGCATGAATGGAGTAACAGTCAGGTCCACTGAGTTCGATAGCTGTAGTCGCTTAAGTGCGGCCAGTATCCGGTATTTTGGAGATAGAGGGTTCGAACCCCACTGTCGGCAACCCTGAAGATGGTTTTCCGTCGTTTCCCATTTCCACACCAGGCAAATGCTGGGGCTGTACCTTAATTAAGGCCACGGCCACTTCCTTCCCACGCCTAGCTCCTTGCTATCCCTATCTGTGTCGGTGCGACGTAAAACAAATTGTAAAAAAACAATCAGGTCTCTGTACACTTCCTGGTCCACTGCTATTTTTTTTTAATTCTGTGCAGCATCGTCGACGAAATAAGGGCCCAATACTCCATAACCGGACGCGGTGCACCATACTGTGTAGTGGTTCCTGTATAACGACACCAGGCCGTTCAAACTCTATAAAATGAGTTGCTTGTCGATTGATGTACCCATCATGCTGAATATGAATTTCATCCGAAAACCATATGTTGCAGAAGGAATCTGGACCCTCATACATCATGGACACCATCCGGCTGCAGTAACTTCATACGGTATGCAAATCCACCCAGGTATTTACACAACCACCGAGCAGACTTATCACTGAAATCGAGTTACAGAGATGTTCGTAGTGGACTTCGGGGACTGTTGGAGAAGTCGTCCAAGATTTTCGTTTGTGGTGACTGTTCTTTGGTACCCTTACGACGGAACTTGTCAATGACATCTAACATTTTTCAGTTATTTCGTGCCTCATTAAATCGCTCCTCGTACTGGCCTTTAACGTGAAAATACTCGACCCTTCCTTACGCCTCAACCTGTATAACCGAAAATAATGTTCCAAGATAAACACTTTCCCTTCTGTTGTAAAGTCCATAACTGCAGAAATCAACACAACACTGAATTTACAATGTGTCAAGCTATTACATACAATAAATCAATACTTCGTTGCTGTGAAAACGCGGACAGCAGATGAACAATAATATCAGTGTCTCTTTTGCCACATGAAAACCTACAACCTGTTTTCCAGTCATTTGACCGGGTCAGGGATGTAATAAATGAAGCAGATGGGGTCGCCACTCCCAAAGTGATTTATTAATGAATGATAGATGCAATGAAATGTTAATGGAGAGTGTTGCTGGAATGAAAGGTGACAGGGAAAACCGGAGTACCCGGAGAAAAACCTGTCCCGCCTACGCTTTGTCCAGCACAAATCTCACATGGAGTGACCGGGATTTGAACCACGGTATCCAGCGGTGAGAGGCCGACGCGCTGCCGTCTGAGCCACGGAGGTTCTTTTGCTACATACCGTAGAATATTTTACCCAATTCAGAAATCGTATGAGCTAATGCTAACAGGCACACTCTCGTCGCAGTGTGCAAAATCTGTGTCACACACCAGGGGTGGAAATAAGAGAGCTGAACATTCTACAAAATAGTTCCCTTCCAAACAGGATTTTCCGACAGTGAAATATCCCGAGTCATTAAACTCAAACTGGAATGTGTGGTCCGTGATGAGAAACACGAAATGCTAGGGGCTTTACGTCGCGCCGATAGGTCTTATGGCGACGATGGGATATGAAAGGCCTTGGAGTGGGAAGGAAGCGGCCGTGGCCTTAATTAAGGTACAGCATTTGCCTGGTGTGAAAATGGGAAACCACGAAAAACCATTTTCAGGGCTGCCGATAGTAGGATTCGAACCTACTATCTCCCGGATGCAATCTCACAGCCGCGCGCCTCTACACGCACGGCCAACTCGCCCGGTAAACACAAAATGAATGGTTATCTGAAGAGTACTGCAAACAACCTACATGACTTTTCATATCATTTAAAAGCCTATACTATAACTATGAAAGTAAAACCTTTCAATTTTCTAAGGATAAGTGAAATAGAGGTCTCAGAAATTGCGAACAATAATATACGATAATTTTGAATATTTTGTTTGAGCGCTATCACAGTTAAGAAAATAATTTTAAGTGCACTGATTTTAATGAGAATAGAGAAGATAAACATGATCAATGTTCTAAGGATGACTGGAATATGGCAAGTTGAACCCAGCAAGTTTCCCGCAGGGGCAGATATCAACCCTAGCTGGTCAGGGTTTGAAGCAGCCCACTCTTCCCTCCAGACATTATTCATGTTGTACTGTGATTCAACCAGCCTCTTTTCTAGTTGCCATGATGGATGTCGAGATTTTAATCTTCCATGCTTCTGACGGTTGCAATCCTGGTGAATCGGCAAGAGTGTATTTGCAGTACATTTCGACCATTCCTTCTTCAGAGCAGTTAGCCTTCGAATGTGAGGAGGATGGATGTTAGTTAATACTGGCAGCCATTTAAGTGGTGTGGATTTGAGTGTGCCAGACACTGTCCTCATGGTATCATTCAGCTGGACATCATCTTTTCCGGAGTGTACGCTGTTAATCCATACAGGGCTGCAATATTCTGCAACTGAGTATACTAGGGCATGCGCTTTTGTTCGGAGAACATTAGCATTTGCTCCCCATCTAGTGCCACTGAGCTTGTGAAGGATGTTGTTACGTGTTTTAACCTTTGCTGCTGTTCTGTAGAGGTGTTCTTTATACTTCAAAGAGCAATCAAGCACAATACCCAAGTATTTTGGATGAACTCAGTATTTTAGCTGTTGGCTTCTGAATTGGACCTGTGGAAGGTAATGGTCTCTTCTGTTGTCCAGTGAGCTTATCTTGCCATACTTAATACTATATTCAGGGCCAGTTATTGCTCTGTTTGAGACAATGTAAAAGTTCTAACTTCACGACTTACTGCTACAGATCGTGTAACTACTAGAATTCAATTTAGAGGGCTCCCTGAGACAAATGAGTTCAAACATTTTAATTAAATTTCGTCATGATCCGAAAGGGAAAATTTGCATGGATCCATTGTATTCGATAATTGAAATCTATTTTGATACCCAACTTTATGTTCTATGATTGCACTATATTAGTTGTGAATAACGTGCGAGATAGCACAGGTGCCAAGGTGTTCGAACGGATGGCCTTTCTAGGGAGATTCACGAGCAATCAGTTGTACAATTCCAAGGAGTAAAGAATTCTTTCTTTCATGAAACCTGAAATCCCCGTAGGAGATAAGAGGAGATATGAAATGGGTTGACGTCCAATCCTATTTTGCGAGCTGCGTATCGAATTCCCCAGCGCCGCCAATGGAGCCTCCTTGGTTGATTGTGCCGTCATCCCACAGCTCGCACGACTTGAAACATCAGACAATCCAATTTTAGTTGCCAGGACCGGTTCATAGTTTTGAATCGATCTGAAGGAGGCACTACTGTTGTACGCTACTACAATAGTAACTATAATTACTCCCTTACATAAAGATATGGTACGTAAACCGATCATCAGGACGTATGAAGTGTCATTTCTGTCGGTTCATGAAATCCTACGGCAAAGTGCACGGCAATCCCTGTTCCTTCCCTTCACACAATTAACCAGGTGCTCATTTCTGTGGCAGGTTGAGTAAATACAAGACTATTAGCCTCCCCAGAAGTGAAATTTTCTAAATTTCCTGACCTCACGACGAGGAATCGTACCCACATCTTCTTTCGAAAGCGTGTATAATACGATTATCGGGGTGTTTACGAGTACTGCTTCAGAAATAGTCTAAGGAAAGGTAAATATAGAGATTTATAATGTATCGTATTCAAAATATAATCTGTAGACTATCCGGCTCGATGTCTGAGTGATCACCGTCATGGCCTTCGGGCTCGTGTCCCGTGTTAAATTACCGGCCAGTTCGAGGGATTTTAATTTGAAATTCTTAATTTCTTTGGCTTAATTTCTTTGTGCTGTCGCGAAAATTCATGCTACTCATATAACACACACACACAACAGTATCCTAAACAACAACAACAACAACAACAACAACAAAACAACAACATTTTGAAAGCAAGCTAGATGCCGTCCACTCTTGTCTGTGTGTCAGCCTTACAAAGACTACACTAGGCTAATAATAGCCACAAAAAGTTATTATAGTACCTCTTTTAATTCCTCGTCTTAATCCCAATATACTGCGGTCAGCATTTGATATGAATTTGGCCCATTATTACGAATGGATGCCCTTCCTGGCGCCAAATGTGTGCAGAGAGATGGAAGGTATTATATTACCTGTAGACTAGGAAAAAATGAATTGGCAAGGGAAACAAACATTTTGTCTTATAAGGTACATGGTCACTGCCTTCTTATCAAAGCATCGTGGTTCAAATCTCGTGCAACGAAAGTGAACTTTTTAAAATGAAATTTCATGTACTTTTGATTTGGATGCCACGTAGAATTTGTGAAGTCCCGTGGCTGCCATAGTGATACTAACATAAATTTAAAAGTACAAGCATGCTTCCTTGCTTGGATATCTTGTTTAATTGTGAATTACATAATTTATGAAGCCTAAGTATAACGCCCTGGCCGAGGCGGTAAAGGCGTGCTCGGTTCGCCCGGAAGGACGTGGCCTCGAATCCCCGTCAGGAAGTCATAAAATTTAAGAAACGAGATTTCCACTTCCGAAGGTGCATATAGGCCTGAGGTTCACTCAGCCTACACCAAAAATGAGTACCAGGTTAATTACTGGGGGCAAAGGTGGCCGGACGTAGAGCTAACCACTGTACCCCATCAGGTACCGAGGTTACGGATAGTGGAAGCCTTTACCTTCCACCCCTCCAAGGGCCTTCATGGCCTGTACGGAGATGGCTTTGCTTTTTTTCTTTAGTATAACGCGCTTTTTATTGTCGGAGTGAGGAATACATCCAGGTTTGACATTTAGTGAGACAGGAAATTTAAACAGTATCTGAATAATAGTGTGGATTAAATTTTGTATTAACTGCAGTGAGTACGATTGCTACATATACCTTCGCGGTTGAGAACAGTGAATGATTACACTTGTGACAAAAACTAAGGCAACAAACCTGCATATCTCTACCCTGTGTCCAGTTCAACAAACTAGCGTTCAAATATAATAACAATCAAAATGTTTTAAAAAGAGCCTGTCCGTACAATTTAAAAACATGAGCACACAATACTCTTCTAAACGGCAAATGGCATTCCCGTCCCCTTAAAACCATGACAATAGCGGCTGTCCATGCACCTACGCCAGGGGTGACTGGCTGTGTTAAGTCCAACATCATCTAGCACATTCCGCTATGGCACAGAAGACGACGCCTAGAGGGGAGTCGTCAACATGTCAACTGGACAGATGGACAGTGGGCAAATTTCCTCTTTACGGATGAGTCCAGTGATCTACCAAGTACTCACATCTGGAGAGCCAAGAACAACAACACCAAAATCCGTATGCAGGCGGATCCATAATGATATGTGGAGGCTGTTAGGTATCGTGACGAGTACTTGGCACCACATGTTCGGTTGTTCCGGGGTGGTGTGGGCATGGATGCCCATCCTCACCGAGTATAGTCCGTCGCTGACTTCCTAGAAACACAAGATATTGCTCGCATGGATTCGCTTGCTTGCTTACTCGACTTCAATCCGATAGAGCATGTTTGGGATCCTCTAGGAAGTCACGTTTCTTCACGTAGACATCTACTACTGAAGCTCCAGGAGGTATGGGATGTTCTACAGGAAGTATGGGTGTTGTTAATTCTAAATGATTTTCTTCTTTTTTTCTTTTTTTTACAAGCTGTTTTTCGTCCCACCGACGCAGGTAGGTCTTACGACAACGATGGTACAGGAAAAAGCTACCGGCAGGGGAGGAAAGAAATCGGCCATGGCCTTAATTAAGACACAGACCCAGCATTTACTTGGTGTGGAAATGAGAAATCACGGACAACCATCTTCAAAGCTGCTAACAGTAGGGTTTGAACCCACTATCTCCCGAATGCAAGCTCACAACTGCGCGTTCCTAACCACACGGCCAATTCGCTGATAACTCAAAGTGAGTTTGATGACCTTATTTGCAGCTTTCCACATCATTGTCAGACCTTTTTTGCTGACAGCGGTGGTCATACGCCATGAGTAGACGTAATCCGTTTCCCTGGTTTTGTACGAGACGGGGATTAAATTTGAAAAACACGAAAGTTGATGCTTTTTGCAAAGTTTGATCGGATGTTTACGTTGTTTCTGCTCTATGTAATAAATATTCATTACGACCAACAAATATATTTCCGTTCATGTTGTGTGTGTGTGTGTGTGTGTTTCTGTGTTACTTAAATTTTGGGCACCAATTTGTTTTAAGTACTTACTAACTGATCCGTATGACATTCCATTCCATATAGGCCTATTCTCCATTATCTACCTACCTGTAGAGGATGCTTTGGATGATACTTCTGCACTGACAGGCCTTGCCGAGGGATCTGGCATGTGCATCAGCAGAGCGTTGAAGAAGTTGTATAACTGAAAACGAAACCGCATAATTATATCTCATTAGACTCATGCTTATAAATGCTGAAGACACAAGCACACATATCATGCACATAAGAAAAACTATTGAAATTGAATAAATAGTGGTTATAATGAAACAATTGATAGAGAATTGGAGAAAAATATTTATATACAGGTGGGTCAATAACGGCGTGGAGAGGCTGTCAGGTATCGTGATGAATTCATGTTGTCATTACGACCATGACGTGGGAGCCTTTGGCGACAGAACGGAACACCGATATTTTAAGAGATGCTACGTCAGTGATAGATATGGAAATAGTATAACATGATATGGGTGTTGTAGTTTCCCTAACTTGAGTTTTTCAAAAACGGAAATTTCCAGTATTCCTAATCAAAGGTTAAAATAGTTATTTCAGGTTTTTAGTCGGCGAATATCTCATAAGTTTCCAAATTCGTTTTTGGTGATAGAAAGTATAAAACAAAATAATCCACTAATAATCCACTCGCTAAATACAAAGAGTTTATAAGAAGAAGAAAAATAATACTGATGTTGTTGATGATGATGATAAGTTAAATTTGAAGCTTTAAATATTCTTCAGCAGACGCAAGCAAAGAATAATTCACGGAATAGAAAGTCCATTTAAAATATAGCTTGCGTACCGTATGATAGATCATACACTGCTTTAATCAGTTGGTGAATTAGCGAGGCTTTTTTTTCTGTGTAGGAAATAGAGATGAGATAAATGGTTACTTTCAAGTATTATGTTCCACTGTATCTACTACACTGTAGTATTAGGTTGGAGTACGGATATAAAAGTAATATAATACAAATTGTAGATCAGCTTTAAGAGGAATAGTCACTATAATTGCTGCCTCTTGCAGCCACTAGCCGCACCTTAGTAAGTACGTTAATAGCAGTATTATATCTACGCCTCACTTTGTTCAAATCCTACTGTCTCTTTCACCAGCTTATCACTCACATTCTTAACTATTTTAAGAATATAAGCAATTGCCCATTTACATTCCCATAACGAATATATCGAAAACTTCATTTGTATAAAGTGGAACGACAGATCTCCCAGATGCCACGAAAAACTGCAGTTGAACAGACATTGTAACCAGAAATCATGTAATTTATTTACGAACGAGTGGCATACACTACTCGCGTTGTAGTTTGAGTCATCAGTCCATTGACTGATTTTATGCAGCGCTCCATTACGGTATACGGTGCTAACCTTTTCATTTCTATGCAACTGCTGCATCCTCTAACCTGCTTGTCATATTTATACCTTGGTCTAATCCTACCGTTCTTACCACCTATTTCCTAAAAAACCAAATGAATCAGTTCTGGGTGTCTTTATATGTGTCCTATCATTCTATCGCTTCTTATCGTTAAATTAACCAAAATACACTACCGTAAAAACATGAAAAATTCTCAAGGGCAAGGTCATCCCATTTACAACCGATGTGACAAGTATTTCATCATTCCAGGAGTATATTATTACAAATACAGACCAAATGAAACACACGTCACAGGAAAGGGTGCCCAAATAGTCGCATCAATAAACAGTGTACCATCCTCTGGCAGCAATGCAGGGGTGTATTCGCGCATGCAAACGATCATAAAGGTGCCGAATTGCATCCTGCAATAGACTGTCTCAAGCATCTTACACCTTTTGATGAAATTCGGCAATGGTTCTTGCAGACTCTGGAGTACACGTCAGTTCTCGCTTCATCAAGTCGCTGCCGTGAGATCTGGTGATCACACTCACCAGGGCAGTTGTTGTACACCACGTAGAGTACGTTGCGTCGTAAGAACTGTATGTGGACATGCATTGTCCTGCTGAAAAAGCACATCACCTTCCTGACGAAGAAATGGCAGTAACACGGGGACAACAACATGTGTAATGTAGCGAGCACTGCTTAAGTTACCCGGAAGAAACACCAACTGTGACCAAGAGTTGTAACTGATGGCCCCCAACACCATGAAGCGTGGGGTAGGACCTGGGCGTCATGGGTCAATGCACTCTGGAATAGGTCGCTCACCAGGTCTACGCCGCACACGTGTATGTCTATCACTTCCATACAGACGGAACCTACTTTCGTCATTGAAGACAACAGATCACCACACCCCTCTCCAATCGATTATTTCACGTCACAAGAGTAGCCCTGCTTGGCGGTGTCGTGGTATCAGTGGTAGCCTGGCCAGACGCACACGTGGTCGCAATCCTGCTGCTAGCAGATAGTTCCTTATGGTCCTTGGCGAGAACAGATGCAACATGTGACCGGATTTCGTTTCTGGATGATGTTCTGTCAGCCACAGCTGCTCGCACAATGCGTTGATCTTGACGTGCGTCTGTTCTATGTTGACGTCCGGAGCCTGGTCTATGGGTGTGAGAATGTTCCCCAGATCACTGCAGAAAGCTGCGACACACCACCGATACATTGTGACCAACATGTGCAGCAATCCGTCGATACGTCCATCCAGCTTCCCGCAGCCCCACAACGCGAGCCCGTTCAAATGGTTGCAGTTGTTCAACAGGAGCACGTACTCGTCGGCGCGGCATGGTTCGCTCTTGAATGAATGTTCCAAACATTGTTCACCTCTAACCTCAGCAAAAATGCCTGCAGGGTCAGAAGAGAGTGCGCACGGACAGGCCTCCTGAACGCCATCTGATCGCCGATGTCTGTGCCAAATGACTCCCTCAGAATACACATATAATACCCTTGTGCCGCTGAACAGAGACCTTTAGGATGTTGCATGTTCTTTTTCCGGTACTATAGATCTCCTGTCACCAATTAGATTCAGTATATCTTGATTCGTGATTCGATCTATCTATCTATCTCACCTTCAGAATTCTTCTGTCTCACCACATTTTAAAAGCTTCATCCTCTTTCTCTTTGAGCTATTTATCGTCCATGTTTCACTTCCAAACTGCAACGGTCCAGACGAAAGTCTTCAAAACATCTTTCTAATTCCTATGTCAATATTCGAAGTGAGCAAATTTCTTTTCTTATTAAAGGCCTTCCTTGCTTGTGCTAATCTGCATTTTATGTCCCCTAACTTCTGCCAACATTAGCTATTTTACTACCCAAGTAACAATATCCATCTACTTCCTGTTCTAATATTTCCTGCATCACCTGACTTCGTTCGACTGCATTCCATTACTTTTCTTTTGGAGTTATTTATTTCCATCTTGTACTCCTTCCCCAAGACGCTGCCCATACCAATCAGTAATTTTTCTAGCTCTTGTGCAGTCTCAGATAAAATAACAAAATCACCGCCAAATCTCGGGTTTCTTATTTCTTTTTCTTGGATTGCGATTCCCTTCTCAAATTCTTCTTTGATTTCCTTTACCACCTGTTCTATATAAACATTGAAAAGGAGGGGATGAAAACTGCAGCCTTGCCTCACTCCTTTCTGGATTGCTGCTTCTTTTTCAAAGCCCTCGATTCTTATCACTGCAAACTGATTTCTATACAGGTTGTAGATAATTCTTCGTTCTCAGTACCCGATCCCGATCACAGTCAGAATTTCAAATAGCTTGGTCCAGTCAACATTATCGAATGCCCTTTCCAGTTCTACGAACACCATATGCGTGGGATTGTCATTCTCAATTCGATCCTCTAAGACCAGACGTAAAGTCAGGATTACTTCACGTGTTTCTACATTTCACCTGAAGACAAATTGATCTTCTCCCAACTCAGTTTCAACTTGTCTTTCCATTCTTCTGTAAATAATACGTGTTAACATTTTGTAGGCGTGAGATACTAAACTAATGGTGCGGTAGTTTACATACTTGTCAAGGGCTCCCTTGGGAATGGGTATAACAACTTTCTTCTCAAAATTGGATGGTCCTTCTTCTGTATACTAAATCTTACTTGTTCCTATTTAGTTCTCTCAGAGCTCTATCAAATACTGACGTCAAAATTGAGTCTCCCATTTCATCAGCATCAACAGCCTCTTCTTGTTCCAGAACCATATCATCTACGTTTTTACCTTGATGCAACTGTTGTATATGTTCCTGCCATCGTTCTGCCTTGTCTTTTTTTCCTATAAGTGGTTGTCTATCTGATCTCTTAATATTCATTTACCTAGTTTGCCTTTCTCCAAAGGTTTCCTTGATTTTCCTGGATGCAGCTTCTACTTTTCCTAGGACCATACAACCTTCTTCAACATCCTGGCACTTCTCCTTCAACCATTCCTTCTTAGCTGTCCTAATTTCTTGCATTCTTGTATTTTCGTCGTTCATATAAAAGAAGGTCTAGTATCTCCTGAGTTATCTACTGATTCTTAGTTGATCTTGACTTTCTTCCCAAGATTTCTTCAGCATTCCTACTGATCCCGTTCTTCACGACTGTCAATTCTTCCTCTGTTGTGTTTCCTTCATCCTTTTCATTTAGTCCATGTCTTTCAACTTGTCCAGATCCCATCTCTCACATCTCTTCCCTTATTCAATTTCTTCTGCTTTGGATGGTCTTTCATGAACAGGCAGTTGTAGTCAGAGTCTATGTCTGCTCATGGGAACGTTTTGTAAACCAACACGTGGTTTATGAACCTTTTCCTAATCATAATGAAGTCTATTCGATATATTGTGCTTACTTTGTCTTCTCTCTTATCCTCCGGCACACCGTATATAAATACGCATTCCTTTCTTCGACCTTGGTTACTGGCCTCTACTTCTGATTTCACCTTCGGCACTTTCACTTCTAATTTTCCTATTTTTCCCTCGGTGACGCAATTTCTTTACCGTAGCCTCCCACTTTGGTTGCTTTGTCCTCTATTTTTTCCTGGAACCATTTCTTCATATTGTCGAACTCCTTCGTATTCTCCTGTATCATATTTTTAAGTTGCTCAAACGGGCAAACTTCTTCTTCCACCTCTTTAACCACCTTACTAATTACTTACACGTCTTCTCAGCTCAAGCTCCCGCTAGGGCTTGGCCCGGGATTCAATTCCATACCACCGATAATTAATATCATAATCACCGCTGCCGTCAGCATCATTTTCCCCTTCATGCCCAGTTCCATCTTGCTTGCACCATTTTTAATTTTTTTCTTTCTCCCCTGCCACCTTCCCATAACTGCCCTATATTGGACCACACCGATCATCTTCCTCACCGCTCTTCGCTTCGCTCTTGCACTCCCCTCTCACACTACCGTCACACTCTACCCAGCACGTCTATACTCGTCCCTTGCCTATGCTGTACTGAAGTCTATTCGATACCTACCAGTGTTTCCAGGTTTAATTCATTAATTAATAAATTCCTGGTGTGAATGTAGGGAAACACCGGAAAGTCGTCTTCAGGACTACCAACAATGGGGCTTGGTCTCACGATCTTTCGAATGCAAGCTAACAGCAAACCAACTCGCTCGGTAAATCAAGTACAAATGGCTACGAAGTCTTCGTCTTCCACTGTAGAAAAAGGCTGGAAATATGTAGCAAAGAACTGTGGAAGTGGCTTGTCAAGATTCTTTTTAATGTAAAACATTCATTTTATTGTGTACTAGTAAAAATAATTAGAGCACTGCCGCACAGATTACAGTCAATGATGAAGATTCAGGAGGGACACGTACAAGAGATGGCACTTGGGATGGCTTTTCAGGGCCTGATATTTGAGTACCATCAACAATATCAGAAGTACATGCACTGATCGAATATTGAGATTTTTAAATGTAAGATTATTATTACTATCGTTGTGAATATTTCTTTCTCTTCCGCCACTCTTCGCTCACACTGGTGATGTTTCAGGTGCGAACTCTGTCGCATGAAGCCGAACATCACATATTAGGCCCTGTTTTACTGCCTGATGCCCTTCTTGGCGCCAGGGGTCGTGCGTGGTATTTTTGCAGTGTTTCACCAAATCCCAATAATTTTACACTTCATTTTTTTTAATTCAATAAACATAACATATTCTAAAATTTCTAAAATCAACCATCTTTGGTCGTTCGATGTACGTAAATGCTTCGTAATGGACCAATAAACAACTCCGGCTTCGAATCAAACTCAGTACGTTTCCTTTCCAATGGCTACTCCCAAGCAGTAATCCTAAGCCTGCACGTAGCATAAGGTAGCACGCGCGCCAGTACCTCTCCTTGGGTGTAGCACAGGACCAGCAAATCCCCTATCGAGTAACAACTCCAAATGTCCCCGTTAAATTGCACCGCTATGCGGAGATGACTTCATGACTGCTTTCTCTCCTCTCGCAACAGTAATTTCTTTTCCACGCTACTAGGGTTCGCCATACTGGTCCACCCACAATATTGCCAAAATTTTGCATCAATCAAAAATAGGAGGGAAAATTATTAGTTCTTATTTCTGTAAGCTTCTCAGATAAAAACGTAACATTGAAAAATGTTCGTGTATCACCCAGCTGCATATAACACCAGCCGCCACTGCTCATCACCAACCCTATCTGTACTACATAATGCGTGTGTTTTTTGGTGGTTTAGTATTGTGTCTTGTGTAAATAAAACGGAATGGAAATGAGATAAGAACAAACAGTCAGTCCGCGAACCAGAAGGAGTTAACCAGAAGTGGCCAACATTAAGATGATCAAACAAAAGATAGTTAACCTTGAAAAAGATAAGCAATTTGTTCTTCACAAAAATTTGTTGAATATAGTCACTGTTAAAGTGTAGGTTTAATCTCTTAAAATTTCATCAAACGAAGGCATTAAGCATCCAAATAAATACAAACTTCTTTTTTTGCTAGTTGCTTTACGTCACACCGACACAGATAGGTCTTATAGTGACGATGGGACAGGGAATGGCTAGGAGTGGGAAGGAAGCGGCCGTGGTCTTAATTAATGTACAGCCCCAGCATTTGCCTGGTGTGAAAATGGGAAACCACGGAAAACCATTTTCAGGGCTGCCGATAGTGGGGTTCGAACCTACTATCTCCCGAATACTGGATACTGGCCGCACTTAAGCGACTGCAGCTATCGAGCTCGGTGAAATACAAACTAGCCGCGCCTGGAAGTGAATTGCTGGGTTCCTGGCTTGTCCAAGTAATCTGTTCGTGACGACGAAGGAACCTTGGAAGCTGAATTGCGGCTATAAACTTAATGGTATAATTGTATTTAATTAAGCCTCTTTGCGGTTGTCTGTTGAACAATAGCCACGTCATTCTCATTCCCTCCACTATCTTCTGGAGCACGGATTTCATCCCTCAAGTAGCACATTCAAAGATTCAATAAAACACGTACAGTAAGGTTCACTTTTAATAAAATGGGGCATTTGGTCTGTGGAAAAATCCAGAGTTCTAGCCCTTCAGGCAAGCAACTCAATGTTAAAAACATCTCAGTTAAATGAGCTAAGAATTTTAGGTAAATGAAATATAATAATGTATGAGAATATAATCTTTATTTATTCCTAAAAATTACAATCCTTTCCTTAAACATCCAGTCGATTAGATTAGCAGTTTGCTTTTTTCTACCTCCACGAGCGCTAATGAGAATCAATGCAGTGTTTCACTTCAGCACCACTACGAGCGCTAATGTGTGCCAATGCAGAGTGTCACTTAAGCCCTTGTAATTATATTTGGTGTGGACATGTTTCACAACATAAAAAATACCCAAGGGTATTGAACTAAGGAACACATTATATAAATAATTATGCAAATAAAGGAATTTGTCTAGGATTTGAATAAAAAAGAAAACGAGTACAGAAACAAACGATTTGAAGCTGTTTTTCCGGAACTGTGTTTAGCCCAGAAGTGATTTTCGATTTTTTTTTAAGTTTGATAGAGCTATCCAAGAATCACAATTTGAAATCTTTCCGGGTCCTTTAGCCTTTCAACTTTCGACACAATTGAGAAAATTCAGATGAAAATGTTTTTATTAGTTACACAGTCAACCCATAATATTGTAAGTAGCCATCTATAAACCCACATTTTAAAGGTGTCGATCTTCTCATTCTCCTTGCTTTATTCAATGCCCAGGTCTGAGCTCCATGTAAAACTCAGGAAACTTATACTTTGCCTTCTAAGAAATGTTTTCCACATTAAAAGAATGGCGTATGGCTTTCAGAGCAGGGAGTGTCCGAGGACAAGTTCGGCTCACCAAATTCAGGTCTTTTGATTTGACTCCCATAAGCGACCTGCGCGTCGTGATGAGGATGGAATGATAATGAAGACGACACTTACACACAGCCCCCATGCCTGCAGAATTAACCAATTACAGTATGGTTAAAATTCCCGACCCTACCGGAAATCAAACACGTGACCTCTGTGGCCAAAGCCCAGCACGCTAAAAATTTAGCCATGGAGCCAGACATTTGCTCTGTTGTAGAAACCTAACAGTAAGCATGAAATTTATAATTGTAAAGCGTTATAAGTTCCGTGCGTTTTACATGGAGCTCAGACCTGGGAATTGAATAAAGCAAGGAGAATGAGAAGATCGACACCTTTAAAATGTGGGTTTATAGACGGGTTGACTGTGTAACTAACAAAAACATTTTCATCTGAATAAATAAGGAGGAAGAGCTATTGAATACCTTGAGACAAAGAAAGCTGGAGTACTTCGGGTATATCATGAGGAAAGAAGGAAAAATGTGGAATATTCCAGCTCGTCATGCAAGGGAAGATCTTCGGGAAGAGAGGTAGAGGACGTCGATGGATCTTCTATTTAGGGAATATGAGAGACTGCTACCAGATGTCTCCAGCAGAACCATTCCGAAACGCCACCAACAAGACCGAAGATGATAACCAACACCCGAAACGGATAAGGCATTAAAAGGATAATTATGATAGCTCTGTACAATAAATTATCTGCTGTTTAACAGTTATAACAGAAAACTCTGTCCTGATACTTTAAGAACAGTGTATGGTAGATGTTAGGAGACTAATTTTTTTCCGAAGAGTCTAAAACGAGTGAAAGAAGATATGTAGTAATTCAATGAGAGAAACTGTAATGATTGCTTGAAACGATCACTGATGTGAATGACATGTTAGAAAAGTAAGCGTGCATTAAGCACCTACGAAGAGGTGCCGTATACATTGCGAGCTTCCTACGGAATACTAAGCCTCTTCCTAGCAAGAGCGCCAAAGGAAAGCACCTGTATTGTTAAGAAACAGGCCATACAGGGGCTGGCTCAAAATCCCGGGCAGTATATTTTTTTACTATCCATTTGTGGACACGGTATAGGCATATACCTACACATTTTCAAAGAATTAATTTTTATTTGGTCCTGAAAAGGTATCTCTTGTAGTGGGATGATACGTATCATGATTCATGCGGAAGGAGGTCTACGAATATTGTATGTAACCGTAGTTGGTGAATAGATGACCAGAATAGATAACCAGCTGATGTTGGTCTGCTGTGCAATTGCCTGTAGACCACTAAGTATGAAGTAAATCCTGGAAAGCGTCAAAAAGTTTATCTAATACGGGATTTACTTCCAGATGCCACAGTTCAACGCTAATGTCCAAAGGTCTGGGACTTATTGGCTACAGATGTTCTTCTCTCAGGGAATCGCTAATGATACAGACGTTGCGTTCATCACTGGAATACGTCGCGACTGTAGATTAGTGAAAACAATATTATGTTTGCTCCGACTAGATGAGTGAATGAATAAGCCTTGTGCCGTGACCTTCCAGGCAACATACGTGATTAACATAATGTGTCATTTAAGAGGAGACACACCGCCGTACATAAGTAGAAAAATAGGTCTACAGTGAAGCAGTGAATACCTTCCAATATTTCTGCATGGGGCAGGATTCGAATCCTGGATCCATTTTCATATATCAAAATACGAATTATCCCACAGTAATGACACAATCCTTGCACGCAGGAAGCGCACTCCTTGTGCTTGTCCGTTTCACTTCGACATTTAATTTACATGTCATACCTCTGATTCATGTTTTACGGCGTTCATTGCATCAGACCTCTGTGTACAACTTACTAATTTGACTGCATTAGCGGTACTGGTATTATAGGAAAACGTAATAAACGGTATGTTTGTGGAATGACTCATTTCGCCTCGAAAGTTGCATATAGTCGTTCTTCCTGTACAAAGTTGGCTCGTTTTACGTTGTAGATAAGTGGAGAGCAAGCAGAGCAGTATCGCCCTTAAAGACTAGTAGGGTTATATGGGTTGAGTATCTTCATGAATTAAAGAGCTGGTGGACGACTCGGTATTTTGTATAAATGCTGAAAATGAATGTCAAATTCAATGTGTTAATTGGTAAGTTTCTCTTCGCAACTAGAATGAACCATTCTTGAAAAACGCGCAAAGTCATTTGAATTTTTTATTCGTTCGGTAGTCTGATTCCCGGTGTATGAGATCTGTGCTATTAATTTCATTTTCTTTTATTAGAATCTCCTGTTTCTATTTCCTGTTGAATCCGTTAAGACAGTGTATTCAACAATGGTTCATACTGTACCCGACAGGGGCATGAAGCGAGGACTAGGAATCAAGAGAACGCGCATTTATTTGTCTGGAAGCATGTACGCTGGAACTCGAAGCGTGGAACGCCAAACGCGGGGCTAGGGTGTGTTCCCACCAAGCTCAGCCAGGGAACCCCAGGATGAAGAGAAGGACGGGATTATCTCGACCACAAGTCGTTTGTGAGGGGCAGAGGTAAACTTTTCACCATCGAAATCTCGGAACCATCTTTAAAGCACCATGGCCTACTTCGTTTTTTATATAAAGGAAATTAACGATTTTAATAATATAGCATCGGACATGGATCTATAAGAGCTGTTCGTTACCAGTGAATTTTATTAGGGTATGTGACGACCTTTATGCCGATAATTGCCTGCAAAATAAGAAATATGTGGTTACATAATAGTGGAAAATAACAGAGACCATGTGTTTAATTTCCCGGCTTCCATTCTACAGGGGGAAGTCCCTTGAGCGAGTTGAAAAATGACGACACATATTAATTTATTACTCAGGATTCTGAGAATAGATTTCGTCCGGGCGAGTCTTAACCATCTTGTAAGATCACTGGTCACCTTATTATCGCATTATTTCGCCTCTCACATCCCGTGAATAGTGTGTATAGAAATTTTGAGAGGGGGAAACTTTCCAGTTGATATAAAGTGCGGGAAGCGTCACCCCGAGGCATTCAGTCCCGGGCTACAATTTTCTTTGTGTGTGAACTTTTAATTTAAAGAATGGTGGAAATGACTTATTTTAAGTGGTGTATGAGAAGAACTCATACTGGTGAATTAATAGAGACTATGTTCGGGTTATTTGACCGTCATTTAGAGCACGAACTTGAACTGATATCAATACTATTATTACCTACCTCCGTTATCAGAAACAAAGAAGGGGCTATGTGAACCCGCGTAATAATAGAGTCAGCAGAAATAAAACTACTAAACTAAACTAGTAGTATAATTGGATGGTTCTGGCGCCTCCGCCGCATCCTCCGCCACCGCCGCCGCCGCCTCCGCCGCCGCCGCCGCCCGCGGGAAATTTGAATTTTGGCGGGAAATTTGAATTTTGGCGCGAGATTTGAATTTGTAAACAAAGCCACGTGCTTTTTGACAGCTGTCATCGACAACAACGCATCGCTAACCTCACTGCTGCCATCTTGACGGGCCTAAACCTCACTAGTGCCAACTTAACCTAACTAGCATGAGGTAAACAAAGCCACGTGTTTTTTGACAGCCACGTGCTTTTTGACAGACAACAACGCATCGCTAACCACAGTACTGCCATCTTGACGGGTCTAAACCTCAGTAGTGCCAACTTAACCTAACTAGCGCGAGGTAAACAAAGCCACGTGCTTTTTGACAGCCACGTGCTTTTTGACAGATTTGTAAACAAAGCCACGTGCTTTTTGACAGACAACAACGCATCGCTAACCTCAGTACTGCCATCTTGACGGGCCTAAACCTCAGTAGTGCCAACTTAACCTAACTAGCGCGAGGTAAACAAAGCCACGTGCTTTTTGACAGCCACGTGCTTTTCGACAGATTTGTAAACAAAGCCACGTGCTTTTTGACAGCTGTCATCGACAACAACGCATCGCTAACCTCAGTACTGCCATCTTGACGGACCTAAACATTAGTGGTACCAACTTAACCTAACTAGCGCGAGGTAAACAAAGCCACGTGCTTTTTGACAGCCACGTGCTTTTTTGACAGCTGTCATCCGCCATCTTTAAACTACAGAGCACCGTGCTGCCCTCTTTCGTCACCTTTCATCGGCAGTGCTGCCATCTTGACGGGCCTAAACCTTAGTGCTACCAACTTAACCTCACTAGCTCGAGATAAACAAATCCACGTGCTTTTCAACAGCCACGTGCTTTTTTGATAGCTGTCATCCGCCATCTTTAATCTATAGAGCACAGTGCTGCCCTCTTTAGCTACTTACCTTTGAAATGTGGTGGCGGATAATTTGAAAAATGCTTTTCGACAAGCAGCCATCTTTAATCCAGAGAGAACAGTGCTGCCCTCTATGTGGTGACGGCAAATTGAAAAATTCTACGTGCTCTTGTTTGAAAACAAACTCACGTGCTTTTTTGACAGCTGTCATCCGCCATCTTTAATCACAGTGCTGCCCTCTTTAGCTACTTACCTTTGAAATGTGGTGGCGGATAATTTGAAAAATGCTTTTTGACAGCAGCCATCTTTGTGCACCGTGCTGCCCTCTTTAGCTAGATACCTTTGAAATGTCGTGGCAGACAATTCCATGTGACAGCAGCCATCTTTAATCAAGAGAGCACCGTGCTGCCCTCTATGTGGTGGTGGTAATTTGAAAAATTCTACATTCTCTTGTTTGGAAACAAACCCATGCGCTTTTTTTGACAGCTGTCATGCGCCATCTTTAATCCAGAGAGCACCGTGCTGCCCTCTTTAGCTACTTACCTTTGAAATGTGGTGGCGACAAATTCCACGTGCTCTTGTTTGGAAACAAAGCCATGTGCTTTCTTGACAGCTGACATCCGCCATCTTTAATCTATAGAGCACAGTGCTGCCCTCTTTATCGTAGTAGATGTAAATTCGTCACAGCTGTCATCCGCAGTGCTGCCATCTTAACTGGCTTAAACCTTAGTGCTACCAACTTAACCTTACTAGCGCGAGATAAACAGATCCACGTGCTTTTTGACAGCTGTCATCCACCATCTTTAATCCATAGAGCACAGTGGTGCCCTCTTTAGGTACTTACCTTTGAAACGTGGTGGCGGATAATTTGAAAAATGCTTTTTGATAGCAGCCATCTTTGAGCACCGTGCCGCCCTCTTTGTGGTGGCAGGCAATTCCACGTGACAGCAGCCATCTTTAATCATGAGAGCACCGTGCTGCCCTCTATGTGGTGGCGGCAATTTGAAAAATTCTACATGCTCTTGTTTGGAAACAAACTCACGTGCTTTTTTCTGACAGCTGTCATCCGCCATCTTGCATCACAAACCTCAGTGCTGCGCTCTTTAGCTAGATACCTTTGAAATGTGGTGGCGGCAATTTGAAAAAATCTATGTGCTCTTGTTTAGTAAACAAAGCCACGTGCTTTTTATGACAGCTGTCATCCACCATCTTTAATCAATAGAGCACTGTGCTGCTATCATGCAGGCAATTTCATCACCTGTCATCCGCCATCTTTAATCTACAGAGCACCGTGCTGCTCTCTGTAGTAGCGGGCAATTTGAAAAGTTCTGTTAGCTGTCATCCGCCATCTTTAATCAAGAGAGCACCGTGCTGCCATCTATGTGGTGGCGGCAAATTCTACGTGCTCTTGTTTAGTAAACAAACTCACGTGCTTTTTGTCAGCTGTCATCCGCCATCTTTAATCTATAGAGCTCAGTGCTACACTCTTTAGTTGAAATATGGTGGCGGATAATTTAAAAAGAAAAATTCTACATCAGTCCTCTCTCGACGCTAATTGCACAAGATGGTGGCTATACATGTCTCCTTAAAGGTGCTTATGCAAGATGGCCGCTATACATAGACTCCCTTGGGATGCTTGCGTAAGATGGCGGTTATACATGGCTCCTTATGAGACACCCTAGAGATGCTTGCGCAAGATGGCGGTTGCTCTTATGAGGCGACTTAAGGGTCCTTGCACAAGATGACTAGAGACGCCCTAAGGATGCTTGCGCAAAATGGCGGACGCAAGATGGCGGCTATACACGACTCCTTATGAGACGCCTTAAGGGTGCTTGCGCAAGATAGCTGCTGCTCTTAGCTTAGAGGCTAACGTGTCGTGCTAGTTCGATTCATTAAATTTGGGGCTTAAATGCAAAATGTTAAATATCTCGAAAACGGTGCATCGTAGAGCAAAACGGACAAAATTTTTCTGACCAATACCTCGGTTCGCAGTACGAGGAACATGATAGCATAAGTCTAATGATGAGATCGACGGTTCGGTTCCTACTTAGGCCCTTTGGCATTCACTCTGTTTTAGCTTGTATTGAAGTAAGTCTTCGTAACATGATCAGGTCTAGCTATGGTAGAGAGTATAATGTGCCGTGCAGGTTCGATTCATTAAATTTAGGGCTTAAATGCAAAATGTTAAATATCTCGTTAACGGATAAAAATTTTCTACCTGATACCTAGGTTTGCAGTATCAGGAACATGAAAAAAAACATAGTCTAATGATGAGATCAACGGTTCGATCCTTACTTACGCCCTTTGGCATTGGCAGCTATCTAATTCTACAAGATGGCGGCTATACATAGCTTCTTATGAGACAGCTTAAGAGCGCTTGCACAAGATGGCTGCTGCTCTTATGAGACGCCCTAGGTGTGCTTGCGCAAGGTAGCAGCGACAAGACGGTGACTATACACAGCTGCTTATGATACGGCCTAGAGGTGCTCACACAAGATGGTGACTGCTCTGATGAAGAAAGCTAGCTTTGCATCGCGCAGGTATTTTTACAGCACTAAACCTCATACCTTTGAAATTTGGTGGCGGGCAATTTGAAAAATTCGACGTGCTTTTTCTTCACAGCAGCTATCTTTAGACAATAGCGACTATACATAAGCTGTTAAGGCCTCCTCTTATGTCAAGGCATAGCTCTATCGAACAAGTTTAAACCTGCATCGGAATAGCTAGAGTAAGCACGTGCTGCAGTGATGACGTCATTATGCATGTTTAGACTTGCAAATCACTAAAGAAACATAACAAGACTAGAATCGAACACTGCACTCTATACCGTGATCATGTGATCGGAACATTGATTGAAGTGTTTAGAACACTCAATAAGTGATCAAGACTATAATAGAACACTGTACTCGATACAACATGTGTTTAGAACATGTCAGGGGATACCTTTGTTCTAAGAAGATTAGATTACCGCACATTCCTTGTAGGGCTAATAGGCTAAAGGGCTAATGGGCTAAAGGGCTAATGGGCTAAAGGGCTAAAGGTGCAACAACCACATCGATCGCTATCAGCAAGAACGCTTGTACTTTGTTAAGTGTAGAAAATTAATCTTTATTTGTAAATGGTTTCATGTTCAGAACAAGGAATGGAAGGCAAAAGGGCTAATGGGCAAAAGGGCTAAAGGGCTAAAGGGCTAATGGGCTAAAGGGCTAAAGGGCTAAAGGAGCAACAACCTCATCGATCGCTATCAGCAAGAACGCTTGTACTTTGTTAAGTGTAGAAAATTAATCTTTATTGGTAAATGGTTTTATGTTCAGAACAAGGAATGGAACCTAGGGGTTACGTCTTACCTAATAAAATCCCGAGGTGCGATGAGTTACGTTTTTCGAACTAGTGTTTGGAACACTGAACTTTTCAAGATGGCAAGAGTGAGGTTAGCAATGTTCTGTTGTTGGATTTTAAATTCCCCGCTATAACATGCATAAGGTGGCAGCCTTGAGGTTTACCGCTGTAAAGATGGCAGCAGTGAGGTTAGCGACGCTCTATTGTCCTCCAAAGTGAGGTTAGGGTTCGTCAAGGAGACAGCTGTCAATAAAGCACGTGGCTATGTTTACCAAACAAGAGCACGTGGTCACGTAATCAATCCTTAGCTCTACGTCGTTAAGAGCAGCATTAGGATTAGCTATGTTTAAAAAATCTTAGGAACAGAGCAGCAGTATGAATAGCCATGTTTTAAAGCGTGTAGACATCACCTATCGATTTTACATGTATCGACTCTCGTACTAAACATCTTCCGCTAGATCGTGCTGCTATCTTAGCATAACCTATACGCATGACCTTAAAGAACAATGAATAGTCATGTTTCAAAGCGTGTACGCATCAACTATCGATTTTGCATGTATCGAATCTCGTACTGAACTTCTTCAGGTAGATTGTGCTGGTATCTTAGCATAACTTATACACATGAACTTAAAGTACAAAGAATAGCCATGTTTCAAAGCGTGTACATATTACTTATCGATTTTGCAAGCATCGACTTTCGTACTAAACTTCTTCCTCTAGATTGTGCTACTATCTTAGCATAACCTATGTGCATGAACTTAAAGTACAAAGAATAACCATGTTTCAAAGCGTGTACAGATCACCCTGAACTTCTTCCGCCAGATTGTGCTGCTATCTTAGCATAACCTATACCCATGAACTTAAAGTACAAAGAATAGCCATGTTTCAAAGCGTGTACATATTACTTATCGATTTTGCAAGCATCGACTTTCGTACTAAACTTCTTCCTCTAGATTGTGCTACTATCTTAGCATAACCTATGTGCATGAACTTAAAGTACAAAGAATAACCATGTTTCAAAGCGTGTACATATCACCCTGAACTTCTTCCGCTAGATTGTACTCCTATCTTAGCATAGCCTATACGCACGAACTTAAAGCACAAAAAATAACGATGTTTAACAGCGTGTACATATCACCTATTGATTTTGCATGCATCGACTATTTTTTTACCGCCAGAGTGTACAACGATCGCATATGTGTATTGCTAACGTATGTGAATAAAGCTAAAGCACAAAGAATAGCTATACTCCAAAGCGTGTACACATCACTTATCGATTTTTCATGCATCGACTATCGTACTAAACGTCTACCGCTAGAGTGTACAACGTTCGCAATTGTGTGCTGCTACCTATGTGCGTGAACTTAAAGCACAAAGAATAGCGTGTACACAACACCTGTCAATTTTGCACGCACTAACTCTTGTACTAAACTTCTTCTACAACAGCATGCAATCATCGCTTGTGTTTGCTGCAATCCTAACATAACCTATGTGCACGAACTTAAAGCACAAAGAATACCCAAGTTCAAAGCGTGTACACATCACCTATCGATTTTACATGCATAGTCTTTCGTATTAAACGTCTTCCACTAGAGCGTGCGACAACCTTATAAGTATGCTGCTACCTTAGTATAACTTATACGAATGAACTTAAAGCATAAAGAATAGCGATGTATAAAAATCTTGTGAACATAGCAGCAGCAGTAAGAATAGCAATGTTTTAAAAGCGTGTACGCATTGCCTATCGATTATACATGCATCAGCTGGAGTACAAAACTTCTCCCGCTAGAGTTTGCTGCTATCTTAGCATAACCTATGTGCATGGATTTAAAGCACGAAGAATAGTTAAGTTTCAATGTGTGTACACAACACCTTTCGATTTTGCATGCATCAGCTATTATACCAAACACATTCCGCTAGAATGTACAACGTTCACATGTGTTTACGCTGCTACTTTAGCATGACCTATGCGCACGAACTTAAAGCATAAAGAATAACGATGTTTAAAAATCTTGCGAACATAGTAGCAGTAAGAATAGTAAGGTTTAAAAGCGTGTACATATCACCTTTTGATAATGCATACATCAACTATCGTACTAAACAACTTCTACGCGAGCGTTCGACCATCGCTGGTACGTGTGCTGCTATCTTAACATAACCTATGTGCACGAACTTAAAGCATAAAAAATAGTTATGTGTAAGTGAACATAGCAGAGTGTTAACTACGTAGGTGTAGACATTGAACTTTGCATACTGAAGCAGCATACTACGTGACCGTGACGTCACGACCACGTGCTCTTGTTTGGTAAACATAGCCACGTGCTTTATTGACAGCTGTCTCCTTGACGAACCCTAACCTCACTTTGGAGGACAATAGAGCGTCGCTAACCTCACTGCTGCCATCTTTACAGCGGTAAACCTCAAGGCTGCCACCTTATGCATGTTATAGCGGGGAATTTAAAATCCAACAACAGAACATTGCTAACCTCACTCTTGCCATCTTGAAAAGTTCAGTGTTCCAAACACTAGTTCGAAAAACGTAACTCATCGCACCTCGGGATTTTATTAGGTAAGACGTAACCCCTAGGTTCCATTCCTTGTTCTGAACATAAAACCATTTACCAATAAAGATTAATTTTCTACACTTAACAAAGTACAAGCGTTCTTGCTGATAGCGATCGATGAGGTTGTTGCTCCTTTAGCCCTTTAGCCCTTTAGCCCATTAGCCCTTTAGCCCTTTAGCCCTTTTGCCCATTAGCCCTTTTGCCTTCCATTCCTTGTTCTGAACATGAAACCATTTACAAATAAAGATTAATTTTCTACACTTAACAAAGTACAAGCGTTCTTGCTGATAACGATCGATGTGGTTGTTGCACCTTTAGCCCATTAGCCCTTTAGCCCATTAGCCCTTTAGCCCATTAGCCCATTAGCCCTACAAGGAATGTGCGGTAATCTAATCTTCTTAGAACAAAGGTATCCCCTGACATGTTCTAAACACATGTTGTATCGAGTACAGTGTTCTATTATAGTCTTGATCACTTATTGAGTGTTCTAAACACTTCAATCAATGTTCCGATCACATGATCACGGTATAGAGTGCAGTGTTCGATTCTAGTCTTGTTATGTTTCTTTAGTGATTTGCAAGTCTAAACATGCATAATGACGTCATCACTGCAGCACGTGCTTACTCTAGCTATTCCGATGCAGGTTTAAACTTGTTCGATAGAGCTATGCCTTGACATAAGAGGAGGCCTTAACAGCTTATGTATAGTCGCTATTGTCTAAAGATAGCTGCTGTGAAGAAAAAGCACGTCGAATTTTTCAAATTGCCCGCCACCAAATTTCAAAGGTATGAGGTTTAGTGCTGTAAAAATACCTGCGCGATGCAAAGCTAGCTTTCTTCATCAGAGCAGTCACCATCTTGTGTGAGCACCTCTAGGCCGTATCATAAGCAGCTGTGTATAGTCACCGTCTTGTCGCTGCTACCTTGCGCAAGCACACCTAGGGCGTCTCATAAGAGCAGCAGCCATCTTGTGCAAGCGCTCTTAAGCTGTCTCATAAGAAGCTATGTATAGCCGCCATCTTGTAGAATTAGATAGCTGCCAATGCCAAAGGGCGTAAGTAAGGATCGAACCGTTGATCTCATCATTAGACTATGTTTTTTTTCATGTTCCTGATACTGCAAACCTAGGTATCAGGTAGAAAATTTTTATCCGTTAACGAGATATTTAACATTTTGCATTTAAGCCCTAAATTTAATGAATCGAACCTGCACGGCACATTATACTCTCTACCATAGCTAGACCTGATCATGTTACGAAGACTTACTTCAATACAAGCTAAAACAGAGTGAATGCCAAAGGGCCTAAGTAGGAACCGAACCGTCGATCTCATCATTAGACTTATGCTATCATGTTCCTCGTACTGCGAACCGAGGTATTGGTCAGAAAAATTTTGTCCGTTTTGCTCTACGATGCACCGTTTTCGAGATATTTAACATTTTGCATTTAAGCCCCAAATTTAATGAATCGAACTAGCACGACACGTTAGCCTCTAAACTAAGAGCAGCAGCTATCTTGCGCAAGCACCCTTAAGGCGTCTCATAAGGAGTCGTGTATAGCCGCCATCTTGCGTCCGCCATTTTGCGCAAGCATCCTTAGGGCGTCTCTAGTCATCTTGTGCAAGGACCCTTAAGTCGCCTCATAAGAGCAACCGCCATCTTGCGCAAGCATCTCTAGGGTGTCTCATAAGGAGCCATGTATAACCGCCATCTTACGCAAGCATCCCAAGGGAGTCTATGTATAGCGGCCATCTTGCATAAGCACCTTTAAGGAGACATGTATAGCCACCATCTTGTGCAATTAGCGTCGAGAGAGGACTGATGTAGAATTTTTCTTTTTAAATTATCCGCCACCATATTTCAACTAAAGAGTGTAGCACTGAGCTCTATAGATTAAAGATGGCGGATGACAGCTGACAAAAAGCACGTGAGTTTGTTTACTAAACAAGAGCACGTAGAATTTGCCGCCACCACATAGATGGCAGCACGGTGCTCTCTTGATTAAAGATGGCGGATGACAGCTAACAGAACTTTTCAAATTGCCCGCTACTACAGAGAGCAGCACGGTGCTCTGTAGATTAAAGATGGCGGATGACAGGTGATGAAATTGCCTGCATGATAGCAGCACAGTGCTCTATTGATTAAAGATGGTGGATGACAGCTGTCATAAAAAGCACGTGGCTTTGTTTACTAAACAAGAGCACATAGATTTTTTCAAATTGCCGCCACCACATTTCAAAGGTATCTAGCTAAAGAGCGCAGCACTGAGGTTTGTGATGCAAGATGGCGGATGACAGCTGTCAGAAAAAAGCACGTGAGTTTGTTTCCAAACAAGAGCATGTAGAATTTTTCAAATTGCCTCCACCACATAGAGGGCAGCACGGTGCTCTCATGATTAAAGATGGCTGCTGTCACGTGGAATTGCCTGCCACCACAAAGAGGGCGGCACGGTGCTCAAAGATGGCTGCTATCAAAAAGCATTTTTCAAATTATCCGCCACCACGTTTCAAAGGTAAGTACCTAAAGAGGGCACCACTGTGCTCTATGGATTAAAGATGGTGGATGACAGCTGTCAAAAAGCACGTGGATCTGTTTATCTCGCGCTAGTAAGGTTAAGTTGGTAGCACTAAGGTTAGAGCCAGTTAAGATGGCAGCACTGCGGATGACAGCTGTGACGAATTTACATCTACTACGATAAAGAGGGCAGCACTGTGCTCTATAGATTAAAGATGGCGGATGTCAGCTGTCAAGAAAGCACATGGCTTTGTTTCCAAACAAGAGCACGTGGAATTTGTCGCCACCACATTTCAAAGGTAAGTAGCTAAAGAGGGCAGCACGGTGCTCTCTGGATTAAAGATGGCGGATGACAGCTGTCAAAAAAAGCGCATGGGTTTGTTTCCAAACAAGAGAATGTAGAATTTTTCAAATTACCACCACCACATAGAGGGCAGCACGGTGCTCTCTTGATTAAAGATGGCTGCTGTCACATGGAATTGTCTGCCACGACATTTCAAAGGTATCTAGCTAAAGAGGGCAGCACGGTGCACAAAGATGGCTGCTGTCAAAAAGCATTTTTCAAATTATCCGCCACCACATTTCAAAGGTAAGTAGCTAAAGAGGGCAGCACTGTGATTAAAGATGGCGGATGACAGCTGTCAAAAAAGCACGTGAGTTTGTTTTCAAACAAGAGCACGTAGAATTTTTCAATTTGCCGTCACCACATAGAGGGCAGCACTGTTCTCTCTGGATTAAAGATGGCTGCTTGTCGAAAAGCATTTTTCAAATTATCCGCCACCACATTTCAAAGGTAAGTAGCTAAAGAGGGCAGCACTGTGCTCTATAGATTAAAGATGGCGGATGACAGCTATCAAAAAAGCACGTGGCTGTCAAAAAGCACGTGGATTTGTTTATCTCGAGCTAGTGAGGTTAAGTTGGTAGCACTAAGGTTTAAGTCCGTCAAGATGGCAGCACTGCCGATGAAAGGTGACGAAAGAGGGCAGCACGGTGCTCTGTAGTTTAAAGATGGCGGATGACAGCTGTCAAAAAAGCACGTGGCTGTCAAAAAGCACGTGGTTTTGTTTACCTCGCGCTAGTTAGGTTAAGTTGGTACCACTAATGTTTAGGTCCGTCAAGATGGCAGTACTGAGGTTAGCGATGCGTTGTTGTCGATGACAGCTGTCAAAAAGCACGTGGCTTTGTTTACAAATCTGTCGAAAAGCACGTGGCTGTCAAAAAGCACGTGGCTTTGTTTACCTCGCGCTAGTTAGGTTAAGTTGGCACTACTGAGGTTTAGGCCCGTCAAGATGGCAGTACTGAGGTTAGCGATGCGTTGTTGTCTGTCAAAAAGCACGTGGCTTTGTTTACAAATCTGTCAAAAAGCACGTGGCTGTCAAAAAGCACGTGGCTTTGTTTACCTCGCGCTAGTTAGGTTAAGTTGGCACTACTGAGGTTTAGACCCGTCAAGATGGCAGTACTGAGGTTAGCGATGCGTTGTTGTCTGTCAAAAAGCACGTGGCTGTCAAAAAACACGTGGCTTTGTTTACCTCATGCTAGTTAGGTTAAGTTGGCACTAGTGAGGTTTAGGCCCGTCCAGATGGCAGCAGTGAGGTTAGCGATGCGTTGTTGTCGATGACAGCTGTCAAAAAGCACGTGGCTTTGTTTACAAATTCAAATCTCGCGCCAAAATTCAAATTTCCCGCGGGCGGCGGCGGCGGCGGAGGATGCGGCGGAGGCGCCAGAACCATCCAATTATACTACTTAAACTATTACACTAAATGAGGGTGTTTAATTAATAACCCGATATTAGTACATTTCTGATTCCGGGACATTGGATCGAAAATCGGGCTGGAAATTGAGTGTTCGAAGCAGACTAGCGTAACGGGCTTAATGTGCGAGTTGTATGCCGTAGTTAACAAAGGAGATTCAAGTGCGAAGGATTATGGAGTTTCATCCAAGGAATTGCACTTCGCATCGGATCATCACAGCGGTCTACCCGAAGGCCAAGAAGGAGTAAGCCGACCTATGGATTCCCCGATGTTACCCGAAGTGCGTTGGAGAATGAAGCTGAGTACATCTATTTTAATAGCATGACTTGTATAGAAACGGAATTTTTATTGAAACTTCATTAATTTGTGAATAGTTATCGATAGGGTCCCTTTTGTTTAAAATGTAAACATGCTAAATTAAGGGCATAGTGTTAAATTAGTATATAGTCTGAGTGAATGATATTTTCGTGAATAGGAGAAGAAATTTTTGGGGATTTAATTCTTTTATTTTATTTTCTGGAAATTTCTCGTGTCGGTTTTTCGTTGTTTGATTTTGTGTAGAATGGTTAGTGCCAACAGTTTCCTTCTGGATGTTCATTTAATTGACTGGTACCCAACCAGTTGGATTATCATGCATGTGAGTTATATTTAATGTAGACAGAAGCAGTGTTGTAGTGAATCTTCAGAGATTCGAACCGACGTTCTCCCTTGAATAACATATAGGCCCTTGTTTCGTTGGATTTTAGAGGTGACCATACGTTTGTGTTTGTTGAGGTAGAAATATTTGATTCCATATTTGTTAGAATTGGTTGTAAAGATGGATTTAGATTATCACGTAGGAATGGTATAATGTTGGTCGATAGTCAAGGGGACCGGGCGAGTTGGCCGTGCGCGTTGAGGCGCGCGGCTATGAGCTTGCATCCGGGAGATAGTAGGTTCGAATCCCACTATCGGCAGCCCTGAAGATGGTTTTCCGTGGTTTCCCATTTTCACACCAGGCAAATGCTGAGGCTGTACCTTAATTAAGGCCACGGCCGCTTCCTTCCAACTCCTAGGCCTTTCCTATCCCATCGTCGCCATAAGACCTATCTGTGTCGGAGCGACGTAAAGCCCCCAACTAGTAGATAGTCAAGATTTTAGGCCCCTTATAAATAACAACAACAAATCTTTCCATCATGCATTTTTGTTTCTCTTCGGTTATCGAATTGCCGTGTTATGTGAGCTGAAGAGAAATAACCAGCTCGTCAGTTGTAAATGAGTTAGTGTATGTTGACAGAAGGTAGTGAAGCCAGGACTCCTGGTGCAAAATATAAAACCCATGTGATGGGTCGAGATATCCAGAGCCTTATTAATGAGATGAAGTGATTGATGAATTATGTGTTGCCACATTGAAATGATTAAGCGAATTAAGTTATGTGTGTGAAGTCTAGAGTATGACAGTTGAGACTTAAAGAGACGACATTTTAAAGAAGGAGCAGAGAAACTCCCCAAGAAGCTGTGAATTATGTGGCTGGAAACTCCCCCTGTAAGCCAGGGAGACAAGCCCGCGCGTTTTTCCTTTTTTTTTTTTTCTTTTTTGTTCCCGAAGAGGGACGGTGGTAGATGCTTGGTGTCATGCCAAATGGCGAGGACAGTGTGTCCCATTTAGTCAGTAGCACGGCGACTGTTTAGAATTGTTTCAATATGGAATATACATCACACATTTTTCTCAGCTTAAGATATTACTGACAGAGGCCAATAAACCCCTTGAGAAATACATTATTCTTATTATTATGTGTAGTTAGGGAATTCAGTCGCATGTTCAATCGTCGCAGGAAGTGAGTTTGGATCTCATTGGCATCCGCCAAGAGCAAGTGGGTTTTCCCACGGCAAGCAGATGTATTCAGTGCATTTTTTGTTTGTGAATTGGTTATGTCATGTGCGTTATTTGTTGACTGTGTTCCGAATGACGATGGTTCTGACCAACGGTTATTTTTTGTGATGTCTCCAAAGTCATGGATTCATTTCTGACCCGTGGCATGTTTGACGATAATGTTTGCTTATAGATGATGGTGTATGTTATTTCGTAGGTTAACAGGTTAGATTTAGGTTAGTAATCACTAAGAATTGTGTGTAATTTTTATAATGGTACCCCATTGTCAATGGGGATAGCTTGAGTGAGTTCATTTGTTTAATATTCTGTATATGCGAGATCATGATAAAGACATTATATGTAACAGTCGCACTAAGTGTCATCGTAAACATATTTAAAACAATCCTCAACATGTTGGCTGCAAAATTTTTAATTATCCATGTATATTCAGTATGGTGTTTTACATCAGGCTCCATAATCAACAGGAGTGTAACAAACCTATTTATTTTCAAATTTTAAATATTTTTCATTCGTTTTTAGTGATATGGCACCTACCATTTAAACCACTAAGCTGATAGATATAATGCCCACTTTATTTTGAAA
Organism: Anabrus simplex; assembly: GCF_040414725.1. Lineage (NCBI taxonomy): Eukaryota > Metazoa > Arthropoda > Insecta > Orthoptera > Tettigoniidae > Anabrus > Anabrus simplex. Next base: position 933,352,380 of record NC_090265.1, on the reverse strand, counting down.
CCCGTTGATGACACTCTAGATATATCACTGCAGACACAAAATGGGTAAGGGTGGGTGCAATATACAGTACAGCGTGATTCAACCGCCCCTTCCAATGTAGATTTATGCAACCCACATTATTGATTCCGTCCTGAAAACATCTGCCCTGCCGGTATGCTCAGACAACACAACCGGATATCTTGGTATTCATTGTCTCACCATTATAGGACGCCGTAATGCTGGTAATGCTGGTGCTGATAAAACCAGATGAGCTCTATACGGAAACTGAAGTAATAGATGGTATTAGTGATCATGAAGCTGTTTTTGTGGTAGTTAAAAATAAATGTGATAGAAAGGAAGGTCTTAAAAGTAGGACTGTTAGGCAGTACCATATGGCTGACAAAGCAGGTATGAGGCAGTTTCTAAAAAGTAACTATGATCGGTGGAAAACAGTAATTAAAAATGTAAATAGACTCTGGGATGGGTTTAAAGAAATTGTTGAGGAATGCGAAAACAGGTTTGTACCTTTAAGGGTGGTAAGGAATGGTAAATACCCACCTTATTATAATAGAGAAATAAAGAGACTAAGAAGGATGTGCAGACTGGAAAGAAATAGAGTTAGAAATGGCTGTGAAAGTAAGGAGAAATTGAAGGAACTTACTAGAAAATTGAATCTAGCAAAGAAGGCAGCTAAGGATAACATGATGGCAAGCATAATTGGCAGTCATACAAATTTTAGTGAAAAATATAAGGGTATGTATAGGTATTTTAAGGCAGAAACAGGTTCCAAGAAGGACATTCCAGGAATAATTAATGAACAAGGGGAGTGTATATGTGAGGATCTTCAAAAGGCAGAAGTATTCAGTCAGCAGTATGTAAAGATTGTTGGTTACAAGGATAATGTCGAGATAGAGGAAGAGACTAAGGCCAAAGAAGTAATCAAATTTGCATATGATAACAATGACATTTACAATAAGATACAAAAGTTGAAAACTAGAAAAGCGGCTGGAATTGATCAGATTTCTGGGGATATACTAAAGACAGTGGGTTGGGATATAGTACCATATCTGAAGTACTTATTTGATTATTGTTTGGTCGAAGGAGCTATACCAGATAAATGGAGAGTTGCTATAGTAGCCCCTGTGTATAAAGGAAAGGGTGATAGACATAAAGCTGAAAATTACAGGCCAGTAAGTTTGACATGCATTGTATGTAAGCTTTGGGAAGGCATTCTTTCTGATTATATTAGACATGTTTGTGAAATTAATAACTGGTTCGATAGAAGGCAATTCGGTTTTAGGAAAGGTTATTCCACTGAAGCTCAACTTGTAGGATTCCAGCAAGATATAGCAGATATCTTGCATTCTGGATGTCAAATGGATTGTATCGCGATTGACATGTCTAAAGCATTTGATAGGGTGGATCATGGGAGACTACTGGCAAACATGAGTGCAATTGGACTAGACAAAAGAGTGACTGAATGGGTTGCTATATTCCTAGAAAATAGATCTCAGAGTGTTAGAGTAGGTGAAGCTTTGTCTGACCCTGTAACAGTTGAGAGGGGAGTTCCTCAGGGCAGTGTTATCGGACCTTTATGATTTCTTATATATATAAATGATATGAGTAAAGGAGTGGAATCGGAGGTAAGGCTTTTTGCGGATGATGTTATTCTGTATAGAGTGATAAATAAGTTACAAGATTGTGAGCAACTGCAACGTGACCTCGAAAATGTTGTGAGCTGGACAGCAGGCAATGGTATGTTGATAAACGGGGCTAAAGTCAGGATGTGTGTTTCACAAATAGGAAAAGTCCTCTCAGTTTTAATTACTGCGTTGATGGGGTGAAAGTTCCTTTTGGGGATCATTGTAAGTATCTACGTGTTAATATAAGGAAAGATCTTCACTGGAGTAATCACATAAATGGGATTGTAAATAAAGGGTACAGATCTCTGCACATGGTTATGAGGGTGTTTAGGGGTTGTAGTAAGGATGTAAAGGAGAGTGCATATAAGTCTCTGGTAAGACCCCAACTAGAGTATGGTTCCAGTGTATGGGACCCTTACCAGGATTACCTGATTCAAGAACTGGAAAAAATCCAAAGAAAAGCAGCTCGATTTGTTCTGGGTGATTTCCGACAAAAGAGTAGCGTTACAAAAATGTTGCAATGTTTGGGTTGGGAAGAATTGAGAGAAAGAAGAAGAGCTGCTCGACTAAGTGGTATGTTCCGAGCTGTCAGCGGAGAGATGGCGTGGAATGACATTAGTAGACGAATATGTTTGAATGGCGTCTATAAAAGTAGGAAAGATCACAATATGAAGATAAAGTTGGAATTCAAGAGGACAAACTGGGGCAAATATTCATTTATAGGAAGGGGAGTTAGGGATTGGAATAACGTACCAAGGGAGATGTTCAATAAATTTCCAATTTCTTTGAAATCATTTAGGAAAAGGCTAGGGTGCAACAGATAGGGAATCTGCCACCTGGGCGACTGCCCTAAATGCAGATCAGTATGATTGATGATTGATATGTACGCGTATTAAACACTAGAAGACATGCGTGTGCCTTCTAGATCATATGAACCTGACACGCCGGCGAAACACTAAATTGATATTGTGACTGCAGTAAACCTAATAATTCCTATAAGCTGCCCAGTTCGCCGTACACCGTAGTGTAGTTGGTAAAGGCGTGGGGGAGCGGGCTTGCATGTCAGATGGGAGGTTCAAGTACGGAGCGAAGATTACTAATGTTTGAAATATTTGTTTAATACGTAACGCACGCAATGTAAGTTCAATACCCGCTTTCATACAAATTGTGTGTGAATGAATGTGTCTGTGTCCCTAAGAAGAGCCGATTAGTTAACAGGTCGGGCACATACAGACCGGAAATAATAGGAACACAACTGCCCTGACAATGTTTTATCGCAGTAAATGCTCGATGTGATGACCGATTTGGTTTATGCACATTCGGGCCCGGTGTCCAATAAATCGTCTTGCGCGCTGAAGCATTCCACGTGTAATTGCTCGGCAGGCGTCCGTGATGAGTTGCCAGAGCTGGTCGGGGTTTTCCAGCGCTTGAGTGTAAACGACGTTCTTCAGATGTCCCTACAAGAAGAATTTTAACGGTTTCAAATCCGGTGATCTGGCGGGTCAAGAAACAGGGCCTCCTCGTCCTCTCTATTTCCCTGGCAGTTCCTAGTTCAGAAGGTTACGAACAAGCAAAGTTGAATGTGGTGCAGCTCCATTCTGTTGCAACCACATCGTCAAACGATCGTGCAAGGGCAAATCCTCCAGCAGCAGTGGGAGTTCCTGATGCAGGAAGTGCAGGTAGCGTGGGCCCGTCCAGTGGCCCTGAAAGAAATAAGGTCCAATAAGGCGATACCCTAAGATTCCACACCAAACATACACTCCCCATCTTATTTGATGGGCCACGTGTTGCACCCAGTGAGGATTGTCCGGACTCCAATAATGCATGTTGTGGCGATTGACTTTCCCATTATTGTGGAAGCGCGATTCGTCCGAGAACAAGTTATGCGATACGAATGCTGCATCAGTGTCCAACCTGCCTAATAGCCACCGACAGAACTCCATTCGAGCTTCGAAATCCCGCCGATGGAGCTTTTGGTGTAGCTCACTTATATTCATGCAGTATTCAACAGACGGACGGCCGTCTGGTGTTCACATGCTGTGCAATCGCCCTTGTACAGATGAGTGGATTATTACGAGCTGCCGCCAGAACGGTTTCTTCTGTTTCACCCTATGTAACGGGTCTACAGCGCAGCGGTGGCTGGTTGGGAAATCGCCTGTTGTCCTTAGGCGTCTTTCAACACGGCGGAATGTCGTAGAAGCCGGGTGTCGCCTGTCAGGACATAGTGCCTCCCATGCGTTTTGCCTTGCTTCCCCATAAATTAGGAGCATATCAACGTATTCTTGTGTGGAAAGCATGACGAATGACAGCAGAGATTACAGCACATTCAGGCCCTAACCAGCGGAGTATGCGCAGGACAGAAGATAACATTGTCATTCTACTGTTTGAATGTGGCAAATGTGGGCCTGTATTAGAGTAATCAACCATCATACCGATGCAAAAATATTTGAACGATGCAGGATTCGAGCCGCCGCTGGCACATTCCGTCAATTGCTAGGCGAACGCCTAACTACATCCGCTACGCTACACTGCTGGAAACGTGCTAGTAGTACGACGAGACCAGAGTGCATACGCCATCCGGTTCAGTGTTTAAGACACTAATTACTGCACTGTTGCATAGTTTCATGCATTGATTCACCTCTTCGTCACACCCGGTCACAAGGCATGACACATTAACATAGATACATGGTAAAAGGACGTTGCTACGTGATTTCAAGGGGTCATGTTTTGTGAACTGATGATATAACATTTCGCTAGGGTTCAGAATCGTGTGCAAAATGTGCTCGCTGAACATTAGTACCATACAGTACGCCTGCGGGGAATAGCATCCCCATAACCATGTGCACGTTAGTTGGGCTGCAACAAACGATATTGGAACGGAGTGCTGAATCACACTGTATAATGTGAATTCCTCACTTCTTAATATTTTATTCGTCTAAGACAAGTAAGTGAAGTCGTTAGTCACAGCGACGAACATTTGAGGTGACAGCTATGTGTTATCTCAAGAAATAAGAACTTTCTCATGCATACTGTTCCGTGCTTCATTGGTGATAGAACTGGCGGAAGAAATTATCAGGTGTCGAGATGTTTAGTGTGATTTGATTTCTGCACTTCAAGGATTCATCAACACCTGTATTAGTTGAAGAAAGTGATAATAGTCGCGAACAGGTGTGAATATCAAAACTAGGGCGCATCCAGCCAACTGATTGCGTGACTTAGCACGCCTCTATTTGGGAGATGGAAAAGCAAATATCCTAACCTAATATCAGCTGATATAAATTCATTTGGACGACTAAAACCTGTTGGAAAAAACTGGGAAATGACGGTAAAGTTCGACGAGCCACTTTATCCTAACAGTAGACTCGTCACCCTGATAATAACTGCATGTACTGTTAAAGAAAACACTTGAACAATTACGAGGAATATGTGTAAAAATAATGATTACCAAATCCAAACTATGCATTTTATATATACATAGGAATTTAGTATAATTACTTAATAGGAGATATTAATAATGATGATAATAATAATATGAAGAATATTTGTTCATTAACCTGATTAAATTATTTCCTAACACTCATTAAATAGTATTAAAATGTAACTACGCACGGTTATCAGCGTGACAGAAGAAGAACATCACTTTCGTGTGTGCCAAGTTAAATGCCTTTCGTTTTTTAATATTTCCACTCGAAATCATTATTTTTATACGTGAACCCAAGATCGTATCATTTTTATATCAATAGCAGTTAGTAATGACTAAATCATCTGATGTATTACTTTTGTAATTAATGGTTACGGGCTCTTTGACGGCCCCGTGGTATAGGGGTAGCATGCCTCACTCTTACCGGGACGTCCCGGGTTCAATTCCCGGCCAGGTCAAGGATTTTTACCGGTACCTAAGGGCTGGTTCGATGTCTACTCAACGCACGTGATTACAATTGAGGAGCTATCTGACGGTGAGATGGCGGCCCCGGGCTGGAAAGCCAAGAATAACGGCCGAGTGGATTCGTCGTGTTGACCACACGACACCTCATAACCTGCGGACTTTTCGGTTGAGCAGCAGTCGCTTGGTAGGCCATGGCCCGTCGGGTCTGTTGAGCCATGCGGTTTTTTGGTTACCGTGTTATTTGGTGAGATCACATATGGTAAATTGTAAAGTATAAGTTTTATAGAAAAGTATTAAATTCGGAGATGGATGGCAGGACTATAATAATAATAATAATAATAATAATAATAATAATAATAATAATAATAGCTTAGAGTTTTATATAACCGTTGGTACTGTGGGCACAAACACGGGATCTGATGTTTAACTTAGAATCCGAATCATTATTATTCATCGTTAGGGCCTCTAAGAACCGCGAGATCTCAACTGTTTGTCTTCATGCGGGCCCACCAGGTTTTCATCCTATCTGAGTGTGCTTTCTTTCATGCATCGGAATGTCTAAGTTTGTGTTTGAGTGGTGCTCGGAGTCGAATGTCTGTTTCTGTGATTCCAAAAATAAAAGATCATTAACGATCTCCACCAACGAAGGATTAGGCTTAACAACGTACTTTGAACTTAAGATAGTCATATTAATATTCATTCGTCGGAGTTCACCCTCAAAAGTATTTTATAACGTTACAGCAACTTGTTCTTAAGAATCAGGTTTCTTTGCATATAAGTCACCCTTTTGATTACGTCTGAATAACGTCGACTACAGCAGGAAAACACAAATAACTGCAGAATACATCTAGTTCCTTGTTCCATATATTAGATTCTTCAATCCCAGTCTAGTGTTTGACGTGTTGTTGTTTCTTAACAGCAGAGAATGCAACTCTTGCAGTGCACGGAAGGAGAATTGTACGAGAGAATTGAGTTATACAGGGAGAGAGATCTAACTTCTATGCGCTCTATTCGGAACTGGGACGTACAGAGAGCTCCTGCACTTGAAGGATAACATTTCCAACCCTAGCAAATCACTGAACACTTGAACCCCCCAGCAATCCTACCTGATGTCCCCGCTTTTATACTCAAGCGGCTTTCATCAGTCCTTCTCTTTGTTAATTGATTGAACCAGCTATAATTTAACAGAATTCCAACAATATTTTCAATTCTACTTGTCTGTCTGTCTCTAACAACGATGCAGTTTTACGAAACTATTGATATTATGATCATAGCCACAAGACCTATGATTTTACATGGGATCAGAATGAGAAGGATGTGACTTTCCATTTCAAAAATCCCTTATGTTACATTTGCTGGGATTCAAACTACGGCTGCGTTGATGAGAAGCTAGTAACAATACTACTTGGCAATTACGTCTCCTCTTTACCTCACATTTTCTATCGGTCCCGAGATCATTAACATCTACTTAGACTACATTTCTCTTATACAAAAACAAACCCATCGCACAACAGCTGCCAAAACGATTGCTGCCCATATTGAACCATATCATAATATTCTGCGATTCATTAATAACAACATTGTGGCATAATTTCATTTAGCGCACCATGGAGTCGCGGGAAGTGAAGGAAGGAACCCTGGATGACCGTGCCATAGGGTGTAGAGAACACCGTTTTCCTCCGGAAGGAAATAATTTCTCGAAGTGGAATTGAGCCGCAAGCCGTGATTTCAATCATGTAAACCTATACTATACCACCAAACCGTCCGACTCGTTGGCTGAACGGTCAGCGTACCGGCCTTCGGTCAGAGGGTCCCGGGTTCGATTCCCGGCCGGGTCGGGGATTTTAACCTTAGTTGGTTTATTCCAGTGGCACGGGGGCTGGGTGTATGTGCTGTCTTCATCATCATTTCATCCTCATCACGACGCGCAGGTCGCCTACGAGAGTCAAATAGAAAGACATGCACCTGGTAGCGAGCCGAACCTGTCCTGGGATATCTCGGCACTAAAAGCCATACGACATTTCGACCACCAATCCCAAGCGCAGTAACCTGAGGGGATGATTTTTAAATGAAGAGATGTACAGAACAATTGTCACAGGTTGAAAAACTTCTCTTTCCCAGGTCTGTGATCATCTGAATTCTAATCAATAAATCCGCCACTATGATAATTCCACAAATCCGTCATCGCACATAATTAGGATCAGAATTATCGAGTGCCAGGAGTCGATAATATTATTTACTTGTGCTAGATTGAGAAAGGGATGCGTATTTACAGCAGCAACCGTTGGCATCTGGATGGCTGTTGCAAAGGAAAATGGTTTGTTAGACGGGGTTTCCGTCGAGGCTAGTGTCCTCTTGAGGCTATAAATGTTGCGACAAGAAAGGAAGCGCTCTCACTTGTATTCCGTTCATTCGCTCACTTGTATCTCACTTGATTTCTCACTTGTGACTCAGTAGGCTCGTTTTGCTAGTTAACTGGCATTCGCTCATCGAGTCAGTCACGCACACAGTGTCTCATTGTCTTATTAACCCGCTGTTCTGAAACGCCAAGTGCGGCGTGGCGTAATTCCTGAGTTTATTAGACATATTTATTTGTGAAACTGTTGTCAGACTAATGTACAATCGCTGTGAGTTAGCTCACAAGAGCTAGTGACGATATTAGAAGGTATAACAAATATTTCTTTAACGCGTACGCGGATTGTGTTAATAACGTGTACGAGTCGTGTAAGATACAACCGCTGTCAAGGACTGATTACAACCGGGCTGGTTCCCGTTAATTAGTGCTGCACAGACGGGACTCATCTCTGTTCGGAGACTATAGTTTACAGTAGCCGAACACTAAGGTTGTAGTTGTGTGTGCGATCACGCTAAGCAGTGAAGTAGATGTTCTGACTTAAGTCCACAATTCCAGACACGACTAGGATCAAGCAGACGACAACCATGATGTATACAGGAGTCGAGCAAAGGACTTTCATCCCTATGCTGTGTGCCGTCATATGCACGCATGACATAGCAGTCATGTGATTCGTCGCTCATGGAGAGGTTGCTGTTAAGTCCTTTTGTTCTATAAGTATATGAAGTAATATTTGATGCACTAGTTTAGGCCACACTTAAACAAGAAAATGAATTTTTAAATGTAAGCCAGAGCGGCATTTGCTTTGCTCACTTTAAGTAAAATTAAATATGTTCAGGGCTGTATCCATGTCAAGGCCCCGAGTTAAATGTTGTACATAAATTTGATGAGAACAAGGGAGATAATAGGTTAGAAATAGGTGTGTGCATTAGTTATTGGTATTTTTATGCCTGCGTGTATTGATAGATATGTTGGGAAGATTCTTCAGCATCGCGATATTAAATGGATTAGAGTAGAGACAGCATATGTTAGGAAGTTTATATGCATGACGTATGAATTTTCAGCTGCGAGGAGACTTAAATGGAGAGCTTTCGACGTCGAAAGTAGAATAGGGTCTTCAAATATGGTGACAGGGAAATTCATGAGAGTAGCGATCATCGAACCAAGGATCCTTTATATGTGAGTGATTATTCAGTAAAATAGGTAGACGTTAAGAACAAAATAGTTATCGTTTATACCTGCCGATAACTTTGTGATGGATGAAAATTTTTTGCCCAGTTGATTGTAAAATATTGTTACGTACTAAACACTGGCCATTTCATTGGACTAATTTAATCGAGGATGACCCAATAAGAGCACACACTCATATATATATATATACTTATATTTAACAGTGAACGACAAAAGTACACTAATTAGTGTATATTTACAAAACGAACTTGTGCTCAAAGTTGATGCTTGGTCTGCAGTCTTTACCTTGAACGGACGATCCTTCCGTTATCTTGAGTGACAGGTCTTAACTTTCACTCCACTTCGTACACACCAGTCACTTCACACAGCAGCTTTATTTATCCAGTTTCGAAGACACGTCTGTTGATTATCACAATACATTACTCCTGTGCACATTACTCTTTCCAATACAGAGTTGAAAAATGGTGAACTATCTCACGCATTAGTATGCATATAAATAACATATTACGAACCAATCGGAGCAGATTAAACCAACTGAGTTGGCCACGCAGTTAGGGTCGCGTAGCGGCGAGCTTGCATTCGGAAGATGGACGGTTCAAAACCCACCGTCGGCAGCCCTGAAGATGGTTTCCTGTGGTTTCCCGTTTCCACACCAGTTAAATGCTGGAGTTATACCATAGTTAAAAGCACGGCTGCTTCTTTCGAAATCCTAGCTCTTATTTTTAAAGAATCTCCAGGAATCATAGTTCTAATTCTATGGGAGTTAATGGAAAATAATATTTGACAGAAGGAAGTCGGATAAAAATGATGAAAACTACCATGTCAAACTCAGCAAGGGGGCCTCGTCATTTCTTCAGGTATTGAAAACCTTTTTCTTATTATATGCATACATTTAGATACAGACACCAAAACTAAAACAGAATTCTGCTGGATAGGTACTATGGCTCAGTTAATTTAATTTTGTCTGATGTCAAAGTGTGTGCCACCAAGAGATCTTTAACATGACAACAGTAATGATATAGAGTGCCACCATTCACAAATCAACTATCTCAACAGGGATCAAATCCGCAAACGTTAGGTACTCTACCATTGATCTACCGCGCAACTACTTTTGGAGTATCTAGGAGGAATTAATACCAGCTCCGTTGTGTAGAGGTAGCGTACGATATTTTCACGTGGCTTATATCCACTGTTTCAAAGTACTGAACCGTAAAGAGAATATCCACATTATATCTGTAATCGGCTAAATGTTGACCATATATTTTACCGGTATATAACTTTCTATTAGCGCCTCCGCTTTTCTTTCTGCCTTGTGCTGACCACTTTTTAATTATTATTTTGATGAAGTGTGGTAACATGTTCAACATCGAAGGGAGTGCTGATTTCCTGCAAGCAACTTACTGTACACTTCCCCTTCTCTTTTGTTTTCTCTTCTTCTAAATAGGCTCTACCTGTACGTCGGAGGCATTGAAGATTGTGTTGACTGTGTTTCACCCTGACCACTCTTTCTCCTCCTCAGTAAGGAAATGTAATAATAATGTTATTATATTTACGTCCCAGTAACTACTTTGACGGTTTTAGGAGACGCCGAGGTGCCGGAAATCTGTTCTGCAGGAGTTCTTTTACGTGCAAGAAAATCTACCGACGCGTATTTGTGCACCTTCAAATACAACTGGATTGAGGCAGGATCAAACCTGCCAAGTTGGGGTCAAACAGCCAGCGCCTCAACCGTCTGAGCCACTCAGCCCGGCGTAAGGAAATTCGTTTGATGCAGTGGTCATTAACATGTTCAAGTGAAGAGTTATGTAGCACATTATGTTTATAACCCTTGAGCGGTTACACAAAATACTATCCGCAGCCACTCCGCATCCCCACTTCCTTCATCCTCATCCGCAAATCGTTATCCACATCTACGGATTTTTATCCGCGGTTGTAAGGTTTGAACGATATTACACCGCAGGTATTGAAACGTATACGATCTGTCAACAAAATACAATAGACCTGATACCTGGCACAAATTTACGAGGAATTTCCTCTACAGACAACTACTGACATACTGAATGGTTCTCTTTCGGAACTTCTGTTCCTTCCTTCCACTAATTGCGGGCATGAGCCAGTTAGGCTTAGGTAAGATTTACGGCTTGATGGTCTCAAGGCTGTTTATTACTGTTCTCCCACAGGCCTACCTATGACAATGCTCGCCTAAACACAAGCAAAAGTAAGAGGTTAACTGAGTGAAAATCAATAAACTTCATTATTTAGAAGTTATTAGTTATCAGCAAAATGATTCACACTGCCACATAGTTTGTAACCGCGGATATTCATATCAGTGCAGGCCTCTAATTAGGTTCTAGGACTCTTCTAAGTAATCCATATAGAAGTGCATGTTTTAACGATTGATTAGGTTCCTGTCATAGTCTGAAAACTGAGCGGTCACGATTCAACAATATGTTAAAAATTTACGCTTGTATGTTTTAGAAACGACACTCTTAAACTAACCGAACAACATGTAACGCAACTCAGACATTTTCATGATTCACAAAGTGACCACAGGTAGTTACTTGTAAACTGAACGCCACTGCATATAATAGTCTATGGCATGACGGGTACAAGCTACGTACATAATAGTTCAAAATAAACTTTGTGTAGCTGTTATCAACACGTCAAGTAGAGTATGTTGTCTGTAGGGTGTGTATGCTTCTCACATACTGTAGTACGTATAGACCCCAAATAGCCCGAAGTGACCTAAGACTGAAAATCATAAGATTACTAATTCAATTAGCCTTAAATAGACTACATAGAATCTCAGAGTACGGTGGCGCATCGTGGTACTTCACAAGTTAGAGTAATACCCTGAGAAGAAAGAGGTCGACGGTTCGATTTCACGTTATACATTATGCAATAATTCATATGCAAATGGACGGCCACCTCGAGACGATATGTACTTATACATATTACAATAATAATTTAATTTCCTTTACGTCCGACTAACTACTATTACTGTTTTCGGAGACGCTGAGGTGCCGGAATGTAGTGACGGAGGAGTTCTTTTGCGTGCCAGTAAATCTACAGACACATTTGAGCACCTTCAAATACCACCAGACTGAGCCAGGATCGAACCTGCCAAGTTGGGGTCAGAAGCCCATGCGCCTGAACCGTCTGAGCCACTCAGCCTGGCTACATATTACACTTACGATGTTTGTCTAATTAAACTAATATATATTATTAGTAAATATTTAAACGCGAGTAGATACGTACATACCAACGAGATTGTCTGTCATGAATCGAAATATTAGATCCGATTCATAATCCAGCAGCTGTATTTTCACTTCACAACACTATCACTTATTCCCTGTCCACCTCCATGCCGTACTGTTAGCATTATTAGCTACTGTCTTCGTGAACCAGGCTCGATTCTCGGTATTGCCAGAGATTTAAGAATGGTAGAACAGCAGAAGGGCTGGTAGGGTATATGACTGAAATGCGACATGCAGCATAGCTCCATCGGGGGTGTAACCGTATATTGTTATTTTTGCATAGTTGGGTGTTAGAAAATGTAAAAGACATATCTTATTGAATTTAATACGCTCCATGGTTTTGGGTGGTTGCAGATATTTGTTTCTATATTCATTTTTGACTTAGCGACACAAGCCATTTAGGGCCAAATATCAATATAGTCATTACAAAACGAATGAATTTTGGAAGGATGTCATGTTAATCAGTGAATTAAATAATACTTTGTATGACTTTCCTCGATCTCCCCTACAGGCAGGTTTGTGTATGTAAGTCACGATTGAGGCCAACGATCTGAAAACAGTCCAGCCCATACACTGGAGTTAACAGACGTGTGCAGCCAGAGCTGGGTTTAATAGATTTGAGAAAGATTTCTGTTGTTTTAGTGTCATTAACGGATTTCACCATTCATATAATTTCTCAGACTTGTTCTTGATATAACTGTCAGCTTGCATTCGAGAGGTACTGGGTTCGAATCCCACTGTCGGCAGCCCTGAAGATGAATTTCTGTGGTTTCCCATTTTCACACCATGCAAATGCTGGTTCTACCTTAATTAAAGCCATGGCCGCGTCTTTTCACCTCCTAAACCTTTCCTATCACTTCGTCGCCATCTGAGTCTGTGCGACGTGAGCCAAATTATAAAATTGTTCATGACAACACCCATTCACAACCACTGGCATGTTTACGCAACTTAAACGATATTGTACATACATATATACGAATGGTTCGATGAGATTTGGTAGGGTCTAAGGATTAAGCATGTCAATTCTATGAACTGAACGTGTTCTTTTACAACAATGTTAGTGTTGTTTCGTGCATCGACAGGCTGAAAAATTTAAGTGTGTATAACCTGAGTCGACATTGAAATAGAAGGGCTTCCTACTTAACAAATGAATTACTTCTCTCATAGGTGTTGATTTTTGGTAACGGTATTCATTTTTATGTTTACGTAATAATAATAATAATAATAATAATAATAATAATAATAATAATAATAATAATAATAATAATAATAATAATAATAATAATAATAATGCAATGAGCAATGAACCTTCAATATAGATATAGATTTTAATATTCATCGATATGTCGGAATTTTGTCCCATATACGTTCTTTAACGTGTTGGATACCAAGGACACGGTGTTGCCTGTATAAACACCGACAAAAGCTATCGACCTCAATCGGAATCGAATCACCATCATGGACAACGACTAACCGATAGCACCACTGTGATCAACTACTTGTAATACATTTGCGTTGTTGATATTTCTAACGTTGTAAAAGGGAGTTCATTTGCATGTTAAACAATGTGTAAATTTTAACAAAACATTAAGTATAAAGAAATCTCGTGTTGCTTTTGTCAGTTCAAACCTGGAGTACATTTATAGAACTTTGGGTAACCGTACGCGATCCTCGTTAGTTATTTACCGTTTTCTCTCTCTCTCTCTCTCTCTCTCTCTCTCTCTCTCTCTCTCTCTGTGTGTGTGTGTGTGTGAGTGTGTGTACAAAACCAATATTCGTAGCAGCTTTGGAATTCTGCTTTGCACTGCAGTTTTAGACGTGTATGTGTGCGCAAGGTTTTGGAGCTTGAAGGAGACCAATAAATTCACCTTTCCACTTCGATGAACTGTGTTTTATTATTTACTTTTCTCCAGATTTTCTTTCTCCGCTTTTAGAGTTACGAGCCCTCCACCTAATTAAGTGCAGTGAACGCGCTGAAAATTCCAATGAATGCCTCGTTTTTCCAGAAGGGTTTAAAGCCAAAACTAGAGAACCGTACTTGGCAAGCACATGATTACAAACTAGTTCGGGCATTACTTCACCTAGTTGTATCGTTGTTGTTATTTATTCATATTATTCTCCTTTCACGTTTCGTGAACGACCCTTGCCCTCTTACAAAACCGATATCAGGCAACAACAAAAAAAAAAGGGGAATTTGATATCTGATGAGAGTATAAAAATGTACAAGAAGGAACATAAACTATGTTAAGGGAAATATATGTCGGTCCCGTGGTCTAATATCATAGTGACTTTTTCTTACTTGCAGGCCCCAGCGTTCGATTCCCTGCCAGCTCAGGGACTTCACATGGATCTGAGGGGTGCTTCAGGAGTCACTCAGCCTACGTAAGAAAACTGGGGAGTTATCTGACAGATAGTGGCCCTGGTCTATAAAGCCAATAATAATTGCTGAGAGGATTCATCATGCTGACCACACGTCATCTCGTAATCTAAAGACCTTCGGGCTGAGCAGCGATCACTTCTTAGGTCAATGCTCGCCAGGGTTGTAGCACTATGGGATTGGTTTACTATCACTTAAATTCGTTTCAAAGTAATAATAATAATAATAATAATAATAATAATAATAATAATAATAATAATAATAATTGTTGTTGTTGCTGTTTTTGTTCTTGTTGTTTAAAGTGACTTAACATCTAGATCATCAATAATATAATAATTATATTATTTTATTTACAAAGTGTTTATAATCCTCCGTGTATTGGTACGCCAAGAAATCGCCTTCCTTTGAGT
Source organism: Anabrus simplex (assembly GCF_040414725.1). Classification (NCBI taxonomy): domain Eukaryota; kingdom Metazoa; phylum Arthropoda; class Insecta; order Orthoptera; family Tettigoniidae; genus Anabrus; species Anabrus simplex. Next base: position 933,337,284 of record NC_090265.1, on the reverse strand, counting down.
CATACTGGTACTTTGGGATTTACAAATTCGCAGCCGATCACTTTTTGTGTCGAGCTATATACATGCTTGTTCCATTAGTTTTAATTTTCCCCCTTCCAGACTGACAGCTACAGATTAACTGAAGTATTCTGGTTATTGAGCTCTGATATGATAACATTCTTTACCTTATTCCCTGATGTGACAGCGGACGACGGTGATATCAAACTCGCTGCCAATAAAATGCTGGGGGAGAGCGACTATGAATACATTGCGATGTCAAATTTATATTCATGAATACATCGGATTTACAACCCACATTACACTATGGAGATTCATACGTCAGCATATCAGTATATATATTAATATTTTTTTTTATACTCTGTACTCCAAATCTATCTATTGACATGTGATAATATTGCATGTAGTTTCATTGTTCGAAATGTGAAATGATTAGTTAATAATAATAATAATAATAATAATAATAATAATAATAATAATAATATAACAATCCCACTAGGAAACAACACCATAAGTAAAGTTCCTGCAGTCAAGTACTTAGGAGAATGGTTATCAACAAGCGAGAGTGAAACTTTGGCCATAGACACCAGGTGCACCAAGTTAGAGAAGGCCTATAATTCCTGTGAAACCTGTACCTCCAAATACCTCTCCAAGAAAATAAAACTGAAGCACTACAACTGAGTAATAAGACCCTTTGTACTCTACGCCTCCAAGTGCCCCTTGATGAATCGAAAGGGCCCACTCAGCAAACTATAACTTAAAGAGGGGAAGATTTTGAAGAGGATACTAGGATCCATAACAGAGGAAGATGGCACCTACAGGATCAGGTACAACAACGAGCTGTACGAACATTAGAAAAACAGTCACATGACTCGCCTAAAACTCTGCACGCTCACAGCGACAAGCAGGGGAAAGGCTTCTAAGACCAAGTGGATCTTTTCAGTAAAATCAGACCTAGGGGAACTGCAGATCCCATTAGAGACCACAGAGAACCGATTTCAGTACCGACAGGCCATCTTACAGGGAGTCTTCCCACTGTCCTCCACAACCAAAAAGAGTGCAGGGACCACCAGACCTAAGTGTACGGGAGGGAGGAAGCAGGCACACAGCCAGAGAATGAAAGCGTACTGGACCAATAAAAATCACAAGACCCTAGGTAAGAGTTAGGAAGACCCCCGTGGTCCCTAGTAGTTCAAAATGAACCAAATTATTATTATTAATTATTTTTAATTATTATTAATTAATTAATAATAATAATAATAAATCAAAATTGAATAACGTTAATATTCTTGCAACGTATCACTGTAAGCGAGACCTAGGGAGTCTAATTTTCACCCTGGTCGCGGCCCTTGCGTTCCATTTGCCTATAACCTCATTCTTCGGAAGGGCGAATCTCTTTCCTTTCCCTTCATAACATGAATCTACTTTTTATTCTTCCTTTTCCGTTATCGTTCATCACCTTGTTTTGCTCTAATGTGTTGAAATTACTTAGTTTTAGTTTTGTTGGATTTTATTCATTTATATTGACAACTTATTGATAATTTATATTGGCAACTTGGTAAAATGATTCCAGGTAATTACAGGGGTTAGACAAGACTGTTATCCTTCACCTTTGTTGTTCATAGTTTGCACGAATTATCTCCTTAAACGGGCAGGTAGCTGTTCAGTTACCGGGCGAGTTGGCCGTGCGCGTAGAGGCGCGCGGCTGTGAGCTTGCATCCTGGAGATAAAAGGTTCGAATCCCACTATCGGCAGCCCTGAAAATGGTTTTCCGTGGTTTCCCATTTTCACACCAGGCAAAGGCTGGGGCTGTACCTTAATTAAGGCCACGGCCGCTTCCTTCCAAATCCTAGGCCTTTCCTATCCCATCGTCGCCATAAGACCTATCTGTGTCGGCGCGACGTAAAGCCCCTAGCAAAAAAAAAAAAAAAAAAGCTGTTCAGTTTGGTGGAAATGTAGTAAGCAGTTTAGCCTATGGCGACGACTTGGTCTTAATGGCAGACTGTGCTGAAAGCCTGCAGTCCAATATATTTTGGAACATGAAAATAGGTGTAATGAGTATGATATGAATAACATTTCCAAGACTAAGTGGTCGCAGTAGGGAAGAAACCTGAGATAATTGAATGTCAAGTTGACAAGTAGATCATTTCCCAGGATGGTAGAATAGTAAGCGAGATCAAATCAAGGCTCAGCAGAGGTAATGCACTTAGCGCACAGTTGCGATCCACAGTATCCTGTAAGAAGGAAGTCAGCTCCTGGACCGGTCTGTTTTCAGACAAACATTCAGGATATCTTATCTATGAGTTAGAAGTAACAGACATGAACGTAACGAGAATAATCGCTGGTAAAACAGGTTGGAACAATGGCAGTAGGGTACTTGGAATTAGGAGATAAAGGGTAAATTAGGAATGAACTCGATTCATGAAGCTGTACGCATAAACTACCTTCAGTGGTGGGGTCATGTGAGACAAATGGGGAGGATAGGTTACCTAGGAGAATAATGGGCTCGGTAAATGGAGGATTATGGTGATGTTTAGTAAATTCAGAGAGACTTCCGGACTTAACGCCGAAAGGCATAAATATCTTCAACGAAGATGTATTTCCTGTACGTACTTTTTACTGTTTACTTTACGTCGCACCGACACAATGAAGTCTTATGGAGACGATAGGATAGAAAAGTGCTGGGAGTGGAAAGGAAGCGACCGTGGCACTCCAGCTATGATTTGCCTGGGGTGAAAATGGGAACCGCGGAAAAGCATCCTCAGGGATGCCGATATTGGAAATCGAACCCACTATCTCCAAAATGCACGCTGAGAGCTACGTGACCTAAACCACACAGCAACTTTTGCAGTGTACCTATGTATGTATGTATGTATGTATGTATGTATGTATGTATGTATGTATGTATGTATGTATGTATTTGTAATACATAAAATGTAAAATCATGTTGATTTACTTTTTCATTTAGTTTCGTTACTGTACAATGGTAAGCAAAGAAGCCTCCGTGGCTCAGGCGGAAGCGCATTGGCGTCTCACCACTGGGTTCCGTGGTTCAAATCCCGGTCACTCCATGTGAGATTAGTGCTGGACAAAGCGGAGGCTTGACAGGTTTTTCTCCGGGCACTCCGGTTTTCCCTGTCATCTTTCATTCCAGCAAAACTCTCCAACCTCATTTCATTTCATTAATCATTCATTAATCATTGCCCCAGAGGAGTGCGACAGGCCTCGGCAGCCGGCACAATTCTCATCCTCGCCGCTAGAAGGGGGCTTCATTCATTCCATTCCTGACCTGGTCAAAGGACTGGAAACAGGCTGTGGATTTTCATTTTCACTATTGCAAGTAGCCATTCATTCGGAATATTCCTAATTGCAATGTATCATTTAATAATAATAATAATAATAATAATAATAATAATAATAATAATAATAAAACACAAATGGACGATTGATAAGGAGATACACTTCACCTTTACAAACTACTACTGTATACCGTCGTTGCGTCTGCGAAAACTGTTATGTGAAGTTATTTCTTTGGTGGGTAAGGTTCTGCCATTTAAGGTTCAATATCATGAGCGTACTTTCTATGAATTTTCGCTCATTAAATGTGTGCTGCGGGTCAGCATTTCCCCCAAAACATTTGTTACATAGCGGTTTACGCAGGCGCAACGGTGATATTGTAATTCAACTCACCAGCCCCCACTGTTTTATGAGGTATTTATGTCTCATACAGACTGGTGTATAAAAGACTATTCACGTTGACAATGTTGTTTTCAAGAATAGCCTACAGCTTTAGTTGAAGGCTTTCGACGAAGAGCAAATGCCTTCAATTGTTCCACCACTTGACAAGCCGAAGCATATTTGGTTACCGAAGGATCTAAAATGAAGGTTTCATCTTTACTATTTTCTTCCTCATTGTTGCTACAATCACCAGCTTTGAGTTCGGTTGCTTGCACATTCTTTAACATATCAGTTAAGTTTCCTGTGTCTATACACTCCTATCAATCAAGGTAGCTGGAATCAACATTTTTTTACGCTGTCTGATTCCAAAGAACCTAGAATCTTGACATAGTTATTTTCTTCATTTTTCAAGTTTCCTTTGGTCTAGTTAGCACAAAATACTTTGATGAAGGAACAGTTCTGAATTGTGTCCTCTGTTACAGATTTACAAGCCAAGTCAATGCATCCCCACTGAATTCAGTTCGGTGCCAGATTTGCTGTGATCAAAGGTTTGCTATAAGCTGTCTCAGAATTAGCTATCTATACAGGTCAAGAGGTTGACAGAATCAGTGTTCGTGTGAAACAACACTAACTGGATAATTTTCAAGTCAAATGCAGGATGGGAGGTCCCATTGTCTACGAATAATAATAATAATAATAATAATGTTATTTGCCTTACGACCCACTAACTACTTTTTAAGGTCTTCGGAGACGCCGAGGTGCCGAAATTTAGTCCCGCAGGAGTTCTTTTACGTGCCAGTAAATCTACCGACACGGGGCTGTCGTATTTCAGCACGTTCAAATACCACCGGACTGAGCCAGGATCGAACCTGCCAAGTTGGGGTTAGAAGGCCAGCCTAGGAAAAGTAAAACCTTCTAGTTTAGTTTCTTCAATTTCTTATCGAAAGAAACAAGCCAGTCTTGTGTCATCCAAGCGTTTCTAATAATTCTCGATTTCACCGGCAACTTCCTTACATCCAGTCCTTTAAATCAACGAGAAGTTTCGACGATTATCCTGCCATATCTGAGCAGAGTAGTACAGTCAGACGCTCTTTAGACATTTCTCGACCGCTAAATTTTTCTCCCAGGAAACTGTATGTTTTGTCGGGAAAAGTAGGAAAAGAGTATACCAGTTTCATCCGCATTAAAAACATCATCTTCCTTATAATCTTGAACAATGGAGGACACGTTATATTACCAAGGTTCAATTACGGGCCAGAGAGATCAGCAGATTCTCTACACGAAGTTGTAGTTAATTTTGTGCCTAACTCGAAAATTTTTCAGCCAAATATTTGAAGCATTAAAATCTTCATAGTCAAATTTCCTTGCTATTTCCTTAGCCTCTTCTTGAATAATAGGACCTTCTTCTTCTTCTTCTTCTTCTTCCTCTTCTTCAAGTGTCATATCCCTAGAGAAAGCACCGTCTTTCTTTAGCTAACATGAAGAATTGTTACTGAAATTTTTTTTGCTTCTTGTAGCGGAAATCAAGACCGTGGGTTTTAGGAACGTTTGTTTTTCCTATCTTCATCGTTTTCGAGCCATTCTCTTAATATGCCATCATTCTGTGGGAGAATGCAATTTACTGTCTCTTCCCTACACAAATTATCTGCAAATACACGCATACTAAGCTTGTTCTTTTCTTTCCGTGCTACCACGCTTGGAGTCAAGCAGAGCAATTCTACGCCTGCAGCATTGATGGTTATCGACGATAAGTGCTAATATGAAAACTTAAGGAGTCTTCATTCGGACAATTGTTCCGAAACAACAGCAACAAAAGCGACTCTGGTCTGAGATATGGTCATCTAGCAGTTCACATTTCGCTGAGATATTTCTGGAAAACGTTAAGCCATTATCTGAATACAAGTTCAAAATAAATAGTAGCTTTTAATTTCACCAGACCACTTAGGCACGTTCATACCTAAAACTCTTGCGGCTGTACCCGGTACAGCCCCTAATCTCGAATTTCTTTCAACTAGCGATTTTTAACGTCACTCAACCTCATGTTTTTGAGCACAATGGTATAGCGAAGCGAAGGAAGCGGTTGTAGCCTTAAATCAAGGTACAACCCTAGCATTTGCCTTGTTCAAATAGCAAACCATTGGAAACCATCTTCAAGGACTGCTGATAGTGGTATTCGAAACCACCATCTCTTGAGTGCCGAGTTTACAGCTACGTGGCCCATATCACGCAACCACTTCGGTCGGATCACCTCATTAGTTCTTTTTTGTCCGACTTTCTAGGCACCATTGTGGCTATAGAACATTCTGGTGTGCAGTCAAAGGTACTGTACCAGGAAGGCATAGGCCCTGGCACATATAAATTACAAATGTTATTTTCTAGCATACAATTCAGTTCCGATACGTGAACAGCCGTATGAGAGAATGTTCTCGTACCTACTGCACTCCACGAGCGAGAACGCAAGTCAAGCAAAATCAAGTGACGTCACCGCCGCTTGCAGCTTACTTCCCCTACCGAAGTTTCTCGATTGTATTTTTACGAACTTTTTAACGCCTGGGCCGATTTACACGAGACTAACACTGAGTTATAGCTAATGTTCTGGAAGTAAAACCCTGCAAATTTGAAATTAATCCGTCCAGTGGTTTCTGAGATATGACAATTTAAAATTTGGGAGAAATACTCTCCCCTTAACACCTGATTCCAAACGCCGCCCGCCTGACGTGTATATATAGGCCACTGGGCCAAGGCCGTAGCCAGTGCAGTCCCGTGTACAGAGTCATGTGTGCACAGTGTGTGTAGAAAGTATGCTCCGTCGCGATTCGCGAGGACATAATAGTGGCCGTACTCAAACGCTGTTGTAATAGTAAAAGGACGTCGTACCGTACGTGAAGTTTCCGCCGCGCCGCGGCGACTGTAAGATTCTAGATGTTTTCAAGGTGAATTAGCGTGATATAATACTTGCAAATTTATTATAAAGGTGAAGCTATACTAGGAAGTAATAATTGAAGTGTCTAATATTTCTCTGACTAAAATACACCATGAACTGTACTAGTTCCACATAATTCTAAACTGTGCTAATATCATAAATCAGTGCGTATGGTAAACTGAAATCGTAATTTAAAACTTCTTCTAAGACATATTTCCCTTACAGTGAACTATGTGAGATATTCGATATTCGTCCCAGAACAGGGTAAAAAATAACTATTTTCATTGTGCACTGTCTCGATCTTTCGGTCACTACGGTGAGAAATCCAGTGAACATTATGAATATTTTTAAATAATATTAAATAGTACGGACTAGTGTGGTGTGAATACAACCATAAAACCGCCTTAATCTGTTAATATTTGTTCAGAGACTGTGATAGAAACTGTGATAGATCACGTTTTCAAGTGCTTATGAACTGTGTATATAAAAACTGTGTTTTCTGCAGCATGGACTGTGAATGTTAATTTAACGCCGTAAAATCAGTTTAAAAATTAGAACTGTGCATTACGACAGTGTGTGATATTAACATCCGTAATATTTTCAATAGTGCCAATTGAACTTTCCGTGTTCCAACATTACTTCCAAGAACAACGGAAATCTTGGCAAAAGTGCTACGAGATCCTGCTACATTAAACGTCACTTCCAACCAGGGATTTACATGGTTTCTTCAGTTATGGTACCCATCGAGGGACGTCGACGAGGGAGATTGACGTAGTATCTTCACTGAACATGGCCGGTGCTGAGTTCGAGTCTTCGTCCGCACTCCGCAGAATATTCCAGACACCGTACAGCTCAACTCCAACATTAGTAAGCAGATCTTCTCGTAATCTGAGTGAGTAATCACAACTGACTGACTTTTTACTAAGCACTTTGTTCAGTACAGTGTTCTTACAAGTGCTGCGTGTGGATGTTAATTCATAATTTCATCGTCAGTTAAAAATTCATATTTTGCTGTAAATTTCTTTCTAAATCATTTAGTTGAAGTGCTTTATTCATTTCATTCTCTCAATTTAAACAAACTGAAATACATACTGCAAGAGTTCAAATATTTAATATATCAAACTTTCCATGACAAGTGTGTGTTTATTTTGTGTTTCAAAATTTAGAAAGACTGTAGGTCAGCACCTTAAATGATGAACTGACAATTTCCAAGGTGCTAGGCAATATTTGTGTGTGTTTGCATTTAAAATTAGAAGGACTGTAGGCTAATCATGATCTATAGAAGAATAATTATTTTTGAAATTCTCAAGCGAACAGACGTCAAGAAAATCATAACATAAATCTTTTCTTCTTCATTTTGGCAAATATTAACTACCAAGTTGAGTTGCAATTGCAGGGTGATATATCTGTGCTATTACTAATAAATTTTATAGAAAAAAGAATTACCATCTATTATTCGCCCTGCGATACTATCCGTCTCTGTACCTGCTCCAAAAATCACCGGACTCTACCTGAGATCCATCCCATGCTCAAACCCCACAATCATTTCCCAGTACAGTACCCAATTAATGGATTCCTTAACAGAATACCCGAAGCTCCATGTGATGTCAATCTCTTCGTACAGAGACGAGTGTCGATGCAGTGCATCTGAGACCATACGATCGTGTTATAGTTATGCAAACAAGATACCTGCTCCCTCATTAGGCAATACGTATCCCGTTTATTTATTTATTCATTTATTTATTTATTTATTTATTTATTATTTGTTTTTCTTTTTATATATTAAACTGGGAAAACTGTGTATACTTGACAATACTTTCCCACTCTTACCGATAATCTAATTGGAAAAAACAATTGTATTTGGAATTTATTTCATTTATTATGAAGAATATTAAAGAACGCTGAAGAGAAACAATCTTCGAAAGTAACTATGAAATACTCCCTCATTTTATGAAACTTCATTTGTATGGAAAATTAATTAATAATCCCTTATCAACCCGACAGCCTACAGAAATTTGCATCCCTCAAAGCGTGAGATAAGATGTATTAAATATTTCCTCCCTCTGACACGACATGTTTCTAAGAAAGTCTTACAAGGAGAGGCCATACCCTGCGTCCTACCGATTTCAATGAACTTCAATTTACCTGTTGGGGACATTCAACAGTAACTCGTGTAGAAGGGTTTAGATCAATACGCTTTCATTTCCGAAAAAAATGAGGTCAAATGTCATAAATGAGGATCCGCTTTAGGCCAAGTGGAGGGGATAGAACATCAGAAAGGCGAACAAATTTTACTTAAACGTGTCAGGTCCGCAACGTAATTATTTCCGAAAAATTGATGAATCCCCGATTACTATCCAACGCATGTATACTTGGAGAGTTACTCTGTAGTCACCGTTTTTACCAGCAAACATCGACGGCTTGGCGTGAGTCAAGTCTCGTAGCAGCTATGCACTCTGTACAAAATAAATTAATAAATAAAATAATATTTTAAATAGTAATTTATTTTGTACAAAATATATAGATGCGACGAGGTTCGAACTCATGCCATCGAAGTTTGAAGACAAGTACGGCTATCACACGGCAACCACTCGGGTTGGCTGTTGCCTTACTCTTTATGTATATAGGCGTTGTATTGGAATAGGGAAAATCATCAATTTTTCGGAAATTATTGGGTTGCGGACCTCACATGTTTAATTAAAATTTCTTAACCTTTTTAATGTTCTATCACCTCCACTTGGTCCGAAGCGGTTCCTGCGTCATGACATTTGACCTCAATTTTTTTTTCGGAAACGAAAGCGTATTGACCTAAACCCTTACACACGAGTTACTGTTGAGTGTCCCCCAACAAGTACATTCAAGCTCGTTGAAATCGGTTGGACGCAGGATTTGGCCACTCCTTGTTAGTAACCATAATACTTTAGAAACTGCAAGAAAGACGGTAAGAGTAGTTAACAAAAATAATAGCTTACTTCTTAATACCGGAAGCATGAGTTCAATCCGGGATAAACTCTATGATCGTTTCACTCATGCCTGAGTGTCGTTACTTAATAGCTTGGTTGAAACTTTGATTAGTTGGTGACATTCCTCTCCTTCAAGTCATGAATCTCGATACAGTCCCGAGGAGGTTTACTTTCTGCCCGGCTAACTTTGCCTACCAGGAACTAACCTGGTACTCACTTTTGCTGTAGGCTTAGTGATCTCCAGGACCACGCACCTCTCCAGAACTGGAAGTTTAAGTTTTAATATTTCGGCATCCATGCCCTTCCTGAGGATCCGAACATGCCTTTATCGTCTTGGCTAGACATCCTCTTGTTAAATATGAAGAGAGAGGATTGAACGAAACATATCATATTGCGATCATCAGCAGTTTTACTCGATACTACACCAGTGATTTACATATTACTAACCAAATTGTCAGTACTGTCTTTGTTGAAACTGGTCACTAACAAGTGATTCACCGAGCGATTCGGCCGTGCGATTAGGGGCGCGCAGCTTTGACCTTGAAATGGTTTTTCGTGGTTTCCCATCTTCACACCAAGCAAATGCAGGGGCTGTACCTTAAATAAGGCCACGGCCACTTCCTTCCCCACCGGGCGAGCTGGCCGTGCGGTTAGGGGCGCGCAGCTGTGAGCTTGCATCCGGGAGATAGTGAGTTCAAACCACGCTGTCGGAAGCCCTGACGATGGTTTTCCCCCATTTTCACACCAGGCCACGGTAACTTCCTTCCCTTTCCTAGGCCTTTCGTATCCCACTGTCGCCATAAGAAATATCTGTGTCGGTGCGACGAAAAGCAGCTTGTAAAATAAATCATGTTTTATTGAAAAATGGAAACCTTTCATTCAGAAGAAACTGACAGTTATGATAATTTCTTGCTCCGGTAAACTGTTTGATTTCCATCCCGTAATATTTTTCTTGTTGCTGCAATTGAGGAGTTCATGGCTAATTATTTCTCCGTCGTCTACTTGTAATCCTTACCCATTATAGTTCCTAGGCATTGACAACTGTCATGGTTTTAATACGTGCATCAAATGAAGGAAAGGGGGATTAATCTTAAGTCAACGTACGAATACAGTGTGAATAATCTAATAGACTACAATATGCCTTGTTCTTTCAGGTTGTTGTCATGTTTGTTTGAGTTATTTTTCACGTTCCTGTATGTACATTATTTCAATTTAGTTTCTTGTTAGTGAAATGAAATGGCGTATGGCATTTAGTGCCGGGGGTGTCCGAGGACACATTCGGCTCGCCAGATGCAGTTCTTTCGATTTGACGCCCGTAGGGGACCTGCGCATCGTGATGAGGATGAAATGATGATGAATACGACACATACACCCAGCCCCCGTGCCAGCGAAATTAATCAATTCAGGTTAAAATTCCCGCCAACCCTGCCGGGAATCGAACCCGGGACCCTTGTGGCCAAAGGCCAGCACGGTAACCATTTAGTCATGGAGCCGGACATCTTGTTAGTTATCTGAACAAACAACTTCGTCAACTCCATTTCAATCTAACGGGTGTTTATTACGTAGTATAAAACGATTACCAACCAGACGGGTGTTTATTACGTAGTATAAAACGATTACCCACCAGAAATTTGAAATTACAAATCAAACAGTAATTACATAAAATCGTGTGCTGACAGACTGAAGAACCCTATTTATGCACATTAACGCATTATTATTATTATTATTATTATTATTATTATTATTATTATTATTATTATTATTATTATTATTATTATTATTATTATTATTATTATTTGATCTGGTCTTGTTTTTGACGTTTATATTAGTAATATATTCTATCTCTGTATTTTTTCCAATACGTATCGCTAGCTCGGTTCGATAAAAGGAAGATTGTGCCCATGTCACAGTATGAAGTGAATCGGCAGATTTCATATCTACAGTTAAAGTAAACAGAGGAAGATACTTTATCTGACAATTTTCTCGTATGAAGAATAGCGTCTGAATTCGAGAACCTCCGACCGAAAAATTTTAATCACGGCGGATATTTCAACTCGCCAATCTCACATATATGGAATAAAGGCCTGAAAGGAAACAAAGGAGGTTATTAGTAACATTGCGAGGTTGAATAGAGAAGTGCTCATTCCAGCGCGTACAAGAAGGTAATTAACCTGGATAGGCTCCGTCTGGCAGTGAAACTTGTTTGCCAGAATAAATAATGAAAACCGAGCAAGTTGGCCGTGCAGTTAGAGACCCGCAGCTGTGAGCTTGCATTTGGGGGATAGTGTGTTCGAACCCCACTGTCGGCAGCCCTGAAGATTGTATTCCCATTTTCACCCCAGGCAAATGCTGGTGCTGTACTTCAGTTAAGGCCATGTTCGTTTCCTTCCCACACCTAACCCTTTCCTATCCCATCGTCATAAGGACTATCTGGGTCGATGCGGCGTACAGTAAATTGGAAAAGAAATCAAAGTAGGTTTTTCATGTTGACGTTTAACGAACATAGAGCATACTAATTCATAGTGAATTAGTGTTATTTCAGGGGAGGAAATACACACCCCTTTACAAAAACATGCTTTATGTCTGATATCTACTACACTTTACAAAATAAATGATTTTATGTCCTCCTCTCTATACATAAAATTATAAAGAGGAAAAATTTGTTTGTTTGTAACGAATAGACTCAGAAACTACTGAACCGATTTTAAAAATTACTTCACCTATAGAAAGCTACTTTGCCATTGAGTAACATGGGGCTGTATTTTATTTACAAAACAATTCGAGGTGGGGGGCACGGGGGGAGGAGATATAAAAATAATAGGCCAATATAGGCAAAATATAGAATTTGTCGTATAAGGACGAGACAAAGCTCAATTTAATCCTCTTGACTCGGTAAGCCCTACGGGCCCGAAAACCATGTTTTAAGGCCCTAAAACCAACCGTTACGGAGATATTGGCACCACACTACCCCTGCTCTAGGAATCGGAAAAAGTAATGAACTGCCGTAACCATGGCAACGTCAGCTCCAGGATTCTGCAGCAGCGAAATTATCTACAATACAGTAAATCACAAAAACCTAACACGTTACAGACATGAAAATTGATATTTGGAATCCCCTTTAAAAGTAAAAGAACACTAACATTCGTTTTCAGAAAATCCACTTAAGGGGGGCGTGTGTGAAAAGAAGTGAGGAAGGAGTTGAATTGTTTATATGAGGATACATATATCTCAAAAAATGAAGTTGTTACAGACTTGAAAATTGGTACTTGGAATCTCCTTTAAAAATGAACACACTCTTTTTGGAAAATCCACTTAAGGGGGTGAAAAGAATAAAAAAGCGGGTGAATTTTTGAAATGAGTATTTTCTTCTTCTATCGCTTTACCCACACCTGTGGGGTTGCGGGTGCGAACTGTGTCGCACATGTGAATTTGACCCTGTTTTACGCCTGTACGCCCTTCCTGACGGCAACCGTATGTATAGGGATATAATCTATACTTCAATACTAATATTATAAAGAGGAAAAATTTGTATATTTGTTTGTAACGGATAGACTCAAAATCTATTTAACCGATTTTAAAAATTACTTCACCTATAGAAAGCTACATTGGAGTGAGTAACATGGGCTGTATCTTATTTTCAAAACAATTCGAGGGGGGGGGGGCGATGGGGGGAGATATAAAAATATACAAATAATAGGCTAATATAGGTGAATCGAATTTGTCGTACAAGGACGAGACAAAGCTCATTTTAAGCCCCTTGACGCAAAGAACAAAACTCGGTAAACCCTTGGACCCGCAAACCATGTTTGAAGGCCCTAAAACCAACCGTTATGGAGATATTGGAACCACACTACCCCTGCTATAGGAATCGGATAAAGAAACGAACGGCCGTAAGCATGGCAACGTCAGCTCCAGGATTCTACAGCAGCTAGATTATGTATGTACGTTTGGGCATAGCTGCCAACCAAAATTGATACACATATGACTTACTATCTGGAAAAAATAAACTGTTGTGTAAGACGCTCCTAGCACTCCTTTGGGCGGGGATAGAAATGGAGTGAAGTATAAAAATAATAGCCCCGGAGATCTCCGTAGTACAGCGACCAGCGGTTTCCGACGGGCCTCAGTTTTTACGTACTGGCTTAGGTTTCAGCATTTTGCGGAGTCTGTTACCTATAGTTTAAACTACTTTCTATCAAATCATGGAGTAGTAGGATCACTGATGTTACTACTGCCGATATTTTGGTCCACTTTTATGATAATTTTAACCATGAAAACAACCTATATACCTCCTGTACACAATTGTCAAGATGGTGCGCCCATGACTTGAAAAAAATTCTCAACATTTACACACAGATTCATTACATGATGTGCGACATGAGTGACATGCCCAGAGAGTTACAATTCTCGATATTATAGTCGTTTCTTTTATTCATCGCGCATTTCCTTGATCATTTGTAATAGTTACGAAATGTCGGATCAAACAAATACATTCAATAATATTTATATTTGTGGTACTATCTAGCGAAAGTATACTTACACTAAACCTGCAGCTTTGTGAAGGGAGCAGGTATATCTAGGTGGGAATGATGGAAAAACATGGTAGCAAAAGATCTTAGAGGTCGACGCTAATTAGGAACTAATATTTAGAGGCCCCCATGAAGAAAAGAAGAAGATGCTCTATAATTCCATACATGATAAATAATGTCTACGTACTTAAGTAAATACACCAGTGATATAAATATCTAATGAAGTCAGTCACACCGATAGCATGAGTAACTAAAGCCAGTTTCTGATAACCCGTACGATGAACGGGTACTTCTGCTAGTTCAATATATGTTTCTATCACTTGATGGAGTGATTTTAATCAAACATGCTTCGGCTCAGTGAAAAAATTGTTAAAACTACATGAATTGATGTTAGAAGAGTGTCATTAAAACAGAGTAAGAGAGAATAATTAAAAAGAAGTGAAACATGATGACTTTAAAACAATACGAGGTTGTGGGAAGGTTGAGAACCTCTCAGTCTAAAAGTACAGTATATCACTCCATCAAAGGATGGATACATGTATTGAATAGGAGGGCATAAAAACTTTTCATTTGTAAAGCGGTTGAAATACCTTTCTTCTCTTCGTAAAGTTTGAAGTATAATCTGAAAACCACTAGCTTGTCAAATTCATAAAGATAAATGTTCTCGCAATGTGGTTGTCGCCTCTGAGGGCTTTCAACGTATTTTCCATTCTTTACGGCTTTGCCACACTCTCGGGTGATATTTCTGATAGTCCTCTTACTCTTACCTACACAGCTTTGGCTGTCCGTGCATTTGTTTTACTGAGAGGAAATACTGAACTACTCCTACACTTTATCCTCATTCACCAGTCTCCGTGAATTACGATTCGTAGTGTTAAGCACGGGAAATACTTAAGTTGTGTGTGAATTTGTATATGATGATGCTGGATTTAGAATGTTGAACTTGTAGTATTTCTTGTGATATTTTCTTTCCATGGATAATGCTTGCTGTTCTCTTGTTGTTGTACAACAGACATGTCCAGTAGATATCACATTCGTTCCGCTGATGTAATTTTAAACTTATTGCATCATGTATCGAGTCTAGTTTCCCCATGTATGCGTTTTGGGGAAACGTGTACAGTTCTTTGCATGTTTTATTAATATTCGTTTTAACTTTATTATGACACTACTGTATGTGATCATTTCTACGGGAATACTTCCCAACTGCGATGTATTTGTTAATAATAACAAAAACCGGGCGAGTTGGCCGTGCTCGTAGAGGCGCGCGGCTGTGAGCTTGCATCCGGGAGATAGTAGGTTCGAATCCCACTATCGGCAGCCCTGAAGATGGTTTTCCGTGGTTTCCCATTTTCACATCAGGCAAATGCTCGGGCTGTACCTTAATTAAGGCCACGGCCGCTTCCTTCCAACTCCTAGCCCTTTCCTATCCCATCGTCGCCATAAGACCTATCGGTGTCGGTGCGACGTGAAGCCCCTAACAACAAAAAATAACAAAAAAGACTACCCAGTGCAAGCAACGTAATATCAAACATACTGAATCGCGTCCAGAGGTACTATATATTGCGTGGATCATTAATAAGATGGTACATTTCTATCTGAAACACTTCGTGTAACTAAATGCACGCGTCAGCAGCTTGAATTTGCTGGTTGTGTGAGACAGCGCCAGAGACTCGAATGCACACCGGGCTCACGTGGCCTACTTCTGTAGAGCTTGGAAATAAGTCGCCGCATCCCCCCAACATTTTTACTGCAGCAGTGCTATCGTGCGGCTTAAATCGTCCCACTAGCAAGAGCAACCAAAGTGAACAATGGTTTTGCGAATCTACACCGGCAATGATTCTTGAAACGGGTAGTACGCGGTTGGTGACGGCGCAACGAAGTGAATGGTGCCAGGCCGTCTCTCGGCCGATGTAGGCATACCTGAAACGACTGCTCCTAGTAATAATAATCCCCCAAACCCTACGGCACTTAACGCCCTTGAAAGGGCCTTGACCTGCCCAGCGACCGCTGCTCAGCCCGAATGCCTGCAGATTGCGAGGGGTCGTGTGGTCAGCACGACGCATCCTCTCGGCCGTTATTCTGGGCTGTCTAGACCGGGGCCGCCATCTCACCGTCAGATAGCTCCTCAATTCTAATCACGTAGGCTGAGTAGACCTCGAACCAGCCCTCAGGTCGAGAGAAAAATCCCTGACCTGGCCGGGAATCGAACCCGGGGCCTCCGGGCGAGAGGCAGGCACGCTACCCCTACACCACGGAGCCGACTATAATAATAATAATAATAATAATAATAATAATAATAATAATAATAATAATAATAATAATAATAATAATCGTTTTACGTCCCGCTAACTACTTGTACGGTTTTCGGAAACGCCGAGGTGCCGGAATTTTGTCCCGGAGGAGTACTTTTACGTGCCAATAAACCTACCGACATAAGGCTGACGTATTTGAGCACCTTCAAATACCACCGGACTGAGCCAGGATCGAACCTGCCAAATTGGGGTCAGAAGTCCAGCACGTCAACCGTCTGAGCCATTCAGCCCGGCGTAACTTGCCCTACAATCCATCATGTTCTATTGGACATCGCTCTTCATGGTGCTCTGCGATTCATTTTCCGATAGTGCATATTCTTTGAAGTCATCGACTAATAACTGAATCCCCATTTCAATGTATGATTGTTGACAAAACTATGCATAATGATTAGTTGACTGAAAGTGTAATAACACCTCCGCGCATCACCATATTGTGGGCTCGTCAGCTTCGAATGTATGGTTATTTTGTGGAAACGTGTACATTTATTTGCATGTTTTATTATTAAATCGCGTTGGTTAGTTGATCCGTTGTAGTAGTGGTATGTGATAGAGTGATAATTGTGTTGCCAAATGTGTATGAATGAGAGCTTATACAATACATTGATGTCGGTCTCTATGGCTAAATGGTTAGCCTGCTGGCGTTTGGTCATAGGGGTCCCGGGTTCGATTCCCGGCAGGGTCGGGAATTTTAACCATAATTGGTTAATTTCGCTGGCACGGGGCCTGGGTGTATGTATTGTCTTCATCATCTTCATTGCGACGCAGAGGTCGCCTACGGGTGTCAAATCGAAAGACATGCACCTGGCGAGCCGAACATGTCCTCGGACACTCCCGGCACTAAAAGCCACACGCCATTTCGTTACTTAAATTGATCTTCAATATTAGAGGAAGGTCTTCTTCTTAGCCTTTTCCCAATTACATAGTGTCAAAACCTTGTATGGATTTAGCACAGTCATCTCTTCCCTAATCACACGCTACTGTGCAGCCAGCGGTGTGGGGCCTTGTGACTTACAAAATGGTTTTTTTTATTATTTATATTTGTAAGAGGCCAGCAGTGCACACTCAAGTTTGGGACGCTCCAGTAGACATCACATTCGTTCCGCTTATGTAATTTTAAACTTAATACATCACGTATCGAGTCTAGTTTCCCCATGTATGCGTTTTATCCCGTTAGTTGTCTTATATTTGGAAATTTTAGTGAAGTATGCCAAAATTCGCCAATTTTCAGTCACTAAACCTTCGATGTCTTCTTTATTTACTGTCTTTTTTTATTTTTACAATTTGCTTTACGTCACACCGACGCAGATGGTTCTTATTGCGACGAAAGGATAGGAAAGTGCTACAGTAGGAAATAAGCGGACGTGGCCTTAAGGTACAGTCCCAGCATTTGCTTGATGTGAAAATGGGGAAACCACGGAAGGCCATGTTCAGGACTACCGACAGTAGGGTTGGAACCCACCATCTCTAGAATGCAAGCTGACAGCTACGTGACTCAATTCGCGTAGCTACACACTCGGTGTCATATTTTAAATTTTTGATAGATCTCGTTGGAAAATGAAATGACTCCTTACTTGCCTCTGTACGACTTTTAAACCACGCGATAAGTGACTTTCTACTGCCGAAAACATACCTTAATTTCCGTTCATATTGTTGTGGTATCATGCGAATTAGGTCAACTACCGTGGTCATGTCTTGTACAACCATCTTTCCGCATTAAATTACTACAGAATCCATTATCGTGAATGTAATACTTCTTGAGCTACAATATTTTGAAACAATTTAACTCAGGTTTTCTCTCGAAAATCTCCAACAAAATTTGATCCAAGTTTTACGTAAAAATAATGACATAGAAAACTGCGTGTCGTAACGCAAAACGGGAAAAGGAGCCCAGTTATTACTTTCTCTGTCAGAAAATCGGAGACCTAAAAAGAAGCTCGCGAGGCAAGGACCAATCCAGCATGGTCATCAGCCGTGTGTGTGTTGACTAGGACAGTTACAGTAAGGAGTACGAGTAGTTGAAGTGGTGTGGGGCGCATAAAATATGAATAAAATCGTTTTCTCAGGTAACTAGAAGGTCATCAGCTAACTTTACGAACCTTCTGCTAACCGAACTAACATTTACCCTACATATAGCAATAGCGTAATCTGGGTAGGATCATTTGTCGTTGGGAAATTTAAGATCGGTAAGGAAGGATGGTACGTAATTGAAACATGAAACTTACCTCCATCGAAGGGCTACCTGGAAGAAACTGTAGCACCTCTAAAACAAGGGACTTACTTTGGTTAATGCAATAATAATAATAATAATAATAATAATAATAATAATAATAATAATAATAATAATAATAATAATAATAATAATAATCCCGTGGGGTTTTTCCAGTTCCTCTCTCGGGCACGTCCCAGGTGGCCGATAGGGGGGATCGCAGGATTTGTCCGGAGAGTTTGAGGGAAATAAAATACCTCTCGCGGACCAAAAACAGCCACAGCCAGAAAACATCATGAGGCAACCTCTAAGGCTCAACACCTTAGTTGTACCAATGAGGTTGACAACTTACTAGCATGATGGAAACGTCAGATAAGGACACAACTACCCCAGGCCCTAGTATTCATACTAGTCTCTTTCCGGTCATCGGATTATGGGGGAACGAGAATATCATGCGGGAATGAATCGGAGCTTCCCAAATCTCTTTGCCCAAAGCGCAAACATTTCATTGGCACCTTAAACATCAATAACATTCTTAAGAATACCAAACGTACCAGATAAATTCAACGTCCAAATTCTAGCACACCAAGAAACCAGGTACGCTGATGAAAATCATTTCGAATTTACAAACGTAAACCAGCAATATCCTTCCCTAACAAGCCATATCAGTTTGCTACTGCGTTTGCACTGAGGAGAAATCTTACAAACACAGTACTGAAATTCACGTCTCCTTCTGAAAGAATTTCATTACTCTCAATTAAGTCACGAAACCAAGTCTATGCACTAAGCAATGCCTATGCACCTACAAACAACTACAATCAAAAAGATCCACAGAAAGTAGACGACTTCTGCGAAAAACTAGAGAAAGCTACAGCCAAAATTCGAAAGCATCATTTCAAAATCATTTTGGGAGATTTTAATATCCAAGCGGGCAAAGAAAAGAAGTTCCTAATCATCGCGTGACTCTATCCAGCTCACCAGAGAACCAGTAGAAACGGAGAAAGATTAACTGGCTTCTGCGAGAGCTTTGATTTAAAATTAATGTCAACTCATTTCCCGGCTCTACCACGAAAGAAAACAAGTTGGAGATTTCCTAACTTTCATTTAGGGGAATTCCAGTTAGATCATACAGCGATTTCTAAGAAAACTCAAAGGGAAATTATGAACGTCAAGAAAGGAGTCATTGACTCTGCTAACCACTTATCTCTAGTTAAAGTCAAATTTCATCCTAACAGACCAAAAATCAGAACAAACAGGAAACTGCAAATCGACCCGAAACGTCTTAAAGAAAACTCGGGCTCCTTTATTGCAAATATCTCCAACCGGAATCCATCCAGCTGGTTGGTTAGAACTCAAAGAAACATTTGTAGAAGCTTCCAAAAGTATAGGCATCCCTTCCGGGAAACGCAAACACAGATGGTGGAACGAAACCTGCGACAAGGCCATAGAACTTAGAAAGGGGGCCTGGATGGATTGGAATTCCAATAAAACTGGAAAAGCTTGGCAGGAATTCATTAAGATCCAGAAACAAACCTCAATGATCATCAGATCTGAGGAAAACAAATATAATCACAGAATACTGGCAGGAATTGAACTGAAATTCACACTGAATAACACAAGAAACCTTCACAGAATTTTCAGAGAAGAAATATCAAATTACCAAGCACCTAGTCTTTGTTTCAAACGTGCGGTTTGAGCTCTAGAAACAAACCACCAGGAAAATTACAAACTGTTAGTAAATCATTTTCAGAAACTTTTACACCATGAATATCCTGGAGAGCAACTCTCCATTGAAAAACCCACACCAAATCCAGATTCAGAACCACCTACATTAGAAGAAATCAAAAAATTGTAAGTGAACTGAAAGAAACAAAGTTCCAGGTGAGGATGGTATAATTGCGTAAATGTGGAAAATTGGTGGCGAAAGTCTTGCCTCGGTACTTCATGCTGTTTTCAGCAATGTATGTATCACGAATATTCCTGAGGACTGGAAATGTGCACTATTCACCTACTGCACAAAAAAGTGATAAAACTGATATAGAGGTATCTCCTTGATATCAGTCACCTACAAAATTTTCTCCAAAGTTCTACTGAGAAGACTTTAAAGATAAAGAGATCACCTCATTGGAGAATACCAGGCAGGTTTCAGAAAGGGCAGATCTTTAACAGAGCAAATACTAAATATCAAAACTACCATACAAATGCGCAAAACTAGACAAACGGTGATCACCTTCGTAGACTTTAGAAAAGCATATGACTCCATAAACCGACAGACACTTTTCAAAGTACTCGAAGAATTTAAAGCAGGTATAAAAACAAGGGAATTAATCAGACATTAACTGACACTACTTCCTAGGAGAAATACCTGAACCCTTTGATGTCAACACAATGGTTCGACAAGGAGATGGACTATCACCTCTCTTGTTCAATCTTGTTCTAGAAAAAGTAATCAGAACCTGAGAAAAAGGGAATAATTCTTGGTAGACAAGTGAAAAACGGAATTCATGTGCGGTGTCTAACTTTTGCAGAAGACCTGGCAAGTCTTTCTAATAATTGGGAAGAAGCAATCTACTCCCTTGAAAACCTACATGAAATTTCAGCCAAAATAGGAATTCAGATATCATATGAAAAAAACCAGTACATGGAAGGAGCCTCTCGGTTTCTGGATGGGCAAGTTATGATGACTAAACTTGGACAAATTTCCCAAGAAAATAAATTCAAATACCTTGGACAAATCATTCAACCTTCTGGATTAAATCGTGACGCAAAGAAGGAGAGAATAAATTACAGAAAGCATATCGAATCGCTTGAAAAACATATAACAAAATTATCTCGGAAAACAAATTTA
The DNA here is from genome assembly GCF_040414725.1 of Anabrus simplex. Lineage (NCBI taxonomy): Eukaryota > Metazoa > Arthropoda > Insecta > Orthoptera > Tettigoniidae > Anabrus > Anabrus simplex. The sequence continues at coordinate 933,315,828 of NC_090265.1, read as the reverse complement.
AGACATTATAATAAAGTAATAATACCTGAAGCATTATACGCATCTGAAACCTTAATCATTGGCGGTAGATCACCCATAAATGATATAGAAAAGCAAGAAAGAAAAAATTTACGGAAAATTTTCGGCCCAGTCTGCATGTAGGAAGTATGGATGAAAAGGAAATCTCACGAAATTTATTGCCATACTAAACAATCTCATACACTATCGGGAAAAGGAGGTTGAAATTCTTACCAAAGTAATTCTAATTTTTTCCCTCAAAGAAAGTCAAGAACAACTGGCTAAATGAAACAGAATCAGATCTTCAGGAAATCACCATCAATCAGGAAACTATGAAAAACCGATCTGATTTCAGAGCACTGATTAATAACCATTGCTTCGCGGAGCTAAAAGCTATAACTAATAAAACCTGGAAAGAAGAACGTAAGAAGAATTTCAGTTAGAGGATGAAGAGATTTTGGGAAGAGAAGAAGGCAAAATCATCAGCTAAATAAGTTCAGGCGTGCTCCCCACTTATGCATAACGATGTGTAATAATAATAATAATAATAATAATAATAATAATAATAATAGCATGGTAATATAGTGAGATTGAATTAAGGTGTAGTAAAGCTAATGCAGTGAGCTCGCAGTTGCGATCAGCAGTATTCTGTAAGAAGGAAGTCAGCTCCCAGACGAAACTATCTTTACATCGGTCTGTTTTCAGACCAACTTCGCTTTACTGGAGCGAAAGTTGGGTGGACTCAGGATATCTTATTCATAACTTAGAAGTAACAGACATGAAAGTAGCAAGAATGATTGTTGGTACAAACAGGTGGGAACAATGGCAGGAGGGTACTCGGAATGAGGAGATAAAGGCTAATTTAGGAATGAACTCGATGGATGAAGCTGTACGCATAAACCGGCTTCGGTGGTGGGGTCATGTGAGGCGAATGGAGGAGGATAGGTTACCTATGAGAATAATGGACTCTGTTATGGAGGGTAAGAGAAGTAGAGGGAGACCAAGACGACGATGGTTAGACTCGGTTTCTAACGATTTAAAGATAAGAGGTATAGAACTAAATGAGGCCACAACACTAGTTGCAAATCGAGGATTGTGGCGACGTTTAGTAAATTCTCAGAGGCTTGCAGACTGAACGCTGAAAGGCATAACAGTCTATAATGATAATGTATGTATGTATGTATGTATGTATGTATGTATGTATGTATGTATGTATGTATGTATGTATGTATATGTAATAATAATAATAATAATAATAATAATAATAATAATAATAATAATAATAATAATAATAATAATAATATGTCTCTGCTTAAAAGAATTGTTGTAGTCTTTGCTACTGTCGTTTCCCTCCTTGTTTCATATAAAGGGCTTAAAACAGAGGGAGAGAGAGAGAGAGAGTGTGCGTGTGTGTGTGTGAATTTTTCTAATGATATACTCTATGGTTGTTGTGTCTACATGTGTAGGTACACATAATGAAATGAAATTAGAATATGAAGGAATTTAAACACCGACTATGAGTTACGTATGATTCTAGTAAGACTCCCCATCCGATGTAAGCTTTATATCAGACTAGCAAATGTACCCGTGCTTCGCTACGATATTCTACAGTACATTGTATTCGAATATCGAAGTAAATACTGTACATACAGTAAATAAGATTGTTTTAAAATGGCATGTCTCTTAGCGTTATCCGAGAAACAGCATAGGGAGGTTCTCAATACGGTGTTTCCAACGTAAAGTGCTTGTTACGGATTAGTGATGATAACGGCAGGCTCACTTGCCTACTGCCATTCACAATCGAGTTGGGAAGTTTTCATTATAATTGCAGGCCCCATCGCCTACTGCGCGGTCACAATCGATTTGGGTGTTTTCGTTACAATGGCAGGCCCCCTTTCCTACTTCCAGACAGATTACAGTTTTCATTAGAATGTTTGGCAACTTCCCTACTACCAGTCGAAATTGAGTTGTGCAGTTATAATTATAATGTCAGGCCCCTTTTCCTGCAGCCAGCCAGCTTACTACCAGTCACACCAAGTTGGTGAGTTTCCATCAAAATAGCGGGCCACTATGCCTAATACCAGTCACATTTTAGATGGATACATTTGTTTATAAGGGCGGCTACCCTTACCTACAGCCAAACACAATCGGGTAGGGGACTTTTAACAACAATGCATGCTTCCTTGCCTTCTGCAAGTCAAATCGAGAAGTGAATTTTTCACTACAATGGTAGGCCTTCCTTACTAATGCCAGTTACACAGGTGTTGGAGAAGGACCCCATTTCTACTGCCAGTCAAAGTCGGTGTGGGGAGTACTGATTACAATAGCAGACACACCCTTTCTCGATCGCTACAAGACGACATCAGTGAATATATATATAGATCGACATACGAAAGTATACGCATGCTTAAAATATTGCAGACCTTCATTTACAGATTGACTGCTGCAAAATGGTACGTCATATCGACAAAGGATTGTACCATAAGACGTCAGATTTAGCGGCCTAAATGGCTGGTCGTATGATATTTGGTCTATTCATGGGTCAGACTGAGTTGAAACGTTCAATAGGGTAAAATTTTTGTAAGATTATCTCACATGCATTACTTTTTCAGATAATTATGTGACAGCTACATACATAGCATTTGGCTCACATATGGCTACTGGGTGGGCCAATTTTCGTGTAGTGTTTGATGATTCTATCTTCCTTATAAGTGATTGAAAGTATGAATTATGCATGTGAAAAGTACAAACTTACTTAACATCGAGAAATAGACAAACTTCAAACGTAAAAGGGATACAGATACAACAAAAAGTCATAAGACCAAGGTTGTAGGTCACTCCAAATTGAATGGAGATTGTGCCTCCCCTCATGTGATAGGACTTCGCGAAGATCTGCACCATCATTAAAATTGCCTCCATATTTCGATATTCTTCGGGGAAAAAGTGAAAAATTTAAAGTTCTTGGAAATGTTCTGTCCGTTACAGGCTAAAACGTATAACTTTGCCAAATTTCTGTTTTCTTGTTCGTCTGGCAGATTATGCCGCAATGTGGATTTTGGGCAAGGAGGGTTAAAATTAGGACTTTCAGGAAACTAAACAAAAAATATGCAGATGGTTGTGATTATTACCTCTTAAGCGCGTAGCTGTGCGAACATTTCGCCAAAATAGTCAATGTACAGGCACACAGTCGTTAGGATTTTAGTTATATAGATAGATAAGGACTCTGTTCCACGCACAACACCTTTTGGTCTATGTCTGATGGACTTACCCTGCAAACCGACACTTCATGATATCTCCCTTGTTAATCATTCTGTCGAAAAAATACACATTAAAAAAAGTTTTAGAAATGGATTTCCAACAAATTTGGTCGATTTCCAGTCAGGTTGGTCATGTACTGTATATATTGTGGAAGAGTAAATTCACCATTTCGGTTCCCTATAAACCGCCAGTCCATTCCAGGAAAAGGAAATGTTATTGACCTTTAAGAATACCTTTGGAAAGGTGGATGCTAAATATAAACTTTGGTTCAAATATCTTCAATAGTTTTCAAGTTGTAAGAAATACGCTCGACACGCGCCCGTTCTTAAGTTAAGTCCGGTTAATGACATCTCCCTTATAAATCCTCTTACCGAAATGATGCACATGAGAAAAAAGGTTTAAAAATTAATTTCCATTAAGGCAGGTAGATTTCTATTAAGTTTGGTTGTGTATATTGGTGGGAGTGCGAAGTCACGGTTTCGGTTTCGTATAAATCCCCCAGTCATTTCATGGATTTAGGAACAATATTTGCCCTGAAACCTACCCAAGGACAGGTGGATTCTAAATATGAAGTTTGGTGGAAATATATCCAGTAGTTTCCAAGTTATAGACAAACAGACAAACAGACACCAAAGCTAAAAATATGCAGATGGTCATTATTACACCTGTATAACTGTATAGAAATGTCGCCAAAATAGTCAATGCACAGACACACTCTAGAAGTGCAGACCTTTATTTCGAGAGTTACTGTTTTGAAACTCTGCGACATATCTGCAAACGGACCTCACCATCAGACGCCTCTTTCAGTGCTCTACAAGGTTGGTCCCATGAAATCTTCTCGTATCTCCTATTTTTATGGGTTAGATTGAGTTAGAATCATTGGGTGTGAAATTTTGTACAATTTTCGCATACTACTTTATATTTGTGATACTCATGTGACAGATAGAATCATAAAATTTGGCTATCACATTGCCACTGGTCATGCCATGTGCGTGCCGAATGTCATGATTCTATCTTTCCTATAAGTGTGCCAAATTAATGTTAACATATACGTGTGAAAGTACAAAATTAACTTGAAACTGAGAAATACAGCTCTATTTAACGTATAAGGAATAGAAATACGATAAAACGTCATAGGACCAAAGTTGTAAATCTCTCCAAAATGAAAGGCGATTGTGCTTTCTGATTTGTGATAAGACTTGCAGATTAGCCACCAATTATCCCGAAACGGTGTGCACCGTCGTTAAAATTGCATCCATATTTCGATATTTTCCGGGGCCGAAAGTTTTACATTTGCATAGCTTAGAATATCTCCTCAAAGGAAAGAGTGTCAAGCTTTCGGGATTAGCACTCGCATACATACGATGTAATTAAGGAAGAAAATAAATCAGTAAAGAAAGTTGGAATTAATAGAAAATGGATTAAAACTGAGGACAGCCGGTTGACGACAAATATGTAAATACCAAGTGAATGTATTTGAAAATCAAATACCCCTCAATAAATTATTCTGGTGTGAGTTATGGATATAAGAAAGAGGTAACAGAGGAGAAATTTAGGTGCAGGCATTCTTAGGTCAACAGATAAGATGACTAATGGTGTTATTACTTAAGCTATTCGAGGACGGTTATAAACTCCAACGATATTCCGCCAATAACCCGCAGAATGGCCGATTGACGCCCTCTCTTGCCTTCTACCCAAGGAACAACCATTAATTTAAAGGTATGACGAGGAAAATGGCAATACGTTATTTTCCTGCTGGCAAGCAATCAGAGACATTGCCATGGTAACCTGTAGGTTCGTTGTCGGTCTGTCTGTCACACACCATGATACCCGCAGAAAATAGTAAATTTCTCCGTCATTTGAATAGTAAGGTAAATTATGAACATAACGAAAGTTGTTTATAATGAAGAGACGTTTCACATACGGTCCACGGAGTTTACAGGTAATCAATAGGATAAGAGAAAATGGAGGAAAACCATTCTGGTTTTCCTATAAACCCCCGTCTAATCAAAGATTTTAAAATGAAATGCATATAGAACCCTTCCTGGGCGTGAGTATACTCCAAATATGAAGTTTGGTTGAAATCTGTCCAGCCGTTTTGCCGTGATGGTAGAACAGACAAACAGACACGAAAAGTAAAAACCACCGATTATGTCTTGAGTTGACCTAAAACGGATAAATATCTGAAAAATGGGCAAAACAAACGAAATTACAGACAGCGGACCCCCTACAACTTTATTTATAAGATAAGGGTTCCTAACACTTCTGTACACGTGAATAATGTTGTAAATGTCAAAGTAAAGGAGTATCTGACTTGACCCGACCTATCCAATGCTTCCAGCGTTCCAGATGTACTCCCTTCGGATATTAAACGTGCGATAGACAACATGAGGAAGGGAACTGGTTCCGGGTGTAATGGGCTCTTCATTTACTGAGTACACAGTGCATCAATCCCAGCATCATGGAATAAAGATAATATAGCTACGTAAGAAAGGAAGTATTCGCATCACTAAAAACTACTGTCCTATAAGCTTGCTTTCTAATTTCTACAGAGTCCTGACAAAGATCTTGGTGAATCGAATTATTTCTACCCTTGATTCATCCCAGTCGATTGAACAAGCAAGATTCTGCAGCAGCTTCAGCACAGTAGATCATATTTGTGCCCATTTTGAAGTAATTAACGGAGCAAACTATTACCGAATGATTCTCTGCTCATCTTATTTCGAAAGAACGTTCGATTTAGTCACTCATGCAACTATCATGCAAGAGTTAGTCGCTCAGGGTGTAGAAGCAGCCTACACCAGGATTCTTCACAACATCTGCGGGACACACTGAGCTCTTGTTAGTGCCAGTGAAACAACTCGAGAATTCCTAATTGGAGGAAGTGCTGAACGAGGCGATACCATTTCTCCCAAACTGTTTATTTGCTGTCCTGAAACTGGCAATGTTAACGCTAAACTGGGAAGAAAAAAGGAGTGAAAATCAATGGGAGAAAGCTTAACAACCTAATATACGCGGACGGCATTCTACTTCTTGCTAATAAATATGAAATTCTATGTTTAGTAACATATCTTGCCTCGGAATATCCGTCAGTGAATCTGAGCATTAACCTTTACAAAACCAAAGCTGTGCCCAACAAATGTGTTAGTGTGAGTGTAGTGTACGCATCAACAACATATCTCTAGAAATTGTCACTGAATATATCTACCTTGGTCAGCTTGTAAATATGAAGGGAGGTACAAAATCAGAAATCTTTAGATGCATCAAGTTAGACTGGCAAGCGTTTGGGAGACTCTTAGCAATTTTCAGGTCAAACGTGGTTATAAATCTGAGTAAAAGTGATCAATTTTCTCCCCGTGCTGACTTTTGACTGTGAAACCCGAACATTGAACGAATAGATAAAAAGGGAAACTGAGTACAGCCCAAATAAGACATTAGATCGGTCACACATGTTAACAACGTCCTGGAGAGAACAGTTATGTTGAAATGGTAGTGGGCCAGCTATGTTAGTCGCATCAAGGACGAGAAAGAGACGAAACTGTTATTGGGGTGGAGTCCTAGAGAACATCTCAGACTTACATGAAGACCACCGGAACCGATGGGATAAAGATATACGGAAGAACGCTGGAGTTCAGTGGCAGATAAACGCCCATGATCATTCCACTTGCGAAAAAAAAAAATTAAGAGGCCACGTCATTTCGATAGAACTGGACGATTACTATGATTATGATGCTGATAAATATGATAAACACACACGTGTGTGAGCGCGCCTCGTTAAAAGCATCCGACAAATGATACATTTGAATACTGTAAATATTATTTCCGAACAGTTCCTGCGACGTATTCTCTGGCGTAGAGAACGTTTTTACTGTTCCAAGAGAAATCACTACAAGAAAAATACCACTATGTTATCTAAGTCAACAAAAGAATATTGAAATGGGAAACTACACTTTCATATGATATCATCAGCCTGAGGATATGATGTTCGTGATAGGACAGAAGATTGAATTTGAAACAACTTACCGGAGACCTGCTATACCAACCAACAGACCTCGGTACTAAGCAATTATTCAAATAGTCATGCTGACATCATGCTCTACAGATGTTGAGTATAAAGCTTATATTCTTTCCTTTTTTACGATTTACTTTACATCGGATCGACACAGGTACGGTAGGTATTATGGCGACGTTAGAATAGGAAAGGGTTAGAGTGCGGAAAGGAACCGACTGCAGCCTTAATTAAGGTACCGGTAAAGCTCCAGTCAACATTGGCTTGGTGCGAAAACTGGGAACCATCCCAGGGTTGCCAGCATCAGGGTTCTAACCCACTATCTCCAGAATGTAAGCTCACAGCTGTGCAACCCTAACCACACGTCCACGGCCAACTCACTCGACAATGAAGTTTATAATATACTGGAAGTCTGCCCGAAAGAAGACGCAGACATAGTAGTGAATTTATATTATTGCATTTGGGCATTTCAGTCATCAACCCTATTAATTGTTTCTGTAGAAATTACCTGACAATTTGTGTGGCTGTTGGCTATGATCTTTAAATTATATTGGATGATCTCAGAAGCGCAGTCAGTCAGTGAATATCCTTGCCTATCCAAGTGATAGTCTGTTCCAATCCAGCTGAGACTGGTGGCGTTTTATGGCATGTAAATTCCATAACTCTGTGTCCTTAACTTCCGACACGTTCCACAACTTGGTACATAATCTCAACATCACACCGTCTGTTATTAATGATGGGCCATTAAGCAAATATAATTATTACTTCCTGGCCTTATTCCCAGTTATTTGAAGTCGGCACTATCTGTAAAATTTAGCCCAAATTTACGGCCGCAAACCTGTCTTGACGCTAACGCTATATACAGTACTAGCAAGATACCCGTGCTTCGCTACGGTATTATACTGAAATTTATAATTGAATGCTTATCGTTTTATATATAACCCACCGATATTCGCGATCTGACTCGTTTTCTGAGAGATTCCGCCAAAATTCGCGATCTGACTCGTTTTATGAGAGATTACGGCAACGTTCCTCCCATTTTTCAATCTTTTCTCCAGCAATCGATTTCGTACTTCCCAGGATAGGTCCAGGTATTCTACCCGGTCAGTTGGGTCCCTAAATCTTTGCCATCTTTTCCTATAAGCATTTTTAATGTGGATCAAATCCTTGAGGAGATCCGGCGTGGTGTCGTCTTGGGTGCCTTGGCGGTACTGAACCTCTACTTTGCGGTAAATTACATCTGCTGCCGTTGTCATTGATGTCAGTATGACCAGCACCATTGTCGCCCGAAGGCAAGTGTGCAGGACTTCTGGCGATACGAATGACATACGTCCGTGCATTATTGACCTTATTACAGAGGTGAACAATTGCACGGTCAATCATATATCTATCGTTTATTTCAAATATGTTTAAATTTTTGTTTATATGCCAGAAGAATCTACTGTAATCTAAGAAGGTTCTCCAAAGGTAAAGATGGCTCTTGAAAACGAACCCAGGAGAGATTAAAAATGATCGGTTTATGATCAGAATAAGTACATGGAAAATCCACAGCCTGTTTCCAGTCATTCAACCGGGTCAAGAATGGAATGAATAAGCCCTCCCGAAGCCTGTCGCGCTCCACTGGGGCAATGATTAAATGAATGACAAATGAAATGAAATGATATTGGAGAGTGTTGCTGGAATGAATGTTGACGGGGAAAACCGTAGTACCCGGAGAAAAACCTGTCCCGCCTCCACTTTGTCCAGCACAAATCTCACAAGGAGTGACCGGGATTTGAACCACAAACCCAGCGGTGAGAAGCCAGCGCGCTGCCGCCTGAGCCACGGAGGCTCCTTATAAGTACATTAGAAACAGTAAAATCAATTGGTCTCACCTCCGTTTTCACCCCACCGCGGTTAAGTTGATTTACCTCCCCCCACCCAAAAAAAAGAAAACGTGTTCCTTTATGTTTAAAGGAGATTCCAAATACCAATGTTCACGTGTGTTACCTTCAGTTTTGAGATATAAGTATTCCCATAAAAATAATTAACTTTTTTCACTTACTTTCACACTCCCCGTCCCCCTTAAGTGAATTTTTGGGCAAAAATACTTGTTTCTTTAATAGTAAAGGATCTTCTAAATACCGATTATCTTCAGTTTTTTAAGATATGTGTCCTCATAAAACGAATTCAACTCCTTTTCACACTCGCCCCCCAAAAATGATTCTCCCCCCCCCCCCCCCCAAGCGCGTCGTTTTATTTTTAAAGAAGATCTAAATACCACTTTTCACGTCTGTAACAACTTTAGATTTTATTAGATGTAAGTATCCTCATACAATTAATTCAATAAATATTTCAAATTTTCACCCCCCCCCCCAACCTTCATTGGATTTTCCGAGAATACCTGTTTCTTTACTTTAACAGGAGATTCCAAATATCAATTTTTACGTCTGCAACATTTTAAGTTTCTGAGATATACTCTAGATATAGTTTTTCTAAATATTCACCCCAATTTTTCACTCCTGTTTAACCCCCATTAATTGATTTTCCAAAATAAAAAAAAATAATGTTTCTGTATTTTTAAAGGAGATTCCATATACTAACTCTCTGGTCTCTAATATCTTCAGTTTCTGAGATATAAGTATCCTAATTAAAGACATTCAATCACTTATTCACACTTTTTACCCCTCCTACTGGGATTTTCCGAAAACAAAATAATACGTGTTCTTTTATTTTTAAAGGAGATTCTAAATATCAATTTTTACATCTGCAAACTTTTGAAGTTTTGAGATATGGATACACTCATTTTTAAAATACACCCCCCTTCACCCCTGCCCCCACTATTTGGATTTTCTAAAAAAATACATGTTTCTTTATTTATAAAGGAGATCCCAAATACCGATTTTCAGGTCTGTAACATTTTAAGTTTCTGAGAAATAAGGATCCTTATTAAAGGCATTAAACTATTTTTCATCCCTTTTCACCCCTCCTACTGGGATTTTCCGAAAACAAATAAATACGTATTTCTTTATTTTTAAAGGAGATTCTAAATACTAATTTTTACATCTATAAACTTTAAAAGTTTTGAGATATAGATACACTCATTTTCAAAATTCACCCCCTTTTCACCCCCCCATTAATTGGATTTTCCAAAAACAAAAGAATACGCGTTTCTTCATTTTTAAAGGAGATCCCAAACACCAATTTTCAGGTCTGTAATATTTTTAGTTTCTGGGATATAAGTATCGTCATTAAAGGCATTCAACCGATTTTTCACCCCTTTTCACCCCTCTTATTGGGATTTTCCGAAAACAAAAAAATACATGTTTCCTTATTTATAATGAAAATTCTAAATACCAATTTTTACATCTGTAAACTTTCAAAGTTTTGAGATATTGATACACTCATTTTAATCATTTACCCTCCTTTTCCCCCTCCCATTAATTAGATTTTCCAAAAACAAAAAAAATACGTGTTTCTTTATTTTTTTAAAAGATCAAGTGTACCAATTTTCAGGTCTGTAATATCTTCAGTTTCTGAGATATAAGTACCGGTATCCTGATTAAAGGCATTCAACCCTTTTTTCGCCGTTTTCACCCCTCCTATTGGGATTTTCCGAAAACAAAAAAATACGTGTTTCCTTATTTTTAAAGAAGATCCTAAATACCAATTTTTTACATCTGTACACTTTTAAAGTTTTGAGATATAGATACACTCATTTTAAAATTTCAACCCCCTTTTCACCCCCTTAGCGACGGAATATCCAAAAATCCTGTCTTAGCGAGCACCTACATCTTAATATGAATGTATCTACAAAATTTCATTTCTTTATGTCCAGTAGTTTTGGCTCGGCGATGATGAATCAGTCAGTCAGTCAGTCAGTCAGTCAGTCAGTCAGTCAGTCAGTCAGTCAGTCAGTCAGGACAAGTTATTATATATATATAGATAGAGGGAAGTATTCATTATGGATTATTTTTGTGATGGTTGGTAGTGTGCAAATAAAGCAGTATGTATTAAGACAAACACAAACACCCAGCTCCCAAACCACAGGAATTAACTAGACTTGTCTAAAATACCCAGCCCTGCCGGGAATCGATCAAGTATCCTCGGAACCGAAGCCGTCAGCCAAGGGGTGGTGCAATTATTATTAGACTATTATTATTATTATTATTATTATTATTATTATTATTATTATTATTATTATTATTAGACTATTATTATTATTATTATTATTATTATTATTATTATTATTATTATTATTATTATTATTATTATATAAAACATAATAGAATGCGCCTCCATGGCTCAGGTGGCAGCGCGCTGGCCTCTCACCGCTGGGTTCCGTGGTTCAAATCCTGGTCACTCCAAGTGAGATTTGTGCTGGATAAAGCGGATGTGGGCAGGATTTCCCCGTCATATTTCATTCCAGCAACACTTTCCAATATCATTTCCTTTCATCTGTCAGCCATTAATCATTGCCCCAGAGGAGTGCGACAAGCTTCGCCTTCCGGAACAATTCCTATCCTCGCCGCTAGATCAGGGCTTCATTCACTCCATTCCTGAACCACTCGAATGAATCCATATTATCTGAGATTAATCCCCAAGTATAATGCAGGCTACTTTTTGGAATTCACAAAAGCTATTTCACGAATATCGTACCTCTCAGTATGCGGAAGAACAACATTATAATAATGTAGTTGTTTTTACGTCCCACTAAGTACTTTGACGGTTTTCGGAGACGCCGAGATGCCGGAATTTAGTCCTGCATAAGTTCTTTTTTCGTGCCAGTAAATCTACTAACACGAGGCTGACGTATTTGAGCACCTTCAAATACAACCGGACAGAGCCAGGATCGAACCTACCAAGTTGGAGTCAGAGGACCAGCGCCTCAACTGTCTGAGTCACTCAGCCCGGCCTAAAAAGATCACTGAAAATGAATTGAAGTGCTTCGTTTGATGATTTTGAATGACACGTTCGTAGCAGTACTACGTTGGTAATGCTGGTGAATTCCTTTCACATCATTAGCACGTTCTTAATTACAAATCCTGATATGATGCTATTACACTTTCCACAGAAGCAAATTAAGAATTGGCCCACACGTAAAACACACATACGATTATTTAATTCTTTCCATTCTTGAAAAAATATGATACATTAAGCTCAGAAATATACCACAATAAATGGCAAGAGCTAATATAACCACAAATTTATGTTCACTCTTTTCCGTGTCCGGATCAAACTCAAATCTTGCAGATCTCAGCAACGAGGTCATCTCTGGTATTGGCAGCCCATGGATCATCTTGGGAGCGCGACTGAATCGAGTTTGTAGAGACTAGCAGATGTTCGTGATTCTGAGTGTCTCCACACTCACAATGTATGCCTCTCGATGCACGGAGAATCTTTACTTCACTATGTTGTCTTTACATTTGGATAAATTGACACGTAAACGGTTAAGAAACTTTCAAGTGGTACACGGCAAATCACGTCCTGGTAGCAATTCTTCCTTTATCTCACGGCATAGACAGTTCCTCTTCCCTCCTTGTAAGCCTTGCACCTTCCAGAAAACAAAACAATGGAGTTGTTCTTCTGGGGAAGCCGTTACGTGACCGAAGTCTCCTAAAAGCAAGTTTGTGTCCATAAAGCGGCTGATGAAAATCGTCGCCTCGTTCTTTCTACTTCGGCAGCCAAAATCCTGCAGATGCAAGGTGGAACTACACCTAACAGTGGATCGAGTTTACTTACAAGAGTGGGTCACAGATATTCTCTTACTATTCCACGTGCTTCGCTGAAGGCAGTATCTATTTGTTTGGCATGCCATTATGCATTCCACACTGGTGCTGCATATTCTCCCGCCGAAAAGCAGAGTCCTAGAGCAGATGTCCTGATCGTAGATGACTGACCACCCCATCCACTACCTGTCAGCTTACGAATAATGTTTTTTTTTTTTGCTAGTTGTTTTACGTCGCACCGACACAGATAGGTCTTACGGCGACGATGGGACAGGAAAGGGCTAGGAGTGGGAAGGAAGCGGCCGTGGCCTTAATTAAGGTACAGCCCCAGCATTTGCCTGGTGTGAAAATGGGAAACCACGGAAAACCATTTTCAGGGCTGCCGACAGTGGGGTTCGAACCTACTATCTCCCGAATACTGGATACTGGCCGCACTTAAGCGACTGCAGCTATCGAGCTCGGTAATAATGTTATTACCACGCACACCTTTGACTTTGTCTTGGAATAGTAACATTTGAAGGATACTGTGTGGTCTAACGTGACACCAAGGTAGATGTGTCGAACTATACGGAAGCATCTGATTGCACCACGTCACATCCTGCTTTCTGTTCACTTTCCTCATCCGCAAATGAAAGGCACATAACTTGAGTTTTGGGAGAGTTTTCTGGTTTATCTCTTTTCCTTTCCGTTTATCGTCACTCTTACACAAAGATTTTCACTGACATTGGGTTACGAAATGGCTAAGACTTGGAAGGTTGTGGCCGTAATTCACAACTCCGGCATCTGGATCTCCAGAGAGATCTACGCAATACATACTCTACTTGCTCGGTATGTTTAATTTTCCCATGTAGTATCCGTCAACATATTGATTGCTGGGCTTGGAATAAAACAACGAGTGAAGGCACAATTTCAAAAAAATTATGTCAGGACTGCGATCTCGACTTGAGTTCTTCCCAATTCCATGGTTGCTGCATGCCGTAATGCGACAGCCACAGTTATCATTACAAGTATGGAAGGAAATTTCCATTCTAATTGATCTGAATGTTCGCTAAACATTTCCACTAGTCACTGACTGATTCGTTGTTCAATCAGAGGCGAAATGTACTAATTAGCATCTAAATAACAGTGTTAAGATTTAGCATATAAATTGAAGAGGAACCCTGCTGGGATCTGACACCTCACAGAGAGCAATAAGATTCGGAGTAGGAATGAGGGGAGGAATGAGAGGGAGGATTGGCATCTGTTCCAAGGGAACTGAAAATGAGAAGGAACTTCTTCTGCTATATGTTTTTATCCTTCTCCTGCTTCTTCCTCTATTCCCACACCCGGTGGGTTAGAGTATTCAAACTACTGACACTTACGAACTTGCGCTGTTTTATGGTCAGGATCCCTTTCTGACGCCTACTCTATGTACAGGGATGTATTCACTGGTCTGAGTTTCTCTGCTGATTGCTAGTGTTTTGAGTTGTGTGTACGTGAGGAATAGTATGCTGAAATAAAAACAGACACCTAGTGCACAAGCTACAAGGACTGATCAGACGCGGCTAACTTTTCCGACACGTCCGGAAATCGAACCCAAGGTCCTCTGCACCGAAGGCCGTGATGCTTATTATTCATCCAAGGAGGGGGACGCTGATAGTATTTTAATAATAATAATAATAATAATAATAATAATAATAATAATAATAATAATAATAATAATAATGATAATATCGAGTAGCCATGATATTTACAAACAGGGATATTGCATTCTAATACAAGAAGCCCTCAAAATGTCCACTATGTGCCTGAATGCTCGCCTGAACACGCCACCTCACTGATTGTCGGATAAGATCGAACAATCCAGGCATTGCACATATTCGATGGCAACCTCGTTCCACACAGTGACGAAGTTCTGCAGTGTCCATAAGAACATGCCTGACTTCAAACTTAATCCTAGATATGAACTACCCCAACATTCCAGCTAATAACTAAAACACGTGTACCGAGCTCGATAGCTGCAGTCGCTTAAGTGCGGCTAGTATCCGGTATTCGGGAGATAGCGGGTTCGAAGCACACAGTTGACAGCTCTGAAGATAGATTCCGTGGCTTCCCATTTTCACACCAGATAAATGCTGGGGCTGTACCTTAATTAAGACCATGGCCGCTCCCTTCAAACTCCTAGCGCTTTCCTATCCCATCATCGCCAGGTAACAAGTAAGGAAAAACAGAGATAGGTACTTTTGGTGACGATGGGACAGAGAATAAAGCTAGGGTTGGAAAGAAAGCGTCCATGGCCTTGTTTACGGTAAATCCCCAGCATTTGCCTGGTGTAAAAATGGGAAACCACGGAAAACCCTCTTCAAGGTTGGCAACGATGGGAATCGAACCCACCACCTCCAGAATGCAAGCTGACAGCTACATGACGTGAACCGCGTGTCTCATAGTGATATAAATATGAAGTATGCATTATAAAAATCTCTCAGAGGAAGAAAGAAACTTAGAACACACAACATTTCTAGAAATGACAAAAAACAAACTAACCATCAGTGTATTAGAGAGACCCTGTTTTTCAAGACGATTTTCAAACAAATGAGTGCATCTGATATACTGACAAAATTTAAATCCTGGAATTCTCCCTCTGGATTGCAGCTGGAGATCATTTTCCGTGTGGGTTTCTTGAAGCAGAATGATATGAGTCTGGTGTTCTTTGAGAATCTTTGCTAGGTGTTCACACTTTGCTCTGCTTATGCCCTCGATGTTAAGCTGGCATATTTTCATTGAAGGGCCAATGTTACGAACTTGAGGGCCCGGGAGGTCGTATACGACAGTTCGGTCTCATCTTATTCTGATGTTTCTCTCTTAGCACCACCCGGGGGACATGTGTAGGGCAATTTAAGGTTAAGCCTCCGGACATGAGCAACAGTGCATATGACACCGTGTGGCAAGATAAGCTCCTTCTCAAATTTATCCCTTGTCTGAAACTCTCCACATTACTCAGTAATATGCTGAGTAATAGGTACTTCCAGATTTTTTCCTAAGAGTCCAGAAGTAAATTACATAAGATAAATGGCGGACTCCCTCAGGGCTCTGTATTGGCCCCTCTTCTATTCAACCTTTACACACATGACCTTCCTGTAACTAAATCCAGAAAATTCATCTACGCAGATGGCATCGCATTGGTTGCCCAACACCAACGCCTCGATGAGTCTGAGTCGACGCTTACATCAGACTTAAAGATTCTAGACAGTTACTTTTATCAGAACAACCTTAGACCAAACCCCAAGAAAACTGTTGTGTCTACCTTCCACTTGCGGAATAGAAGTGCTGGGTACAAACCGACCATACCATTCAGAGGAGAGAATCTACAGTATTGTCGTAACCCAAAATACCTGGGAGTCACACTGGACAGGTCCTTGACCTACAAGAATCACCTCTATAATGTGTCAGCCAAGATCAAGACCAGAAATAACATCCTCCAAAAGCTGGCAGGTACATCCTGGGGTGCTAATGCTCAAGTCCTGAGATCCACTGCTCTTGCACTCTCTTATTCCGTCGCTGAACACTGCTGCTCTACCTGGCTTAACAGTGCTCACACTGGATTAGTAGACACAGCTGAACCAAGCCACGGGTGGCCCAGATTGGCTGCGCAGTAGATGTTAGTTTTCCCTCGTCCTGCTCGTGACGTCATCACAGGAGCACCGTGACCGTGTAGCGTACAACCGCACGTGTATCTCATTTCGTTGTTTATAGCTGTCTGTCTTATAAAGAAAGGATTTCCACGTAATAACTATATGTAACTATATGTAATTCTTTCCGTATATTGCTATTGGTTCATATAGTGGCCTATTGTATTTTGCGTAGTGTGCGTGTCGTAGTTCGTTTCTGTCAGATCTCTGTTATGTTGCCGTGTTTCGGGCAGTGAGGTGCACTTATTTTCTTTTCGTTAGTTGCGTGAACAGTGTAATAGTAGCTGGAGTGAAATTTCTGTGTTCATAGTACCATTGCGATAGAAAACCGTGCTGTTAATGATTCACCGCAATCTACAGCGACACCTGATTGTTCAGTAGAGGGATTTCGGTACCTCGCTGGTTATATCGCCTACCGTAAAAAAAAATATATATATATGACAGGTCAACGGAAAGTCCCACTGGGGAAATGCTTTCCATTTCTTCTGGCACAGCCCCTGTGGGATGAATAGAAGTGTTATCTCGGGGAGGTCTACTAGTTCCATCGGAAGAATGGTAAACCAAATAAAGAAATTTGAGTTAATTTTCACGGACACTCACGGACGTGCTGAACTGTGACGCATACCTAATATTATACGCAAAGTGTGTAAAATAATTTGCTGTAAATTCCCCGCTCTTACACCAGAAATAGTAGAAATGTGTTAGAACGAGAACATTTATATGCATACGACAAATGAACATTCGTGTATGAACTGAAAAATACACAGCAGCTCATCGGCGAAAGGCACGACAGTATATTTCATCTTCTAAGGCAACCACTTCATGACATCTGATCTCACAGGTAGGACTGTGTTCTAATTAAGTGTCTTTCCTGTTCTTTCTTGAAAATGAAAACCTACAACCTGTTTTCCAGTCCTAGACCGGGTCAGGAATGTAATGAATGAAACATATATTGGCTAGTATTACAATGGGTTCGCCATTTCCAAGGTGATTATTAATGATTGATAGATGCAATGAAATGATAAGGGAGTGTGTTGCTGGAATGAAAGATGACAGGGAAAACGGGATTACCCGGAGAAAAACCTGTCCCGCCTCCGCTTTGTCCAGCACAAATCTCACATGGAGTGACCGGGATTTGAACCACGGTATCCAGCGACGAGAGGCCGACTCGCTGCCGTCTGAGCCACGGAGCCCTGTTCTTTCTTATTGTTTAATTTTTAAAAAGTAGGACTATCTATGCGGAGCCTGCGTGGCTCAGACGTCAGCGCTTCGGCTTCTCACCACTGGATACCGTGGTTCAAATCCCGGTCACTCCATGTGAGATTTGTGCTGGACAAAGCGGAGGAGGAACCGATTTTTCTCCGGGTACCTCGGTTTTCTCTGTCATCTTTCATTCCAGCAACACTCTCCATTATCATTCCATAGCATTTTTATCAGCCATTAATAAATCGCTTTGGGAGTGGCGACCCCATTGTAATAAGAGCCTATATATGGTTTATTCATTACATCCTTGACCCGGTCAAAGACTGGAAAACAGGTTGTAAGTTTTCCAGGACTATCTATGCATGGTTTCGAATATAAACTTACTTCTGCTGCTGTTATAATATGTGTTAAGCTTTAAACTCGATACCTGCGGAAGTGAGTCAGTATATCGTATGTTAACATACGGTAGTTCCATCACGGAATCTCTGCTGTAAAGATTTAATGTTACAACCATTTCATATCTGTAAATATTTATGTCCACAGATTTGATAGAGCAACCTTCCTCAAACTAAATAGAGCAACTTGGAAATGTTAATACATTTCAAGCGTCGGTCAGTGTGCCGTCACGTTACATTTACGCCTTATTCGTAACAGAAATAATGAAAACTTACTATGCTGTACTCTCTTTCAATCTTATAACAGCAGTAATCTTTATGCCTGTTCTGCAATTAGTTCTGTGAAACTGTAATGTTTGCTGGTATTATGAGATTCCTACAGATTTGCGCGTTCTGGGCTCGGCTGTTTTGCTCCTACTGTGACGTCATTTCGTTAACCAATAGCAGCTCGTCTCGCGTTGGGCCCAACCTTTAGTAGTGTTTAAGAACCTTGAACCAAGCAATGCGTATCATTACAGGATGCATCCAACTAACTAACACACACTGGCTTCCCACCCTAAGCCACATACCACCTCCATCCCTAAGAAGATCACAGTCACTTTTTAACTTGTGGAAGAAAATTGAAAACAACCCTCTCCTCCCTATTCATTCTAACATAGCAGCTTCCCCAGCTAAACGACTGAAATCCAGGCACCCTTCTTGGCGTACTGCAATGAATTTATAGGACACCTCCTTTAATGTATCGGACGCCTGGAAAGAACAGTGGCAACAGCAATCCTCATTACCACATCATCACATCATTGAGAACCCATGCAAGTGCCCAGACGATTTTTGTCTTCCCAGACGGCAGTGGAGGATGCTAAATCGAATTAGGACCGGCCAAGGTAGATGTGGAGCCACTCTCTTCAAATGGGGATGGAAGACATCACCGCAACGTGACTGCGGACAAGGGGAGCAGACAGTGGATCACATTGCATTTGAGTGTCCTTTGCGTGGTTACAGAGGCTCTATAGAGGACTTAAACTGTGTCTCAAACGAAGCTCTTCTTTGGCTATTAAATTTTGACATGGAACTTTAGTTATGAACTTGAGATGGTAGTTGTATATATTGTATATAATATTGTATTCATCATACGTTAAATACTGAAAAAATGCTTTCCTCAGTTTGCTCAAAGAAACAGGAATTAATTTGAAATGATCAGTGTGTGATCCATCCATTAATGTTCGAATAGTTTTGAAAAGTTCCGATAAAATGTTCAGAAATATAATTCTCAATATCTGACACACTATTTTTCAGAACAGTAAGATTTCTTAAAATACGCCATGTGTAACCTGCATCAGTGGATCAGAAAACAGGGTGTTGTCAGATACATTTTCCGTAGATGAATTTAATCCCGGCTGGAGGATGGGAAAGATTTTGACAGTCCCTGCCATATGTTATAGACCTCTGATGCCGTACTTGTCATGCCTCGGAGACCACTCCGTAGAGTTCCAGACTCGATTATAGATGTCGGAGAAATTGTAACTTTGAATTTGGTACGCTGGTAGTATTAGAAATAGTAGTAGGTTTTCTTTGTGTAGCAGGTGAAAAATGTTTCAAAGACACCACTATGTGAGGGAGTTGGATTTTCACCAACTAAAAACCCCTGCCCTCTTCACTCAGCCCATTCTGGAACTGCCTGACGGCATGACATCAGAATGGAGTGATTTATATTATTATGCTCTTCCTTTCTCATCTTTCTCCTTCGTCCCCATAATGCATGTCGCCATTTCCTTTAATGTGTTACAGGCAAGCGCGCTCTCCAACATGATCTGAACCAGATTCCCTGGCGTGAGTCGTCGGCCAAGTTGTTGGCAGGCTTTTCTTCATTCTTCTTCCTATCGAACACAGTAGAAAAAAGTGTGATCTACAGTATCCCTTTCAGAACAGTACCAACAACCATCTCCTTGCGTCTTTCCCATAATAATAATTTCGTGTGGCTATTTCTAGCCGAGTACAGCCCTTGTAAGGCAGACCCTCCAATGAGGGTGGGCGGCATCTGCCATGTGTAGGTAACTGCGTGTTATTGTGGTGGAGGATAGTGTTATGTGTGGTGTGTGAGTTGCAGGGATGTTGGAGACAGCACAAACACCCAGCCCCCGGGCCATCGGAATTAATCAATGAAGGTTAAAATCCCCGACCTGGCCGGAAATCGAACCCAGGACCCTCTGAACCGAAGGCCAGTACGCTGACCATTCAGCCAACGAGTCGGACGTCTTTCCCATGTTCATGGCTTATACGCCAAATCCTCCATGTCCTGTCAGGACCTGTGACAGAAAGTAATCTACCTGCCGATGTCTACATTTAAGCCAGCCTCCTATGTCGGGTATTAGCTTTTTTGTCCATTGGACAACATTGGTTGTGCCATGCCATCGGCCTTGCCAGTCTAGTAAGAGCTGGTTCCTCAAGGCTTTCTTTTCTTCAGCAGATATAGCCGTACCCCTTTCACGCCAAAGTTTTCTCTACACCACGAGCAGACCAATGGGAATACTTGCAACTACAACTTGTAAAGCTGCTGTCGAAACAGTTTCGATAAGCATAGATAACTCTGAGCAGCATTTTCCCCTGTACTCTTTACATAGCTCTTCAGTGAATCTTCTTCCTGAGTGCATTGTGCCAGATAGGTGCAGCATAGAGTAAAATGAAATATACTGCAGAACACACAATCTGTCTCTTAACTGATCTTGGTCCCCCAATGATAGGCATAAGTCTAGCTAATGCCGATGCCTTCTTCACTGCTTTTTCAGTTACTGCCTTCACATGTGCACGAAATGTATGCATTCGTATTCCTCGTCCTTTCAAGTACTTAGCAATTACTTGTTGTAGATACCGAAAAATGTTCTTCCTACGAAGTTCTCTCAAAATAATGCTCCAAGAGACAGTGTTAAAAGCATTTTTGATATCTAGCGTTATCAAAACAGCCCATTTCTCACTGCTTTCTGGCTGTATTTGAATCATCCTCTCAATAGCTTGGGTTGTGGTTCTGCCTTTTCTAAATCCAAACTGGTTGAATGAAAGTCCCCCCTGTTGTTCAAATTCTTTCTCCAGTCTTGTTTAAACAATCCTTCGCAAAGCTTGCTCAAGGTGTTTAGTAAGAAAAGTGGCCTGTACGCTGATGGATCTAATGGTAATTTTCCTGCCTTCAATAACAGCACTAGCTTGGATACTTTCCACTCATCGGGGAATTCACGCTTTCTCAGTAATTCATTGAAGACTGATGAGATCCAACCAGGTGCCACCTCAATTGATGGCTTCTGGTGGGATGCAGTCTACACCAGGTGCCTTACCAGTCTTCATATTGCGCGCTACCTCTTGTAACTCAACCACAGTAAACTGTTCTGTAGCACTAAAATCTGGTTCCATTTCAAGTCCCTGCCATTAGTACAAGGAAACAACTCTATCGCTATGGCTTTCCTTCTATGAGCTGGGAGCTGAACTGGTAGGCTGTTGATTAACCGACCAGTCACTATCTTATATCCCGCCCCCAGATATCACTGTCCAGATCTTCACATAGCTTTTGCCAGAGATTTACTTTAGAATACTTTATTAGCTTCATTAGTTCCCTCTTTGATGCATTATAGTCACCTTCCAATTGTGTTAAGCTGACCTGGGTGATTTATTTCCTAGATCATGTAAAGATTTGTCTCTTGTGATTGCAGTCTTTCCTTTCATATCTATTTCATTGTTCCACCAGTAAGGGATACGTGTTTTATATGTTGTTGGTCCCCTCAATTGGCTGGTCCAACAAGCATCTTTAAGAACAGCAGTTACATCTTTTAGAGTATGTTTCGCTGTATTGACAGTTTGTAACATCCATTCAATTGCAATTTTAAAAATTTCCTAGTTATAATTCCACACAGTTTCCGTGAAATTTTGAGCTACATTGATCCCTTAACTTGAAAGTAAATGAAACGATGATCGCCGAGAGATTCATCTTCCAGTGATTCATCTTCCATAACTTACCAGTCAACAATGCATGATGCTATACCCTGCGTTGAGCAGGTGACGTCTGCGAAAGACACGGAGCTCGCTCTGGAAAAAGTTGGTACGATTCCAGTATTATGAATCACAAAGTCTAGGGTCGCTATCCATTCTGCCCACTATTATCCCCTACGATTGCAGCTGGTGAACCCCACAGAGACGACTTGACGTATAGGTCTCCCAGAATAGTAGATTCAATACCTTGACGCCATACAGTCCTACATCTACCCCAGCTTTGAAAATATCGAAAGGGATGTTAGGAGAGATGTAACAACAATAAATCTGACATTGCTGAAGTTGAATACGAAAATATCCTTCTTCTGCCCTCCAACTCATCATTCAAAAAATGCAGCTACATCAAATCTTTTGTACGTGAACCAACCACCTTCAGCTACTCGCCTTCTGTTTGGCTCACTTACAAGCACTAAGTCTACTTTCTTTTCCAAGGCTGTTGCATACATAATGTCATGACTGTCGGGTTTTCTCATGAGATTTGCCTGAAGTACGTCAATTATTAGCCGTTTAAACTCAATTTCCTTGCCTCTAATATTAACTTCCTGTAAATAGGGCATTTCATTTGATCTGATTTGATCTGAGCGATAGTCTTCTACTTGGCACGTAGTGCAAAACGAATTGTTCCCACACTCTCTCGCCAAATGACCTTCTTTTCCACATCTTAAACAGCTCCGTGACCTGTCATCTTTAACTTCGCACTGTGGCGCTTTATGTCCAATCCAAGACACTAAAAACACCTTGCAATTGTAACTCTTTCCCTCACTAGACAGATTACCCATCCCACATTTACTTTCTTTTTCTCTAAGAGTATCTTCGATGGTTTTGTTGGCAAGATTACAGTAGCATTCAGATTTCCAATCCTCCCCTGTCTTATAGATGTAATATTGATCTGTGATTCTTCAACAGCAGCTTCTAAAGAGAGTGCTGATCTAAGATAATTCTCATTTAAATCCGGATCCATACCGTACGCTAAAATTGTTGTCTCCTTCCTCTTTGTTGAAATCTCTACTTCCTTGACATTTTTAATTATCTCACGTTGTAATACGTCAACCTTTCCTTTGCCTTCTACAGTAAGCATAAGATCATCCATTGCTGTTTTTCTTATTCATTTCATTTTAACACCATTTTTTTCTATGTTCACTCCTTCGTTTACTGTTTTAAGCAATTCAGCATACGTTTTTCCAGCAGCTTTGCACAAAACTGTTTCCTGAATATTATTATTTATGGGTCTCTTTTTCAATGGTAACACCACAGAAACAGCCGGCTTCAAGCACCCTATTTCAATGTCACTCTTACGAAACACCCATTCCAAAAATTTCCTAATATAATTCCGGTCAAGACTATCCGGAATAGCTATCAGCACCTTCCTCCGTGCATGAGTCTCAATTATCTCCCTCCAGTGGCTGTGACATGAATACAGGCTCTGCAGATCACTTACTCCATCCTGATTAAATGAATATGGTATCACATACACATATCGCGGCTTCTCCCGCTTTCCTACTCTATTCGTGTAGGTTTGCGTAACAGTGCGCAGGAATTCCGTCTTACCTCACTCCAGGTCAGCCTTCAGAAAGTCAGATTTCTGAATGCATATTATTCATGCTTCTCTCAATTCCATACTCCTCTGTAAGGTGTTTGGGATTTGCCACCATTGATATATCCCAATCAGTCAATTTCCCTATATTTCCAGAGATGGCGTGCGTGTTATCATAAACAGGCCATTCCTTACCCAAGAGCTCCGCAAAATCTTCAAAGCACGTAGCTTCCAAGAGAGTCTCCCCTATATCTAACACTCTGTCACTGAATTGCGCCTGTGTCCCAACACCACGGGTTATTTTCTTATTAAAGGTAGATCCCTGCTCCAAATCACTCCTTTCCTTTGGATCTTAATTCACATTCCCATTCCCGCGAAGGACTACGGATGATTTCTGCCATGTGTCACATTTATTTAATACCCTTCTTTATCTACGCTTTGGTATAGGGAGTCATCGTAAATAATGCCAATAAGTCTTCACTATACTTGACTAGCTTCTCAAAGTCTAATTGCATCCCCTCTAATCCTACTTTTTGGTTTGTAGTCTTCGTACTCTGCAGGTCCATGGTTACGTCCAGCTCCTCATCCGACATAGTACCTACGTCCACCGCCCGCTTCGCACCGCTAAGGTCTGCCGCTTGTGACAGGCCTTGGTTTTCTACATCTATTTCAAACTCTCTGAATTTTACATTGCTACTCTCAATACCTCTACTCTCTTTTCTCTTTGAGAACATAACCTTAAATCTTTTAAAGTGTTATAAATTACTTATTTACCTTCACAGAAAAGGTATGCCTCTTTAGCTCTTCAAAGAGTGATAATACCACGTACTGAAGAGCAGCACTTCCACTTAGAATCGTAATATATATATACCGATCCACTTCCTTTAAAACACCACTTAATAAAGCAAATATGCGGAGCAGCAAATAACACCAACCATTCAATAGCAGCACAACAGCAGTAGTATTTTTTTTTTTTTTTTTGCTAGTTGCTAGTCGCTCCGACACAGATAGGTCTTATGGCGACGATGGGACAGGGAAGGGCTAGGAGTGGGAAGGAAGCGGCCGTGGCCTTAATTAAGGTAGAGCCCCAGCATTTGCCTGGTGTGAACATGGGAAACCACGGAAAACCATTTTCAGGACTGCCGACAGTGGGGTTCGAACCTACTATCTCCCGAATACTGGATACTGGCCGCACTTAAGCGACTACAGCTATCGAGCTCGGTAGCAGTAGTATTAGTAGTAGTGGTAGTAGTAGTAGTGGTAGTAGTAGTAGTAGTAGTATTTATTCACTCATTACGTTGTTTATATATTTACGGGACTCTGTTTCTTATATACATAACACTTCTAATAACTTTAATACTTAAAAAAAAATCTTGTAACTAACTCTTACGTATAGTACATGTATTTATTATCAGTTGTAATCGTGCCAGCGAAGAGGAAGGTTGTTGAGTGTGTGAGTGCTGACATGGGGATTTCAATAGAATTGTACCGGGCGACGATAGGTCGTTGGCACGGTAGAGGCAGGAATACGAGGCGCAATATGAGTGGCAGAACCAGACAGCAGGTGAGTTTGGTTTCAATTTTGATGGCTGTATCAGTGATGGCAGTGTTGTTCGTTATTGGAGGGGTCGAGATGAACCCTGGACCTGATCATGAGAATGTGTTTGGTTGGGAAGACATGGAGAAGATAAGGGAATTTAGTAAGGCCCAAACTGAACAAATGAGAGAACTATTACGAGAGCAATCTAGCGATCTGCGAGAAATGGTGAAAGAGGAGATAGGAAAAGTGACGGAAAGGGCGGTCCAAAATAATAAAGAAATATCAAGTTTGAGGGATAAGGTGAGGAGAATGGAGGAAAAGATAAAAGAGTTGAGATGGCAGGAGAAAAAAGACAAGAGGAAACCCGAAAGAAAAATATTTTTATATATGGGCTACCAGAGAACACTAAAGAAGACCTGGTATTCAAAGTGCTAGAGCTAATTAACCAGAAGATGAAGATTAGCTGCAGAGAGGCCGATATAGAAGAACTACAGAGAATGGGGAAAACAAAAGGCAAGAGACCAGTGAGAGTGAGATTTGTATCAAACCTACTAGTGAGAAAGATTTTGCATAGTACAAGCCGGTTGAAAGGTGAGAACATATGGGTCAAACAGAAGATGGAAAAAGAAGCCCTCAGGAACCAGAAAATGCTACAGTTTCATCTAGGCAAAGCTAGACGTGAAGGATTAAGGGCCTACATAAGGCGCAACAAATTAGTGGTTGGGGACAGTAACTGGACGAGGACCTGGGGAGTAGAGCAGTTAAAGAATATGTACAATACAGCGAGTACATTGGCCGAGGAGGAAGGTGAATGTACGAGGCAGCTGAGATCAGCAGAATGCGGAGCAGCAAGGGACAACCAGCCAGCGATGCAACAAGGACAGAGAGAGGAAGTAACAGATGCTGAAACAACGAATAGTGAAGGCAGTCCAGGCGACCTTCAGAGGCAGCTGAGTGCAGACTCTCTGAAAGAAGCAACACCGAAACGCAGACGTGTGAGTATCAAGGACTTCTTGCTCAGAAAAGGTAATGCAAATGAGGGTAGCCTTGATAGAGAGGGTGTTAACACGTTAGATGAGAACACTGAAGATCTAGGTGTAACAAGGATTACGAGGTCCAAGAAGATCAGCCAGAGTGAGGGGCAAGGGAGAAAGACATAACTAGAGATAAGAGTAGGGTGTATCAATATTGAAGGCCTTAGGAGTAAGTTACAGAATGAAGCTTTTAAAGAGTTATTACATAGCTTGCATATTCTCGCATGTGTGGAAGCCTGGATTCCACCGAAAACTCTTATAGAAATAGGAGAGTTTACAGTCTATTATAAGTCAAAAGAGAGACGAACCGAAAGGGGCAGATACCCGGGTGGGATAATGGTGATGGTTAGGGAGGATTTGCAAGCTAGAATAATTCAGATAGAATCAGAAATGGAGGAAATGATGTGAGTCAGAATAAATATGTATGATGAAAATGAGTCAGACTTATGTATTGGTTTTGTCTACAACCCTCCTGAAACCTCGCCATTTGCGAAAAGGGTTTTCTTTGATGAGTTGGCATTAGAAATCAATAGAGTACAAAATATTTTTGAGGATACAGGCATTCTAATAATGGGGGATTTCAATGCGAGGGTTGCAGACCAGAAACCAGTATACGACAAGGAGACAGAAGCTGTTTATGTAAAAAAGAGAGTGAGCCAGGATAAGGGTTGTAATAAAAACGGAGAAAAGTTGCTAGAGCTATGTGGTACGATAGAACTATATATTTTGAATGGATGGTGGCATGGCGACGAATCAGGGAACCTGACATACATTATGGAAACAGGGGGTAGTAGCATAGACTTGGCGTTATGCTCTAGGAATGCGTTGCCTGTGATTAAAAGTATGGAGGTTAAGGAATGGGGTGAGTCTCATCATGTCCCAATTATTGTCAGAATAAAAGTTAGAGAGGGTAAGTCACCAACAAGCAATATGATAAAATACAAAGAAAAGATAGTCACTAAATATAGGTGGAGAGAGGAGCTAAAAAACGAGTTTATGAATTATTATGATGGAGAAATAGGACAGATAGTGAAAGCTGGAATAGATTCAATGATCGAGAGTAACCAAACGAGTACAGCAGTTAAAATAATTGAAAATTCTGTAAAGATGGCAGGGGAGAAGATGAGGATAAAGGAGGGGCAGAATATAATAGGAAAAGGCTGGTACAATGACGAATGTAGGCATAAAAAGTATGAAGTGATGAAAGCACTGAAAGTATTTCGGAAGCATGGGGGAGAAAACCATAGGATGGGATTCTGTAACTTGAGAAGAGAATATAGGAAATTACTGTATGCAACTAAGTCTGAATGGCAGGAGCAGAGAGTTGTCGAATTAAATAGCAATGCAAAACAGAATGATGATAGAAAAGTTTGGAGTACAATTAAGGGGATTTGTGGAATACGGAAGCTGCCGCGGCAGACGGTAATAAGTCAGGCTATCTGGGTGGAGCACTATAAGAGACTATTAGAGGCTGAAGATAGGTGAAGACCGAGATTAAACGATACTGGTATATCGGTAGGGCTAGGGTGTGCTGTGCCGGCATTAGATAAGGAAATATCGAAAGAAGAAATAAGGGAGGTACTAGGGAAAGCCAGGAAAGGCAAATCAGGAGCGATTTCGGGTATCACTAACGAATTTTGGAAGCAGCTGGCGCAAAATAAGGATATCCTAGAAAGTATGGCGAAACTATTTAACAAAATATTTGAAGTAGGTGAGTTCCCAAAATCTTGGCAAAAGGGAGTGATCTGCCCAATCTATAAGAAGAAGGGAGATAAAAATAACCCTAACAACTACAGGGGTATAACGTTGCTAGATACATTAAGTAAAATATATACAGGGGTGTTAGCAAAAAGGATAATGAAGTGTGCAGAGGGGGAATCGATTCTGGAGAGGCTGCAAGCAGGTTTTAGAGAAAGGATGAGGACAACAGATAATATTTTTGTAGTGAAAACAATAATAGATAAGTATGTAAAAAAGAAAGGAGGAAAAGTATATATTACCACTATTGATTTGGAGAAAGCATTTGATTCTGTGAGCAGAGGGGCGGTCGTGGCCAAGATGAGAGGGATAGGGGTGTCCCAGAAGAAGATAACAGCGGTTGAAAATATATATGCAGAAGTAAGGTGCGCAATAAAAACTAAGGAGGGCGTAGTATTTGGAGAAATATTCTCTAATGTAGGATTAAAACAGGGTTGTAAATTGTCGCCAGTACTGTTTCTACTCTTTATAAATGATATCTTTCAATCGAAAGGCTTCGAGGCCGGGGTTTACCCAAGTCTTGAGAACCGGGATATTCCGAGCCTCATTTTTGCTGATAACATCCTTCTGCTCACTTTGACACCCAATAGTATGCAAGGTAGTATAAATGTGGTGGTAAACTACTGTCAAGAATGGAACTTAAAAATCAATGTACAGAAAACTAAGGTAATGGTGTGTAAAAAAGGTCATAAATTATCAAAGAATGAAAAATGGTGGATGGGCGAGACGAGGTTAGAAGTTGTCAATAAAGTAGAATACTTGGGTATGATTTTAAGTGGAAAGTGGTCAAAGCAAATAAATAGATCAAAGCTAAAAGGCATGAGTGCACTGTCAGCTATTAGCATACTGGAGAAGAAGATGCCCAATACAGACTACAGAGTGCATAAAAATGTTTTAATGCAGTAGTCAAATCTAGAGTGTTGTATGTAGCAGAAATTTGGGGAGTTGAAGAAAGGGTTGACTCACTTGATACAATTAGGAGTAGATTTGGGAAAATAATTATGGGTCTACCCAGCTGTACAGCTAATTGTGGAGTGAGAATGATGTGAAAAGATATAAGTCTGCGAGTGGACATTATTAAAAGGATAATAAAGTATTGGTTGAGAATGAAGTTGCGAGAAGGGGGCGAAATTTTACAGATAGCATATCAACACCAAATGAAACATCAGAACCAAGGATACTGGGTGGATGGGGTACGGAATATTTTAGAAACGATTGGAATGGGATGTTACTGGGAAAAAGAATGTATAGAGAAGTGGGAAATATGTAAAAAAAGTAATTCTAAGAATTAAGGATATTGAAAAACAAGACATTGATACACAATGTAGAAATAAGAGGTCATTAGAAGAATTTTGTAATATATATGGGAGAATGAGAATAAATGTATAGTTTATAACTAAAAAGAGAATGAGGGGTATAATATGGTGGTTAATGGGGATACATAAAAATAAAGCATATAGAAGGAACAGGGATGAAAATAAATGTTTAATATGCTCTGAAGAGATGGGATGGGCACACCTTATAAAAGATTTCCCTATGATAAAGGAAATACGAGAAAAATTCATAGACGATGAGGATGTAAAGAAAATTGAGAACGAAAATCAGTTGTATACAATTGTAAAGTTATTGAACAGAGAATGGATGCACCCGGATAGAATTGCAAAATTATTTAACATTATTAGGGGAAGGTGGAGCAGGAAATTGAAGGAAGGAAAGGATGTGATACATGTCAGCCAGGAACCGAATTGTGCCTAAGGCAACCTAGACAATATAACTCCGTTGAAGTCTAGAGCCATTAGGTACATAGGCTTAAGGGTTAGCAAGGAACTACCTCGTTACATTAGTTCTAATAGTTTTATGTATTGTAGAACAATAATTTCCGTTTTCTCTCTTTTC
The DNA here is from genome assembly GCF_040414725.1 of Anabrus simplex. Classification (NCBI taxonomy): domain Eukaryota; kingdom Metazoa; phylum Arthropoda; class Insecta; order Orthoptera; family Tettigoniidae; genus Anabrus; species Anabrus simplex. Next base: position 933,285,793 of record NC_090265.1, on the reverse strand, counting down.
TTAACAGCCTGCAAAGGCAATATTATCTTTGATAATCTGAAAAGATATCACTATAAATAGATGTTGTGGTTTTTTTTCTGCCATAATACTATATATGAATGGAACTCCAACAGTCAGTTTATAGTATTCTTTCTCTGTTCAATTTCTATGCACCTTTTTATATGAACATTCATTGCATGCAACAATTATTAACACTATTCACAATAGTTATTTAAGTTACTCATTCTAATTTTGTATACGGCATGTATCACAAATTATGAAATTATGAAACGATTACAATAAACAATACCCTCTCCCTAATCTATGATTTTCGAGACTATGGGAGACGGGTATCTTGAATCTTGAATCTTGATGTATTTATTATTATTACCATATTAATACTTAAAACAAATTGAACTTTTAACTATCTCTTTCGCAGTTGCAGTACTTCAGGAGGTCAAACTCGCTAGACTATAGATGTTTTTCAGACATAAATGTGGACAAATTATATTACGTTTATCTTTCATTAAAATATAATTTAATTTTCTCTCTTTTACTGATTCTCACAAAGAGGAAATGCTTACATATTGCTCTTTCTTTCACACAACAAATTTGAATGCTTAAGGAAGTCTGCGATTTGGGCCTAATTTGGAATGGAAATTGAAGCAATATATGGCATAAATTGATTCACATTATTTTATTTGTTGTTTAGAAATTAAAGGGCTGTACCTAGACTACAATGAGACGCTATGGGTAGAGAGAATTAAGTGCGGGGACACAGACACACACATAGTTTGGATTTATCACAGAAATACTGACAATATCCTGTAATAGTAAAGAACGGATATGATTTCCTTTGCCTGCAGTCGTTTACCAATTCTGAGCTTCCTGCAAGAAATGAAACATTTACTGTTCTCAGGTTGTTACAAAGACATGAACAGTATTTTTATTGAATGGATTAATAGAGAACTATTTTATGGAGGATTGTGGTCACATTTATCTCATGAAATAAATTCAGGAAATTATTTTTCGACTGGTTTTAAATTATCAAACCTTCATTTTTGTTGCAGTTCACTTTTCATTTCAATTATTTTTAGATAATATTTGTAGGAACAGAGGAACGCAATGGTTGTTGCAAATGGAGGATTATAGAGGCATTTATTCACATGTCCGACTCCTCGGTTGAATGGTCAGCGTCGTGGCCCAGGTTCGATTCCCAGGTGGGTCGGGTATTTTATCCACGTCTGATTAATTCCTCTGGCTCTGACAGTAAAGAAGCAAACAGGCTTGTAGCATTACGTGGCCTTTGATATCGTGATCGTTGCCTCGGGATCGTCAGTTTTACATAGAATCCCAACCACAGTGTCATGATTTCTATTTTTAGCAATCCCACAGCCATTGACTGTGACTCGAACTGAACTAGAGCTACATTTGTGAAAAGTCAGAATTTATCTCATTCCGAATTATGAAAATATTTGCACATGCATTATGTAGGTTATAACCGGATGCAGTACATTACAATATAATCTTAAATATTCAGACAGTGCCGAGAATAATAAGTTGGCTATTTACTTATTTTAGATTGTAAACTTCACTGTTTGTCCTCTTGCGGGTCCACCAGGTTTTCATCCTTTCGGAGCGTGCTTTCTTCCATGCATTAGAATGTACATGCTTCAATGGAGTTGAGCCTACTCCTTGATGAACCTGTCTAAGTTTGTGTTTGAGTGGTGCTCGGAGTTGAATGTTTGTTTCTGTGATTTCATACTTTAAAAGATCCTTATCGATTTCCACCACTCCACCAACCAAGAAGGAATCGTCTTGAGACTTCTGAAGTAGGATAACAAACGTTTACAGAGTCATTTAGCTGGCAATCTGAAGATGTGAGTGTAAAAAGTTATCCTTTTCCGGATTACGTTTCATATATTTTCGGTGTGGGTGTATATCTCTAAGTTGCTTCGAAGTCTGTCAACACCATCTTCTCCCTCTTTTCTTTCTTCTTCTACTTCCTATTCATTCTTTTCATCTTCTATTATGTCCGTCTCCATGGCTAAATGGTTAGCGTGCTGGCCTTTGGCCAAAGGGGTCCCGGGTTCGATTCCCGGCATGGTCGGGAATTTTAACCTTCATTGGTTAATTTCGCTGGCACGGAGGCTGGGTGTATGTGTAGTCTTCATCATCATTTCATCCTCATCACGACGCGCAAGTCGCCTACGGGAGTCAAATCAAAAGACCTGCATCTGGCGAGCCGAACTTGTCCTCGGACACTCCCGGCACTAAAAGCCATACGCCATTTCATTTCATCTTCTATTAATATTATTACTGTTGTTATTTTAGTGGCTATAACATGCCTGTCCAGGACAATTGATAGCAATAGAAACCGAGACAGTCTGTACCACTCTATTATGTATTAAGGTTTCCATAGTGCCTGCAATGTTCTAGATTTAATTTCAGTTATCAATTACCAGTGCTCAGTACTTCCGTCACTAACTTCTCACCATGGCAGCCAATGATCAAATCCTAGTATGTACTGTACAGATAGTGGAAATATTTACTTTCCTTTCACTCTTCCAATTACCTCATGGAATGTAAGGAGATTGCTTTGTTTCCTCATCCACCCATCATTAAAACCTTATTAAAACCTTATCAAAAGTCAAAAATTCACCAGAGTGACTCCATTAACCCTATATACGGCCTACATGAAATAGTTTGAAGAAATTCTTTACTTGCATACCGTCTTACGCTATATCAATCTATATTTATGAAATAACATGTCTTGACTAACTGACTAACTTACTGACTGACTGACTGACTGTTTCGTCATCACCGAGCCAAAACTACTAGACATAAAGAAATAAAATTTTGAGGATACCTTTATACTACAATGTAGGTGCTCGCTAAGGGAGCATTATTCGATATTCTGTCGCTAAGAAGACGGAAAGGGGGCGGAGAATTTCTTAAATGGGTGTATCTATATCTCAAAACCTTAACAGTTTAAAGACGTGAAAATTGGTATTTGGAATCTCCTTTATAAATAAGGAAACACGTACTTTTTGTTTTCGTAAAATCCTCTTAAGGGGATGATAAAAGGTGAAAAGGGTTGAATACCTTTTATGAGGATACTGAAGTCTCAAAAACTGAAGACGTTACAGTAATAAATATTGGTATTTGGAATCTCCTTTAAAAATTAAGAAACGTGTACTTTTTGTTTTTTGGAAAAACATATAAGGGGGTAAAAATGACTGAAAAATGGCGTTAATTTTTATTAGGATACTGGTATCCCCAAAATTGAAGACATTACAGACGTTAAAATTGGTCTTTGGAATCCCCTTTAAAAATAAAGAAACACATTGTACCCGTAACTGATACGCACTAAATTACGCGTATAATGGAGCATGAAAAGTACGCAGTACAGAGAGGGAATAAACATTGCATATACGGGCCACATCCACTTTATTTAAAGAAAATGTAAATGGATTCCCTGTGGCTTTATTAAATCATTGTCAAATTGAACTAGCATCAAATTTGATGTTTAAAAAGCAGATGAAGTTCATTCTTTATGTTAAATTTAACTAGTGATAAACCTTTAATTTTAGTAAAGTAAAGTAAATTCTTGAAGTTCCAAATGCTCAATTTTAACGAAACAAGTAACAAAATAAACTAAGTTTCTTCTTCAAAGAATTAGTCAGTTTGACTATAAAAACAAACAAAGTTCATTCGTGAAGTGCCTAATTCAAGATTATCGAAACTAACCCTGCTCACTCTTGGAACAACTAATTGGTCGGCGTAATGTGAATTTCAGTACAATTCTAATTCACTGGAAGGTTATTTTATGGAGTGGCTAAGTCTCAATTGTGCTATAAATGTTCTTCGAAGTCCACATTCATTAGTAAGTTCCTTGGTATGACTTGGGGTAATACTACACTGGTTTTATAAAATTGTAAGTTATTTGATAAATTGGAAATTACTTATGAGTTCGAAAGTCATATTGAATGTCACTATACGAAAAGTTGCTTGGAAGATTTTTTTTGCTGGTGGCTTTACGTCGCACTTGGAAGATTAAAAGTGACTTGTAAACTCGGAAAATTAAATGATAAGTCGCATTTCATACTGTTCTTTAATAACACAGATGTATATCACCTTTTTTCAGTGCTGGATCTGTTTTCCTATGTCCTCACAGGTCCGTAGCACCATGTCCACCGGCGATCAGGAACACCATTACTGGAACACCATCACCACGCATCTCCCGAAGTTACCATGCCTCCATCAACGGAAGTTCACACAATGATACGGATGGTTGAATTATGCAAGCGGCGTTAAATTTGCACATGCCACTTTTAATTATATAGCACTGTCTGTTCCTAATTAGCAAGTGTAACGTTCGGAATGATTTGAACAAAGGTGACAGAAACTTCACGACACACTGAATGCACTATATTCCGACTGTAAATTTCAATGCAGTTCTAAAAGTTTAAACAAAGTCTATGCATTCTACTTCATACATGATGATGTGAGATTCAGTCTATGTTCCCTTAAGAAACCAGTCTACTGTTAATCTAGCACGAGGAAGTGTTAATATTCGATTTCACAGTCTAAGTCCCATTGCGTGAACTAATACCCACAAACTTTTAATAAACAAAGTCCTAACTAGTTGGTTACTTGCAGAAATTCAACACTTGAACTTGCCTCACTAAGTTATAAGTTTTATTGACAGCTCTATACCCAAACGGCATAAATTAATAATGTCCAACTTATGACACTTGTGTTTATAAGTAAGCCGCACAAAATGTTCAAGTATTCGAATGTTCCACACGAGTCCTTTAGAAAGGACGGAAAACTTTAGAAAGTAGAGCTGTACCGCTGTCACAGTTTAAGTTATAGACCATACCGCACCGGTACAGAGTTCGAACTTTGGAACTTGGCACTCACGCACTAAGTTAAGTCGCACAATTGCCGGCACAATCTCGTGCAGCAGACCATCACAGGTCTCTGCAGTCGGTCACTGTGTCGTTTGAGACGACGATGAATACAGTATGTGTTTCATTCCCCGCACGAAGGGCGGGGCGGGCCCCTAAACATTAACGCTGTCCCGCAGGCCGGCGGTGTGGTGAGAACTAGACGGTGAGTTGAAATGAGGTATATGGGTAGAGCGAAGTGAAAATTTGAGGGAGGAGGAATGATGGGGCCTCTTGACTACGGAGATGGGAATGATTAGGGGTGTTACAGCCTTATCTAACCCCTTTAAGTACCCTGAATCAAAAACTCATTCTATCAACAATTCTCACTGCAGCCCAATTGTCAACATACATGCCTATGATAGATTTTAATAATCTACCTTTAATTCCATAGTTCCCCAGTATAGCGAACATCTTTCCCCTCGGTACCCTGTCATATGCTTTCTCGAGGTCGATGAAACATAAACACAACTGCCTATTACCCTCGTAGTATTTTCCAATTACCTGGTGCATACTGAAAATCAGATCCTCACAGCCCCTCTGTGGTCTTAAACCACACTGGTTTTCATCCAACTTCCTCTCAAAGACTGATCGCACCCTCCCTTCCAAGATGCCAGTGAAAACTGCGTGGTTAACTAATCAATGAGATACCTCGATAGTTGTTGCAATCCTTCCTGTTCACTTGCTTATAGATAGGTGCAATTACTGCCTTCGTCCAAACTGAAGGTACCTAACCAACAACCCATGCTCACCTTACTATTCTATGAAGCCATTTCATCCTTGCCTTCCCACGATACTTCACCATTTCAGGTATAATTTCATCTATTCCTGCTGCTTTATGACAATGGATTTATTTACCATTCTTTCCACTTCCTCAAGCGCAATTTAGCCATCATAATTATCCTCCTCCCCATGTGCTCGGTTGTTTGCGACGTCAGCAGGAAGATTTCCTTTTATGTTGAGAAGGTTTTCAAAATATTCCTTCCACCTGTCCAGTGATCGCCTGGGGTCTATGAGTTCACCCAAATTGCCCAAAACACTATTCATTTCCTTTCTCCCTCTCTTCCTAAGATTCTTTATTGCTGTCCAGAACGGTCTCCCTGCTGCTTGACCTAGCCTTTCCGGATTATTACCAAAATCTCCAAAAGACTTCTTTCTGGATTCAACAACTAATTATTTCGCTTTGTTTCGTTAATCTACGTACAGTTTTCTGTCTGCATCAGCCCTTGTTTGGTGCCATTTCTGATACGCCTTCCTTTTGCGTTTACAAGCTGCTCTCACTTTATCACTCCACTAAGATGTTTTCTTTTCTCAATCTTTACACACAATTGTTCCTAGGCATTCCCTTGCTGTTTCTACTACGGCATCCCTGTATGCCACCCATTCACTTTCTATATCCTGAACCTGATTACTGTCCACTGTTCGGAACTTCTCACTAATCATTTCTATGTAGTCCTGTCTAATCTCTTCGTCCTGGAGATTTTCTACCCTTATTCGTTTGCAGACGGATTTCACTCTATCCTAGGCCTAGAGATACGTAGTTCACTAAGGATCAGATAGTGGCCTGTATAATCGAAGAGAAACCCGTACATTCCCAACAGACTTCCTGAATTTGAAGTCGGTTAAGATATAGTCTTTTATTGATCAGGTACCCCTAGCCTTCCATGTGTAGCGGTGAATAGCCTTATGCTTGAAGAATGTATTCGTAACAGCTAAACCCATACTAGCACAGAAGTCCAGCAAACGCTTCAAATTCCCATTAGCTTCCATATCTTCCCCACATTTACCAATCACCTTTTCGTATCCTTCAGTTCTATTTCCAACACTCGCATTGAAATCGCCCATTAGCACCATTCTATATTTGCTTTTGACCCTTACTACGATGTCACTCAATGCTTCATAAAACTTGTCAACTTCGTGCTTATCTGTAACCTCACATGGTGAATACACTGAGACAATTCTCGTCCTAATTCCTCCAACTGCCAATTCTACCCATATCATTCGCTCATTTACGTGCCTAACAGAAGCATTGTTGCGTGCAATAGTATTCTTGATGATCAGCCCTTCTCCACACTCTGCCCTTCCCTTTTTAATACAGTCAAGTACATTTCATAATCTCTTCCTCGTTATCTCTTCTTACGCGAATATCATTTACTCCTAGCACATCCGGATGCATGCTCTTTGCTGACTCAGCCAGTTCTACTTTCTTTCTTCCATAATCCCCATTAATATTGATAGTTCGCCAAGTTCGCCAAGTTGTTTCCGAGGAGTCCCTAGCATGTCAAATGAGAGTGGGACTCCGTTACTCTGAGCTTTCTGAGCCTGCTCGACAAAAATATTCCAAGTGAGGATCTTTCCTCTAACGGGTTATGGACCACCGGTGTATAGTCCTAGCCGCCTGAGCACAAGGAGGACCATGACTCAGAATATGTCCGAGATGCCCACTCCCATTCCGTAGCAACTGGTATCCCGACTCTCAGGACCACTTACCGTTGCCCATGGTTCACAAACTAGGACGTGACTACAGTAACCCACAAACATGAACCAAACTATGTAGAGTTCATAAAATATGATTAGACATTCACTACTTTATGAAGTGTACTATTGTGTATTTCAGTACTTCGCAGTGTCGCTAGGCCGTAGGCTCGCTGAATACTTATTCTCTGGTAGGTTCACGGGTGTTAACTCTATTGGATAGACATGGCCTGGTTTTATTTTAGGATCGGACGACTTTCCTGTCACCAAATATAATACGTGGAGGGATGCCTTCATTATTGCGTATTACTGTAGTGGCTCGTAGTGTGGAGTGTTATGTGCAGTAGTACCCGGCGCTGCTCGGGTACATTTTTTAATTTTAGGATCTGTATTAATTATGTGTGAAGAGACTTTTTGTAGACGTCTTTATTGTGACGCTGATTTATATTATACGAACTGTTTTGTATATTTACATTTATTTTTGTGTGTTTCATTTTAGGTTTTAGGTTTAGATTTCTTCTTGGCGTTAAACTTTGTCTATTTTTTTGCTAGTTGTTTTACGTCGCACCGACACAGGTAGGTCTTATGGCGACGATGGGATAGGAAAGGCCTAGAAGTTGGAAGGAAGCGCCCGTGGCCTTAATTAAAGTACAGCCCCAGCATTTGTCTGGTGTGAAAATGAGAAACCACGGAAAACCATCTTCAGGGCTGCCGAAAGTGGGATTCGAACCCACTATCTCCAGGATGCAAGGTCCCAGCCGCGTGCCCCTAACCGCACGGCCAACTCGCTCGGTAAACTTTGTCTTTGGAGTAGTCAATATTGTATGAAAACTAGCTGATCTTTTAAAGTAAATAATGCAGTTAAGTGATAACAGTACGCACAGATGTGTCGCGCTATAGATATGACGTACATGATTCCAACTGTCATTGGGACTGTCACCAATCAGCTTAGCGACCCTAAAACCTGTCAATTCAATAGTAATCTCGGTCATTTTTTGCATTATCCTTTTCCCCGTTCTCATTTCCCATATCGACGGAGGCGAACGTGGACGGAAACAGCATCCGAAGTGTCACTATTTATCTCAGCGACCCCGAAAACTATGGATTCGCGCCACTGATATTGGCAGTGTTCGTTATTTTACATGTCATCCCCTTCCCTGTCCCTCCCTTTACGGTGCTAGGAGTTACTTACTCCCACAGTATTTGTTTTCCAGATAGTCATGTGTGCGAAGTTTTGTAGAGAGATATGCTGGGACACACACACACACATCCATGTTATATTTATCCAGAGATATGCCTCTTGAGACAAACAGACAAATCCAGCCCCCGAGCCACAGGAATTAACCATATAATATGCATAAAATGCCCTAATCGGCCGGGAATCGAAGTTGGTACCCTCTGAACCGAAGGCCAAAACGTTGATCATTCGGAAAAAGAGCTAGAAAGTACGACAATTAATTAAAGTTATGTGCCATGGTAATGTAAGTGATGAAATTTAGAGCAGAATGTACCCCTCGATATTGTCAGTGCGTCATACTTTACCGTGTAAATCATTGTAGATATTATGTCGTACCCGTCGCACAGAGAAGCAGCGCTTACTAGCGAGTTACGATAATGAACTGATTCTGTAATATGTCCCTTATTTCTGTTCCGAAATTTTTATGAGAGAGTCACGTGATAAAAGTAAATTCATGTCCTCGTTCCGAGGTGATGCAGCTCCTTTTAGACACAACCCGTATGGAAGTGAGCTGCATGATCTATTTACGCACATAACAACCCTTCTGCAGATCTTAAGTTTTTGGCAGTACCGTGAATCTAATCAGAGCCCCCGTGGATGGTAGCTAATAACGTTAACCGTTACACTGCGGAGTAAACAGGCATCTGATGGTTTGAAAAGTTCGAAAAGTTTGAAAAGTTCTCGGAATGTACTAGAATTAAGTATCTTACCTCGGTGGAACTGCTTTTATTTTTCAAAACATAGTCTCCCTGTAGACTAATGCATTTGGTCCAGCGATGTTCCAATGCCTTGATCCCATCTCGAAAATGAGGTTCCTCCAGGCCTGAAAAATACCTGTCCAATTCGGCTGGCAGTTCTTCCCTTGTAGAAAATCTCCGTCCACCGAGGAAAATTTTCAGCTTGGGGAATAGATGAAAGTCTGATGGTGCAAAATCAGGTGAATAAGGTGGATGTGGCAACAATTCATACCCCAGTTCATGAAGTTATGCCATGGCAATAACACTTGTGTGCGGCGGAGCGTTGTCCTGATGAAAGATGACATTTTTCCTTGCCAAACCAGGCCTTGTTTCGCGTGTCTTTTCCTGTAGTTGGTCTAGGAGGTTTGCGTAGTATTTCCCCGTAATTGTTTGTCCAGTAGGAAGATAATCTATCAGCATAATGCCTTTTGCATCCCAGAAAACTGAGGCCATAAACTTTCCGGCCGAACGAACTGCCTTTGCTTTCTTTGGTGGTGGTGAATCAGCATGTTTCCACTGCTTTGACTGCTGTTTTGTCTCTGGGGTATAGTAGTGGACCCATGTTTCATCCGTAGTCACAAACCGGCGCAAAATATCTTGTTGGTTGCACTTAAAACGGGCCAGACTTTGTTCGGACATTTTCAATCTGGTGCGTTTATTGTCCAATGTCAAAAGCCGCGGCACCCATCTTGCGGATCATGTTTTCATACCCAATTCTTCTGTTAAAATATAATATACCCGTTAAGGAGATATTCCTACAGCTTCAGCAATCTCCCGCACTTTCAGTCGACGATCCTCCATTACCATTTTATGCACTTTTGCGATAAATTCTGGGGTCGTAACACTTTTTGGCCGTCCACTACGCGGATCATCATCCAAGTTCTCCCGACCAAATTTAAACTCGCTGGTCCACTTGGGAACAGTTGGAAATGAAGGAGCAGAGTCCCCCCAGTGTGTTCTGAAAGTCGGCATGAATTTCCTTTGCTTTCATATCTTTCTTTACAAAGTACTTAATCACTGCTCGAATCTCAGTTTTTTTCCATTGTCACAAATCCCTACGAGGGAACAACAACAAAGAGTCGTCACTACCACACTCCTGCAGCTAGAGCACTGACGCGCCACGTGTTCACTCACAAAGGATGTGTGATTATTGCGCGGGAACCTCGTTGCCCTAGCACTGACATCTAGCGGTGATTCCTAGAACTTTAACCGTAAACGGAGAGTATGAGACGACTGGCAAATGATCACGTAAATTAAGGGACAATTTGAAGCTATGCAGACAAACTTTTACATCAGACTCATTGTAAGGAAGCTTATTAATTCATTGAGTATGCTCCTTAGTGTCATAGTTGACTGTGTGAATCAAATCACAGCATGGGTGGAATATTTCTATCAAAGTTGTCATTTCCCAATCTTCATTCGGAAGAAAAACCCGATTCACTCGTCTTATACGCATGAAAAATAATTTAACAAATAAAAACAAGAGTTCATCTCAAAACATACAAGGTATGAAATTCGTTACCATACCTTCATTTGGTCCTGCTCTCCCGCGTATTCTATGCTTTGGAAGATGGTCCAAGTGTATCGTCTGCGGACTTCCATTCTAGCGAGGTAGCGGCGGTACCAGCGCTGGATCAGGATGGCCGCTTTCATTGCTGCAACACACATAAATAATACATATCTTAATGCATAATAAATAGAATTGTAAGTATGCATACTTGACTATTATTCCGTGTATTCTTTTATAACTCTAAAGATTCATCGTTAATTTCACGACAGGAAATGACTAGTGATCTGCGGTGTCAATTGTGCTATGGGGGGAGGGACGTCTCAAAAGTAAGTTTACAAGACGTTTATCATCTGTAAACGTGATAATAGACTGAATGCAACTTTTGGGGGACATTGTTTATATTTCAGTTGGAAAATCCGTATCGGTTGGTGTCACTTCATTGCCACCTAGGTGACAGAACCCAGCTCAGGATGTAGGGTCGAGTGGAGCAGTTCGTGCAGGAAGTTCGTAATTTTATCTCTCAACGCGCAGAACGTGCCAACTGCGGACATTCATAGTCACTTGGTGAAAGTATGTAGAAAAAGTGTGATGAGTCTTCAGACTGCGTTAAGATGGTGTTCCGACTTTCGGTGGAGGACTTTAGAACATCCAGCGGCAAGTGATTTTTATCTCTTTCCAGCTTTGAAAGGTTATCTTATGGGAAACAGATATCTAAATTATGATGATGATGATGATGATGATTATGAGTACGATTATGATGATGATGATGATGATGACGAACAGCTATTAAACGCAGGCTCAAGGATTAGGACACCACATTTTACGAGAATGACTTGACATTGAAACACATCCTGCGCCACGATTAGACAAATGACTCAAAATTGAAAGGTAATAATAATAATAATAATAATAATAATAATAATAATAATAATAATAATAATAATAATAATAATCGTATGGCCTCAGCTACCATGTGCAGACATTTCAATTTGACGCCATTTGGCTGTCTGCTCGTCAATTTCGACGTTCCGTTTTACTCTAGGCCCCCACTAGATGGCAGACCGAGTAAACCTAAACTCTCTTGGGCGTCTATGGCTGAGATTTTATGAATTTTGTCGGGTAAACACCAAATGTGTCACCAGAGATCTTTTACATGCCGACATCGTACGACATGGAGTGTCGAATGGACTTTTTTCCGCCCTTTAAAAATCCGACTACCTCTGCCGGGTTTGAACCCGCTCTCTTGGGATCCGGAGGCTGACACTCTACCGCTGATCCACAGAGGCAGCTAATTAAAAGGTACCCAATTTAGATAGTAAGGTATAATGACTCAAATATAGTCACCTTCTGGAACTGTTCAAACGTCTTCTAGTCAGTCATCGTAATTCACTTGATAGATGTATTTCAACATCAAGACTCTGGATTGACTTGACCATTCCAGCTTAGTTAACAAAAACGTCTGTTGAATGGCGATTTCAGGTTCGAGTGCCGAGGTCAAATCTTCAGCTCTTTCATCATAGATAATTCTTTCCTACTAGAGATTCCGAGTTAGTCATTAAATCTGACTTGAGTAGACGCGTGAAGTAGGGCCCACCTCTTGTGTTGACTTTCATGAAAAATAATGACCTGAGCAAGGAAAGTTGCATGCGAAATACAAAATATAGAATCCTAATAGAAGAAGAAATTTCACCAGACTCACCTCGGGCTTTATGGTCCAAATTACTACTAGTCCTACTACTTTGTTCACTGTTCCCACACCCTGCTCGAGTTCTGGGTGCTAACAGCGATGTACATATTGAAAACCCTTTTTACGGCCGGATGCCCTTCTTGACCCAAACCCTATGTCAAGGGATGAAGTCATTATTGTGTGTTCCCGTAGTAGTTGACAGTGTGGTATGCGTCATGTATATGAGCAGATTGTTATTGTGACCAACACAAACGCCAGGTCTCCGAGCCAGGGGAATTAATCTGACGCACAAAAATCTCCAATCACCGAGCTCGATAGCTGCAGTCGCTTAAGTGCGGTCAGTATGCAGTATTCGGAAGATAGTGGATTCGAGCCCCACTGTCGGCAGGCCTGAAGATGGTTTTCCGTGGTTTCCCATTTTCACACCAGGAAAATGCTGGGGTTGAACCTTAAATAAGGCCACGGCCGCTTCCTTCACACATCCAGCCCTTTCCTGTCCCATCGTAGCCGTAAGACCTATCTGTGTCGGTGCGACATAAAGCAACTTGCAAAAAATTAATCTCCAAACTGGCCAGGACTCGAACCAGTGATGCCCTGAATCCAAGACTATGACGTTGAAAATTCGTCGTAGGAGCCCGACCTTTGAGGTTCCAACATGTCTTGAATGCTGCGATCCTCTGAAAACAGTGGTTAGCAATTCCCCCTATTCACTCATCCCTCTACTCCCACATCAATCGTCAGAAGCAATATTTCATCATTAAGACTGAAACCATGTAATGTGGAGCTATCCGGGGACAATGTGCAACACCATGTAACTTAATTTCAAAGATACTGGGTGGAGAGAAAAATAGCTCATCCTCGAATAAAGCAAAATGGAATAACTTCAGCTTAACTATGCCACAAGGAATAACATAGCGAAATAAGTTTTGCAATGGAGGATAAATGAAAAGAAGCAGACTGCTTTAATCAGTGTATGCAGAAGCTATTAAAGCGAATAATGCGACGAATAGCATCTCGTGGAAGCTTAAAGCTGTAAAACTTTTATGGTGCAAAGAATAATGAGCTATTGTTACAACTATGATGAACTGTGTTGCAGACAAATGTGGTGGTTGTGGTAGTAGTATTTTGTTTGGTGACTGGACTAGACAACAAGGTGCTAAATTACATAGCTAGTTTATGTGTAGAGTCTTGAAATAGCTCCTGTGTTCTTCACATGTGTTCTAAATTCCACCGATCAATATCTCCCTACTTGCCATCCATAGAACTCTCATTGTTAACTCCACCCTAGTACCTTGATAAGCACAACACAATATTGCGGAAATAGTGTCATAAAAACCCTGGACATTATTTTATAAGGATATCCGTTAACATCAATCTATATATCCGATACTAATATAATTTTTATACGTGCATAGTTTGTTTTTATGTCCACAGCTTCTTAACATCGTACATCGTTGTGCATATAGAGGATATCTCAATAAATAAAAGGTTCAGGCATAGCACAGAATTGTTTTATCTCTTTCTCTCTCTCTCTCCCTCCCTCTCTCTCTCTCTCTCTCTCTCTCTCTCTCTGTATATAGCAAATAGTAGCGTTCAAAAGTGTTTAGACAACGACATTTTTGTACATTGTTTTATTACGAGCATTGTATGGACTTTTAGGCAATGTAAATTAAAAACGGCTTGCATTGCCAACAAATTAGAATCACTAGGAATAGTAAGTTCATAGTTATTAAATAATAATGTTCGGAAGGCCAGCCTATATCAGAAACTCAAAAATGTTTTGATAGTCAAGACCTGTAACTGTTCATCAGAAATAACAACCACGTGTTGATCTTTGCTACAACATCTAATATTTGGTCTCACAGCCCCATGCGTTTATCATTCCTGCAAATCTTGCAGGCAAGAACTGAATAAGACATCGTATATTATCCCTAGGAGTACCGTCCCATTCACACCAAAAAGTGTTCAAGAACTGTTGTCTGTTGGTCCATACATCCCTTCTAATACGTTTGTCAAGTAGGTTTCACGTCTGTTCTGTCAGGTTCAAATCCTGACTGAATTTATCACTGTAATAAGTGAACCTTTGCATACATGTAGAATGATGTTTAGGGTCGTTATTGTGCTGAAAAAAAACATTGTTGTGACAAGTGCCGTCTAGAATAGCGTAACATATCATTGCCCAAAATTTATTTATAGCTAAGGCTATTCACGATACCCTTTGTATGCAATAACGGAACTACACATTCAGCGAAGAAGCATCCACATAACATGATGTTACCTCATCCATGTTGTACAGTAGAAATCTGGTCGCGTGGATTGAACCGTTCATCTGTAGGGTGAAGAACGTATCAAATTCCATTCGAATATACCAAATTAAACTTAATTTTGTCGCTCTGTAATATATTAGACATGCGATGGAAAGTCCAGCTGAGATGTTCTTTTGCAGAAACAAGACTCTTCCTTCTGTTAGATGAATTAATGAAGGGTTACTTGCCCTGTCGCTGAGCATGCATATTCCCGTTCTGCAGTATAATTTTTGCAGTAGAATCGTGAACATCTATTCTATAGCTTTGCCTCAGATCAGCAGTAATTTTCTGAGCTGACATCCGGGGATCCGATACCGCTTGTTCCCTCATAATCCTATCTATTCTTGTACTTCTTCTAGGTAGGCCTTTTCTGGGTTTATTGTATAATATATAATTTCGTGTGGCTATTTCTAGCCGAGTGCAGCCCTTCTAAGGCAGACCCTCCGGTGACGGCGGGTGGCATCTGCCATGTGTAGGTAACTGCGTGTGATTGTGGTGGAGGAGAGTGTTATGTGTAGTGTGTGAGTTGCAGGGATGTTGGGGACAGCACAAACACCCAGCCCCCGGGCCACTGGAATTAACCAATGAAGGTTAAAATCCCCGACCCGGCCGGGAATCGAACCCGGGACCCTCTGAACCGAAGGCCAGTACGCCGACCATTCAGCCAACGAGTCGGGCTGGGTTTATTGTGAACTGACCACACAGTCCGTTCTTTTTGTACCAAGCAGATAACAAATTTAAGGTGTTCGGAAAGCAAGAGCAACCTCTGCCCGCGACGTTTCCTCCTTTTGTAGTACTGCTTCTCTGAAATCTATGGAATGTTACTTACGTATACCCTGTGCCATAATTATCTTCTATGTTTTTACCATATGTCTCTGAAATAATAACATCGCAATTGCTACGAGAAGGATAACACTGATAATTCCAACAGACTTTTGCACCGCCGTTTATATGTTATTTCCTCATTCTGAGTTCACTTACCTCGACAATTTGACCCTGCTGCGCTGTGGTAAACACTACGTCCTCTGTGCTCCTTGTTATTCTGGACTTCCAGTGTCATTATGAATACCTTGTTGCCTAAATACACTGACAGTTGACTCATGAGTATTTATTTATTTATTTATTTATTTATTTATTTATTTATTCGTCCAGATCGATTTCTTGCGAGATATAGTTTCCAGCTTATTCCATCGTTCGGTGAGTGTTGGAACATATTTGTTACTTTCATCGATCTGTCTCTGTTTCATCTTTGGCTTCGACAGTATATTAATGACTGAGGTATAAGCGATACTAGTAACATTATTCCTTATGCATTCAGTCCACGGATGAAGATGGCCCCTATAGGGTCGGTTGGTGAATGCATTTCAGTGTGCTTCGTTAACCGATACGCAACAGCAACTTTTGGCTCGGTGAGGAAAGTAGTGGGAAACTGCCTCTCTTCGCAATGCCCTAGTACGATTCTTCAGTGAACGACTGAGTTATCTGTGACAGCTGATGGTGGTGCTTCTTCGGGACCAGCCAGTTTTCGGACTGAGGAATCAACCAACCAACAAACCAACCAACCTACATACATACATACATATACACACACCAAACACTTGTTTCAGTTTCTTAAAATATCCAAGGACTATACATTATGTCAAATAAGGACAGGAAGAAGTGGTACAGTATTGCTTCGCTACCTACTGCAGGAAAGAACTCTACTACAAGTCATTCGTAACAAATAACAAGCTTTCCTCTCTACACGCCTGTATAACGGGTTGCTTTGATGATCCCTCAAGGCGTTTAGCTCGATGGTGGCAGCAAAATCTTTCCAGAAAATAAAAGTCATTTGTACTTAAGACGACTTTTGAATAATCCAATTTGCTTTCTGTACGAAATGTATGTTTGCCAAAATTTGTAATTCGAGGTCATCTACGACCATTCCAGTGCTCGATAAGAAATATATTTTTCCTTCCACACATTAGCTGTTTGGTTTATGTCGCACCGACACAGATAGGTCTCATGGCGACGATGGGGCAGGAAAGGCCTACGAATGTGAAGGAAGCGGCCGTGGCCTTAATTAACGTACATCCCCAGCATTTTCCTGGTGTGAAAATGGGAAACCACCTAAAAACCATCTTCAGCGCTGCCGACAGTGGGATTCGAACACACCATCTCCCGGATGCGAGCTCACAGATGCGCGCCCCTAACCGCATGGCCAACTTGCCCGGTCTTCCAGACATTAGATTAATGTATGTGTGAAACACTAACCAAATAAATGTTATTTGGATTTCGAATAGTATTTTTCTCAGTTAATTTCAATATGTCTGAGAATGTAATCACTGAAATATAAAAAATGCAGCTATATTTTAATAATAATAATAATTATTATTATTATAATATAATATTATATATATTATATATATTATTATATATATTATATTATATTATATTATATATATTAAAATTTTATTATTATTATTATTATTATTATTATTATTATTATTATTTACATCCCTATAACAAATTTACGATATTTCGTGACGCCAAGGTTCCCCAGGAGTTCTCTTATTTTAGTGCGAGGAAATCTACTAATATGAAGCTGGCGTATTTGAGCACAGACTCAGCCGGCATCGAACCTGTCAACTTGAACTCAGAATCCAGTGCAATATCGTCAGTACCACTCAGGTCACTCGAGAAAGAGGTATTGTATCTTGTAGACCGGTATAAATTACAATGATTGTGGCACGATCGTCTGCAGGAGCACTTTTGTCGTCTCTATTCCCCCCATGTCTAAATGTATCCTTGCGAGCGTCCGTGATAGGGAATTCATGGCACCTTTAAAGTGAATGTTCAGTCAAACATTGAGTTCAGATATTGTAATTTGTTTATGTTATTAGATCTTGTGTTTGGTTCCGGTTTTATGTTGTGATTGTTACTTCTGTATATGCAATTCCATGAGTGAGTTCAGTACGTTTAGTGCATCATTACACGCATAAATGCTTCAGCGAATATCATTTTTGCTGTATTTTCTGTACTTAAAACATCCTAAAATGTTTTTGACCTCAGGAGGGATCGAACCTGCTATACAGATAATAGAATGGCAACTAATAACCACCGGCGCCACTGATGTCGACACTTGTCATAAATTCTTGCATTTGTATTGAAAGCTGGAATACAAATTGCACTCGGGGGAAATAACAATACATCATCAATGATCTGCATTTATGACCGTCACCCAGGTGGATAACTGATTTCAAAGAAATGTATTTAAGGCCTTTTTAGTAAATTACACCAATATCTAATTCCTCTTCCTATAAACGAATATTTGACCCAGATTTTCCTCTTGAATTTCAACCTTTCCTTATATTATGATATCTCCTACCTTTAAAAACTCCACCTAAGCTCATTCATTCCCTAATTTAATTCAATGCCATTTCTCCGCTGACATCTCGGAACATACCGCCTAGTCGGGCAGTTCGTCTCTTTACTCCTAGATATTTGCAGTCCGAAGTTTGTAATATTTTCGTAACATTACTCTTGTCGGAAATCCAGAATAAATTGCGCTTCTTTCTTTTGGATTTTTATTGGCAATCGGGAGCTATACTCTGGTGGGGTTCTGAAGAGGACTTATATCCTCTTCTGCATATTCTTACTACAACCCCTAAATAACCTCATAATCATGTGCAGAGGCCTGTAACTGTATATACAATCCCGTTTTTGTGTTTACGATAGTGAATATATAGCCTTATATTACTGCATATGCCTGTACATCTAATATTGATAGAGGTTGGATCCATGCTGAATGTACAATGTGATTATTCCCAAAACAAATTTTCAACCCAATTAAAGCATAAATGAACTTCAAAGTCTCTATACTTTAAATGCATACATGTTATTAATTCTTCTTAGGTCATTTCAAGCCATCGTACTGCGGCATTTCTATAATTGTATTGTACTGTATTGTATTGTACTCCATTGTATTGTTTTGTGACGAGGGGGAGACTAAGCGTACTGATGAATATGAACCAGGTTAGAATGGAATTCTTTCTCCCAGTAGTAATGTCATCTAGGCGACGATAATCACCAATGTGAAATGTCACGCCAAATATGACATCCAAGATGATTATCACGCAACTCCTCTGTGCCCTCAATAACAACAATGCCAGATGTCCTGATTGCTTCCAGCGGCGGTCAGTGGCCCACGTTATCATTTTCACGCCCTGATGATCTTTGCATTCCCCAGTCGCACAGTAAGGACTTAGCCATGTATTGAATATTGATGCATATGTAAGTTCATCGCTTAGGTTGTTAATAATGTTTCGAATAAAACAGTTTGTTTTAATGGGCATTTAATCTAGGAGGGCCCAGTCAACACACACACACACACAATTATTCTTGACAAAGAATGACAATGATTCACCAATTAGAGGCTATTTACAAAAATTTCTTGTCACCAAGGCAGGCGTCCACTGTTTGATATTTACCTGAACAGACAATCTTTCCGTATCTTGATTAATAAGTCTTTGCGGTCCGACTCACTCATACCTTTCAGGAAATACAATCTGATTAACGTCCACCGGCACGGGTAGGTCTTATGGTGACGATGGCATAAGAAAGGGCTAGGATAGAGAAAGAAGCGACCGAGGCCTTAATTAAGGTAAGTCCACCATTTGGCTTGTGTGAAAATGGGAAACCACGGAAAACCTACTACAGGGCTACCGACAGTGGGCTTCGAAGCCACGCAACTCCTCTCTTCCAACTGTAATTTTACGCGTACAGATTTTATCCTTGAACTTTTGTATCCACACTTACCCTGCCTATATTTTCTCCTTACCCACTACTCATTTTGAAGATTCTTCATTCGGACGTAAAGCAACTTGTAAAAGAAAAATGAAAAATTGTTTCATTTTATGCTGATAATGTAATTCGAAACTCGCACAAATCCCCAATAATAATAATAATAATAATAATAATAATAATGGACAAACCTGCGTCGCATGCTTGGCTGACCTATCAGGTTTTTTTCCAGAAACAGGATTTGTTCTGGCCATCCACGGTCAAGTAATTGCTACACGGAACTACCGTAGATTCATCACGAATGATCCAACAGTCAAATACAATTGCCGCGTCTACTCCAGAACTACAGAGAGCATACAGCACGTCATCTCTGGCTGCCCACACATTGCCAGCACTGATAAGCATCGACATAATCAGGTAGTTAAAATCATTCACCAGAAACTTCCTGTAAACTGTGGATTTCTTCAGTCATCAACTACATATTGGGAATACGCATCATCACCCGTTCTCGAAAACTCTTCATACAAGCTTCTATGGGACCGGAAAGTCATAACCGATGCCACGCTCAGCAACGAAAGGCTAGATATTATTCTAAGCAATAAATCATAAAGA
This sequence comes from Anabrus simplex, assembly GCF_040414725.1. Taxonomy (NCBI): domain Eukaryota; kingdom Metazoa; phylum Arthropoda; class Insecta; order Orthoptera; family Tettigoniidae; genus Anabrus; species Anabrus simplex. Next base: position 933,265,516 of record NC_090265.1, on the reverse strand, counting down.
TCCGCATCCCTCATAGCCACAAATATATCAAAATACACAGAACTGGCACTATAAATACAACACCTGTGGAAACTAGAATTAGTCATCATATTTCCAATTGTAATATCATGCACTGGTGTTATTCCGAAAAGCTTGCAATGCTCTTTGGGCGGATTAAATATGCATCATCACACCTACGTTGAACTACAGAAAGCCACCTCCTGGGCACCTGCCACATTGTGAGAAAGTTTCTAGGAATGACTTTTCCTCTGAGTTATGCCAAACAGTATGAAGTTCCAGGCCGCAGTTCCGGTGATACTGGAGGACAGATTCACAAAATGGGGAGATAAAAAGTTGTTTACAGACATCATCTGTGCACATTTATTTCAAATTTATGTTGTAATTGTTTCTGTTGTAAATATTTGTATATATATTTGTTTCACAATCATTAGGGTGACTCCTTGCTTAAGCCAAGTCAGCCCATTATGTTACCGACACAAGCCAAGCCTTTCTACATGGATGTAATAATAATTGTACCGGGAAGTACACCTCAACGCCGCGCATTCTAAATTAGCGCCTAAATGAACCCCTCTGTCGAACTAAAGTGGAAACTAAAACAATAGGAACTTAGAACATTAATCAGAAGATGTCACCACCGAAATATTATGTAATTTTGTTATTGTACAGTTTCTTAATCTGGGTGCTTGTTCTGTTCTGATATTCATCAAGAAGTTTGGACATTTTTCTACAGGTGACACCACTAAAAAATTTATGATCATGCCCTCTGGTGCAAAGTGAAAGAACTTATAATTTAAACAAGTTTTGTATTTCTAGGCTTTTGTAACTGATTGATTCATTTATTTTTGGTTTGGCACTATTTCCTTTTTCTTTCCGCCAGTTTTGAATCTAGCCAATGAAAAATTTCTGTAATTAATTTTCAACTTATCACAGGCTTCTTGTTCAATTCTGGGTGTAACTTTGAGATTAACCAATTAAATTGAGAGGGTGTGGTCTTGAATGATCTTGAACCTTCCCTGAGGGTTTATAAACTGCGGCTTTTCACGTTTCTTGGCCAATTGATCGTCGTCTTTCTGAGAGTGTGTGTGTTTAAGCAGGAGGCGGGCGGCCTCTTTCGTCGGCAGCCAGAACATCTATAAGGTAATTGCCACATAACTTCATTCTTTCTTGCTACCTCCACAGTTTAATCCGAGGGAAAGGTCCGAATCTTTAGTTATGTAACTAACTTTTCTAAAATGTAAATCTTCTTCCGGCTAATGTAAAAACTTCATAAAGCTTTAACCTTAAATCGGGGATAGAGAGTGAATTACCCTATCGAGCTCCCCTTCATCTTGGTTTGAGGTGACCACGTTTTGTAACTTTTTCTTCGGTAACGTGTTAAAGCAAATTCTATACGAGTCACCTCAGTAGTTTGGGAATAGCCCCTGTTTCATCGGCCTAGAGCCCTTTAGATTTTTAAGTGTTCATTATCTTGGAGCGCAGTGTTACTCAATTCACCCTGGGTTTGGGCCAGTTATCTAACCTGTTCTTTTCCAGGCCCAGTAGGTTGGGTATTAAATACCTCTGTAAAAATGTTCCATTTGTAAATGGTGGTTTGAGAGACCAGAGATTGATGTAATGTTGCCTTGAGTAGGCAGTAAGGAACCGAGAGCCTGTTAGCTCTTTGTCCAGTTTTGTAATTGTAAAGAGTGCCTCTGAAATTCTAAATATTGTAATTTTAGGAGCAAGTGCTCTTTGAATTAGGGGATTTCTGCCCTTGACTTTGTTCTCATTTTTGAATTGTAAATTTGAGCTGGGAGCTCAGGAGTTGTAAAGCGAGGGGCTCAAAGCCCAGGATCTGTAAAGTTTACTAGTCTTGTATTTTCCTTGACTTGTTTCAAGATTGTCATTGTACCTGATGTTTCATTGTTATGAAAAATTGTTGAGTTTGAAGCGCTAAAAATATAACCTTCAGTTTAAGTTTTAAATTAATTTTAATATTGTAGATAGACCCATTCAACCCAGCACCTTCTTTAACCTTTTTCTGCTCCACGGGTAACCCCGTAATAATAATAATAATAATAATAATAATAATAATAATAATAATAATAATAATAATAATAATAATATACTGTTTTGCTATGAATACTTGAAGTATTTTAACAGGACATTCTGTTAGTCTCACTATTGTATTGCAGAACTATATGAAGAATTGTGTACAAAAATCTTCCCTCTGTAACAGGCACATGTTGTTAGAATGAAAACGAACTATGTTTATATGCTTGATGGAAAAGAACTGACGAGTGACTAATCAAGCCATATATAGCATATATAGCCATATATAGCTGGGAAGATTGAGCAAGAGGAACAAGAGACAAGGAAAAAGATAAAAATGACAAGGTAGCTCTCCGGATATTCATATACTGCCGTATTTAAAACCAATTCTTCTACATTATATATATTTATTTTACAATGTGCTTTACGTTGCATCGACACAGGTAGGTCTTATAGCGACGATAGGATAGGAAAGGCCTAGGAGAGGGTAGAAATCGACCGTAGATTTAATTAAGGTATAGTCCCGGCATTTGCCTGGTATGAAAATGGGAAACCACGGAAAACCAACTTCAAGGCTGCCGACAGTGGGGTTCGGACCCACTATCTCCCGGATGCAAGCTCACAAATCTGCGCGCTCCTAACCGCACGCCAACTCACCCGGTCATATTTCCTAACAGCTTTCGACGAGCTCTTTTCTGCTTCCCATCCTCATCAGAAGGGTAGCCTTCGGCATGCACTGAGGGATCATCTTGACTGTCTTTAGTTTGTATATGGGATGGAAGATAAAAGAGAAGTCGGACAAACACAGGACGGTCAATAATCTGTCATTGTGCTTAGCCTGTGTTAAGGGGAGTCATTACTGAAGTTTTCTCGTTGGCTGAATGGTCAGCGTACTGACCTTCGGTTCTGAGATTCCCTGGTTCGATTCCGGACTAGGTCGGGGATTTTAACCTCCATTGGTTAATTCCAATGGCCCGGGGGCTGGGTGTTTGTGCTGTCCCCAACATCCCTGAACTCACACCCCACACATAACACTATCCTCCACCATAATAATACGCAGTTACCTAAACATGGCAGATGCCGCCCACCCTCGTCGGAGGGTCTGCCTTACAAGGGCTGCACTCGGCTAGTAACAGTCACACGAAATTATATATTACTAGCAAATGTACCCGTGCTTCGCTACGGCGTTCAACATTGTATTCGAATATCGAAGTAAACAGTGTACATGCAGTAAATAAGATTGTTTTAAAATTGCATCTCTCTTAGCGTTATGCGAGAAAGAGCATGGGGATGTCCCCATACGTTGTTTCCAATGTAAAGTGTTTGTTACGGATTTGTGATATAACGGCAGGCTCACTTGCCTACTGCCATTCACAATCGAGTTGGGAAGTTTACATTATAATTGGAGGCCCCATTGCCTACTGCGCGGTCACAATCAAGTTGGGAGTGTTCGTTACAATGGCAGGCCCCATTTCCTACTCCCAAACAGATTACAGTCGAGGAGATTTTATTATAATGGCAGGCAAATTCCCTACCACCATTCAAAATTGAGTTGTGCCGTTATCATTATAATGTCAGGCCGATTTTCCTACTGCCAGCCAGCTTACTGCCAGTCACACCAAGTTGGTGAGTTTCCATCAAAATAGCAGGCCACTATGCCTAATGCTAGTCACATTTTAGATGAGGACATTTGTTTATAATGGCGGGCAACCTTGCCTTCTGCCAAACACAATCGGGTAGGGAAGTTTTACACAAAACTGCATGCTCACTTGCCTTCTGCAAGTCAAATCGAGAAGCGAACTATTCATTACAATTGTAGACCTTCCTTACTAATGACAGTTACACAGGAATTGGAGAAGGGCCCTTTTATACAGCCAGTCAAAGTCGGTGTGGGAGGTACTGATTACATTAGCAGACCCACCCTTTCTCGATCGCTACAAATCGACATCAGTGAATATATATAGATCGACATACGAAAGTATATGCGTGGTTACAATATTGAAGACCTTGATTTACAGATTAAGTGCTACTAAACGTACGTCATATCGACAAAGAATTATACTATAAGACACGCCGGATTTAGTGCCCTAAATGGCTGGTCCTATGATATGTCATCTATTCTAGGGTCAGACTGAGTTAGAAACGTGGAACAGGGTAACGTTTTTGTAAGATTATCTCACATTACATTACTTTTCGGATAATTATGTGACAGCTACATACATAGCATTTGGCTCACATATGGCTACTGGGTGGGCCAATTTTCGTGAAGAGTTTGAAGATTCTGTATTTCATGTAAGTAATCGAAAGTATGAATTATGCTTGTGAAAATTCCAAACTGACTTAACATCGATTAATAGAGAAAAATCAAGCGTAAAAGGGATACAGATATGGCAAAAAGTCATAAGACCAAGGTTGTAGATCATTCCAAATTGAACGGAGATTGTGCAATCTGTTATGTGATAGGAATTTCCGAAGGTCTGCACCATCATTAAAATTGCCTGCATATTTTGATATTCTTCGGGGATAAAAAGTGAATAATGTAATAATCTAGGATGTTTTCCGTTCGTTACAGGCTAAAACGTATAATTTTGTCAAATTTCAATTATCTTCTTTTTTTCTTCTGGCAGATTATGCCGCAATCTGGATTTTGGGCAAGGCGGTTAAAAATTAGGACTTTCAGGAAACTAAACAAAAAATTGTGCAGATGGTCATTATTACCCCTTTAATGGAAAGCTGTACGAAAATTTCGCCAAAATAGTCAGTGTAGTGGCACACAGTCGTTACGATTTGATTTATATAAATAAGGAATCTGCTCCATGTAAAACACCTTTGTGGCTATGTCCGCTGGACTTAACCTGCAAAACTGACCATTCATGGTATCTCCCTTATTAATCCTCCTGACGAAAAAATGCACATGAAAAAATGGTTTAGAGGTGGAATTCCATCACGTTTGGTCGATTTCCAGTCAGGTTGGTCTTGTTCTGTATATATTGTGGAAGAGTAAAATCACCATTTCGGTTCCCTATAAACCGCCAGTCCATTCCGGAACATGAAATGTTATTTACGTTTAATACCTACCTTTGGACAGGTGGATGCTAAATATAAATTTTGGTTCGAATGTCTTCAGTAGTTTTCCAGTTGTAAGGAATACGCTTTACACGCACCCGGTCGTGAGTTAAGTCCGATGGGACTTGTACAGAAAAACGGTCCGTTAATGATATCTCCCTTATTAATCCTCGTATCGAAATGATGCACATGAGAAAAAAGGTTTAGAAATTAATTTCTACCAAGGCAGGTAGATTTAAATTAATGTTGGTTGTGTATATTTTGTGGAAGTGCAAAATCACTGTTTCGGTTTCGTATAAACCCCCAGTCAGTTCAGGGATTTAGAAACAATATTTGCCCTAAAACCTGTCAAGGACAGGCGTATTCTAAATATGAGTCTTGGTGGAAATACATCCAGTAGTTTGTAGCACTCGCGTACATACGGCGTAATTAAGGAAGAAAATAATACAGTTAAGAAAGTTGAAACTAATAGAAAATGTATTATAACTGAGGACAGCCGGATAACGACAAATATGTAAATGCCAAGTGAATGTATTGGAAAATCAAATGCCCCTCAATAAATTATGCTAGTGTGAGTTATGGATATAATAAAGCGGTGACAGAGGAGAAATTTAGGTCCAGTGATTCCTAGGTAAACAAATAATAATAAGATGACTAATGGTGTTATTACTTAATCTATTCGAGGGCGGTTATAACAACCAACGATATTCCGCCAATATCCCGCAGGTAGGCCGATTGACGCCTATCTTGTCTTCTACCCAAGGAACAACCACGAATTTAAAAGCATGATGAGAAAAATGGCAATACGTTACTTCCCTGCTGGCATGCAGTCAGAAACTTTGCCATGGTAACCTGTAGGTTCGTTGTCGGTCTGTCTGTCACTCAATGCAGAGCATGATACCAGCGGACAATTGTAAATTTCTCCGTCATGTGAAGAGTAAGGTAAATTATGAACATAACGAAAGTTGTTTATAATGAAGGGACGTTTCCCGTACGGTGAACGAAGTTTACAGAAAATCAATAGTATAAGAGACAATGGAGGAAAACCATTCTGGTTTTCCTATAAACCCCCCGTCTATTCAAAGATTTTAAAATGATATGCATATCGAAACCTTCCCCGGGATGGGTATGCTCTAAATATGAAGTTTGGTTGAAATCTATCCAGCCGTTTCGACGTGATGTTGGAACAGACAAACAAACAGACAAACAGACAAACAGACAAACAAACAGACACGAAACGTAAAAACCACCGATTCGGTCTTGAGTTGACCTAAAACGGATAAATATCTGAAAAATTGGCAAAACAAAAGAAATTACAGACAGCGGACCCCCTACAATTTTATTTATATAGATACTGAAGTTATGAACTTACACAATTTTACACTTACCAAAACCAAATTTAAAACATAAGCACACATTAATAAAATGTAGCCTCACACAAAATTGGGAGTTGATTAGTTAATTGGTTGCAAAAGAAAATTGACAAATAAGTTTTAATTTTTATATGTTGCATGTAAAATGCTCTTTGCAGCACTGTTTTCATTTTTGAGCTATAGTTTGGCAGACATGTCAAAAATACTCACATATTTAAGAACAACTCCGTTTTTATCCAGTGGTGTACAAACTATTGAAGATATTTTTCAATGTTTTATTTTTCATTCACCAGGCAAAATCCAGCTTCGTGCTATTTCCGGAGTAATGATATGAAGGTAATATTTACTGATGATAGAATGCAGAACTATTTTTAATTCCTGTACATATTCAAACATTCTCTGAAAATGTCAGTTGAAGCCAGTAATAATTCTGTCCCAAGTAGCATTTTATGCATGGCAAAGAGCTGAAAAATGTTAAGGTAGATAAAAGCAAATGAAAATTTTAAGAAACATACTTGCTTTAAAACTGGACTGTATATTAGTCAGATGTCTTTCTCCTCTCAAGCACAGCGTAGGCCTACTGCAAGGTAAATATATTCCAGTGGTATTATTGAAATGGTATCTTGAAATAACTTTGAAGCCAATTTTGTCTGAAAATTTGAGAGAAAGGGGTCTTGACTTGCTCTATATACGCCGAAACGCTGTCCGGCATTTAGAGCTTTAAAAATAGCGTTAGGGAACAAGTGGATGAACTAATTTGAAAGAGGAAGAACTAATGGAATTATTTAAGGTTAAAACTGAAAAAAAAAATTCGTCAAAAGTCGCAAACTTTCAGTTATGACTCCTCTTAAGTGTTCTTATTCATGTTCCTGTTTTTCTTTATAAGGCATGATATGTTTATATGCTGTATAAAATCCCAGTTCTAGATAATCACTCATTTTAAATGCAGTAAGCTACTCGTACTTAAATTGAGACATTTTACTTCCTAGATTTACTCCCACTATAAATTTCATTATCTAATTATACAACATGAATGACTGACTATTATTTAAACGAAACTCTCTTCCCCACGCAACATTCCAGATAATGAGAAAAGTTTGTGAGGGAACCTATTTATTTACTAGGTACGTTCGTGTTTCTAAAACTTAAAAACAATATCTTGTTATTCATGTTACCATAAACTCTCCTAACTACAGGACAAGCCACAACATATATTAGATCATTATCCACCTCCTAAATCTATCATAATGTAAAACAGGAAATGATGAGATCTATCACTTCTTATGAACGAGTAAGACATCAAAGTCAATAGAATATCTGATAAACTTTTTTTTTTTTGCTAGGGGGCTTTACGTCGCACCGACACAGATAGGTCTTATGGCGACGACGGGATAGGAAAGGCCTAGGAGTTGGAAGGAAGCGGCCGTGGCCTTAATTAAGGTACAGCCCCAGCATTTGCCTGGTGTGAAAATGGGAAACCACGGAAAACCATCTTCGGGGCTGCCGATAGTGGGATTCGAATCTACTATCTCCCGGATGCAAGCTCACAGCCGCGCGCCTCTACGCGCACGGCCAACTCGCCCGGTATCTGATAAACTAAAGAATTAATGACATACATTATTACACCGAGATTACTCCTTGTTTAAAAGATAAGGAAGCCACCTCGAGGAAGAGCGTTTTGCATTATTATCAAAAACTGATTTCCGGGGAAAAGTCATGTCAAGTATTTTACCCATTACTCACAATGCCATTATAAATATTGTGTGCATGATGTGCTAGTAAAGTGCATGGGATTTTATTTAGTTGGCTCTTTCAAAGTATTGGTGCTTTTGGTGTTTAAGATGTAAAGTTTATGTACATAATTACACAGTTTTAAAATTTTAGAAGTTGTCCTTTGGGCCCGATGGGGAGAAATTCTATACTTGAATGAACATTTTTCGCGTTCGTGTTCTGAGCCTAGTATTTACTTGTCAAAGATAAATTTTGTACTTTCCTTGAGTGCTCAGATTTGCTCTGCGGGCCGAGTTCTGAAATTTCTTCCACTGTTTCACCACCAAATTAGGAGAATTTAATTCGTAAATTTATACAAGTTTGTTAGCTGAAATTTTTATTAGCTTAACTCTCTTATTTTATTATTACATTTGCAGTGCTTTAATGTAATTTCGTGCAACGATAAATAGCTTTATAAATAAGCACGTGTAAGAAGTAGCTGTAAATAATACTGAGAACAGTAATAGTGAAAGACATGTTCAAGCTGGCTTGATAGACACTAAGTTATTCAACTCAAAATATTCAGTAGACTATCCCTTATTTCCTTTCCAATTTTTGCATTTCATTGAAAAATCACTGTGTATATGTATGAGGCCTTAGTGGACAGCCGTGTCAGAGGTCGCAGTTTATTAAATAATAGTACCAAGCAAGTAGTAGAAAACAACAGTTTCTTTCTTCAGACAGAATTTTCTCCATGTCCTTAAAAACGAGTTTACTTCAAACTTGAGTACCGCAACCTAACAGGGACCTCTCCATCGTATATACGTCCTTTAAGGCAGACAAGTGAATCGAAGTTCTGGTCAAAGTTTCTTTCCTGTCTTCAAAGAAGAAAACTTGTGACATCGAAAGAACTGTTAACTTTGTAACACAGCAGCCTTCGAGAGTGTGTTCCGTAAGATATCTTATTACTTTCATGAGGTACAAAATCATGTTATTTGTTCTCTATGTGAAATCACAGTTCTAAAAATGTTTTTATTGAAAGAGCTCCACAGTAAAGTCGAAAGTCAAATTACGTTATTAGATTGTAGAATGATACACTTTCAGTATGATACTCAAAATTCGCTATTAATGGTTCGTAAGTCAGAAACCAAACCAAAGCCCATGACGGAACAGCCTCGAAGGGTCTTTGGCCTAATAAGCGACCGCTGCCCATCGCGAGAGCGTGCAGAATATACTGTATATATATTTCTTTACAATTTGTTTACGTCGCACCGACACAGTTACGTCTTATGGCGACGATGGGATAGGAAAGGGCTAGGAGTGGGAAGGAAGCGGCCGTGGCCTGGTACAGCCCCAGCATTTGCCTAGTGTGAAAATGGGGAACCACGGAAAACCATCTTCAGGGCTGCCGACAGTGGAGTTCGAACCCACTATGTCCCGGTTGCAAGCTCACAGCTGCGCGGCCTTAACCACACGGCCAACTCACCCGGTGCCTGCAGAATACGAGGTGTCGTTTGGTTGACACGACTAATTCTCTTGGCCTTTATGCTTGGCTCTAGAACGGGGCTGCGGGGCTACTGTCACACCGTCAGATAGCTCCTCAATCTAAATCACGTAGGCTGAGTTGACCTCGAACCAGCCCTCGATCTAGGTAAAATCGAACCCGGGGCATGCGGGTATGATACTACCCTTACACCACGAGGCCGGCTCCGTAAATCAGAGGTACCCGTTAGTGGGAAGGGTTCTTCTGGATAGAATTCACTTGGTACACTATACCGCAAATATAATTTATGTTTCCTTTTTACACTTAATAATAATGTTATTTGTTTTACGTCCCACTAACCTCTTTGACGGTTTTCGGAGACGCCGAGGTGCCGGAATTTAGTCCCGCAGGAGTTCTTTTACGTGCCAGTAAATCTATCGACACGAGTCTGACGTATTTGAGCACCTTCAGATACCACCGGACTGAGCCAGGATCGAACCTGCCAAATTGGGGTCAGAAGGCCAGCGCCTCAACCGTCTGAGCCACTCAGCCCGGTTTTTATTACACTTATAAGTAGTCAAATTTTGTTACAAATCAATAATTTTAACTTATTTTCTTCTCCGTTTCCACACGATTACTCTCCCGTTTCTTGGATGGTCAGCGTAGTGGTCATCAGTTCAGAGAACTCCAGGTTCGATTCCGACCGCGTCATGGATTTTCAAGTTAAATGGTTGAATCCCTTGGTTCGAGGACTAGGGTTTGTGACTCATAAATCGCACTCAACACTATCCTCCTCCACAATAACACGCAGTTTCTCCATACACGGCAGATGCCACCCACGCTCGTCCGAGGGTCTACCTTACAAGGGCTGCACCAGGCTAGCAAAAGCCACACGAAATTAAAATAAACACGGTTACTTAATAGAACTGATTTTTGTTTTGATTACACTATTCTTTGTACTGACACTACTCTTCGTTTTCTCAGCTCACTCAATAACATGATTTCTTAGAACATTATTAATTTGCCGGGCTGAGTGGCTCAGACAGTTGAGGCGCTGGCCTTCTGACCCCCAACGTGGCAGGTTCGGTCCTGGCTCATTCCGGTGGTATTCGAAGGTGCTCAAATATGTCAGACTCGTGTCGGTAGATTTACTGACACGTAAAAGAACTCCTGCGGGACTAAATTCCGGCACTTCGGCGTCTCTGAAAACCGTCTAAGTAGTTAGTGGGACGTAAAACAAATAACATTATTAATGCGTTTCGTTTTACTATCATGGCAGCTAAAACTTAACGCCTAGTATGTTACATAAAATAATCAGGTGTATGCCGAAATCCTAAAGCTGGTGAAAAACGTCGATAGAGAACAACGCAAAGCGATTCGAGGAACACCATACAATCAGGTTGATGAGCCATGTTCTGAAGATGTTTCTGAAGATTATCCACGGCAGAAACTATGTTAGATACAAGCGAGCACACTCAGAAACGGAATTTGAGACGCGGATTTGGGACGCGGGATGCGCTGTACTGCATACACGTCCTGGTACAGCGTTGTTAGGATATGAACAAGGATATTTATAGTTGTTTTATCGATTACGAAAAGGCATTTGATGAAGTGCAACACGGTAGACTGCTAGAAGTGCTAAGGAAGATTGGTCTTGACAGCCGACACACACCAGCATCATCGCAAATCTGTACTGAAATCAGAAATCCACCGTCCACGTGGAATACAGCCTGTCTGAAGAGATTGAAATCCAGCGAGGAGTCCGTAAGGGTTCTGTCTTATCTCCCCTTTATTTTAACATTTGCTCACAGGCAATAGGCTACTCGACGAAGCACTGGAGATAGCCACAACAGAAGGCATCTGCATCAACGAAAAACGCCATCAACAAGATTCACAACGCAGATGATATCGTTTTGCTTGCATACAGCGCAGAAGATCTTCAAGCCTTGATGGAGAAAATCGACACTGCTTGTAATAACTGGAACGTGAAAAAGCCCAAGTTCATGATCGTGAGCAAGCGGAGGTCCATCCAGGCTAGACTCGTGCTAGGTACCGAGGAGATCAACTGTGTTCGATAGTACAAGTACCTTGTCAACGAACAATGGGAGCTAAGCCAAGAGACCAAGTCAAGAATAGAACATGCGGAAAGCACCTTCATTGGAATGGAGAGGGTTCTCAAACAACCGCAATATAGATCTGAGGCTGCATATAATGGAAGGGCGGACTCTAACCCAGGCCCTTGTGCAAGAAGCCGGAAACCTTCGAAGTGTGAGTCTCTCGGCTAATGGTTCGGACCTAGTGGACTGAGGTGACGGAAAGAATAAACAAGAAGACCGAAGTACTCCTTTCCATCAAGAAGAAGAAACTTTCGGACACGTGATGTGGAATGAAAAAGTACCCGATCCGGCATAAACCTAGTGAAGGCACTCCACTTACTGAACACGGAGACTCAGCGGAGGGCGATGCTCTTTTATTTCTGCTCTCTGTTTAGTTCACCGGATTGCCGATAGAAGCGTCTTTACAAGCTACGAACTGTTACCAACTGTTACGAACTGTTACGAAGTTATTGGCCAGGATTTTGCGAAGATAGGTTACAGCTACTAAATTATATTTTGTTCTTGCCGTGCGTCCAGTATGCGCCGCGGCAATAGAAACAAAGGCCCCTTCGAAGGGAGTGTGGCCCTGAGGCCATGGCAGAGATTGGCCTGGATTTGCAATGATAGATTACATCAACTAACAGAGCTTTTGTTGTGTTTTTCTTTTCTGCATCAACGAAGCTGTGAGTTATGAATTATGGGATTGACGACATGTCGGCCGATTACTGTGCTAATAGCTGGTCAACTAATGGAAAATGGTGCGTGAAAAGTTTCATTAGGTTATAAAAGTAAATATATCTTTTCTGGGAGGGGGTGTACCTGGAATTCATAATTAACATATCTCTCTTCTAAAAGGATTTTAAGCTAAGATTCAAATATATTTCCTCGTGAACTTGTGAGCTATATGCTGGAGTGCCTACACTATAATTTTACCCATCGCTTTTCCATGTTGCATACTCAAAGCCTAGAATATCAATGATTGCCAATGGCAATAAGACGAAGATATAAATTTTTAGATGGACTTTGAGGGGGTTCACTTCTGACGGCAGCCACTCTACTGCAGTTGGAGGCACTATGGAACCCTTTGCCCAGTTATTCCGGGAATTGTGGATTATTATAACATTTATTATATTCTGTTTATATTTAGGAATTTTATTTTATTTGTTATTTATGTGTTTGTCTTTTGCCAGGGCTAACGGCTCTCCGAAAGTGGGTTGACTGTGGGCCAATTGTTTATTTGAATTTTTTATATTTTTTATTTATTTATTCTTTTTATTCCGTGGAGACGACGGACGTGGCATGAGGGACTGATGATTACTCCTGTGGAGACTCTCACTAGGTACGGTCACGTTTCCGGAGTATCTCATGGACCTCATGGCATGCCCAAGAGTCTCGTGTTTTTCCTTTAGTTGTAGGCTGCTGGAGCATGTATGGGCTGGCATTGTTATTTTTCTCATTTAACAGATCAATTGGGTAAAATTTACTGTAGATCTGGATGAAAATAATAATAAAAGACTACTACTACTACTTTATATTTAGGATTTCAATTAACTTCGTCAATAAACACGTCTCGCATGAATGCAGAATATTCTACAATCTGTATCCGAGACATTCCTTTCCAGGTAAAGGGGTTTAAACGCCGACCAAAGAGAATAGTTAAAAGCGGTGATGACATTTCTCCGCCGTGTGATGTCTTACTGATTATCATACCTTCTTTGGAAGCTTTAGTTAAGACCACATGCAATGAATGAAAATCCTGCAGCAGTTATGGGAGAAAAATGAGTCGCACTACATTCCTAATTGCATGTTCTTCCAGGCAATGCTCTGATTATATATCTGGCGCTCTTATTGGTACAGTGAATTGGAATGTAAAATTCAGGAATAAGTTCTAACAAAAGTTGTACAGACAAAAGATATCGTGCAGTTCGTTTCTTCATTATATGGAGTTTTGATCTCCATGGGACTGGAAATTTTGTCTATGTCCATATCTTGAAATTGTCCTAAAAGAGGGTTTCAAAGCTCCAATAGGCTATGTTTATTCACCTGAGATTAAAGAGATTGATAATTTGCTTCCATATTTAGTACTAAGAGGCACGTGAACACCCTGTGCTGCATTCTTTTCATGGTACTATTTATAACGTATATGTTGATACAAAGTTCGTTTCTACGGATCTACAGTAATTTCTGACACTAGTAGAAATAAACCTACTCTAACAACTTCACGAATGTAATTAATTCATACAAGGTGGTCATAAACTACGTAAACCGGGTGCATGAACGTTAGAGGGTTTGGTCATTCTGATAAATGATTTGAAAAAAGTAATTCGATATCTCGTGCTCTTGTCATTTTATCAGCTGCTGGAGTTAGCCAGTCAGGTCACTTCATGGGCGAGGCTTTGCGAGGCGGTGTTGGTAATATCGGTTTGAGAACACCAATCGTGGAAATAACTTCGCCAGGTTCCAGAGCAACCCCCCCCCCCCCGGTCAGGCATTGTTCGGCTGGTTATATCACCGGTTCTTGGTAGGTACTGCTAATTCAGAATAGGCACCAGAGTGTACTAAAATTGTTTTTGAAATATTACAAGTCACAAACGGCATTAACAGAGGTCAGTTACATCGCCAACTATCGGCCAGTCAACGACGGGAACGCTCAATTAGTATATACCATAGACTCAACAGAACGATATGTTTTGAACATTTCACTTTTTCCCTTAGCAGTGGAGAACGTCTAGCACATGTTAAAAATGTCTAAGCTGCAGAAAGCCAATGCCAGTACAGTAATGCAATCAATTATGGACATCTGCCAAAAACGCTGGCCTACTGGCATCGAGTTTGAAAAACTTCTTCTTGTAGTTACAGACCAAACTCCATACATGGTTTCAGGTGCTAGCCAATTGAAACAGTTTTTTCCTAAGTTGAAGCATGTGGCATGCTTGGTTCATGCCTTTCACAGGGTTTGTGAATCCATAAGAACGAATACGACATCGCATATTAATTCATCTCTGCCCTGAAGAAGATTCTACTAAAAGCTCCGAGTCGTGATGTTGCCTGCAGGGAAACCACTGGCCTGCCCCTTCAAAATTTCCCGATCATTGCTCGCTGGGGATCGTGGATTGAGTGTGCTGCTATGTTATGGGAGAATTCTGACAAAATTAGAGAGTTTGTGCTTTCTTTGGATCCAGCCACAGCAGGTGCAATTTCCAAGGCACAGCAACTTCTGTTACCGGAGAAAATACATAATCTGCAGACAGAACTATATTGTATACATAATTACAGGCACCTGACTGCAGTTATTAAACGATTAGAAGAAAAAGGTCTGGAAAAAGAATAACAATGGGATATTTTTACTTCTGTGAGGGAGCAGTTAGATGACTTTGCCAAATACAAACTTGAGTCTAGTCTCCAGAAAAATCCAGACAATGAGGAATTCGCCACACCGGTAGAGTTTCCATTCCGAGTGAATACAAGGTTTTCCCAACTTGTTTCTGTGGATGTCGAAAGAAGCTTTAGCATCTACAAAGACATTCTATCTCCTAATAGAAACAGACTTACTTTTTAAAATGTAGAGATGCTTATTTTATTGAAGTACAACAGCTTCATGTCTTTCCTTCTTTTGACGAGTGATAATTTGATTTACCGTACTTATTTTTAATTCAATAAACTAGAATACAGGAAATATAAATCGTTGAATTATTTGAATAAACCAGCACCTTTTTGTCCCTTTTTACCTTATTTGAGCACTTTTTTCCTTCCTGTTTTCATCTGAAGTTTGCACCTAAAATTCCTAATCCTGCTAATAACTAAATCTCAGACAACTATAATAACGAAATGAGAACCGTACCTTTTTGTCGTGCCACTGGAGTGCATCACTATTCACACCATGCATTTATTACCACTTTCAGGGCTATCGCCCCACTCAAGCACAGTTCTCTGCACATCCTGGTGTCGATGTGACAGTAATGTGAGTCGGATAGCAGAAAATACCACGTTTGAACAACGTCAATTGATAATACTCCATCATACTAAGGAAATGTAAGCCTCCGTGGCTCAGACGGCAGTGCGTCGGCCTCTCACCACTGGGTTTCGTGGTTCAAATCCCGGTCACTCCATATGAGATTTGCGCTGGATAAAGCGGAGGACGGACAGGTTTTTCTCCGGGTACTTCGGTTTTCCCTGTCATCTTTCATTCCAGCAACACTCTCCAATATCATTTCATTTCACCTGTCAGTCATTAATCATTGCCCCAGAGGAGCGCGACAGGCTTCGGCAGCCAGCACAGTATCCATCCTCACTACAAGATGGGGGCTTCATTCATTCCATCCCTGACCCGGTCACTGACTGGAAGACAGGTTGTAGGTTTTAATTCACTAATAAAATGTATCGAAGACAAATAATCAGGCTTCGTAATATATCAAGGAGCGGGATTGAAGATATTAGGCAGGCTGAAGTCAGTTCTCAAAAACGTTCAGCCAAAGAAAATATTTGAGAAGAACGGATATTGATTAGGAGGATAAAGAGAAAATCAGGCTTATTGCTCCTAAATTAGTTGCAGAACTATTCCAGGAGTGCGGTGAGAAGGTTCCTTCTAAAACGGTACCCAGAGGAAATAGGGATACAACGGCAGTGCTGACAGAAAGAAGCCTTCCATTAGTGAAGTAAACAGTAATAATATATTTCAGTTTGCCGAAGGCCACTTTAATAATGGTGAATCTTGGTGGAGTGACGTCAGTTTAGCTGACGAGAGGAATGTCTTATAGTATGTTGGTAAGGCATTTTAGTGGAAGCCAAATGAAGAGCTACAGCCTGCCATAAAGCACTATGATCTACGGCTGAATGTATTCAATTGGAGTCGGAGAAATGACCTGAATTTATGGCACTATGAAGTTACGGGTAAATTGTGCATCGAAATTAGATGTAAATATTATTGTAACAGTAAACCTAAGCATTAACACTTCGAAGGTTTTCGGCAACGTCAGGTTGGGAAAGGGCTAGGACTGGGAAGGTGGTGGGCATGGTCTTAAATAAGGTACACCCCCAGCATTTGCCCGATGTAAAAATGGGAAATCCTCAGGGCTTCCCACAGTGAGATTCGAATGCACGCTGACAGCTACGTAACTCAAACCGCGCAGTCATTTGCTCGGTTTGTAACAGTTCAACATCGCATTAATTTACATTGATCGTCTGTGACAATGAGTGAAGAAACGTCTAGGACTGAGAAAGAAATGTTTGATCATTGATGAGGAAAAGGCCAAGGATTTATCTGGTATGAAAATGGGAATCTTAAGGCCCACCATCTCCCGAAGAGCATATAAGTAAGACTATTATTATGAGCAAACACTTTCTGAACGATTTAATCATTTAAAAATTCCGAGAATACATCCCCTTATGCTAACGTCATTCAAAGCCCGAATGATACTTTTAAAATTCAATTATCAGTACAAAGTTGAATATGGCGTTTGGAATGTATAGTCTCCTTTCACTATGTTTGAATGGCCTCCACACCCAGTGCTTGTTTCATTATCCGCGTGAATGTAATAACTACGACTGCTTGTATCGTTTTATGTTATTCGCAGTACTCCATAAAAAGAAAATGAAAACATATTTTCAGTGCTTGAATTTAGTCGTGAAACTTTTATTCAAGGGAAATTGAAACTGTCTTCGACACTCCAGCTTGCGCTGGAGGAAGCCGACAAGTTGAAAGGAAAACTTCTGCATTGATTGAAATGTTTAAACAAGTGAATTTGATTTATAAGAAACCTCTGAAGAGGTGACTTTTTTTTCGAATTGTTTGTGCTTTTGATACTTTTGCCACTGTCGCGTATCTGGTAACTTTATGTAGTTGTATGGACTCTCGACCTCGTAATTAGAATTAGACATTAACTTAACCCGTACTTGACCGAGCTCGATAGCTGCAGTCGCTTAAGTCCGGCCAGTATTCAGTAATCGGGAGATCATGGGTTCGAGCCCCACTGTCGGCAGCCCGTACTTGAACAAGCGTAGTAAAGCTTGACTTCCTACTCGAATTCCTTTGTAGTTCCAGCTATTGATTCAGAATGTTACATTGAATCTCTCCATCTGAATCACATGAGCGTGAATAATATGGACATCATTTTTCATTTAGAACATTTGAAATGTACAGTATTGGCTGAGATTCGAACCACAGTCGACTTGGTGGGAAGTTAGTGATTATATCACCAAGACTTATTTGAATAATGTTGGTTTTTTTTTTTTTTTTTTTGCTATTTGTTTTACGTCGCGCCGACACAGATAGGTCTTATGACGACAATGGGACAGGAAAGGCCTAGGAATAGGAAGGAAGTGGCCATAGCCTTAATTAAGGTACAGCCCCAGCATTTGCCTGGTGTGAAAATGGGAAAACACGGAAAACCATTTTCAGGGCTGCCGACAGTGGGATTCGAACCCACTATCTCCCGGATGCGAGTTCACAGCTGCGCACCCGAACCACAGGACCAACTCGCCCGGTTTTGAATAATGTGTCCACGCTAATATGCCTGATATCCTGTCAGACGACACACAAATCTGAGTGTTGACGTCTTTAACTATACTGCTTGGCTTCCACGACCTTGTCTGTATGAAAACTCACTAAGATCCGACTGCCCTCAGTCACAGTTGAACTCGCTATCTCGGGAACAGAGGGATAAAGAGTAATTGAAGTCAACAATATCCTTTTATCTGTTTTACTCGAGTGGGATCAAATTAATGCTAACCTCTATATGTTAACTTTTATGTTCTTCTAATTTAAAGTCACTGTAAATACCCAGAAAATATTTCAAAATTTTAATACAGAACGAATGTATATGAATGAATATGTTAAAATGGTCATGCCACCCCGTAGTGTAAGGACAGCATGTCTGACTCTTACGTAAATGACGCTGGGTTTGATTCCCCGTCATTACGGGGACTTTAAACTTGAACAGACAAGGGGACCAACTTAGATGCGCGATGAGTCTCATCTCTCAGACCAGGATTAAAATGCTTAACCCTCTATTGCATAGTGTTGCCATTAGGCAACATATAGCTTTTCACCTGTGTAAGTGGATACAGTTTGTGGACACCCATTCAACTGTACAGTCAATCAATCACATATACCAGTGATACTTTTTTTTTTTCTACCCCGTCAACATCCAACCACCATTTATCTTCCGTGGGCCCTCCCCACATTACCACAGGCTTCAAGAGTACCTCTGGCTCATCCTCAAAGACATTACCGACCTACGGTCGTGCAAATATACCTGCGCCACAGCGAATAGAAAGAGGAAGTGAGAGCACTTCGACTCGCTTCAAATTACTACAGTGACTCTATATGTACTGTGTGGTCAACAAGTGCTTCATCCTGATTGACTTTAACGGTCATCGTACTGGCCTTCGGTTCATAGGGTCCTGGGTTCGATTCCCGGCCGGATCGGGGATTTTAACCTTAATTGGTTAATTCCAACGGCACGGGGGCTGGGTGTATGTGTTGTCATCATCATTTCATCCTCATCACGACGCGCAGGTCGCCTACTCGCGCCAAATAGAAAGACCTGCACCTGGCGAGCCAAACCCGTCCCGGGATATCCCGGCGCTAAAAGCCATACGACATTTCATTTCATTGACTTTAGCCAAACGTCCCGTCAGCTGATTTAAACGTGTGTATTCCGCACACGGCAATATCGCTCATCACGTTCATCGAAGTACAGGCAACCTGTTTTAACTTTAAAACTACCGAAAATATGTTTTTATTAAACACGGAGTATTATTAGTTTCTAAATGTGTCTGAATTTACATATTACTGAGGTCTGAATGGATGCAGAAACAGATCCGGAAAGGGTTTTAAAATGAAATTGGACAATTACTTGTTTTCAGTTCTGAAAGTAGCACGTTATAAGACGCTCCCAGCAACAAGTAAAGTTCTCTCATGCATGTAATGGTAACAAGAATAACAAAATGAGTGAGTAACTTTATGGAGGCCGAGACAGCAAATGGCATTTCTCCGTTAATACTCGCTGTATCGAAAACCTATACATAACGAAAGTTATTTAGAATTTCCGATATTTCACGCTTCGTGAGATTTTACCGTGTAAGGCAAAATAACAGATTTTTACTATTATATTATTTTTTACAAATTTCCAAATATCATCTAAAATATCCGTAAAACCTGTACATTACAAAAGTTACATGAAAGGTCACTCCTGATCATTTTGTCTCATTCATATTCACCGTATGAAATGTCATGTTTGATATATTCTCAAATTCATGCTTTAATGGCTATTCGTCTCTTAAAGAACGTGGTTATGAGTGCCGTCTATCATCAAGTTTAGTTTTCCCATACACTATGATAAAAATAATGGTCCGACTGCGTGGCTGAATGGTCAGGATACTGCCCATCAGTTCAGAGGGACCCGGGTTCGATTCCTGCCGGGTGAGGTATTTTAATAGCTCGGTCTTGGGAATTGGGTGCTCGTGTTTGTCCCAAGACTGGAATCAGGAAGGGCATCCGGCCATTAAACAGGGCCAAATCCACATATTTGACCCAGGTCGCTCTCACAATCCCACAATTGTGCGAAGACCTGTAGAAAAAAGAAGAAGGTAACGATAAAAGTAATAATAATGTATTAGCAAAATCGATGGTAGCAAATACAGCGGATATTCACCAGTACTAACCGAACAGGGGCATAGAATTAGTCACACATCACGGGGATCGAACCACGAGTGGACGGTACCCGAGTCCTGAATACAAGAACTCCGGGATAAGGATAACTGCTTGTTTCCATCGAGCAACAAATAGTATTTAGTCAAACTATGTGCAGCGATATCAATATCTGCTCATTGTGGGGATCAGACCGTAACCGTCTTTAACAGAGCACTATACACAACTACCCAGGGACCATGGCAGGTTTTCTTTTTACCACTAAAGAGTAGCAGGACTTCCTTATTAGCAATATTAGTACAACGAGCAGAATGGCACAATATACGCGTATCATGTTAACTTATATTAACATAAATATGCAGCTAGGTAATACAATTTTATCTATCCATAGGTTAACTAATCATATTATTTTCTATCTTCTGCGTATGTTACGATTATATACATACCGATAAGTCATACATAAAAAACATATTTATCTGTCTAGTTTGAAAATACTGCGTTGTATATTCTGATATGTAAAACCAAGTAACCTAAAATTCGGTAATGTTTTTTTTAAATTTTAATGTAGGCTAACTTAACAGTCACCACATACATTATTCAATACAATGACTATACTATTTTATGCCACATGTATTTTAATATAAATGTTATTGTAGGCCTAGCTACCAACGCAGAATTTCTAACCTCTTAAACAATTGTGACTTGTATACCACGTAGGCTCTAAATCTAAATATTGAAGTCTTACGTCAGGTAGTAAGACTCTAATATAACAAATACTGATAGGCCTGTATACGCACAGTATAAGCAAAATAAGTAACATCTTAAAATATTGAACTAATCTATTCTTTATTGAAACAATAATAATATCACTCTCCTTCATCTAACAGCTGATTGAGTACTGGCCAAAACAAGGCTGGACTGGACTTGGCCACACTGTACATATAGAGTCACTGTACCCATTACGGCAATGGAGAATTTAGTGGCTACAGTGCGGAGATTTGCCACTGCAGCGCAACGATCGCTTTAGATGAACAGATGGCATTGTTCATACTCGGTGCGCGGGTTTTTACTTGTAGCGGGAATGATTTGTTGAGCATAATAACTATATTTTGGAATATATTGAGTGTAAAAATGCCATCGTGCTTTGTGCTGGGGTGTCAGTCTGGTTACAGGTCAGGTGAAGGTAAACATTTCTTCTCACAACCTGAGGAGCATTTCATTGAGTGGCCTAGAGCGATCCCAAGAAAAGACATTATTAATGGGGGAAAAGTTTAAATTCCGAGAGTAAAGTGAAGCTTAAAGCCAGGAGCTGTCCCTCACATTTTTCAAAACTTACCGCCCTATTTAAGAAAGTCCCTAAAAATTAGAAAATCCCATTGAAACGAGAGTTACTCAAAGAACATTAACAGTAGTAGCTTAGAATGTAATGAACTAAAATTTCCCTCTACATCTAAAATACTAAATAGTGACTATAATGTAAAAATAAAAGTACGTGGTCTCAGTTTGCCCTCTAAAGTAGGTGATAGTGACGTTGATGCTTCTAGAACTATTCTAAATTTGAGGAGGCAAGTTAAAAACCCTGGTAGGAATTTTTATTTGAACCAAAAATAAATTAGTTGCATGCGGAGCTAAATTAAAGCAGATTGTAAAGAAAGTCATTGTGACAAGTGAATCTGAAGACAATCTTAAGTTCCTTAGAAAGAAACAAAAAATAATTGTGGACACAATGCTCAAAAAATATAACACCAGTCCTCAAAGTATGCGCTATTCTAATGAATTTATATTAGATAGTTTGCTTTTGAAAATCAAATCCCCTAAGAGTTACAGACATTGTTTGAAGCATGGGTTAGTTCCCCTCCCTACCGAAGCTCATTTGAGACGACTATGCAAAGGGTTCAGATGTAATTATGGTGTTAATGGAAATGCCGTGAATGCAATTAAGGATTTGTATTTAAACGAGCAAGACGAAAACAAGCGACTAGAAATAGTGGTTTTGGATAAAGTGAAATTGAGAGGAGACATTAGATTTAATACAACTACACTGACAGTTGACGGATTTGCTGATTTAGGAGATAAAACTCCCTACGACAAAAAGAACGTCCTGGCCAATCACGAGCTTGTATTTATGTTTGTCCCTTTGTTGCATACCTGGATCCAGCCTGTAGCAGTGTATGCTAGCAAGAATGCAACTCCTGGAGAGCTATTGCCCAAAATAATAATTCAGGTCATAATTCAATTGGAACAAGTTAGGGTGAAAGTAATTGGTTTTACGTGTGATGGAAGTCAGTGTAATAAAAGGGCATGGATGAATTCAGGAATTTCAGGGATGGTTTTACGTGTGATGGAAGTCAGTGTAATAAAAGGGCATGGATGAATTCAGGAATTTCAGGGAAGAATGATGAAATAAAATGCACCAGTGGAAACCCGGCAGATCATCAAAGGCGATTGTGGGCATTTTCTGATTCCGTACATATTTTGAAGTGCAAACGTAATTATTTCCACGATAACGTTCGTTTGCTGTGTAAAGGCAAAGACGTGAATTACAACTTGTTTAGACAATTATATTAAATTGACAATTCTCCTGAGTTCGCTGGTCTTCGCCAGGTTAGCTTTTCAGTTATTCAGTAATAGTGTAGCCGACGCAATTAAGCTGTTTAGAGAAATTAAGCCTAAGGAATTCAGTGATAGTCAGCACACACACTTTTTTACACGAGAAATCAATAATTTTGCAGATGCCCTTAACTCCACATTACTCGTAAAAGGGCTTTTTAAAGGTTCTCCGTCACACAAAATATTGCTTGAACTTTTAGAAAACATCAGATCTCAGGAAAACACGTTTTCATCTTCAAGAACTTTGGAATTATTAAAAGTAACTTTGAAAAGTACTCTGGAAATAGCAGACTACTTGCGAAGCAGAGGATTTAGGTATGTCCTGACCGCGAAATTTAATCAAGATCCTTTGGAGCGCCATTTCGGTATTTTGCGTTCCCTTAGTTGTCACGATTACCCTTCCACTGTGGACTTCTTACATTTACACATGCTGCAATCTGTGTATATACCTACCAAACTCGCCTGACATTTGACCGCAAATTGTGAGTCAGTGATCGATTCATCGCTCACTTCACTTGTTAGCCATATCCGTGCAATGGCTAAAGAAAGTGAACTTAAGAATAAAGAAATTAAAGATTCCGCAGAGGTCAAAATTAAAGAAAAATAGTACTCACGGAATGGGAAAATGAATTAACTCTTCTTTACGACAGAAACCTCAAACAGAATTTAGTGTTACACTTGGCAGGCTACATAGTTTAAAAAAAAATGACAAATGTGTTGACTGCTTAGATTGTGTTCGCACCCTTTGTAGTGAACAGCCACGTCAGTTCCACTGGTAACATTTACCCTCATTAAAGATTATAGCACGAAGAAGGGCTTGTGATACGTATCCTTCACCGAGTGTGTTTAGGTGCTATTGCAAGTAGAAGAGGTCTTCTCAGAAAAATTGCGATCAGAACAAAATTTATAGGGTGATATTTTTTTAGTATGCTTAGACAGCATAGACTCTGTAGTTGTCCGATCCATTGACTTTGGATTCAGCAGTGATCACAGATATGACCTTGTGAGAAAATTACTGTTTAATTACAGCAAGTGCCGATTCTTCTTCCGTACGAAGGAAATAAGGAGTTACTATCGTCCGAATCAGCGAAGTCGTCCCGGATGTTCTCCAAGGTTTCAGACAACTAACGCTTTCAAGGGTGAGTTGAACTTTTTGTATACGTCTTAGATAATTTGAAATGCATAACAGCATAACTACACCTCAATACTTTGTAAGTCATTTCAGAATTATTGATGTTCAAATCTTTTCAGCCATTAAATTAGCTCCCTCTATTCAAATATTCCTGGACTGTACACACATAGCACACGAAAGGGAATAATTCAAAGGTCATTCTGGCAACTGGAAGTGTTAGAGAATTTACTTCATGTACGTTTTGTATATTGCAGCACCCGCTTATTGTATTAACGCGAGCAGCGCGGTTCATCCATAGCTACAGTAGCGCAGTCTGCCGCCATCGCTTATTAACTACGAGGAAGCACTCACTACCTCTTTCCATACGCTATGCTTGCACCTTGCAATATTCACCCATGGCCAGTGGGCAGTTATGATCGGTATTCGAATGTTAAAAGCTTAGCCTAAAATAGCGAAAAATCGCATATATATCCCATAATGGCAAACGACATCACGTACAAGTGTTAAGGTATTAGCCCCAGTTAAGAATTGTTGGTATATTTAAAACACTGACGTTAGTTGAACCTTAAAGCTTGAAGTTATTTTCATGAAATGAAAACTAGAAATAATTCATGCAGTAGAGGGTTAAAGAAGCCATAAATCTTACCTACGGCCTTTGGATACGATTAGGGCACGCTAGCTGCCACAGGACAGGTACTAGCACTTATTATTTTATTTTTACTTTTTTACAATTTGCTTTACGTCGCTCCGACACAAATAGGTCTTACGGCGACGATGGGACAGGAACGGGCTAGGAGCGGGAAGGAAGCGGCCGTGTCCTTAATTAAGGTACAGCCCCAGCATTTGCCTGGTGTGAAAATGGGAAACCACGGGAAACCATCTTCAGGGAGGTTACTTTATAACATGTATTGTAATGAAGACATTTTCACATATTAACAATTCTATTCTTGAAAAACGTTCAGAAATGTGTGTACAAATATTTTAAATTCGAGAATGAAAAATATTCAGCGAATGATATTAATACAATAATAGAGTATCTCAGGCAAAACAATGTGCCCGTTCGCATCTCGTAGACCAACAACAAAATGGCGGCGTAGGAAGGTATGGCCCATGCGATCTACTAAGGCAATGAACTTCGTATCAATGCAACGTATAGGAGGCTATATACGTCACGGAAAGGATAGGTTTCGAAGACACTGGAGAACAGTAGAGGCTCATTTGAATTGTTTTAAAAAAAATACAGTAGCGGGTGAATTGTTTAACGAGACTCTAAAAAATTACTTTCATGTAGACAAGACGCAGATGCGAGCAGATCTACATATTCCAAGAATAGATTTGCCTACTGAAGAAGAATATTAATTATATATATTCGCGACAGCATATAATTAAAGTATTCATCGCTGTATGCCAGTAGATGAGCCGAGAAAAAAATATAAATATATAAATTTTGGTGATATACGACGGATTTGGAATATCAAGTAGCAACGTAACGATCGAAAGAATCGGAATTCACCATTGTGAAATATTTAATAACTACACACGAGAAGAGTATAACTACCGTAGCAGTAAAAAAAAATAATTATTTACGGAGAAAACTTTTTACAGAAAGAAAAACTTTAACGATTATTTTAAATAACAGAGAATGCAGAATATCATGACTAATTACTAATTACTAATTACTAATTCATTGTCAACAGATACATGATGATGACTGTCTGCTAATTCATCAAGATGGACCGAACTGGGGATATGTACCGTCGAATCAGATGACCAGGCGGAGATTATTGGACAGACCAACCAGTGGAGATGATGACGTTGGATGAGCATCGGCCAGCCGAAAGACCGGATGATACGAAGTGGTCTGACGAGCTATGTAACCAGCAGATGACCGCGAATGTCCAGTTCAGACAGAGATCCAGTTCCAATCTGAGGGTCTAGCAGCAAGTGAAGGACGGAGCAACCACCAGACCAGATGTAGCAACTGACGAGCTAAGTCCATACTTTTCTATAGTAGAGTAGTTTCTTGCAATCTGCACCCTCAATCTATTTTGGCATGTGCTGAGAGTTTGGTGATTTATGAAGTAATTAAGAACGCGTGTGTAATATAAGTAATGTGTGAAATACTTAAGATTTTAAAATTAGATGGAAGTGATGAATTAGAATGACAATATGACATATACTGGATACTGCACTAGCACATCGTCAGTGGAAATAATATCCGATAAGAGAAAGGTATGTTACTTGAGTAGAGCTAGAATCAATGAGTCTAAGTTACTAGTAAAGGTTCGATTAATCTCGTTTTACCTGAGTATAATTTACGTCACAAATTACCTGCGCAATACGATGATCATTGACAAATTAAGTATTCCTTTCGTCAGAGAAAGAGGGCATATGAATTCATATTACTGTTATTAAAAATAGAGGTTATTGACTGCGTATTTTGCTAAGCAATTCTTGAATATTTAGCATATGGTTTCGGAGTTATGGCTATATGCATGCGGCTAAATGGAAGCCGATAGGATGTTAAAGTATCGACGGTAGTGTATTGAAATGTGATTATATATTGATGAATGGTTTAAGTGAAGAGATTTAGTTATGTTCTACGGGAAGTGTAAGAATTGCAATTTGACGTGTTAATGATTTATTAGTAATATAAGGTGAGTTTCTATGCCATGTTTGAAAATATACGTCAAGAAGAGAATTCCGCGCAGATGACCATTTCAAGGTAAGGTAAACATGAATTATGTAGAATTGTGTATCGTGACAGTGATATTGTGTTTGACTTGGGTGAATAACAGGTACTGCGTAAGAGAGAGTGTTCTTATATATGATGCAATAGACTCATGATTGATTATATATCTAGTATTTCGTGGAGCGGTGATCTTACAGGTTGATATGAAATACCTGCATTCTATACTATCCATACACGTTCAGTAGCACGTATATAAATGAAATATTGAGACAGTGCAGATCATAAGAGTACATTGAGCCACTAATAGATGAGTGTGTAGATTAGAAACTATTCGAAGAGTTAGTTAGATTTTTTTTTATTTCTACTCAGATAAATTTGATTTTAACTCAGTATATAAAAATGAAGAATATTACAATGGTTAGTTAGGAGCCAGATATCGTAGGCACGAGGGTGGTATTGCTTTAGCTCGTAAGTCGTTACTTGTTCACACTAGAAAGATATTACCTAACACTCGGAGTTCAAACCTATGAAAGACTTTAACTTATGAATGGAAGGTCGGTGAACACTGCCACAATTTAATACACGCGAAAGTGTATACTTGGGAAACATGTCACATATGTTGTGAGGATAACTTTAATAATTAACAGAGCAGTATTTACAATATGAAAATTTTATTTGATTCCTTGAATGCTCAATGATCGCAAATATTATTAAAAAAATGTAATACTTTCGGAACATGGCTACGAAGGTTCACATGTGTATTTATTGGAATTTGAACTTATAAATGAGAGAATGTTAGCATTTTTTTTAAGTTCCACTATTTTATCTTAAATGAGCCAGCGCTGACTCTAACTTATTTTCAAATGATGAGATAACACGGAATTAATACTACCCAGATTTCACTATATCTCGAACATTAATTTTTGTCAATAAATAATCTTATATATTTTCTTTAGTATGTGACTGAGTTATGATTTCTGTTCTGGTAACGTTTAGAGTTAAGTTAGTTGTTAAGTTTTCTAGATGTAAGCAATCGACAAGTTCTTACAAACGAAATGCGAGATGATTTCTAGATATCGGTCGTCATTCTCGTGGATATTGATACTCCCATCACGAGTACCCCAGCGGCCAATTTCTCTTCCGAAACCACGTTAAATAATTACATATGAAATCTCAGATTTTATGGGCGGAAAAAGGATACCCTGAGAAGAATTAATGAGCTACCGGGATAATCTTGCACTGACCGTTGCAAGAGCGGGTGCAACAATAAGGATTGCTAGTCCATCTATACAAAAACCACTATCTAAAATGTACACCCCACTTCATATTATACCACTTATCGTAGCCGCAATGCACTATATGTACGGCATAGTGGTTTCTACAAATAGTCTGTCTGTCTGTCTGTCTGTCTGTCTGTCTGTCTGTCTGTCTGTCTATCTGTCTGTTAGGTCATCAGCCCAGAGGCTGGTTGGATCCCCAAATAGCATCACCAAAGGCTATGCAGTTATAGGGAAACCACAAAAACCAATGGCAGAGCCCAAATGAGGCGTACTAGGCAAGATGAGGAGTGAGGTAGTTTGCCATTGCTTTCCTCACTGGGCCAGACAGTGTTATTGTAGCACAACTAACCCTATGAGCAACGCCTTTTAGGACACTCAGACACACTGGTTGTGCTCTGAATGTCATTAATCAGCACCACCCATACCCCAGCAGCTTCCATATTGTCACAGCCATGGATGATACTGGGACTTCAGTGGAAGCTACACTTTGCTCTGGCCTGTGCCAAGAGATGGATGCAAAAATACTGTATCCGTCAAGAAATGACAGCAGGCAGCAAAAAATAGTATCAGACATATAGTAATTTAAACGCCAACGTTTTACCTCTGAATGTGAAATGGGAAAATTTAAGTCATGGCGCAGGAAACACAAAATAATTAATGCTGTAAGTCTACGCTTGTTCAGGGTTATCTAATTCGAACGTTGGGTTTTCTAACTATTAATTACCAGACTTGCTAACATTGAGCACTTAATGTACCGATGATTAGTGTTGTGACCTGGTAGGTATATTTATAAATTATAACTTTAACTTTTATTCCGTATTGAAGTGCAATTATAAGAAATAAATTGACAAGATATATCACATCAGTCTTGGGACTAGTTTCAGCCACTCAGTGGCTAGCCATGTAAACGAGGGAGTGGATAAGTAACAAGCACTGACTTGCTGTACGAAGCAGACAATGTAAACATAGTGGTTGTATTAACGCGAGCGTTCAGGTCAGATAACCCTGCTTCCTCCAGCATGTCGGTGTTTGTTCTACATCAGACATTAGAGATTTACTTCTTTGCCCGAGGTCCTAAGTCAACTTAAAGACATCATATTATCACAAGAAGACCATAACCATAATTTTTGTTATCAGATGTATTTTAATGTTATAATTATTCCTACAGCATTGTCTTTGTCTGGTATACATACAGAAATGGACAGAAGTGTTCATACCCCAATCCATTCAAAACAAAATGCTTTATTGCTGGACCAATACGGAGTACAGAACAAAATTACAAATCCAAACGTATACCTTGTAGAGCAGTGTACATTAAAAAGCACAAAATAAACTGGAAGTACATAACAAAGCAACAAATTCGTACTCCATGACACTACTTGTCTGGACATAAGTATTCATACCGTATCACAGAAGAGTTCACAACTCAATGAAGAAACAGATATTACCAACTCGATCAGTGGCGCGTTTATTTGACTTTCCTGTATATTATTTCTTTTAACTTGCTGGGCATTGCGAACACCAGTGTCCGTGTTAGTTCAGCTGAAATGTTCCCCCATTCTTGTTGTAGTAACTGTTTCAAGTGTGCTTTACTTGTTATGTGGTATTGTTTAGTCTGGACTCCAATTCACTCCATAGATGTTCGATAGGGTTTGTATCCGGAGACTGGGGAGGTGTTTTTAATGTGTGCGGCGTGTTGTAGAGTTCCCGCAAACGAACAATATCCGCTGTATATTTGGGGTCATTGTCGTGTTGGAAGTAAAACTCATTAGCAATCCCAAGCTTTTCGGCGCTTTTGCGAATGTTTTCTTTCAGGATGTTCAAATATTGAAATCTGTCCGTAGTCCCCTCTATAACTACCAACTTCCCGACAACTGAAGCGGCCATTGAGCGCCACACCATAACCCCAACCCGCCGTGCTTCATAGTGGTAACGAGGTTCTGCTCATCGAGCTCTGTGTTAGGGCGTCTCCACACTAAAATGCGGCCATCACTTCGGAAAATATTAAATTTACTCTCATCTGTAAACATTACTATCGACCAAAACACATTATCTTTCCCCACATATTCTTTTGCAAATTATAGTCTCTTCCGTCGATCCACTTTCGTTATTTGCGGTTTCTTTCTTGGGGCCCTTGATCGATACCCAGCACGATGAAGGACCCTCGTTACTGTTTTGTGTGAAACTGCGTGATGGAAATATTCTGCCAGCTGCGATGCTATTGCTAAAGATGTAGTGTGTGTTGTTTTTTGATTGTGGTTGCTATGAACCTTTCTTCTTGTGCGATCCGTTTCTTTGGACGTCCAAATATTTTCTTGCTTATAAGAACATCCTGTCCTTTTAACCTTTTTATAATGCTTTGCACAGTTAGTTTACTTCTTCTAATGATGTTTCCGATCTCGGAATAAAATTTTTCTTGGCGGCGAAGGCGTAGAATAAGTCATCTCTCTTCAACAGACGTTCCCCTCGTTTTCCTCGCCATTATACTAGTGCCGTCTCTGAACAGCTGATCAGTCCGTCTTTGTCTGCATCTACTACACAACTAATGCCACGGAACAACACAGGTTTCTGTTTACTCGTTCAAACATCATTTTTACACGTAAGATATGAATACATATGTCCAGACAAGTAGTGTCATGGAGTACGCATTTGTTGCTTTGTTGTGTACTGTTATTTACTTCCAGTTTATTTTGTGCTTTGTAATCATCACTGCTGTACAAGGTATACGTTTGAGTTTGTAATTTTGATCTGTACTCCGTTATGGTCCAGCAATAAAGCATTTTGTATTGGGTGGGTAGGAGTATGCATACTTTTGTCCATGTCTGTATGTTTCAGTTATCACATAATCTGTTAAATTTTATTTTGCTTAAGATGGCCACTAAGTGGCTGAAACTAGTCCTAAGACTAATGTCATATTATTTACTTGACATATTGTATTGGCAGGAATATTCAAATGACATAATTCATCCGTAAGTAACTTTGGTGGTGTCAGAGAAGAAGTCCTATAATCGATAAATGAGGCCAAGGGATATATTACTTACTCGCGTATTGTTTTCATGTTATCATCGAAATGATTCTGGATACTGGACGCTGGATTCAATATATCTGGCAATATTTTACTGCAATTATTATAATGTATTAACTGTTTAGTCAGCTGAGGTCACCGGGACATCATTAAACTAGTACTGACGTTGTAGTCCAAAGATGGGTTACGTGGCTCATAGGAGATGCGACAGCCCTACAAGAAGAGTGTAGCTTACAAAAGCTCATAGGAGATAAATACAGTCCTACAAAATACCATGAGTAATTGTTGTTCATTCTTTCCTTTTTAATTGCAACAAGGAAGTTCACAGTTGGTGATTTGGAGAAATATTATAAAACAGTCCGGACTGTTGTAGCCTCTTTTCATACAATGTGAGCAGGAATTAAGGAGTATGAGGGAAGAGTTGGACAGCTTCGGAGAGATAATTAGGATTCTAAGGGAGGACAGGAATGAGCTACATATTCCTCAGATCTATTAAGTTGTTTGCTGTTCATTACAGCGTCAGAATTACATCCGTGTACAATTATACAGGGTGAAGCGAAATTCGCGCACTCGGGCGTCGCAGCGCGACTCCTTACATGTCAGCAATATAAAAATGTCTCTCATAAAAGTTCGTCCTGTGAGTATATCCGGGAAAAAAAGGACGTTGAAAAGTGGCAATCTGGCAACACTGTAACCACATGTAGGGTAACTACGTCTGTCAGCACATAATAGCCGTGCGGTACAATTGGTGCAGTGGATAGAGTTTTGGGTTAACATGCAGGAGATCGAGGGGTATACCCTTCAAACTGAAAAGAGTTACAACTAAATCGATTAACTGTTCGGTTCAACTGTCAGCATCATCGCAGCAACTAAGTTCACAGTTGGTGATATAAAGAAATGTCATTAAGCAGTGTTTAACATGATAAAAAATACTGTATTTCTAACACACCTGATAGTTGTAGCCTCTTGTCATACAATTTGTGAGTAAAACACACACCCATTCAGTGCTGCACACACAACAAAAAGGGAAGCCGGATATTTGATGAAGATCAATGAGACCATTTGACGACTATCTCCACCAGACGGATCATTATTTCCATCATATAACTCTATGTTTTCCTGACCTTTCCATCAATTTAACCTTTTTCAGGATTGAAATTCTTCCCAGTGACAAAATGTAATTTCAGTGAAATTTTACTTCCTGGAAGGATTCAAAGTGATTACCATCCTCATAAAGATATATATATATATATATATATATATATATATATATATATATTTTTAAATTGGCATTTAAAACGGGTCATTGATAGTGAACACGTTCAACTGAAAGATGCATTATCTAATTTTACTCTATTTCCTTCAGAGTGAAAATTATATTAATATATGTAAATGGCATTTGTTGAGGTGTAGGGAATGTGAATGAGAACAGGATTTTTTTTTTACGTCGCGCCGACACAGATAGGTCTTATGGCGGCGATGGGATAAGAAAGGGCTAAGGGCGGGAAGGAAGCGGCCGTGGCCTTAATTAAGGTTCAGCCCCAGAATTTGCCCAGTGTGGAAAACATTAAGTACGATAATTTAACTCACTCGCTACCAAGCCAAGTAGATTTTACAGGCCGCCGTTCTCTCAAACATCGCCGAGCCCGTAGTTTTTACAGGGTTACTCATTTAAACGAATGTCATTTTGCTAAGCTGTGTTTCTGCGGGTCTGGACACCGGGGGATTATGCCTCGTAATTTTACTAACTATGCTGAGTAAGAGATGACACTCCAGTTGACATATTGTAGAGGCTACGCCTTTCGCATGACTGTGTTATCGCGCCACTTTACGCGCGCGCTGAACGGAAATGGAAGCTCTCCAAAGTTTATCGCGGCATGATATTGAGGATTATTTTGCTAATATATATGACGATGTGGATGATTTGAAATATGAGGAATTAGACGCTGGTATATTTGAAGGTATGTGCCTGAAATATACTCTATAATAAGCCCGGTATAAAAAAATAATGAGCGTTTACAAAACAGTGCAATTTCCTCCACAATTTCACACTTCTCTCTGCAGGCGGGTTGTACTGAATGCGCTGATCACTCCAGGCTTATGCATAGTCAGTGGTTTGCAACAAAGAAGTATGCTGCTAGGATATGCCTCGTTTACAGCGCGAGAAGTAAGAAATGAAGCGAGAAAGCTTCTCGTAAAGGAGACACGTCACCAGTGTGAGCTGTGCGGTGTCCGGCTCCACGGCTAAATGGTTAGCGTGCTGGCCTTTGGTCACAGGGGTCCCGGGTTCGATTCCCGGCAGGGTCGGGGATTTTAACCATAATTGGTTAATTTCGCTGGCACGGGGACTGGATGTATGTGTCGTCTTCATCCTTATTTCATCCTCATCACGACACGCAGGTCGCCTACGGGAGTCAAATCAAGAGGACTGCATCTGGCGAGCCGAACTTGTCCTCGGACACTCCCGGCACTAAAAGCCATACGCCATTTCATTTAAACAGTGCGGTATTGCGCTTTGTATGGAGCCATGCTTCGAAATTTATCACACGAAGAAACAATATAATTCCGTGTAGTATTTTACCTAAAAGTAACATTCAGTGGTGTACAACATGCTATGAATTCTATCCATGGTGATTACCGGCTTCACGGTGTAGGGGTAGCATGCCTGCCTGTTACTCGGAGGCCCCGGGTTCGATTTCCGATTTATCTGGTTCTGAGGGCTAGGTGGAGGTTCACTCATGTATGTTGTATGTTTGGTATTCAGCCCGAAGGCTGGTTTGATCCTCTGCAGCTCCTCCAACAGCTGCCATAAATAGCCTAGGCGTCACTGAAGAGGCTACTAGGGAAATGAGGAGTGAGGTAGTTTCCCGTTACTTTCCTCACCGAGCCAGCAGTTGCTATTACATATCAGTCTGCCAAGCCCACTGAAATGCATGCACCAACTGACGCTATAAGCGATAGTTTCACACCATTCATAACAGGGACTGGCTGCATAAGGAATGGTATTACTATCATCACTCATACCTCAGTCACATTCATGTCGTCAAAGCGAAGGATGAGACTGAGACAGGTGAATGAAAGTACCAAATTTGATATAGCCCATACCAGAAGACATAGTGAACTGTAAACACTACATCGCTAGCAAAGGCATCAACTCATCATAGTAATTACAATTGAGGAGCTATCTGACGGTGACATGGCGGCCTCGGTCTAGAAAGCCAAGAATAACAGCCGGGAGGATTCTTCATGCTGACCATACAGCACCTCGTAATCTGCAGGCCTTCGGGCAGAGCAGCGGCCGCAAGGTAGGCCATGGCCCTCCGGGGCTGTTGCGTCATGGGTTTAATGATAAGAGAAGTGTACAGTTTTATGAAGAGCGATCCTTTGATGGATATGTTTGTGACATTTACGTAAAATTTGTGCTTTATTGGAAATTATACCAGGGACACCTTCCCTGGCTATTTAAACTGCGCGCCTTCTCCACGGCCCCCTATGCCAACGGACTTCAACTTTTAAAATCCCAAAGACCTCCTTATTATACGGTTAGACGGCTCCACCATCGACTTGTTAGCGCACTCTAATGCCTAGAAACAAATTAATTAACAAATTAACAAATACTTTCGATGATGGTAAACCTTGTTTTTTGAGGATTGTTTTTTAGTGTACCGAAGTTGTCAACACTTTAGCTTGTTCTTCCCCTATTGTAATCTACCTATCAGATTCTTGTAAATATGTTCTCTAGAAAATAAAATCCGGGGGTTGTGTAGGGTAATTCAGCCTATAAGCAAAGTGTAGTTCCAATTTAATCTGGAAGCTTCCCCTACGGAACTATAAATGCAGGGCATTTCAGGGTCGTCTTGTCTGAATTGCTCCAGTGGTTAAGAGTGCGACTTGGCGGAGGCCTAGGGAGGCAGGGGCGCGGCCTTCTTGAGGAAGATCTAGTTATACAAGGTAATGGCAGAATTTTACCTAAACATGTGGGGTAGTTTGAGGGGAAAGTCTCAGCCATTTTCTTTTAATGTAATTTTGTAATTTGGTGGTTTAAATGTAGGATTTTCGATGAAGTCTGAAGACTCTAGTTCTGTTCCCTACTCTTAAATATGTAATGTAAGGGAAACGCGAATGGTGACACTGCTGTCTCCCATTCAACCTTTCAATTCAGTGACTAAAGATTTCATCCCCTAAATTTTGTAAAGCTTGTCTCGGCTTTATATATTCCTCCTTTAGTCACTCAGTTTAGTATTGGATTATCCTCTGTATCATTGGGCGTTAAGCCCACTTTGGTTTCTAGAAATTTCTATGAGGAGTGCTGGTGTTTAGCCTCCTTGCCTTTTGTTGTTGGCCGGTTATATGCAACCTTTCCTTTTTACTCTTAAGGTCGTGTAATATGGGTAATTATGCCCCTGTTTATTGTTCACAGGGTAACTGTTTCTTCTTTTTAACAGTGACTAATATTATTGTTGAGCAATGATAAGCAGAATATGGGGCAACCGTGTATGAAAACTTTGAAGTGGGGTCACCGGATGGGTTGCCTAGTGTAATTTTAAGTGTGGTATAAGAAACTGATTGTGTCTTCGAGACTATACTCTTGTATTTTGGACCTCAGACTCCTGTGAAGTGTACCTGCTATGAGCAAACCTTGCTCTTTCAAAATATTGTACTCGCCAGCAGAAAGTTTGCTCTTTTCTATGTAATTTAGGGACTTGGTATTTATTCCGAGTTTTGTACCTGATTCAGGACTTCTAAGTCCAAGACATAGTTGGAGCTAACGAGCTCGTTACTAACCTTTTCAATTGTTCTTTGTTTCTCTATTAGAGCCAACGGCCGTAGCCGCGTTGAAACACCGAATTCCGTGAGATCTCCGAAGTTAAGCAACATTGGGCGTGGTCAAGATTTGGATGGCTTGCCACGCGCTGTTGGTGGGGGGTAAGGGAATGGAGGAGCGGAAAGGAACTGGCCACCCTACCGTACGTAAACTCCGGCTCAGGCACACCTCCGCGGAGGTTCGGGCCTGATTTCGGGCAGAATACATCCTTGCCTTTACCTCTCTATTAGATTTCCTAATCCCTCAATTTCATGAAAAGAAAGATATAAAATTTCCAAATTTGTTATACTAAAAGTTGCTGTAAGTAATTGCATGTCCAGCCATTCAGCCCAGGTGCTTCCTATTCTCTGTGAACTACGGGAAATCTGTAACAGAAATAATTTTGTTTTTTTATTTATGCGCTATTGTCCGCCTCTGTGGTGTAGTGGTTAGTGTGATTAGCTGCCACCCCCGGAGGCCCGGGTTCGACTCCCGGCTCTGCCACAACATTTGAAAAGTGGTACGAGGACTGGAACGGGATCCACTCAGCCTCGGGAGGTCAGCTGAGTAGGGGTGGGTTCGATTCCCACCTCAGCCATCCTGGAAGTGGTTTTCTGTGGTTTCCCACTTCTCCTCCAGGCAAATCTGGGATGGTACCTAACTTAAGGCCACGGCCGCTTCCTTCGCTCTTCCCACCAAGGCCCCTGTTCAGCTTAGCTGGTGAGGCCGCCTGGGCGAGTTACTGGCCATTCTCCCCAGTTGTATCCTCCGACCCAATGTCTCACGCTCCAGGACACTGCCCTTGAGGCGATAGAGGTAAGATCCCTCGCTGGGTCTGAGGGAAAAGCCAACCCTGAACGGTAAACAGATTAAGAAGATGATGTATGTGCTATTGCAGAAGAATAGACCTCGAAATAATATAAATGTCATTAAAGTTTGTAGCATATTGTAATTACAACACCAAATAGATTTAAATATCGCAGAAAATGCCTAGATTCCATAACTATGGTCTGGTAGTGAGAGTGTTATTATAATTTGTTCAGATGTTGAAGGATGGCTAAATAGTGGTTTTTTTGAATCCTGGAATATTCTACCGGAACTGGAGTATTTTTCGTAGAGACAGGATATATTCGATAGCAATGGGAGTATTCATACCGGCGAAAGAAGAAAGTTAAGGATGAGAAACACGAAATTCTAATTTCTTTGGGTTATACAGACCTAGAAGCGGTGACACCGACGCTTATGTGGAATTATTTGATTAGATAATTACCTATGTGGCCAAAGACACAGAAATGAACGTGATTGTAGCAGGGGATCTCAAATTATCAGGTGTTAACTAAGAAAGCAATGAGAACGACAGAAAGCACGCTCAACAAATGGAAAATAAGTTCATTTGGGAAGGGTTGATGTATCAGAAAGTAATGAAACTAAAGAAAGGGAAGAATATTCTAGGTGTGGTGCTGATAAAACCAGATGAGCTCTACAGAGGGACTGAAGAGATAGGCAGTATACGTGAACACGAAGCTGTTTTTGTCGTAGTTAAAAAATAAAGACGATAAAAAACAGGATTATTACACTATACGAAATTATTGATAAGAGAGACATGGGGGTGTTTAAGAAAAGTTATTATGATCCGTGTAAAATAGTAATTAAACATGTTAATAGCATATGGGATGGGTTTAAAGCCATTTTGAGGAGTGTAGAAATAGGTATGTACCTTTAAATGTGGTCAAGAACGGTGAAGACCCACGATATTACATCATAGGAATAAAGAGATTAAGGAGATGAAAGTTAAATAGGAATAGAATAGAATAGAAGTAAAAAGAAATTGAAGGATCTTATCAAAAATTGAATTTATAGAAAGAAATCGGGTAAAGGTAACATGATGGCAAGCATAATTGGCAGTCGGATGAATGTTAGTGAAAAATAGAAGGGTTTGTATAGCTACTGGAAAAACAGAATCCAGAAAGGACATTCCAGAAATCATTAACTAACAAGAGGAGAGTGTATTTATAGAATTATTTTATTTAGGAAAGAAGTGGCACGATTTTTTATAAGTTCTCAACCAAATCCTTGATCTACCTTTCTCCTTTTGTGCTGTAAAGAATCATTGCGACTGAACAAATTCCTTGTTGCGACTGCACGTTCACAATGACTAGAACAGAATGACGTGTCGACTCAACGAATGTGTCTGCCTTTCATCGCGAGGAGCTTATATGTGGCGTCGACCGCCGCGCTGCATGCAATGTGTTCTGTTCCACTTGATCACGTAGATTGGTGTGTCGAGTCGACGATCGGCTCGATCGTAAACCGCTCCGTCCAATTTCAGCGTAAAGAGACTGGCAATAGCTACGTGTCTGGCAAATTTATTTTCATCTAAAGCTCCAAATCTTGAAATAATCTTTAAAAAGAAATTCTGAATTGCACTTCTAATTTTTTAAATGGACTGCTTTGTATCCTCAGCCGTATTGTTTTGATTTCTTAAAATCATTCACTACCTCACATAAAAAACGTTCAGTACCAGAATCTAAGTGAATACCGTTTCAACACTTAACTGTTGCCGGTCCAACTGATATTACACGTTGTTACCTTTTAATACATTCTCCCTATAACTGTTGCTTGTACTATGATTAGGCTACTACCTTTTCAGTCCATGGTCACTGGCAACCATTATGTGATAGTGGACGTTAAAATCAAATGTAAAACAAACACTGCACGATAGACGGTGTTGCTGTGCAGTCTGTACAAGCATTCTCTTTTTGACTTGTGTCATGCTGAGTGGTTCAGACTGTAGAGCAGGGCCTCTCAAACGCCCAAAATCTCACGCGTGCAAACCGATGCGCAGAGGCTCCGTGCATCGGTCCGACTCGGCTCAACTCAGCTTCACTCGGATGGTTTAGTGTGTTGAGAGATATGGAGCGTTCGGTGATAGACGGATTGTTTATCAGTGAAATAGATAAGCGCAAAACAATTACATAATAATGGAGCAACCTGTTTCGAATAAAGCAAAGACTTCCGAAAGTCCATTTCAATCGAACTGGAAACTTCCGTATTTTTTCCTCAGTCATGACGATAAAGCCATATGATTAATCCGTGGACAATAATTATGCGATCATCAAAAATATATATTTTTCAATACAACGGCTTTGTTCGAATTCTACGAGAATTTGTCGAAGGAAGATTTTCCTAAGCTGCATGGAGAAGCAGCTAAGATTATTTCTATGTTTGGTTCCACATGCATATGTGAAAGTTTTTCTATTTTGACTTGTACGAAAACTAGATTGCGTGCACCGGTGTATGCACCCTGAGGTGCCCTGCGGTACAACAATTTCTTTCTGAACTCAAGTTGATGGGTTCTATCTTAAAGTGCTCAAGTACGTTCGCATTGTGTCAGCAGATTTATCGACATGTAAAAGAACTCCTGAACAAAACAAAAGAAACGTAGTTCTACAGCCCTCGTGGGCTTTGGCTTACCAAGCGACCGTTGCTCTCAGACTGAAGGCCCGCTGATTACGAGGTGACACGTGGTCATTGCGATTAATCCTCTCGGCCGAAGGTATACAGTGGTGCAACTAAATTTGTAAGAACTAACATTAGCCCCAGGATTTGAACCAAGGATCTCCGAATCATTAATCCTTCCATTTCCATCGGCTAGAAAGATGGGTAAGTAAATTTAATTTCCGGTGGCACCGGCAGTTCAGCAAGCTTCTAACTTAATATTAGTTTCCAAACCAAACCCAATCCAACCCCATGGTGTAACAGCCCCGAAGAGCCATGGCCTATCAAGTGACCGCTGCTCAGTCCGAAGGCCTGCAGATTACGAGGTGTCGTGTGGTCAGCACGACGAATACTCTCTGCGATTATTCTTGGCTTTCTACACCTGGGTCGCAATCTCACCGTCGGATAGTTCCTCAATTGTAATCACGTAGGCTGAGTGTACCTTGAACCAGCCCTCAGATCCAGATAAAAATCCTGACCTGGTCGGGAATGGAACCTGCGGCTTCCGGGTAAGAGGCAGACACTTTGGCACGTTATCCCTACACCGCGAGGCCGGAAATATTAGTTTTCATCTCATACATATTCTCTATAGTTCAAGAAATGTTAACATTCAGAAGGTAATTACACACTCTATTCACCCGATTAGAAAGTTAATTGCGACTGCTGGATTCCACACTATCACTGCAACTACAAAGAGATTCCCAATTGAGCCAGCGTGTAGCCTCAGCACAGACAAATCACTGTGTCTGCTGATCCAAAAGTGAAATCTCACTGACCGAAAGGTATGTGTACAGGACAGGAATCCATCCACGTTGCCAGTGGAGATTCCGTATTGTGAACCCCGCGACCTGAATTCACAGAATTCCCGTCATGCCAACAAAAGGATTAAAAACTCGAATTTTTGATCCGAACTACCAGAAAATCTGCTATTACTGCGTGTGAAATATCCATGAGAGTTCTAGGAGATAGTGTTGATTGGTTCCGTTCTGGACAACATGTAGACTAGGCGTCTGTCATCATCAGTTTGGTATTCTACATACTGTAGTTACTATGATCACTCAAGACGAATGATGAAGTAGTGCGTTAAGCTGTAGTCTAGATGTTAAAACACGGGTTTCCCATCTGACCTTGGTTCAACTAGAATCTCTGTCATAATTTGTAAGAATCACTCGAAGATCTACAACAGAATATGAATAGAAAAGATAATAATAGTAATTATATTTGCTCAATGCCTCTTCAATTGCTACAGACTTTAAAAAGACGCCCGGATTTCGAGATTTTTCCGTAAGGTTTTCTTAATGTGACGGAAGCAAACGACATGAAACTGTTACACTTTTTCACGCTGAATGCCACCAATCTCAGCAGAGTTAGAAACCCCTCTTATCTTAAAAATCTGACCTAACCCCACGGCACTACAGCCCTTGCAGGGCCTTGACCTACCAAGCAACCGCAGCTCATCTCGAAGGCCTGCATATTACAAGGTGTCGTGTGGTCAGCACGACGAATCCTCTCGGCGATTATTCTTGGCTTTCTAGACCGGAGCCGCTACCTACCGTCCGATAGCTCCTCAATTCTAATCACGTAGGCTGAGTGAACCTCGAATCAGCCCTTAGATTCAGGTAAAAGTCCCTGGCCTGGCCGGGAATCGAACCCGGGGCCTCTGGGTAAGAGATAGGCACGCTACCCCTATATCACGGGGCCGGCCCCCTTCTATCTTAGGGGTAACAATGTAATAACCAGCATTCTCTGCCACTGAAGTCGTCCTCTAA
Organism: Anabrus simplex; assembly: GCF_040414725.1. Classification (NCBI taxonomy): domain Eukaryota; kingdom Metazoa; phylum Arthropoda; class Insecta; order Orthoptera; family Tettigoniidae; genus Anabrus; species Anabrus simplex. The sequence goes on along the minus strand of NC_090265.1, from coordinate 933,224,297 downwards.
AATGAGAAGGTAAATAGCAAGAATTCCAACCTACGTCTTTCAGATTTTATCCACTTCATCTACAGATTGGGATGGCAATTAATTTTTCCAGTGAGCTCGCTTCCTTTCCTATTCTAATAATAATAATAATAATAATAATAATAACAACAACTACTTATACGATTTTCGGAGACATAGAGGTGCCGGAATTTAGTCCCGCAGGAGTTCTTTTTCATGCCAGTAAATTTACCGACACGAGGCTGACGTATTTGAGCACCTTCAAATACCACCGGAATGAGCCAAATTCGAACCTGCCAAGTTGGAGTCAGAAGGCCAGCGCCTCAACCGTCTGAGCCACTCAGACCGGCTTTCCCTATTCTAGCCTCAATTATTTGCAAATACGGACTTGCAGTCAGACACAATATTTACGTAGACTATTAGACAGAGTTTACACACACACACACACACACACACACACACACACACACACACACACACACACACACACACACACACACACACACACACACACACAGATATATATATGAAGTCATTGTGCTGGTTGTTATTGTTCTAAGGTATGAAAGAGTGGGACTAACTGTAAGAACACCGAACTCTATCACGAGTCCCTTACAAGAAGCAACATCTACCTTATAGTTGGAGTTGTTTGATTTTTTAAGCTTAGAAGATCATGAACGTGAACTCGGAGGTACTAAAACAAGGACTAGAGACGAAGAAAACCAAGAAAGGTAATACAAGTATGAATGAAAGTAGTCTGGAATGGAAGGAACTGTCATGAAAGGTGGGAAACTGAAGGAGTATTTAGGTTTCATATGCCTTCTATAGTTGGGATCGGTAAGTAATAGCAGAAGACCATTAGAGGAAGAAGATGAAAATAGAAATGAGAATGGTAGGACTTACAAAGAAGCGTGGAAGTTATTTCTATCCCTCCAGAAAATGAACTGCACATCCACGTCGTGGGAGATGGACAACGTTATGAAATAAGAGATTGTCTCTAGGGATGAAATACAGTACATTGGGGGCTAGGTGTGTCCCAAGACCGCTACAGAAGGTGTAAAGGTCTTACGGAAACCCCGAAAATTAATGGTGAACGGGGCTCTGGCGAAGATTATGCTGCCGTTTACTATAAGAAGTTGGTTTTCTGAAGTCAGAAGAAAACCCTGGTCAAAAATTACCTAGCGCTCCCGGTTGGGGGTTGGACATACAAACAGCAACGCTACCATCTTAAAGAATCATTCATTACGGAAGCCAAATGCAGTAAAAGCTGGGCGGATGTATCAATTAAACGACTAAGTCAATGGAAGAGAAATACGAAACAGTTTTTATCGACATGGAATGTGAGAACACTGGGTAAGCCTGATGCATTACAACTGTAGTAGTGCTCATTTCCATCCTACATAGGGTGAACCGGATATATGAGCGTTAGAGTGTTGGTCATACTGATAAATAACTGGGGGAAAATAATTAAATAGGTCGCGCCGCTGTCATTTTATCAGCTGTTGAAGTTAGCCAATCAGATCGCTTCGAGGGCGACTTCAGATGGGCTTTTGCAAGGCGGTGTTGCTAAATCTTCCCGTGGCTTATGATCGGCTTGAGCGTGCCGATAGAAGAAATAAACTTCTCCAGGGGAGGAACTTGAACAAGGACCTCCCTACTAATAGGCTCGGCGAATAGCAGGCAAACTACGGTGGCATTGGTTGAAATCCACGGTTTGTTAGTGTTTGATGCTCATTTCTTCGCATGGCTCTCAAGCCCGTCCAAGCCAAGTGCACATTTAGCAACACCGCGAAGCGATCTGATTGGCTAACTTCAGCAGCTGATAAAATTACAACTGCGCGAGATATCGACGTAATGTTTTCACATTACTTACCAGTATGACGAACGTTCAAACGCTCATATATTCCGTTCACGTTGTTTCCGACCGCCCTGTGTATCCGGGCAATATTTTCACTCTTTCTATGTTTGAAGTCATCAAAACCTGACTACTTTTTCCCTCTTGTTTGCTCTGTAGGAAGCTATAATTCATTGTCATTTTACCTTACCAGCTAGTGATTACTGTCACTGTTCGGATCAGGTCAGATTTTCATTCCTAGAAAGATTCTGGAGAAAAGTTATGACTATAACGTGGGTGTGCATCAGGTGTTTATTGTTTTCAAGCAAGCATTTGACAACATCAAAAGGGATCAGCTATGGTTAGCGAGGGTACTACGCAAACTCGTAAGACTGGCTCCGAGGGACAGTGTGCCAGATGATGGTTGAAGATGAATTTGCAAATTATTTTGTGGTTAGCCAAGGAAAACGACAGGATGATACACTCTACACTCTACTATTCAATCCACAAACCTGCTACGCAGGCGTAGCAGGGGGAGAGGTGATACTCCCACGTGGCGCGTCCCAGGTGGCGGATAGGGGGGTCCTAACCGGCTTGCCGGCGGACTTGAGGGAAATAAAATACCTCTCGCGGACCAAACACACAACCCCCTGTGGGTGGGGGACGCAGACGAAGAATACACCCACGGTATCCCCTGCCTGTCGTAAGAGGCGACTAAAAAGGGCGACCAAAGAATGACTGTCTTGCAACCATGAAACTACTTGTGATTAGTACCACCACGCGGAGAACATCAATGGTCGCTTTTACTTGCGCGTAGTACCACTATATTATGTACCAAATAGGTTTGTGATTAGTAGCAAACAGGAGCACCGTGCGGTCGGCTTTTGCAGTAGCCTACCTGTGATTAGTACCACCATATGAGCGGGACCATGGGATGTTAGCTACCAAGGTTCTGCCTTGCCTATGATTAGTACCCACTGTATGAAGAACACCACGGGATAGGGGAAGGTCCCTGTGGTTAGTACTCTTATGTGCTGAACACCATAGGGTTGCGTTGCCTGTAAATGGCGCCGCAATGTGAGAAAAACCATAGGTCTGTAGTATATGTTGAATTTCATAACCTGTGAGTAGTACCATAATGTGTGGAATACCGCGAGTATCTGCTACTTTGATTAGTACCGCAGCATGGCAAATACCATGGTTCTACATTCCTAGCAATAAGTACCGTTATGAGGGGCCGACAACTTGGATTTTGGACCCCCTTTAGACTGCAAGCATCATCGATTCAATGTTATGCTATAGCAGCAGTCCCTTGGTCAGTAATCATATTGTTTTACGTCAGAATCTGTGAATGTAAGGCTTGCGGATCGCATCCACTGATTGTTTTAAATTCATCTCCATCCATTCATTCTTCGTCCACACGTTTTGAATTCTGGTCAGTGGAGAATTTTGGACTTTTAATTTTTAATTCCATTTCGTCTCATTTCGTACCATTAGGGGCCGATGACCTCGATGTTAGGCCCCTTTAAACAGCAAGCATCATCATCATCATCATCATCATCATCATCATCATCATAATCTACTATTCAATATCGTAATAAGGAGCGCCACGGGAAAAGTACAACGGAGGTACCGGGAGGAGCGGTATTTAATCGGAATTAGTCAACATTTTGTGTATGAAGCTGGTCTAGGCGTGTTATTTATAAGAAGACGGGATATTGAAGAAACATTGAAAAAAGGTGATAGAACCTTTCTCTTATAAGAATTTACTATATCGTGCAGCAAGAGGAATACAAATCAGTATGCAGCATGAAGTTATATCGTTCTTAGCTTCTCAACATGGTAGCGGTGTTCAAATACCGACCAATTTACGTAAGAGAGTTAAATTCAAGTCCATATGGTTAAATTTCGATCTACCGTAAAACTGGAGGTCCCGTGTCTTCAATCACGATATCAACATTCATGTTGGGCCTATAGATCGCGTAAAATAAATCTATTTCTCTGTCATTTGTAACAGTGCAACTGAACATCAAAATTAACAAATTGACAATCAAAATTACGTTAAATGAAAGTGCCTGCGTATTGCTTTTACAACTTGCTTTATGTCGCACTGGCACAGACAGGTTTTATGGCGACAATAGGATAGGACTAGGAGTTGGGAGGAAACGACCGTGGCCTTAATTAAGGTACACCACGAGCGTATGCCTGGTGTGAAAATGGGAAACCACGGAAAACCATCTTCAAGGCATCCGACAGTGGGGTTCGAAACCACTACCTTCCGAATACAAGCTGATGGCTACATGACCCAAACTGTGCTGCCACTTGCTCGGTACCTGCATATTGTAGATGACGACATACATTATTATTATTATTATTATATTCACGTGAAACCTATAAGCTTTCTATTGAATATGAGTTAACGAATGACACGTCATCTTGCAGTTACGTGTTAATTTCACTGTTCCACTGTGACTTAATGAGACACAAGTTAGCTTCATGATCTGCAATTACACTAGTGAAATTTCTTTTACAAGGCGCCATATTCGACATAGAGAACAATATATTTTCCAGGCGTTCATAATCCTGCTTTCTTGGTCAGGATTTATCTAGCTATCTTCATAACATGTAGTAGTTGTTTATTTCTACTCCGAAAACGTAACTTGATACTATACGGTTCAATATTGATGTGTGACAAGACGACATAATATTGTATCTTGGAAACAAAGGCTAGGAAGGGAATGAGGTAAAACACGTAAATGGTTTCCTGTGGACATTGTAACAGGAAATGGGATCTTACTCAAAGCACTTAGCATGAAAGGCGGGACATTACATGATATGTCAATGGTTACTCGCGGTGTTTAATATATATAATGGCTTACTAAATGTAAATATAGTAATAAAGTATTACGCTAATGTTTCTGCGTGGTGACATTAGCGTCACACGCACAGCCACGCCCTGGAGGTACAAGGGCGTGTAGCCAGCATATCTGATCTCAACACGGTGGTGTACTGACCGTAACACCGATTAACATTAGGAAGTGCTAATGCCGCAAGGCGATGCTGAATTTATTGCCTTGTGGAAGGAACTTGGAACAACGTGAACATTAGTCCTGTGTACTAAGTATATGTGACATCTACTGTACAACCTGTGTGGCTGTACATTTCCTGACAAAAAGTGAAAATCTAAACCCCAAATACAAATCATGTAATGTTGCCTCGTAAGGACTTCTAAGAGAGTAGTGTGTTCATTACCAAGGCCAAGGCCTCACCAAACCACCTCCAGAAATAAATTTTTAATAAACCTCTGAACCGAAGGCCAGTACGTTTACTATTCAGCCAACGAGTCGGAGCATATATTTGGGAGAATGGATTACTGAAAATTGCAATGAAAATATATCAGTGGATTCAGGAATTCAGAAAATGGAAGTTGCTTTCCAATGCACAAAGAATTTTTATAACAAAAAATGCTTGTTTTGGAACAGTAAAATTCGTCATTACTTAACATTTATCAAACCTGAAGCTCTTTATGCTTCAGAAACACTCAGCTTACATCATAAAACTTAAAGAAACAATTATAGATTAAAGAAAGGAAAATCACGAGAAAAAAATGTTAAGACCCAGAAAAAATGGAATTCCTTACCCCAAACCAAACTCTGAAATATATATAAACAATCTAAACGTACTGATACAATGAGACTGCAATGAATTAATTTTTTTAGCCATTTGCAAAGAATGAATAACACTAGACTTACTCATCGAATACACAAATTTCTGCAAATCGAATGTACGTATTCAAAATGGTATAAGCAACTAGAGAAAGACCTCACTGAATTAGAACAACTAAATCTGCAGGATAGAAATGTAATCAGGAAATTTGTTCACACAAGGAGATTTGTGGAAACTGAGATGAAACCAACATGATGCACCTGGGCGGAGGAACAGAAATTATAACAATCGATGAAAATGAAGAACTATTGAGCAAGGAGAAAAGCTCAACAAACGTCGATTCCGCGTGGTCCTAAGCGACCCATTCGCACAGAAGCAGAACACAAATCGTAGGCTATTTCCTGTACCAATGGCGTCAATAACCTGTGTCAATGATTGAAATTTACACAGTACTACGTCGCTGCCAACGGCCGTAGCCGTGTTGAAACACCGGATCCCGTGAGATCTCCGAAGTTAAGCAACATTGGGCGTGGTCAGGAGTTGGATGGGTTGCCGCGCACTGTTGGTGGGGGGTAAGAGAATGGAGGAGCGGAAAGGAACTGGCTACCCTACCGCACCTAAACTCCGGCTCAGGAACACCTCTGCGGAGGTTCGGACCTGCCTTCGGGCAGAATAACCCTTACCTTACAGTCCGCCTCTGTGGTGTAGTGATTAGCGTGATTAGCTGCCACCCCCGGAGGTCCGGGTTCGATTCCCGGCTCTGCCACGAAATTTGAAAAGTGGTACGAGGGCTGGAACTGAGTAGAGGTGGGTTCGATTCCCACCTCAGCCATCCTGGAAGTGGTTTTCCGTGGTTTCCCACTTCTCCTCCAGGCAAATGCCGGGATGGTACCTAACTTAAGGCCACGGCCGCTTCCTTCCCTCTTCCTTGCCTGTCCCATCCAATCTTCCCATCCCTCCACGAGGCCCCTGTTAAGCATAGCAGGTGAGGCCGCCTGGGCGAGGTTCTGGTCATTCTCCCCAGTTGTATCCCCGACCCAAAGTCTGAATCTCCAGGACACTGCCCTTGAGGCGGTAGATCCCTCGCTGAGTCCGAGGGAAAAACCGACCCTGGAGAGTAAACAGATTACGAACGACTACGTCGCTCCCAGAATTCACACAGATAGATGTCAATACCAACTACAGCACAATAAAAACTCCTACATCAATGATGATACGTTAACACGCACACACTTCTGCTCGGCATATATGCTGCAAATAATCCAATAATAATAGGTTTTCTAACCCCTTATGTCTCGCTACGCTCAACATGTATGCTGAAAATTATACAATTATTATACACATACACCTAAACAGATTTCAAGCCCTCGATTTAATGCCGACAAATAAATCAATGGTGATATCTTATGATATTAAAAGTCTAAGCCATTACTCCAATGGTGATAACTTTTCTAACCCCTTTTGCTTCACTTCGCCTGGCGAATATGATTTCAAGGAACCGCCGGGCTGAGTGGCTCAGACTGTTGAGACGCTGGCCTTCTGACCCCAACTTGGCAAGTTCAATGCTGGCTCAGTCCGGTGGTATTTGAAGGTGCTCAAACACGTCAGCCTCGTGTCAGTAGATTTACTGGCACGTAAAAGAACTCATGTGGGATGAAATTCAGGCATCTCGGCGCCTCGGAGAATCGTAAATACGTAGTTAGTGGGACCTAAAGCAAATACAATTAATTAACTATTGTAAAGGAACCAAAGGGCAAAATTAAACGTACAGTAATGTGCTAACTTTGAGAAGTTTCAACGAATTAATTACGTCCCTAGGAACAAACAAGCATCACCAAGTAGAGTAGGCTTTGGATTAACAGCGGCCAGTTTTGTCTAGCCTTGCAACTTTGCATTCGGGAGGTGGAGGAGCTAGTCACCACCATCGGCCGCCCTGAAAATTGTTTTCCGTCGTTTCCCATTCTCCTACACGAAGGCAAATGCAGGGAGAGGTTATTTTATTACCCACGGCCGCTACCCCCTCACCTTCTCCGTACCTCAAATCAACTCAAAATCTGCTTGGTCTGAAAGAGGGCGTTACCTTCTAGAAGGCCCGCCTTACCCCTCAGGGCACAGAATGAAAGTTTCCTAAAAATAAAATAAAAAGCAGCATCCAGTACAGTACCTACCTTAATTAAGGCCACGGCCCGTTACCTTCGCAATCTTAGCCCTTTTCCATCCTCCCGTCGCCGAAAACAGCCGATATGTTAGCGAGACATTAAAGAAGTAGCGGGAAAGAAAATGCAATGGTTGAATTATGACTGTTCTTAAATTATTTTGTCCATTTTCGCGGAAACATAATCCAACCTTAGCTCTTAACGATGCTACTCCACAAGATATTTCTGAATAAAAGGCATCGAAATGACCAGAAAACTCTAGAGAATTTTTTTTTTAATATTTGCTTTACATCGCACCGACACAGATACGTCTTATGGTGACGATGGGACATGAATGTCCTAGGAGTGGGAAGGAAGCGGCCGTGGCCTTAATTAAGATACAGCCCCAGCAATTGCCTGGTGTATAAAGGGGAAACCACGGAAAACCCTCTTCAGGGCTGCTAACAGTGGGGTTCGAACCAACTATCTCCCGGATGCAAGCTCACAGCTGCGCGACCCTAACCGCATGGCCAACTCGCCCAGCGATCAAAATTTAGCAACTTACATCACTAATTAGACCATGAGCAAGAAATCACAGAAATGTTTGTGCTAAAAGTAAGTCACCATTGGTGAAACTTGCGACATTACTTAAAAGTAAGCCGAACATCCAAACGTTTGATTCCTTGTCGCCATCCTTATACCACTCAAAGATCAAATTCGCCTCAAGGCTGATCAATAAATCAGCATTTTACGCTATAGGTTTACTAAATTTGTTGTTAGGACAGAAACTCTGATATTCAAACCGAGAGAGATTAGTATCAAGGAAGCACCTTGCGCAAGCTTCTGCATACTCTATGCTTTAACCGACTAAGTCTCAGAGTGAACACAACATTTATGGAAACTGGCGGTATGTGCTGTCAACTACCTCTTGCAAATATTTGACATAAATGTGAATGTTAGTCGAAGGAGCCAACCATATGTATCATCCTCATTCGTCGATAAACATGGCCTCATTTATGAGATATGGGATGGGATGGGATGGGATGGGATGGGATGGGATGGGATGGGATGGGATGGGATGGGATGGGATGGGATGGGATGGGATGGGATGGGATGGGATGGGATGGGATGGAAATAACCCGTACATTGATTACACAGAACTCCAGATATCCACCAGTGGGTGGTGGTAGTCGGGGGGGGGGGGGGTAGGAAGCATCCACGATATTCCCTGCCTGACGTAAGAGGCGATTAAAAGAGATGACCCTCCTGTAGGGGGTGTAGATTGGCGATCACCTGACCGCAAGTCGATTCTGGCATAACTTCCACTTAGACATCCTAGGATTCTCATTTTAGTCCTTCCTTTTCTTTTTTTACAATTTGCTTTACGGCGCACCGACACAGATAGCTCTTATGGCAACGTTGAGAAAGAATTCGGCTATTAGTGGGAAGGAAGTGGTCGTGCCCTTAAATAAGGTACAGCCCCAGCGTTTGCCGGGTATGAAAATAGGAAACCACGGAAATCAATCTTCAGGCCTGCCCACAATGGGGTTCGAGCCTACTATCTCCCGAACGCAAGCTCACGGCTGCGCGGCCCTAACGAACCAGCCACTTGCTCGGTAACAGCCGATTTCGGGAATTCAATCCTTAAAGCGGGTCCTTAGCAAATGGATTATTTTCCTTGTTTGTAGTCGGTAGACTTTCCTTTACTACCTCTCCTTGGCAACACATGTTCTCTTGCGATCCCGATATTATTAAGATTGCGAGGACTAGAGAGATTTTTCAAGCCCTTATGTCTCTTCCCTTTCTTTTTCCGATACCTTCATTCTTCATTCCAAATCCGATTGAAATATAAGCGAGGTTGAAGAATTGTTCAACAGTCTGCTGAACTGTGAACTCAGTCCATTGCTGGAAATAAAATCAAAATCAAAACTATTTACATTTGCACCGTTCGTTATCAAATATTAATTCACAGAGGTGATATGGTAAACAATAATCCAATGAAATGTGTAAGAGACCCAATCATCTTCACCATTCCAGGGCTACACCTCAACATGTATGATGATAGCGCTTCATGTAAGGAGCGAGGTACATCTTGATGTAGTTAAGAGGAAACAATAGTGAGTTAACAAAATTTATGGAAAATGCATTTATTTCCATAATGAATATTGAATCTGTGGTCATTTCCGTTTTAAATCGTGTATAATTAATCTTAAGTGGAAGTATATTTTAACCACTTTTGTACAACAATACATATGCTCCATGCACTAAAGCTGTGAATTTAAGAGTCATTTCCCGTGTGCTATTTTGTTAATACCTAAGGAACATTTTCTCAGTTTCTATAAATACAGGGACTGGAAACTTGGTCATTTATTTCATGTTGGTTCAATGTTTTGCACGTACTGAAATAATCGCTTATAGGTCACATATTAGAGGTTTTTCGCACAGAAACTGGAGAAATATATTGAATACATATTTTAAAAGGATAATAAATAGAAAACAATCCCCATATTTGAGAGAATGATTAAGTTTGGAGCCAAGTAACCTGTGAAAAATTAACTTCAAGAACTTTAATTGGTTCTGAGAGAATGTTCCTTATGTGTTGCATTGTGAGCAGAGGAGCACTCCGTGTCCGCTTAATGGGCAGAAAATCAGTCTGATATGTGTTGAAGCAGTGAATATTGTGTGTGTGTGTGTGTGTGTGTGTGTGTGTGTGTGTGTGTGTGTGTGTGTGTGTGTGTGTGTGTGTGTGTGTGTGTGTGTGTGTGTGTGTGTGTGTGTGTGTGTGTGTGTGTGTGTGTGTGTGTGTGTGTGTGTGTGTGTGTGTGTGTGTGTGTGTGTGTCGAGAGAGAAATATATTTCTCTATTATTATGAATTCCGCAACTTGTTCACGTTATGGATTTAAGTGGGATTACATGACTATCAAGTTGTGATTGGAAAAGAAGCACCGTCACGCGTAAAGAGCATTTTTTTAAGTGATCTGTGTACGGGTCACGATGGCCTCGGAGGTGTGGAAGGTACAGCCTTCTTCATGCCGTAACCTCGGCACTAATCGGGATAATGTGGTTAGCTCTATATCCGAACACCACTGCCAGCAGGAACTGATCTAGTTCTTACGATACTGTTTTCATGTAGATTGAGGGAATCTCGGGGTCGAATGTTTCTCCACAAGTTGAAATCATAGTCCTAAAGGTTCGGCATTCTGCAGGGCATCGAACCTATATCTTTCCGGGTGAACCAAGAATTTTTTTAGCACCTCGACTGGGCAGCTCCTTGTAAAACACTATATCTCATCAGGACTGGATCTGGGTTAAGAATCAGGTTAATTAGATTATCATCATCATCATCATCATCATCATCAATGTATGGACCTTGTTGGATCACGCAGTGCTTTTATAATTCACCTTCCTGGTCTTCTACACGGCTTTAATTTTTTTCCATAGGCTCTCTTCCTGTCTTCAGTTCACTTGGTTCCTGATCTCCTTGGAACTTCACTCTCTGGCTGTACTAACCATCCTTATGCGTTTATACTGAACAGATTTCTGGCTGATATTGCTGATATATTTATCTGGGCATTCGCCAAGTTCGTTTTGACTTCTTGGATCCACGTCAGACTCTTCAGCTTTGTTGTTGAGAGTCCTTGAACGTGTCTATAAAATTACAATCTTCCTTTTCTAATATCTGCTGCTAGGTTGGACAGTTTCTCTGTTGCTTTATGTGATTTCATCCTATAACCCCGTCCAAAGTTTTTCTGGACCAAGAACTTTCCTCGTGATATTTCGTCCTTTCTTCAGAATCTGGTTAATTAGGTATATTATTATTATTATTATTATTATTATTATTATTATTATTATTATTATTATTTTCTCCGCTACAGACTAGCACATCCAAGCTGTCACTATTTCCCGAATCTAGTAAAGGTTGCACTCAGTCTACTACCGTCCTACACGTAAGGACATAGTGCACTATAATCAGCACCCGTTAGTCTATTTGGATTTTAAATTATTATCAAAATGAAAATATGTACGGCACGGAAAATTATAGTATTTATCCAGGAATAATATATCTCTTCGAAAATTATCTTATATCTGTAAATAATGTTGACAGTTAAGCATTATATTGTTACTTAGAATCGTTCCATTTTAAAATATGAAACAGATTGACTCCGGTTTTATGGTAAAACATTTTGTTGGTTCTTCGGAGTATCTACGTTAAGAATAGCAAGATGAATGCAAAGACAAGTAAATGGGGAAATTATTTCAATAAAACACTTCGAATAAACAAGTTCTGGTAGAACACACGGACCTACGTGTGTATCATAGTTTAGATATACACACACTAAACATATACAGAAAAACTGCAGACTTTTACGGGGACACATGGCACCGTAAATACTGAAGGTAGAAACTAATCTCATATTTACGAGGACCAGTTCATATTTATGGGGAGTTACAGCTGTATATTGAAGTTCAGAATGAAGAAAAAATTATCTATTGTTGTTTAAATTATACATTCTTCATGTTTCCCAGTCCCCTCTTTGAATATCCACTGTATATTATCTTCTTTATTTGCACGTTATTCGTTGAAAGGGGCAATAATTAATCACGTTGTTTCACGGCTTAGAACAATACCGGTACCAATACGCTGTGAAATGTGAAATGTCTCCCAGCTGGCCCACGTACGGCAGACAGTAATCTGGAAACTTATGAAAGGCAGCAGAAAATCATTATTTCCATGATAGCTCGACCACACAAGCGAACAACAGTTTCAAGTTCATCAGACGCTAAAACTTTCCATCAAATGAGAAGTTTCTTCTTTCATAAGATAGTATAGATGCGTGGAGGCGAAGCAATAGAATATACTGAATGTCATAGAGCAGTGAACTGCAAAGTTTGCAGATGACCTACTGTGTGGATGCTTGTCTTTTGGGTCATGGAGGGGATAATACTCAGCGAATGATGTAGGTAAGTACCAACAATGGTGCTTGCAACAAATATCCTGGAGCTCATTAGTTTTGAGAATGTCTGGGAAATTATCATACTACGTCCTGCTGTTCCTTAACAATGCCAAATGCTACACAAGTTTTGTGAAGTAAGGCATTTTTTATCTATTCTACAGCATCCAACATACAGTATGTATCCGACCTAGTCCCTTCATAAGGTGTCGAGGAAGAGTTAATATGAATGTATATGGCATATTTTACGGCCAATTTCAGTTGAGGAGCTTATGAAAATTGAATGAATGTTTGCGAATAAAATTGGGTAAGGCGGTGGAAGTAGTCGGCTGTGGCCTGTGGATAGGAAATGTCCCAGCATTTGCGCGGAAGTGTAAATGGAAACCGCAGAAAACCATTCTCAGGACAGCCAACGGTGGGGTTCGAAACCGCGCTTCTTCGGAATGCAGAGCTCGCCTCCATAGCCGCAGCGCGTTAACAAGCTCGGCCATTCCGCTCATTAAATTACGATATCTTTCAGTGGGCAAAAATGTTCACATACGACGAACTGTCGTGTTCAAAACATTCCTAAACAATAGACTGCTGTAGACATGATACGGGTTTTTGGGCTTATGCCATGTCAAGAAAATAAGGTGAAACTCGTTACGTTTCGCAGAGAACTTCGCTCCGCGTGTTCGCTCCAAGTTTCTGCGAAACGTAGAAAAGTTTCACCTTGTTTTCTTGACACGGCATAAGCCCATATATTGTCTACAAGTACAGGCCATGAAAGCATCAATGTTAACAATAGACTGCTGTTTGCATTCAAATACTTCAACTGCTTGGATGGTCAGCGTCGGTTCAGAGTGTGCCTGGTTTCGATTCCTGGCTAGGTCGGAGATTTTAACAACGTCGGGTTAATTCGTCTGGCTCAAGGACAGGTGTTTGTCTCAATATACACCTTTCCACGTACATACAACACACTGCACTACCGACTACTACAGAAACATGGAAAGGTGAATACATTACTCCAAGTACGTTAGGCATAATGAGGGACATCCGGCCGTAAAACAGTGTCAAATCCGCATGTGTTAGACAGATCACACCCACGATCCCGCCAGGATGTGGGAAAAGCAGAGAAAGAATAAGAATAATATGATGGTGTCGATGATTTACATCCTTCCAAATAGTGGGTGGTCCTATCTGTAGAGTTGGACAGTCCATGGCATAATTTCCTTTTAATATCATAAGTTCTTTACAACACAGTTAAGTCTCAACATTGACTGTGCCTCGTGCCTAGTTACACCGATTTGTTGAGCTAGTTACGCTGTCGGAACCTTTGCTGCCGCGAATGTACACGTTACAGCAACTGTGTATGTGAAGGAAGACGTTGATAATGGCTCCTGTCAAAGAAAGACGTAGGATACTACATTAACAATACCCTGAATTGCATCCCTATTAACAATGGATCGCTTACTGTTAAGAAATGGCTCATTGTACCTCTGCGAGTTTGTCATGAGATGAATGATGATGTCATCAAACAAGCAAAAGTTATTGAATAAAATATTTGGCGCGAGCGGCCAACGCACGGTTTACTGTATATGGCAGACTGATCAATATTTCAGGCGCTCAGCTGTGAACCATGGGAAGTTTGGAAAGAAACTAGTCTCGTTGAATTTTAGAACTCGCTATTATGCAGAAGCAGAAATGGATATGTGAACTGAAAGGGTTTGTAAAGAATGGAATATAGTCTGATCTATCTCCTTCCCTCTCTAAGAGTACGCATAAGGTACTAGCATAATCTACAGTATATAATTACGAAAAGTAACACCAAGGATTTTTTTTTTTTTGCTATTTGCTTTACATCGCACCGACACAGGTATGTCTTATGGCGACGATGGGATATGAAAGGCCTAGGAAGTGGAAGGAAGTGGCTGTGGCCTTAATTAAGGTACAGCCCCGGCATTTGCCTGGTGTGAAAATGGGAAACCACGGAAAACCATCTTCAGGGCTACCGACAGTGGGGCTCGAACCCACTATCTCCCGATTACTGGATACTGGCCGCACTTAAGCGACTGCAGCTATCGAGCTCGGTACCAAGGAATCAAAAGGCTCCTCACTAATTTAGAGATCATTACAAGTGCGCCATGAAGTAGGTCTAAGAGTAACTTTTTCTTAATAGTGTGTAGTTAGTCTTCCTGTACATTGGCTTAAAGTTGATCCTTGCGTTCAATTTTGAGCATCACGGGTCTGAGTTCGGGACGCGTCAATGCTTTTAGTCTCCTGCTCGAGAACTAAATACACATCTCTCTATTTACACACAACACACCACATTACCTAGGGTTGGTTTGGCTGAATATGTCAGACGGTAGAGACTTCTGAACTCAAATTGACGGGTTTAATCCCGACTCGGCCCAGTGTTATTTGAAGGGGCTCGAATACCTCAGCCTCGTGTTGACCGTTTAAAAGGCACAGTAGAACAGCTCTTGCAGGAAAAAAATTCCGCTCCCTCGGTGTCACCGAAAATCGTTAAATAACACAAGGGACGTAAAACCCAAAATAAATATACAGGGTTGCATTCGGAAGGGCCTTCGGCTATTAAACACGGCAAATACTCTTGGTGCGACATAGTTCACAACAGTAAAAAATTGGAAAAAGTGACAAGAACTTATTAATCAAATGATTATTGGGCTGAGAGTGAATTGTAATTGACAAATGCAGCGCAGTAGCCTTATACAGGAACATTATTTTATCTATTCAGGGAATTGTCGCTCGCCCGGTCGCTCGCGCTGCGAGCCTGTCTCCCGCCAAGCACTTTGCTGTGATGCGCTTCTCGGCGCCACAAGTTCCTACGTTAGTACGTTGTTCCAATACCATTTTCATTACGTTCGCGTGTGTATATACTATACATAATACCTTCACAACGTACAGGAAATCTTGTACGAAAACACTCTATGACTGAGTGCCGGGAAAGCGCTGGCCGCATTACGGTGAAGTGCTTGGCGGGAGACAGATTCGCAGCAGAGGCGACCGGGCGAACGGCTATCCCCTGAATAGATAAAATGATGTCCCAGTATAATTATCAAGCGTTTTGTAATATCTGAACCCATCTGTTTTCCGCTTAGAATCAGTTAATTTATAACTGTTGGGCTATTCAGTCTGTCGAAACTAACTTTGAGTAAATACATTTACAAACAACCTGAAAGAGAAAACATATGGTGACGGTATTACAGTATTCTTTTTCAGATGTAATACTTTCACCGTATACTTTTCTTTCAGGTAGTTTATAAATGTATTTACTCAAAGTTAATTTTGGAAGACTGAAGAGCCCAATAGCTACAAATTAACTATCAATCAGTCCTCTGTGACAGACTTCTGCAAACCAAGTTAAACATCAGCATCATCATCATCATCATCTTTATCTTTATATTTGAGGTTAGTCTTAAGTATAAGAGCGAATCGGTAGCTCAAAATCGATGTCCTTAGAACTCTCGCCCTCCTGGCTTTTGCATGGGCACGATAACATCTTCATAAGATTCATTACTCATGAAAACTTAACAATATCAATTCGTAGATTTAAGTCAGTAACTGTGCAGATAATATTATGCTTACGTTTCCTTCCTTGCCAACTGTAATACTGCAGTGTCATGTGACTAAGACTTCAGTGAAAGTTACAGTTTCCCTTCGTCTTTGCCAAGAGACAGATGTACAAATACATTTTTCACAAAATGACAACAGGCATATTTATTCAGTAAATTAAATAATTTATGTAAATTAGTACTAAAGAGAGCACTGAGTGCATCCTTTCTTAACTTTAGTCTTCCGTATTTCTGCTAGGGGAATAATAATAATAATAATAATAATAATAATAATAATGTACTAATCATTATATTCTTCACAGTTGAAGAAACAGGGGTGTTCCCATTCTTCAAGGAGCCCCTCCCCCTCTTCTTTGCTGAAACCTGAATTTCTAGGATGTACTACTTATTCGACTAAGCAATGTTCTGTGCCAGCCACACTTTTCTTCGGTCTTTGCATGTAGTAGAACATATTTATAGTGTTGTAAATCTATACAACGAAAACCTCTGCACGACACTCTGTTGTTGGTATTCCTATTTAGTGCACCGTAATAAATTATACTCAAGCGTGCCACGCCAACACTTTTACTTCTTTCACCTTCACTTTGTTTCTCCCGAACTTCAGCGTCTAGAGGCTAAAAGGCTCAGAGGATTCACTGCGTGCCCTACTTATCCATATATTGCTTTCCCCTGTGATTTATCGTTTTGAAGTACATTTCTTCCCTCACACATACATTGAGGATAACTGGGGGCTAAAATGAGCTTTTTAATACTTATCTGTGTATCCGAGGTGTACGAGATACGGTAAAAAATAATGGGGAGATTCATGTCATGTGTTGCATGTTCCTTTGCCTGCCTGCCGGTCATGATTGTTAGCGTGTCAATATTTTATGGTATTTAGCTTGATCGAGGCCAAGTTTGTGGAAAAAATTTTCACCATCGAAAAGTTTACCGACAGGGTAAGATAGGTGGTGGTATACAGTTTCTAATCGCTAGATTGCTTACCAAAATCCTGAGTTCCAATCCAAATCCCTCCACAGTGTTCATATCGAATGAGGGCATTTGGCGCTGTTAGTAGTGATTCGTCCGTCGGATGGGGAGGTCAAGCATTGATCAGGCCACTTGGTGTTACTGTATTCGGAGTAAACAATGCACCAACACCGTGTCTTACTGCATTTCTATCATCATCATCATCATCTTCATCATCATCATCCATCCAGACGCGCAGGTATCTCTTGTACGTCAAATACCAGGCTTCTCCGGAGGCCACGCGCAATCATGAATAATGTTCCTTTAACTGCTAATGATTTTAAGCAACACCATATTTAACAATTTCCTTTACGTCGAACCGACACAGATAGGTCTTAACGGTGGTGGTAGTGATTGTTTTAAGAGGAAGTACAACTGGGCAACCCATCCTCTATATAATCAGAGAGAAAAAAATGGAAGGGATCCGACACAACGAAAAATGAAGGTTTCGGCCAAAGAAAGATAAGGGTCACGAAGGTCGTGAGAATGAAAGACTCCATAAGATTCGCAAACTTAATACCGTCGGGGTAGGAGAAAAACAAGAGTTGTCCAAGGAAGGTTGGATCGGATAGATGAAAGTGTGGAGCCTGGCACAAGTAAGTGGTAGCAATGTCAGGACTCAGCTAAGGGTCGCGTGGTCGTCAACCCACGCTCTAAAGTTCAAAGCCCCTTGGAGCCCTTTAGTCGCCCCCGTACGACAGGTAGGGATACCGTGGATGTTATTCTACCGCCCCCACCAGCAGGGCAGAAGATAGATCTTATGGCGACGATGGGATAGGAAAGGGCTCGGAGCGGAAAGTACCGAGGTTTTAATTAAAGCACAGTCCCAGCATTTGCCGGGTTTGAAAACGGAAAATCACGGAAAATCATCTTCAGGGCTGCCGACAGTGTGGTTCAAACGCACTATCTTCCGATGCAAGCTGACAGCTAGATAGCCACTCGCTCGGTAACAACAAATTGCAGGAATTAAATCCTTGAAGAGGCTTCTTAGTAAATGGATTATTTCCCTTGTCTGCATGTATGCACGAGGGTAAGTTATAAAGTTCACTTTCCTGTAGGCTGGAGACTGGAACAGGAATCACTCAGCCTCGTGAGAGTAAGCGAGGAACTGTTGATACGAGAGTCAGCGGTACTGATCAAGGAAGTCAAGCAAGAGGCTGAGGATGACGTCGCGCTGACCATGTGCAGTTCCATCATCTGTAGGCTATCGGGTGGGCAGCAGTGTTCTCCATAGACCAAAGCCTTAATGGGCTGTTGAGCCACGTGTTTGTATTGTTCAAAAAGAATGGAACGGAGCTAGCTTATGTATCTGACAGTTAGTAGTTTCACCGACTTATTGAGCACAGGTTTATCAGCGGTAAACCAAATCTTGACTCAGCAGCAGTTGTTACAAAATGGCGAAGTTACTGAACGCGTTCTTATGGAAGGAGCTTCGCATTATGATCTGATTTCTGACGAAAAAAACATGAAACTTATTGAGTCTCTGTTCGGAGAGAAAGTGATGTCCCTCCAGCAAGTCCGGAAGTGGTGATGTGAGTTTGTAGAGCGTCGAACGCCTGTAAAAGAAAGAGCGATGTAGCCATCCATTTAACATCAGACGCAGTCATTAACGCTGTTAATAAAATGGAACGGGGGAATGTATTGTAAAGATAAGTCAGATTGAAGTGTTCAATGAACAAGGCATCACTTTTCATCGTGAAGGAAAAACGAGCATTAATTTTAAGCTATAACAAAGGCTTGAATAATTTGGTTGATTATGGCGAAGTAAATAAATGAGTGATGCCAGACTAATCCAGTCTTGTTCTACCTTTACCTGTATTATTTATTTATTTATTTATTTATTTATTTATTTATTTATTTATTTATTTATTTATTTATTTATTTTCATTTATTAGCAGTAGTACCCGGCAATGTCCGAGTGCTTTTCTTAATATTCACTTTTCAGATTTGTATTAACTGTAAATTATACGCGAAGTGATTTTTGTACAATTCCTTATTGAGAAGCTTATTGACAATTTACGAATTTTTATGTACTTTAAGAGTTATTAATATGTGTTTGATTATAATATTTAGATTATTTCTCTTTCCTGTTAAACTTTGTCCTTGCGAAAGCCTAGATTAACTGGGAAATTTTTGATCCTTTTATTGTAAGTGATAACTGTATGTGTTTACGCGTTGCGATATAGATATGACGTAAACTATTCCAACTGGCATTAGCACCGTCACCAATCAGCCTAGCGACCCCGAAAACTGTCATTTTAGACACTTTAAATTTCAGCCCCACCCCCACGCCAATGGAAGCTGAACTTGATCTTAAACGGCATCCAGAGGGTAACAATTCACCTCAGCGACCCCATAAATAATGGATATTTGACACTAATATCTGTCGTTGTCCTCATCCCCTCCCTATCCCCAACGCTATGGATGTCTTACCTCTACAGTAATTATTTTGCAGATCGTAAGTCATCTGTGTATCAAGTTTGGTTGGGGGTTACACTGTAACATACACACATATATCCACAATCTCGATCAGTTTGGACGTTTTCCTTTCTCACCCCTTCTCACTTTCCTGAAGATGGAGCTGAACTTCTTAAACGTCATCCGGAGTGTCAATATTTATCTCATCGTACCCGAAAACTATGAGTTCAACACTAATATCGGTAGTCTTCGATTATTTTTACAAGTCATACCCTCTCAACCCCTACCCATAGAATTGCTGGGAGTGTCTTACCCTACAATATATTTTTTCTAGATAGTAGGCCTAAGTCAAATGTGTGCCAAATTTGGTTGATAACTACGCTGCAACATGCACACACACATACATAACCTCGCTCAATTTTGACATTCCTTCCCACAACCTTTCAACAACATCCGATTTTTGCTGAACTTTAATTTAAAGAGCAACCACAGTGTCACAATTCCACCCTGCGACACTGAAAACTATGGATTCAACATAATATACGTGATTTTCAATTGTTTTTGTATTTCACTTCGTCTCCTAGGAGTACGAGGGGTCTCTTACACCTGCAGTATTTATTTTTCAGATAATAAGTCATATTTGTACCAAGTTTGGTTGACAGTAATGACGGAACATACATCCAAAATCTCGGTCAGTTTGATATTTTCCTCTTCACCCCTCCTCACCACTATGCCGATGTGGGCTGAACTACCCCAAACGTCTTTTCTCATATGAAGACTGCGTTAGGGAATTTTCATTGCAATGGTAGGCCCGCTTGCCTACCACCAGTCACAATCAGGTTGGGGAATTTCATTATAATGGCAGACACTCACTCTCCATCTGCTTTTTTACATCCTCAGAAAGACTGCCTTAGTGGTTTTCCCAACTGAAATGAACACAGGTCATTACAATGACGTCAGTAGGAATGGCGCGAGTAAAAGCAATGATTTCACATGAAATACTCGATCAAATGAAGAACCACACATTTTCTCACTTTTAACGAACAGTACTACGCTGCCGATCTAACAGTCCAAAGTTCCAGAGCTGGAATGACCAGGCCGTAGACAGCCGTGATCCGTGAACACTCTTAGTCTTTTTTCGGAGGGGGGCAGGAATAGTGGAGATTCCCGAGGCAAAAACTATGCCCTTTTACTAATCCGATTCCTAAGAGTACTCGAGGAGTCGGAAAATCTCAATTCACTACACTGGCGGCAGAAAAATCTATCTGACTTGGAGGCAATTTTTTTCTCCAAACCAGAGGAGAAACACCCTCTTCACTGCTAATTTTGAATAAAATGAATGTAGAATTTAATAAAAGTGAACAGTAAGAAGATCTTTTTAAGAAACGACTCTTTTCAGGGTTGAATTTTGAGTTGTTTAGTGAATTGTGGTGCTATAATTTGGAGTATGCCTAAATTGTAACTCTAGAACAGGTCATACTACTACTACTACTACTACTACTACTACTACTACTACTACTACTACTACTACTACTACTACTACTACTACTAAGTGAGCCTCTGCCTTAAGAGTGCACACTGCTCATTCAAAACAGCGTGTCAGAGTAGGGATCGAATTGCTGGAATAATATGATGAACCACGGAGTTACGTACCAGCAGTACAGTGTCAGAAAATGTATGGATCAGAGGAGTGGCATGCTAAAGAAGAAAGTTTTCGAAATCCCCAGTTATTTCCAGCCAATATTAAGTCAGGCTGTTATACTCGGTACGCAGCAGTAATCCCATCTATCGGAGTTGAGCAGCAGCATAAGAGACAAAGAACATCACCACAAAAAATGGTCAATGTAATGTTATTGTTGATCAATGTTGTGCTTTCAGTATTTTAGGCCTTCACATTTAGTTTTCTTGTGACTCTGAAATACCACTCTTATCATAATCGGTACGACAGAATTGAATAAAACATAAATGGTTGGAAATTGTATTCTCTATAACTTTTGTTATGTAGTACTTTTCGATAGGACTAATAACATAGGTAGTGTATTTAAAAATTAAATTTTGGGCGCCTTTCCCTAAACTACAATTTCATACAGGGCGAATAAAATCATTTATAACTTAGACTGTAGTTTCTTATTCCCCGACTCTATGTACCGACTTTCATAAAATTCTTTTAACTCATTTCCTCGTGGCTCGGCGTTGATATGGACTTGGCAACAAAAATACAAATTTACGAATATCAAAGCCGGTACGGCAACAATGTATGACATAAATGACCGGAAATGTAATTCTATACAACTTTAGTTATGTAGTATTTACCGATAGGACCACTAATAATATAAATATTTATGAATTAAATTTTAGGCCTTCCCCCCGACTTCATATACCGATTTTTATTAAATTCTCTTCAGCCGTTTTCTCGTGATGCGTGTACAGACAGACAGACAGACAGACATTACGTAAAAGTAAAAAAGTGCATTTCCTTGTTACTATGGACATGCCCGATACACAAAATACCATTCTTTTCAAATTCCGAGCAATGTACAGACAAAACCCTTATTTTATTTATTTATTTATTTATTTTATTTATTTATTTATTTATTTTATTTATTTATTGGAGTCGTCATTGTTTTCGGCTAAAAACCACACGTAATGGACATTCACCGTTACTTTTACAGTATTTCCGACTGCTTGAGAAGTATGGCATGTGCTATGCTTTTGCCTGTCCTCTTTGATGGCCAAACGCTGCTCTGTTTGCAGCAGTATACAGTAGTTGTGTAGCGGTTTGCAACCTTGTCAGAGTTTGCGAAAATTGTTTGTCTGATCATGTTTGGAGGATATATTAAAGGGGGACCATGTTTTAGCGCTTGGCTTGATGTCAATTTTAAGACCTCTTAAAGCTTTCGGAACCGGGTGAGTTGGCCGTGCGGTTAGGGGCGCGCAGCTTTGAGATTGCATTCGGTAGATAGTGGGTTCGAATCCAACTGTCAGCAGCCCTGAATATGGTTTTCCGTTGTTGAGGTCGCTTCCTTCTCACTCCTAGGCCTTTCCTATCCCATCTTCGCCATAAGACCTATCTGTGTCGATGCGACGTAAAACGGATACAGAATTTATTATTATTATTATTATTATCAACAAAGTCAACAATAATTTGAATGTTCTCTCCTTGGCGAAGTGAGTTTAATAACATAAGAGCCTACAAGGACATGAAATCGGTATTTTTTTTCTATGGGCAACAACATGTTTTACTATAGGGACATACTTTTGTTATTGAGAGCTTGAGGAACTTCCAGCTCATTAGATGGTTTGTACCAATAGTACAACGATTGTATTAGTTCGAAAGGGCAGTTTTAATGGGTGCGTGAATTAGTTTGTTTAATAATACAATTAACAAAATTATCATTGTTAGCCTAATTTATACATTTCATTGTCTAGTTATGCTCTGTCCACTATGGAAACCTTCAATTGAGGGAAGTTTTTGCATAAATGATTAAATGCAGTCGCGCTGGCCCAGGTGTGCCTTGAGAGAGAGAGAGAGAGAGAGAGAGAGAAAACGAACTTGGGAATATTTACTGCCTGAATATGCGCATCGAGTTATCGACGACTGTGTTCAAAAACATCCGTTTTCACGTCATTCACCTATCGAAGTGCATTCTGTTGCATTTTTTTTATGAAAGAAGGCATCTGTCAGAATAGGTATATATAAGCTCACCGATCAAAAAATTAGTCTTCCTAGGGCGCACGCAGAGATGGATAGTTAAGCCTGTACTGATGGCGCAACGAACTGATCCCATGCTCAACCGTACGCGCACTATCTTTACGTGGGCATAAGGCAGTAGTGATCGGTGAGACATTGATGTTTCAAGCGGACAGTGAACATCAACGTGGGTCGATGTAAGGATGTGAGACAATGGCAAAAAGGGGCAACCGTGTTTGGCCGTGCCCATGGTCATACGGTGACAGTAGTTGCTGGATTTGTTGAGTTCGCAGCGGACTGTTAAACGTGTCTACAAGCAGTGGTGTACTACACATGGCCATGAAACACGACGTCAGAATTGTGGTCGGAAAAAGATCCTGACGAGAAGGACCAGAGACGCGTTTCACGGCTTGTGAAACAAAATCGCATCCAAACCCGACAGGATTTGCTGCAGTCGGAGAATGAAGGTCCATCCCAACCTATTAGCAAGAGAACATTCTCCTTATCGTGGATTCGGTTCTCTCACTGAGGTGACCACTAACATGAACCAGCATATTTATTTAAAGATTCTGGATGATCAGGCGTTACCTCTCAGTCAACATCTGCATGATGAGTATGGTATTGTTTTAAGATCATAACAGCGAAGTTCACCGGGTTGGATGCATATATGACTGGTTTTATGAACACTTCCCCACCCTATTACATCTCGATTGGTCTGCCAAATCACCTGAATTGAACCATCTGTGGGACTTGTTGGAACAGCGGATAAAACGCAGACATCAGCATCCCAAAAATTTGGTGCAATTTCGCGATCAAAGCCTCAGTGAGAGACTTAACCTGGATGTGACGTACCGGCACAACCTTGTGGACTCACTTCCTAATCGGATCCAGGTAGTTATCAACTCCAGAGGCAAAGTTACACGGTATAAAATGATTTCCATAGGGGTGACTAATCTTTTGTCCGGCGAACTTATACTATACAAGTTTTATTTCGTCTTTTGAATCATTTCAAGTCCAAATCATCTACATGAAGGAAATTTCAATACAATGATGAATACATTTATTACCCAGATGATAATGATGTGAAGAAAAATAAAACTAAAAAAGAAGAAAAGAATCAAATAGAGCAAGTTGGCTGCGCAGTTCAGGCCGTGTAGCTGTTTGCTCGTATCGGAAGATGGTAGCTTCGAACCTTTCAGCCTTGAATATGATTTTCTGGTGGTTTTTCATTTTAACACCAGGCGATCTGACCTATGCCACATTACGTGCAAAAAATCTGGCCCATACCTGTAGATCGAAATAGTACAGGCTATGAAGGTCCTTGGAGGGGTGGAAGGTACAGATTTTCATTATCCGTAACCATGGCACTTGGTGGGGAAGGGTGGTTAGCTCTACGCCCGGTCACTTTTGCTCTCAGGAATTGTTTTAGTATTGTTTTACTACACTCATGTTCATAAAAAACAGAACAGCTTGAAAGACTCCTAGAGATAGGAAGTTCATATACACAGGACATGTTCATTAGTATGTTGTGCAGAAACGATTAGTATTTCAGTCACCTACGTTCAGCACGTGTCCTGTTGTCTAGTAGGCACTGGGTCCTCCATGGGCACTGATGACTTGTTCCATGCGTGATGGCATCGACGCGTATAAGGCGCGAATGGCGTCCTAGGGTATAGCCATCCATGCTGCATTCACCTGGTTCCACAGCTCATCTTTGGTGGTTGGTATTGGGTCAGAGCGCCGCACATGTCGTTGCACCATATCCCACACATATTCGATCGGCGACAAATCCGGTGATCGAGCGGGCCAGGGCAACATATGGTCGCGTATTGACCCGCTGAAATATAGCGTCTGGAATGATGTGCAGAAACGGTATGGCTACGGATCGCAGGATGTCATTCACGTAGCTCAAACTGGTCACAGTGCCCTGGACACGCACCAACTGTGATTTGTGGTTCTACCCAATAGCACCCCACACCGTAAGACATTGAGTTGGTCCTGTATGTCTTGTGCGAATATAGTCAATGTGATAACTCTACCCTCGTCTGCGGCGAAACAAAATGCGGCCACAATTTTCAAACAAACAGAATCTGGATTCGTCCGAAAACACTATCTGCTGCCATTCCCGTCCGCAGTGACGTCGTTCTATACAAAATTTCAGTCTAGCATGTTTATGCACATTAGTCAAAGGTAGGCGGAGAAAAGGACGACGCGCCGGTAACCCAGACCGTAATAAACGGCGACGGACTGTCACTCCTGATAGTGTACGATGTGTTACACTGTTGTGTCAGAGCAGAGGAGGACGCAGATCTGTCCTGCAATGCCATTCGGATTAGGTGTCGATCTTGTCAGGGGGTGGTCTGGGTGGTGCGACCAGACCTACCTTGTGCTCTACGGCCTTCTGTGAACCATTCTATACACACCCGTTGCACGGCCGACACACTTCGTCCCACACGAGGAGCAATTTCCCGGATGGATGCACCATGTTCTCTCATGCCAATAATGCGCCCTCTTTCAAACTCGCTAATTTGACGGTACGGTTCTCGCATACATCTGGGAGGCATCCTACAAGTCTACTCAAATCACACTGATCTATTACGTTCGATTTATAGCGACAACGAGAGCCGCAGGCACATTTCACCAGTCGGTGCTGGTGAGCAGAAATATCGATGTCGACCTTGAACCTGAGGGACGACATGGTTCGAATGCTAACCATGTCTTTGTAACATACTACTGCACATGTCCTGTGAATATGAACTTCCTATCTCTAGCCTTTCAAGGTGTTTCGGTTTTTATGAAAATGAGTATGTGCTTTACGTCGCACCGACACAGATAGGTCATATGGAAACGATGGGGTTGGACAGGCCTGGTAACGGGAATGAAGCGGCCGTGGCCTTAATTAAGGTACAGTCCCAGCATTTACCTGCGTGAAAGTGGGAAACCACGTAAAACCATCTTCGGAGCTGCCGACAGACAGAATATCAGACTTTCTAAATTTTCCTACCATTGCCACTGCATCCTGGTAACTTTGCACCATATTTTGAGGGCTTCCCGTAAAAGAAGAAGTTGTATATAACCATACGCCCAACCCTTAAATCCTCATTTACGCTCTTACATGCAGTGCGTCGCTAAACATGCGTATGGGTATTTTGATTACAGATAAATTTCAGCCTTTCTCCTTCGATGCGACAATAGTAATCAACAATTGTTGAGAACATTTCTCAGCATTAATAAAAGGATCAAAGTCTCCTGTCGGTGAATGACCCCCGACTTGAAGCCTGTATGAAATGTATTCTTTCTTTCGTATTTTAGTTTGCCACTTCCTCCACCTGGCATTGAAATATGTCACCCTGTCCCTCCACATGGCCAAGTAAGTACGTAGGTCATAGAATCGCAATGCATACCGTAAGTCCATTTTTGTTTAGCATAAACGGCAATGTGTCTGTGAGAGGGTGGAGCACCATCGGATGACGCGAAAACAGCCGCTATCTCAGTACACGCAGGATAGTTGTATGTCTGCAGATCTGACTGAGGTTCGTGATGAAAACGCATCACTAAATTTACGTTATTATCCATCTCTGTAAACGCTGAATAAATAATCAGGGAATAATTTATCAATACAATGTAATTCAACATGGCAGCATATTCACCGTCCAGAGATACATTTTCGTAGTCAGTTAAATTAGTAACGGCCAGTCTATAGGATACGTCACCTACAACAAAATATTTATAGTATTTCCCTGAAGTTTTAATTTCCTGAATAACATGTAAACGTATTTCACAATAACGTTCCGGAGTACTGTACAAACATTGTGATACAGACCGAAGTAAACAGTTTCTATCAGTGACTATTAGGATAATGCCTCCATGGTTATATCATCGTAATGAATACGACGAAGAAAAAATAAATCACGCTATCTAACTTTCGATTACAATACAGAACAATGTAATATAGAGAAATAATCACAACGAAGGGGAGTGAACTATAATAGCGACAATGTACTAATGCTTTGCTAGGAACCATTACAGAGAGTAAGCTACATTATTAAACGGTTGCACACTACAAACTACAGGTTAAGGGAAGTCAGAGAGCACAAGTGGAAACATTTTTCTCCACAGCAACACTGAAACAGGCCGTGGACAGAACACGCACTGCTTTCTAAACCTGCAGAAACGAAGGAAATAGTAACCTCCCAGCGACTAAGGGGGCTGTCACACTGGATCGATCCAACGACTGCGATTAACCGACTGAAGAATTAAACCAAGACCAACTACAATACCTCAGACCTTAACCAACCTATCGAAACTGTGCATAATGGCGGCAGTTGGAGTGTTAGCTTGTGTTTGTTCTGATTAGTGGAATTCGTGTTGTTACCAAATGTGTACGGAAATGTGAATATCATTAACCGAAAATTATACTTATTAATAACCTTAAAAATGCTGTATAGCTTCTTTCACAGCCGTAAGAAACTGCTTGTTCTTAAAAATCTTATTTTTTCGAACAATTTCGGTGGTGATAATGATAAGGTCATTGTCCTCATGTTCTTCTCAGAACCTGCTTGCCTGTGCAGTATGTTTGTTGTTTAATCAGATAGGTGGTATGTACTGCGTGCCTGAATGAATGTCCAGTTACAACGGCAGAGCAAAAGCTTCAGTGATCTGATTTGCAGAAAACTAATATTAAGGTAAAATGGCTAGGTGAATTCATAGGGAAGACATCGAACCAAGTGATACTAGTGTTGTGTGACTTATCATTTTGATATCAAATTTATTGTTAGGGAAGATATTAAACCCGTAAAAGGTGTTGATCCAGTTCGGGTGCCACGCAAACTTCCGAAGTTACCTAATTATGCCTATCCTAGTATTTTCCCTAATCAGCCAACGTACCTAATTACAAAATTAAATCAGACTCGGAAAAATCCGTAAAAACGTGACCCGGAGTTACGACTGAGCTATGAAGATCATTTTAAACGGATACAAGAATTATGCAATTGAATAATTTTCAATGTTTTACAACGGAGGTACGTAAACGAAAATCTAACCCCATTCCTCGTGAGTTGAAATGATTACCTCCGTTTTTTAGAAATTACGAGACGATGGTATGTCATCAATTTAGATGAGTTTTAAGATGACTAGTACATTAGGTGTTCAAGAGTATCATATAGATATCACTGTACCTACTCAAAAATTCAGGTGGATTTTGGAGAGTTGAAATTTTGTTCAAGGAATATATTTGTTTGCATGTTTTATAATAATGGGCTGTGGTCAACAATGATTATTTCATGTAAGGTTAATAGTGTTATTCGTTGACATCTATTTATCTTAACTGCTGTCCGGAGTTTCCTATGTGAAATATTTTATAGCGTGTGTGTATGTTTCAACCTGATGTTGATAAAACAATTCTCCATTCGTTATATCCCCACTAAAATTAAAATTAAATTTAAAACGGAATTACTTGATAACGATGCTTGTGGTGCATTGTTATTCATATTTTGAGATAATGTGTTGCATTTCATGACGTTCGACTTGTGATGTTTTCCTTTGGTGACTCAGAATGAACACATTTAATCTTCTCCTTACCCTCTCATGTCGCCCACAGATGTCCGCCATGTTTTTTCTGAGTTACGGTCTGATGTAATTGCAGTTGGTCTTGATTAAACCTACAGAGGGCAGTCGTACCAGTCACACAGCATCAGTCGTCAGCAATCAACTACGAGCGATGAAGATCGACTGGTTTGTGAAAACATGTCTGTTTTCAGTGGCAGTCGGTTGATTACGGCGAACGTAACATTGTTGTCTGTTGATGAAATCGAAACATTAATTTGCATTCTGTATGAAAACAAAGTGTTGTATAATCCTAGGCTCCCTGGATATAATAAGGAGACCATGGATTTTGTATGGTATTCCGTAGCGTCGAGAATAGGGAAGAAAACTGGTAAGGAATGATTATCTTTATTATAATTAAGTTATGAGGAGTGTTATCTTAGATTAATTATTGATAAAATATATTATACGGAATAGAAAAGTAGTAATTATCATCCTCATGACTTAATTCAAGAAATGTTTGGAAAACAAGCAGTGCTTACCTAACCTCCATCTCGTACTTAGTGAAATGAACACCATTGTTCGCTTTAACTTAATGACAAATAAGTGTATGCCATAAGTACTACATGGATATTTTTGTTGTCACAATATTATAATTCATTGTTTTAGGAAAACGTTGTGCCAAAAAATGGCAAATTCTGAGGGCAGGGTATCGAACTCGGAGAGATAGCATACCTCCTCCACCCCCCACCCCCAGGTTCTGCAGTAAAGTAAACAAAATATGGGTCTACCTCGATGCCCTTAACTTCTGGAATCCTTCATTGTTGGAGGAAGGTACACTTCTGTGAGAATTTTTTTATAGAAGCCCTACAGTATAGACCAGTGTTCTAGTTGTGAAAGAGTGAGAGAAAAATGCAGTCTGTAGCCCATGAGTTCTACCCATCTGTTCATTAATGTATCAGGTATAACTGAAACTAATATAATATAATCTAACCTAACAATCATCTTACTAAAATAATTATTGAAACTAATAATTTCTTAAACAGAAGGCTTGTGTGCAGACCAAAATTTAGCTCCAATTTAGATTAATTGCATTACCGGTAATATGTTGTTCATTTTTTCAGTTCTATAACAAACACACCCATGGAAGTGGCGCCTGATGTAGGAGAGCCTTCTCACCAAATTGAGATGGTGGAGGCAGAAATAGAGTTTGTGCTGGAAGGGTCTGACTCCTGCAGTTCAGATATTTTTGAAGGGACTACATCTTCAAGTCCAGTGACTTCTGCTTCTACAAAAATCTCTACCAGCAGTTGAAAAAAAGGAAATGTGAAAGTGACAGTGATGTGTTAAGTAAATATTTAGAAAAGAAACAAAAAACTGAAAAGAAAACATATTAATAAGGGAGATATCATGAACGGTTGGTTGTCCAGGCTATGTACAGCGGATATAGCCCAAAATGTGTTGTACGTCGAGCAGATTCCTTATCTATATAAATAAAATCGTAACGACCGTGTGTCTGTACATTGACTATTTTGGAAAAATTTTCGTACATTTATCCGTTTCAAGTGTAATAATGACGACCTACATATTTTTAGCTTTCCCTGGATTTCCCTGGAAGTCCTCATTTTTTATCCCCCTCCCCCAAAGCAAGATTGAGGTACAATCTGCCAGACGAGCTAGAAATTTGAAATTTGGCAAAATAATATGTCTTATCTTGTAATCGACGGAAAGCTTACACGATTTTTAAATATATCATTTTTACTCCCGAAAATTATTGGAATATTGAGGCAATTTTAATGTTCGTGCAAACCTTTGTGTCGAAGTATTTCACGGATAAACGGTAAGTCGTATCACAAAACGGATGGCACAATCTCAGTACAGTTGAGAGTGATCTACAACTTTGGTCCTATGATGTTTCGTCGTATCTCTATTCCTTACGTATTGGATTTGTCTCTATTTTACAATTATACCTACATTTTGCTCTTTATACACGTATAAATCGTAGTTCAAATCACTTATACGAAAGGTAGAAACATTTAATTCTACACCGAACATTGTCCCATCCAGTATCCATACGTGAGACAAATTCTATGTTTGTAACTGTCATTTTAGTACCCAAAAGTAATGCACTGTTTCAAAATTTTACCCAAATTTCACCCTATTCAACGTTTCTAACTCAATTTTACCCATAAATAGATGAGACAGGAGAAAATATCTAAACACCAGCCGTTTAGAGCGGTTAACCAAGCTTCATACGCATACGATGCCTTAGCACACTTATAACTTGGTCTGAATATTATTGTTAGTGACGACACTTCCTCTCTAACGTCGGCCGCACATTGAAGACAGTGCAGTGCAGTGTAGCACAGCAGATATTACCCAACCTCTTCCCCCACTCAGATTATATCAATTTGCTGATGACATAGCAATACTGGCTCTAGGAACTAATAACCGATCCCTGCAATCCCGATTACAAACCTACTTAAATGAGCTCGAACAATGGCTGAATCTTTGGCACATCAAAATCAATGTAAGTAAAACACATTTTATAATTTTCCGCAATTGTAAACGTAGTTGGCGTCTACTAACCAAATTTACCTATCCTTACATGATCAGTCCATTACCGAAACCACCACTCTTACCTACCTAGGCATCACTTTTCAAAATAATTTAAAATGGAATATACACTTGGACCAGATTTACAAAAAGGCATCCCGCAACACAGATTATTAATACGTACAAAGCTTTTGTTCGGCCTGTTATCACGTACGCCTCCTTATCCTGGATCTCCGCCTCCCTTCTCCGATACCTCGACATATTAAAACTAGACCGTTACGCCATCCGACTGGCTTATCGCCTCAGACCAGAAACTAGACTCGAAGTAGTAAATAATCTTTATACATTCCCAACAATCCTTTCCCATCTACATTCTATTCGTCTTCGCTATTTACAGAATGCTGTCTCCCGCAGCTCATCTGAACCTTTAGAAGCAATTAGACTTTCTCCTCTCGCTACCGCCATCCTTTAAAACCAACCAACACCTCTTATCAAACACCTCTTTCCACCATCGACCTCAGCCCGCAACTAACGCTAAACGCACATAAAGTTATGGACCACTACAGATCGCACAATTCTGACTGAGGTTCTTATTCCGGCTATTTTTCCATTGCCACCTTACACATTTAGTGGAATTAAAGGCAATACCACCGCCATCTCTGATTACATTTGTGTTCAGTATATGTGTGACCTCTCAGAACTTATGACGACTTGGCTTTTTCACTTGGACAAGAATTGGTTAATACTATTATGTCATTGATTGTATGTTTAAATTCTGCTCTTGTTTATCATTTCATTCCATATTCTTTCTCTTCAAGAAAACAATTGTCGTATCGCTGATCAGGCACTCCCGCATGTCATAAGTCGTGAGTAAGCGGTTCGAAAATAAATTCGAACCGCGACCTCAGAATGCAGAAATAAAAGTAGATATAAGAAATTTTGAGTCTGAAAATGAAATAAAACTTAAGGCATCAAGATGAAATAATTATATGTGTAAGAAAATGAGATTGATATATACATTGGGAATTACTAAAGGAGATGCAGTTCTGAGCTTTCAGGCAGTGGTGAAATGTTTGAACAAACACAGGATATTGGTAATTCCTTATCACTGTATGTACATGGTCAAGGATGGCAGAGCGCGGCTTCCGAGGTTCGACCTTCTGGAACAATTGAGAAGGTTGAGAATTCCCTCAGGGAAGGGATGCTGCCAGCCAATGAGAATAAGACAAATCAGAAGTATACAGGGTTCAAAGTTTGGCTGAGCATAGCAACAGCGAAATACAGAATTAACTTAAGGGAGAGCACAGAGAGGCAATCAGTTAGTTGATAGCTCACAGTCAGAAGAGGTCATGGGCGCCCGCAAGGGGGGGCAAGGGGGGGGGGCACTTACCCCCCCCTGGAATTCTAAAGATCTTGATGTTCAATTGTTTAATATCATACTAGATTATTTCATAAACTGAAATTACCGACAGTCAGCTAGCATATGTTATAACTGGAAGTTTCTGTAAACAATTTAATGTTGCTGACGTTATATTGGTCTTTATATTCAAGAAAATTGTTAATGTGCCCCCCCCCCCCTGGAAAAGATCCTGCGGGCGCCCATGGAAGAGGTAGTTGGGAAGTTAAGCTGGAAGTCTGGTGGGGACAATAAGCCGATCAGGTCGCGAATAGAACTTTAGAAAAGTTCAACTCAGAATTACCAGCATTGGTAACAGGGATTGTAGGCGTTGTGCCAATAAGTTTAAATAGAGTGTTAGGGTAAAGGAACACACCAGCAAACTTATAATTCAGCTAAATCAAACGGGAAGTCATTAAGTATATATGCGACCAGGGAAACGTACAGGTATATTGATCGGCAATTGAAACATTTAAGCTTTACCGCTAGAAAGGACTTAAATTACAGGGAGAGTGGTAAAAGCTACTGACTGTTCATTATTACGGGGGAAGGTCTCTGGAGGAGCCCAGTTAATAGTCACTCAACAACTCGGAGAAACTCAAGGGAAATCATAATTCTGGAGGCTCAGAGGAGCCCACCATAGAGTCGATCAGGGAAACGAACTGTACGAGATTTGGACCACATAGTTGGGAAGAGGTGACCACGGAGCGGCAGGTTCCAGTAAACACCGTGAGGTCAACACTAGGGAGTCACAAGGACAGTAACACTAAGACTTTTCAGAGCTGCATCTCTTGGGGTATTGTGAAGGAAACCAGAAACCTGCGTGTGATAATTTGTGAAAGTGAAATTCAGGCTTGAAGAGAGAAGACGTCGTGGAAGACCTCATCCTCTCGGAAGATAAGTATTATCTAGTAATATCTGACTAATTAGGGAACCAAGGACTTAATAGCTAGACTAAATATTGTGTAGACTAGGAAGTTCCCTAAACTCAAGAATCAAGTAACATT
This sequence comes from Anabrus simplex, assembly GCF_040414725.1. Taxonomy (NCBI): domain Eukaryota; kingdom Metazoa; phylum Arthropoda; class Insecta; order Orthoptera; family Tettigoniidae; genus Anabrus; species Anabrus simplex. The sequence goes on along the minus strand of NC_090265.1, from coordinate 933,190,518 downwards.
CAGAGTTGTATATAATTGTATATAATTGTACAGTGAATTAATTTGGGCAATTCAATATATTAATTCTGGGCATTAAGCCACCTTAACTTGGTGTTATCATTGTAGAGTATAGTGCATTTTTAGAACCCTTTCCAGTCCCCCACTTGCCATATCCTTAGGATATGACACAATGTTTACTGTTCTTATGTTAAGTTTGTAGTGCTTCGTACTTCAAGAAACAGACTTTAATTTCTGATGATGTGTTCTACAAAAGAAGACTTTTTTTTTTACCTTCGTAAAACGTGTGCTATTAGCACACACTCATATAAAACATTTCACACCAATTTATTGTACATGTAATCGGCCATAGAGTCCCTTTGTTGGACTGGTGGCCCGCTCCCCTCACGGGGAGAATGAAACAACAGCGTAGGAACGTGGAACAGCAGCACAGGGAAATAGGTCTCTGTGCTAGGACCGCATACTGACGCCAGTCCAGGTATGGCTGTGGAAGAGTGATGGCAGGCGTTCTCTTCCGTGTGTCAGATTTGGGATCCGAATCCGATGATGAATGGTTTCAGCTCCATAATTTTAACTAATGGTCAGAAAATAAAAACTAGATTGAAAAGTAGCAATTTAAAGAGCAGGATTAGTCGTGGCGAGTTCGTGTTAATCAATGCAATTTCTGATACGGAATTTCAGAAATATTTCCGTTTTATCAGTATTTTCGTTTTATCAGATGACAGTTAGATGTGATTCACAATTTAATTGAAGTCGATATCAAATAAAATGGATGGTAATATCAATTCTGTGGAAGATTTAAATGTCAATCAATTGCGTGGCAGCAAATAGAAAGGAGCATTTCTGTTTTAATTCAGCTGCAGGGAGTGTGCACCGGCAACAACGCTCTGTTGAACGAAAACACTATTGATACATTTAGTAACAGAGCAAAACTCACTACTACTACTACTACTACCAGCGCAATGTTCTAAATTATTACTTTATAAAAGTTCTAATGTTTTTTATAACTTTAAACAAATTATACTTTGTATCACATATGGATAACTCCATTTAATTGATATATGCAACATTGTTAAATAAATGTTTAGTCCGTTGTCAGTATCAACAAATAGTTTATTTTTAGACTTTTTCTTCCCTATACTTACCTTTAGGGTAATAGATCTCACTGGCTATTTTTCTCCATATTTTGTCCTTCAATTCAGTTCTGACGTAACCTTCATGCGTAGTGTGATAAAGAACATGATACCAGTATTCCCTCATGACTTCAATTAAACACTCCATTTTTCGTTGCTGGCACACTGGCTTTGCGAAAGGAAATGTGTCCCTCGCACAAAGGAATCAGATCCTCTGCCTGCCCTCTGCCTTGCTGCACTTGCACTGTGTCCAACATGCGGTGCCCCATTCTTTTCCACGGCTTACTAATGTCTCGCCTAGCCTGCCCTGTGCTATGCTGCCCTGCGCTGACGTCAATGCTACATTGGAGAAGTAGCTCTTCAACGTGTTTGAAAGTATATTTTACAATACAATGATACTCATTTTTGATACATAGTAAAATTTAATATTTCTAACAGTGGCCTTCTTAAAATGTGTCAGATAATCTACTGGATATTTCTAAAGCGAAAGTCTACATATTTAAAACGGACATTTTAAGGGAATTACTTATACTAAAATTACAATAAGTAGCTGTACTCGACAGTTAGATCGAAATCATTGCGGCAGGACCTGAAGGTTTATGCCGAATCTGAACTAGGGGGATGTGACATATTATTTCAAAAATCCCACATGCATTGGCTGGGATGCAAATGCCATCAAATAAATCATATTTTGAGCCGATGGCCTCGATTGTTCGTACCATAAAACAACAACAATCAAAACTATGATCATAACCTTGATAAGCATTTTATGGCGTTAATATAATGACTGACAAATTGAGGTGCAATACATACCCCTGTTTATATCTTCTTGATTAGGAATATGTACAGTCACTCAAAAATAATGAACACATGTTATAAGTTCCTCGCAGGTATTCTCAGAAACAATTGAACCTATAGATGTATTAATTATTGTGGGTATTCTCATAGTTTGTATCTACATGAGAAGTGAACTATATTTTGACAATAAGTACAATTAAGTCTGGTAAAATATTAAATGTGAGGAACATACAACACCATGTGATCATTCTTTTTTTCACGACTATTCAATAAAGAAAACCGAAATGAAATAATGTTTTCCAAACACATCTAAATTTCTAGGAAGAATCTTGCCTTTATCTTTGTATACGTCTTCTACGTTTCTGTCCAGTAGCCCTTATGGCGTAGAATACGTGTATAGTTTCGGAGCCGTACCTGGACCAGTGAGTGTTACAAAAACATGGAAGTTTCAAAGTCAAAGTAATTTAAGAATGACACATACGATGAGCGTTTTATATCTCATTTTGAAAAGGAAGGACCTGTTTACCTAGCAACCAGTCTGTAACTTCGATATGATGTCAACTGCGCCACCATCTGGAGGTAGCCTACTAAAACCACCATGCCACAAAGCTAACAATTAGTGTAGCTCTGGACTTAGTTAACATTTCAGAACAGTATGGTGTGAAAAATTAGGAATTTTTTTCTCTCAAAATGTCACTATATATGTATAATAAATACCTTCAGAGGTTTTTTTTAATTTTTACAAGTTACTTTACGTCGCACCGACACAGATAGGTCTTATGACATCGGAGGGATAGAAATGGGCTAGGAGTGGGAAGGAAGCGTCCATGATATTAATTAAGGTACAGTCCCAGAACTTGCCTGCTGTGAAAATGGGAAGCCACGAAAAACCATCTTCAAGGCTGCCGACAGTGAGTTTCAAACCCACTATCTCCCGAATTCAAGGTACATCTGCGAGCCATTAACCACACGGCCAACTCGCTCGGTATTTCATAGCCATCAAATAAGTTTCCAAGGGGATAGATCAGCTTGTAGTATTTCTAAAAAGTCTAAAATGCCAGTGCCGACAATCAAAAGACTTATTGACAGAGTCTCAAAGTTAAGGCGACCGAGAGTCGTGAGGAAAGTTTCGCGTGAACCCCAGTCCAGCACATCTACTGTCACAGTGGTAGATAAATGTCAAACTCATACTAACTAGATACTTCAGTTCGGAAACACCTGCCACGCGGTGCTTATTATAGGTCAGAACTTGCAGCCAGAACCTCGACGCAGCCCAGTTTGCATTTTTCTTTCTAACTCTGCAATAGTTATCAAGCTCACTTCTACGTGTCAAGTTTGCATCTTGACTAGAAAACAAAAGTTTACTTATCTTTTAAGTAAGAAGTTATAGAATCACACCATAGATGTCAGACTTCGGTAATAGTCAGCTGGCACAGCTTGTGGTTGAATAATTAAACAGAGAATAAAGACTACCAATCACGTATTTAGCGTGTAGGCCTTTCGCCGACTGGCAACACTGATTGATCGCTGTTGAAAAGGACTATTGTCTCGGAAGTTAATCCATAAGCTATACGTCAGAGCATGTCAAAGGTGTCATGTTAGGGGAGCGGCAAGATCTGAAGTTCTATGTCTGTCGAACGATATCAAGGAAAGATGTCAGTCACTTTAGTAATAAAACTGATCACAAGGGGATAGTCCTCTTTTAATTAAACCATGTCCTATTGGAGTTGAAATACGTGAATGTCTGAGTTCTCTCAACTTCTATCATTACCGCTTTTCTGTCAAGAACCCCAGAAACTGTAGTTAACCCACCCGTCGGCACATGTTTTATAGCCATTAACGCCTTGGCTTACTATGCTGTCAGATGGCTTGCATATACTGTAGTGTCATGTGGTCAACATGACGATATCCGTAAGTCTCCAGTGCCTGTCGTATCAGATAACACGTCCGTTGGTCTCACGAGCCAGAGTAAACCCCGCTCAGGCCCTCAGTCCAGAACTAAAATCCTTGTACTGGCCAGGAATTAAATCCCGCGCCTTCGGGTTACAGACAGGCACGCAAATCTAATGTCGCAGACTAAATATTTCTGAAACACCAAACTACATATACTATGCTGCAGAACAATACCGTAGGTACAATTTGGTTCTATAGCAGAAATATTGGTTGCGGGTGTGTAAGTTCAAGAAAACGCTGTATAATAAAAGTTAGAAGTCCCATAAAAGAATCTAAACTCCTCAAAGAACGAAGCGCAATAAGGGAAAAAAATCCAATGTTTTCACGAAATATGGAAAAGGGAAATTTTAGTACATGGAGAAGTTAGCCATGAGATTGCTTAATTTCACGTATACACATGAACGGCAAACAAGGATAAATCACCCTTTCCGTTATCGGACATAAGAGTGGTAATCCCGGAAACTCCTGAGGATAAATGAAACCGTTCACTGTCGACATATAAGGAGTCCGTTTAACGTGAAGTTCCTGCATACATGTCGTAGATACTCACGTGATTCATTGTTATATAACATTTATCCTCAAACCGGAAACTAGTTGATACCATTAGTAACGCTACTGTCACATCATACATGACCCCCTTCAAATTGAACTGGAGACCTTAGTTTTGCGACATTCAAAAATTTGGTACATACATTTTTAACAAAGAATCAATCTATTTATTGACATATTTAAAATGAACAGTGGATAATAATTATGGTACAAGTTCATTTTTAAAATGCACTTTTTACGGGGTTTTCGCGAATTACATTTGGACCGGATATGTTTTCCAAAATGTTCTTGTTTCCATTTCTTAGAGCGCTTCAAAACACGCGTTTTGATATATTCACCATTTCCCTGCCTTTAATACTTCAGCCACAATTGAGTGAAATAGCTTAACTTTGAGTTTTTGCTAAAGTGGGGCCCTATACTGCACCCATAAGCGAATTTGGCCTAATTTAATTCACAATTAAATTGAATATTTCACATATGAGATACCACAGTGAGGCTGTGAAACTAGCAGTCACAAAGGAACTTTCTGGCGCCAGTCAGACGGCGAGAGAATCCATGAAACTCTTCTCTTGGCACGACCAAATTGTAAACCAGCCTTCCAATAAATTTTATGACACCGCCTGGGAGTGGCGACTTGGTGTTCGTTCTCACCAGAAAAGCACGCGTTGAAGCCTGACCTACTTCGCTAGGACAATAGGGGGCCAACGACTATAACCGCCAATCCTTGGGAGGAAGCGGATGCACCCACGTTTGGAAGGGCGCGAAAGTCTCAGCCAATCAGAATATTCTAAATTTGAATGAGCCGTCAGACCGGGAAATCTACAATCAGTATCTCGCGATCTGAAGCCCGATGTGGTAGTGAAAAACAGTGTCCTGACTTCTTTATAATATTTGGTGAATTATCAGTACCAATCTGTGGTTAATTAGTGCCTAATTATTAAAATTCAACTTCACACGGAGGAGTAATAGGATCTAGAGGAAGGAACTGTCATGGCAGGATGAGGCCATCCACCGGAAGAAAATAACACCAGTGACGCGCGCAGTCGTGTGGATTATCCTATGATCATTTCCCGCGGCGCAATATCACATGTGAGTCGGACAAAATTTAGGAAGTTTTGCATATAAATTTTGAAAACCATAACCTACGGATGTACGAGAAAGCGCTCCCGAGGACTAGATTATTACGCCACATCCCTTCCACGGAACTATTTTCCAGGTGGTGGGAGGAATTTCTACAAAACCCAGCGACCACAGGGTCGAGCTCTCAGTGTTTCGAGCTCTCAGTCGTTCTGAATTCTCAGTCGTTTTGAATTCTCAGTCGTTCTGAATTCTCAGTCGTTCCGAATTCTCAGTCGTTCAGTATTCTCAGTGTTTTGAGTCATTCTCAGTGTCTTCAGAGTTCTCAGTTTTCAGTTATTGTCTTGAGTACTTTTAGTGTTACTTCAGTATTCTCAGTGAATTTACGTTTGACAGAGTGACAGAGTGTATCAGCAAATACATTTAGTCAGCTTTATTTTGGCTGGTAAGAAAGCGATTAGACACTTGTAGGCATTTTTAGAAAGCCTTGTATTATTTACTTGGGAGAATAGCATTTCAGAAAATGAACATTTTCACAGACCTTTACTGTAAATTCAGGGAGAGTAGGCAAGAATTACACTTTCAACTCAAATGAACTCACATTACTAGTCGAGGGAAACAAGTCCATGTTTTTCAGCATATTTACATAAAAACATTTCTAACCAGCGGGGAGTGTTACATGTGAGATCAGTATAAAATTTTCTCCACAACATAAACTGTATTTTAGCTTGTTTCTACCATTCTACAAACTGTTTGGCAAGCGAGATGTTTACGGGGAGAAACCAGTAAAGACAGACAGGAAGGTGATTGACTTTCTTCAATGGAGACCGCAATAGTCAACCTTGAGGAGACAGTTATGTCCCAGTAGGGTGAATGTACTGTAAGCTGTAGTGTAAACAGAGCTGAGGGATCGGCGAGCAGGCCAGCAGGTGTTTTGCAGGTAGATAGCGAGGCAACCATCCTTCTACACCAGGCAGGAGTCTGCAGTGGCATTTTCTAACTTTCACTGGAGTGAGAGAAATACGAGTGTTTTATGCTAATATAAACGTGTGTCACGGCATGGCAAGAATGTGTCAAATTTGCGTGTGTAATAATCTGGGATACCACATCAGCTTGAAGATGGAATTCTAATTTCCACGATGACCGGGGCCGGTGGGTGAACCGACCTGCCTCCACCATCAAGGTATGAGCATCATTTAATAATGTAAATAAATATGTAGGACCGTGGCAAAAATCGATGATCAATGTAGTTTAGAGTACTAGGTAGGGTTGTAAATAATTCACAGTTTATAATAATAATAATAATAATAATAATAATAATAATAATAATAATAATAATAATAATGTTTATGTTGCACTTTCAGATAGGCTTATTTTGTGCACTTTGTTTTAGGAGATGTTTGTTTGCGTGTTTTATGGTTGATTTTGTAGTATGTCGCTTTGACAGTCAGTTAGCTTTGATATTTGATCTACGAGTGTAATGTCAGTTTATTATTATTATTCATCATGATTTTAGATCGGTGGTTTTGAGTCGATTTTGTTGGAGTTTTTGATCTTATAGACGCCGTCGCGATGATTTCTATGTTTATTTTGCTATTTTTGCGCATTTCAGCTTGTTTTATGTTGCGGAATCATCCTTCTGATGTCCGGTTTTGATTGGACTTATCCCGCGTATTTTGCGACGATTTTTGGTAGACGCGGATATTTATTTTCTGTGTAGTTGGGGTGACGCATGTTTCAACATTTGTGTTTTGAGAGGCAATCTCGTCATTCTTTGTTTTGATAGAAACGGTGAGCGCCATTGATGAGTCAGCTCTGTGATTTTTGTGATGTGTTAACAGTGAATGATCGAGAGATCGAGCTAGATGATTAATATCCCTGATGATCTACGTTGATGATGGAAATATGATATTGGGACCATGTCTTGAATTGTTGTGAGAAGCCGTAATGTGCACGACGGATATTTGCCCGCCGGATGCGAGCGAGGCTGTGTTGTGAGAATAATGTATAATAATGACGTCGAGAATTAATGACTAAATAGAATTGCGAAATGAAGAATTTAACCACGTATGTTAAATGTGTTACGACATGGGTTATGATACTACAGGCAGGAGCCTGTATTTGTTTAAATAATTCCAGGGAAAGTAGATGCTCGATAATAATGCTAGCCAGTGTACAATGTGAACAGAGCGACGAATCAATGTGTTTTGAATAGTTATGTAGAGTCACGGATGACGTGAAGTAACAGTAATTTGTCCATCAAAGTTTAATAATATCATGTCCAGACATTTATCGTCTGAGATGTGAGATTGCCGTCAAATTCACAATATTTATATTTTGCTACTCGCAGCGGGGTATGTTTTTCTGGTGACTCCGAGTTTGTTTTGCGCTTTCTATCCTTTTAATTTCCAGTAGGCCGCGATGGTGGGATCCAGTTTGCTTATTTGTTTTCTTTTCTGTTTGTACTGTTTATTTGTAGGACGCAAGCGTATGTGAATTATTTATATTTTGTTGTGATGTAAATAGATAAGTGTAGCTAGGCTAGTTTTTTTTTGATCTCTGTATTTTTTGTCGGAGCAGTGTTTCTCCGTTAATTAATGTAATGATGTAAATACCATTTCAGATGTTAGGTTTATTGGATCATCGATTATGTCACAGTCGAAATGGTAGTGGTATGCTCATACCAGGCATCTAAGTAATTACCAAACTTTCTTTTAAAATCCACTACATTTTTATTTTGAAATGAAGCGATCTTTAAATAAACCAATTGTATAAAACTGCCGCAATAAATGGTAAATAAGATGGCATCTGCCTCCATCTAGTGGTGATACCACAAATATGAATTAATAATAAAATGCAGTTAGCGGCAAAGTCAATAGAAATTTTAATGTACAAGGATCGCTATCATTTGATAATGTTAACATCAGGCATTTGGCCTAAATTTCTGTTTATTTTAAGAAGTCCAGTCTATCACAGACATGCAAATGAAGTTTAAAATTTAGATGAGTGGTTGGATACACTCAGAGTGATGTTTCGATAATTAATTTGGTTTAATCATGAAGTTTTGTATAAGACAATGGTTATGTCGGAAAGGAAGTGTGATGTTCATGGTTGTTCTGTTTTCTTCGAATTTATTCCTTAAGTAATACACTCGCTTAGTGCAGTCCATGATTATTTAAATTTGGGTATTTTACCAAATGAGCAACAGGTGTTAAACATTTTATAACTCCTATAAGTCAGTGGTTTGATGGCATAACAGAATTTAATTTTACTTTATTGTGAGTCAACTATTTTAAATTTATTTGGGAGATATCTTTCTCCGTAATGTAATTCTGCATTTCAAGAAGGTGGTCTTTCTGACCAGAGTTTTAAACTGAGTCATTTTATTTAACTTGAAGACAGTGTCAACAGAGTCTGGTATATTTTAATTAAGGTGTTTTGACCTTCAGTCAGTTTACTTAGGCAGTTTATGATTGTTTGCAAGGCAGATCCTTACTCTTTAATATTTTATTAGTCACTGTTATTTCATTTGTTTACATTTTTTTCACTAGTTCAATTTACGTTCAATTTTCGCACTTTGCTTTTATTTAATAAATTAGTCTTTTATTTAAATTTTAATTCAGTCTTGGGTACCGTCATTTTAGTTAGTTTACCCCCTTTCTTTTCATTCCCTCACTCCTTAATCAGCGGGTGGCCTCTCCGGGGATAACGGACGGGCACGACTGAGGAAGAAGAGTCTACATGCAGCGGTGAGTATATTTACATGTCATTTATTACAGGAGCAGCCGGCGCACAGAAGAAAGAAGAGATCACCGCAGTTGTTGCCTTGAAAAGGGCACAATACTCTGTCATCTAAGAAACATTTTCAATGTTAAAAGTGCAGCATGAGGTCTACACACTTCCCAGCTATGAAGTATTTATTTATAATTTGAATAAGGAATGACATATCATGAAACATAAAGGTGTGCACAACATGTGCAGGTTCAATTTCCGCTTTGTTAAGTGCCTTTCAAAATGAACATTGTATCCACCAATACATTAATAAGAATTTTCTCTCAGTTATTGACTGCCCTAACTCGTTCTATATGTTAACAAATGGTTTCAGGATATTTGAGTGATTCCCATTTGACATTTAAAACTTCTGGGGGAGACTTTCTCTTTAACTACTTGACCTTGTCGATAATGGAATACTAAGCTACTCGTTCCACAGAGGCTGAAAGGGGGAAATCATTTCCTAGATTCCCTCTCGTTTAAAGCTTTAAAAGTTACATGCGAGGCTTTTATGTAAATCCATTAAAAGTTACTTGCGCTTTGCTCGTATCAACTGTTCTTCCCGCGGAACCAAAGTATATCCGTGTGACCTATAGACAGGGTAATTACCAAAGAGCAATCTACACGGAGATTAGAAAAATGTCACTGATTTAATTAAACGGCTAATGCACTCATCCCACAAGAATCTATTCCTGCTACGTGCAGAGCTACTAAAAGGAAATTATTTCTCCTAATAGCCGAGAAACACGAGAAACCTCAGTCTTCGGTTCCTAATACGTCAGAGGATGATTATCTACTCTCATATTGTTAATAATTAACTGTGTGTATTTTTAACGCATAGCTCTTTGAATAGTCAGTAGTCAGAGAGCCCCGGGATCGATTCCCCGCCGAGTTCTGCATTTTCGTCGCGTATGGTTAATTCCTGCTGCTCTAAGGCTTAGTGTTTCAGTTTATTAATACACACATCTTCAGGTACATTCATACAACGCGCAAGAATAGCGATCACCACAAAAACACGCACATAAGGCATCAGCAAAGGCATCTGCCCTAAAACTGGTCATAATCCACAATTAAACCCAACTAAATAGGGATGTTTTTATATTCATGTCAGATATCTTAGGCTCTTTGAAATTATTTTAAATTCAAAATTATTTTAATTTTCTTTGATAGCAGCTAAAGATGTAACCTTTAATCCTCGCTTTCAGGTAAATCCTCAACTGCGAGGGAACTATGTAAATAATCATAAATGACCCTTATTAAATCGTACTGGATGATGTAGTGTTGCAAAAGCCACTTATGAGTCATTTCTAAAAATCTAAAACCTTTTCTGTTTTTCATTTTGGCTAAAAATTCGTAAATTTCAAAATGATGTGGACGCATGGTCATTTACAAAAAGAACAATTATCCTTAACGTAAGATTGCACTGTGTACCGTCTAACAAGACTCATTTCTTCCCAGAACTTAGCATTATTGTGTGTTATATTTAATCATATCTTTTATGGCTTTTATTTTCACTTAATATCAACAGCCTGTACAATAATTTTGGTCGTTAATTTTGTGTCTTATTTCTACCTAACATGACTTTCACATTTTGTAAAATTGACGACCCCTCCAGTTTATTTGATAATTTATCGGTGTCGACCAACGAAAAGGACCAAATTGTTATATTAATTCAAAGTAGATGAAACTGAAAATTATGGCTTTTAATCAAACTGCTTAACGTCCACTGTGTTGTGACGACACTTTGTTCTTACACCCTGCGATTCTCCTTGGAATCCCCCACGATCTCTAGGTATCAAAAAGTAATCTATGTTCTTGATGCTTTTTCCAGTATATATTACAGGTGAATTATTAAGAGGTTCCGACTCGTTGGCTGAATGGTCAGCATACTGGCCTTCGGTTCCGAGGGTCCCGGGTTCGATTCTCGGCCGGTTCGGGGATTGTAACCTTAATTGGTTAATTCCAGTGGCCCGGGGGCTGGGTGTTTATGCTGTCCCCAACACCTCTGCTACTCACACACCTCACATAACACTATCCTCCACCACAATACCACGCATTTACTTACACATGGCAGATGCCGCCCACCCTCATCGGAGTGTGTGCCTTACAAGGGCTGTACTCGGCTAGAAATAGCCACACGAAATTATTATTTATATATATATTAACAGGTTGTATGAAAATTAACGATATTCAATGTAAGACGACTTTATTGTCGTTGAGCATTTATCTCGAAGGCTGGTTTGATCCTCAACAGCTCCACCATGTTCATAGAAGAGCCATAATAGAGAAATGGTGACTGAGGTAGCTATGGTGAAATCTAGGAAGAATGTAAACAAATTTCCCTGGCAAATCCATCAGCAGATGGAGTTCCTCTTTGCTACACATAACTGGAGTGTTAATTCGTGAGATCTGGATATAGGAATAAATTATGCTTAGAATGAATCAGCGTGCCACCGAACGAGGATGGAATAGATGGAGATCCTCTTTGCTACACATAACTGGAGTGTTAATTCGTGAGATCTGGAAATAGGAATAAATTATGCTTAGAATGAATATTTCATTGGAGGTCAACATATTTTAAATTCAGTTGATAAATTTGAATAACAACTATAGGGGTATAAATCTCCTTAAGTCGACATACAAGGTCTTCTCAAAAGTAATACTGAACATATTACAACAGAGGAAATAATTATGGTTACCCGAGCTGATTTTATGCCAGACCGATGTACGTTTGATCCAGTCCTCGTCATATTTCAAATTGTTTGGAGTTCCAAAAAGGTGTCTGCATCTCTTTGTTGATCTTACCAAGGCCTATGGCAGCATTGCATGAGAAGAAACATGAAAAGCTATGAAACAGATCATGTACTAAAAATGCGATGTACGATAAAAATTGCAAAATAATTTCAGTGGCACATTTTATTTCAAAAGTGGTGTCAGACAAGGAGGTGTTCTTGGAAGTACATTAAAGAAAGTTCAAAGCCTGATTGTGGTGTCACGTTAGATGCAAATTTCAATATCATATGCAGATGACATACCATTACTGACAATAAAAATATCTGACGGATAGACTGTTTAATGAAACCAACTGCAGGGTTAACGAGCCAAAAATATGCAAATCATTAGGACAGGTAGAACATAACCAATGATCTCGGAATACAAAATTCTTAGTTGGTATGGAAATAACAGGGTGTAAGTAGGAAGAATAAAACATTAAAATTAAAAGGAAAAATGCCGTTAAAAAGGTATTAACTTCAGAACTGATGTCCAGAAACACAAATATTAGGATATAAAGAACAATTATCTTACCAATGCTCCTCTATGGCTCTGAAAATTGGGTCTTAACCACGGTAAGCTACGGATCACTCATTGCGTTTGAAATTGTAATTCTCGGGAAAATATTAGGCCCTTTAAAAGAAAAACACCAATATACTAAGCATAAATCAGCATATACGAATGGCTCACAGTGACTCATATAACTGTCATAATCAGGAACACCCTCCCCTCTCCATGGCGCAACAGCCCCGAAGGACCATGGCCTACCAAACGACCGCCACTCAGCTTAAAGGCCCACGGATTACGAGGTGTGGTGTGGTCAGCACGACGAATCCTCTCGGCCGTTATTCTTGACTTTCTAGACCGGGGCCGTTACCTCACCGTCAGATAGCTCCTCAATTTTAATCACGTGGGCTGAGTGGACCTCGAACCAGCCCTCAGATGCAGGTAAAAATCCCTGACCTGGTCGGAAATCGAACCCGGGGCCTCCGGGTAAGAGTCACGCACGCTACACCTACACCGCGGAGCCGGCTAATCCGGAACAGGTGTTTGGATATATTCTGCGAAATGATGGCCTACTATACCAAGCCTTCATTGGACGGTCAGCTGGAAAGAGACCTCTGGGTAGATTGAGACTCAGCTGGAGAGATCAAGCCGTACAGAATCTTCTTGGTGGCAATGGGGGGAACAAAACTGAGAAAGCAGAAAGTAGCAAAGATGTACAATAACTTTGTTCGTCAATAAGGGACACTTCTCCAATAACCTTCATGGTTATCATCTGATTTGGTTATGTACGAAACATGCCGATATGTAAGAAGGAAGGACATAATGTGAATGATGCCTAATTTCAAGCATCTGATACGACCCGCAACCCCGTCTCAGCCATCCTTCGACATAACACAGGTGTGCATTGACATGGATAGGACGTCAAGAGCAACGTCCGGAGAGGCAGCAGGAAACAGCGATTCATGTTATCACACTTTAAGACTTTCCTGTAAAATATATCTGATGCCAGTCTTATAGACTCTTAATACGATATCGGAAACATTGTCATCGTGCATCCATGCTGGTTTTTGGAAAGCCTGTTGTGAGAAATGAGACAGGACTTCCGCGTCTGGAATCCAACGCAGTTTACTACATTTGAAACTAGGAAGTATACTAATTGTCCCCTACGCTGGTGGTCTGATAGAATATAAATTTTGGGGGTGTCATGGCATATCATGTGGCAAGGACACTTTTAAAAATCGCTCTGGCGCATTCTGAATACAGTAGGTCTAGTATACAAACTCTCAAAATGTTAACGTCACTTAATAAGTGATAGCGTTATTTTCAGGACTTCTACAGGGCGTATAAATCCGACAAAACACTGAAGGGTTAAACTCACTCTTTTCATACTTCCCGTCTTGGATACTTCTAAAAAAATATTGATATCTCGTTAACTGAGCATTGAAATGGCATGTGACTTTAAGTGCCTGGAGTGTCCGAGGAAAAGTTCAGCTCACCAGATGCAGGTCTTTTGATTGGACTCCCATAGGCAACCTGCGCGTCGTGATGAGGATGAAATTATGATAAAGACGACACACACACACAGCCCCCGTGCCAGCGGAATTAACCATAATTAACCAATATTATGGTTATTATTTCCTAACCAGCCAGGAATCAAACCCGGGACCTCTATGATCAAAACCCAGCACGCTAATTTCTAGCCCGACAGCTGAGCATTGATGTTGCGTGATAGTAATGCGGAAGGTGAGCTCGGTGGAGTAAAGTACGAAATGGATCCAGTCTGTCCTGTTGAAGTGCCCTCCATTGTAAACGAGAGTGCATTAAACAAATGGACTTTGTTATCAGCTGCATCTTCTTTTCGTGGAAGTCACGTTCACGCTTTCCCTGAATTTGGCAGGATATTCATTGTCATTGCATGCAACATATAGAGAGGCTGATACCTTAAAAATTACAGAACTTTAAAATTATCAGGTATTAGTTACTTTCACTCAGAGGAAAATTAGGAGTACATTATTTTATGAAAAATCCATCAGATTCTTTAAGAAAATGCTTCAGTCATTCAGACTGTTTGACCTCTATAAAAATGAGAAACGATATTTGGTTTGTACGAAATCTCCTCCATATAACTTTCAATAATAATGTAGTGATACGAATAAATCTCAGCCTTATGGTCTAGGAGTAGCGAGCCCATCTTTTACCACGCGGACCCGAGACTGAATCCCAGCCAGTTCAAGGATATTTACCTGGATCTGAGGGCTGGTTCAAGTTCCACTCAGCCTACGAGAGAACAGTTGGTGGGGAGGGGGAGGGGGAGTGACATCTGAAAGGAAGCCTATGGTCTTATCTAGAAAGCAAGGAATAATGGCCGAGAGGATTTGTTAGGCTTACCACGCATCGTACCGTAATCTGCAGGCCTTCGGCTTGAGCAGCGGTCGCTTAGTGGACCCATCAGTGCTGTATCCCCATGGGATAAGTCCTGTTCATGATAACTGATTTAGCTGTGATAGCAAGCACAAAATGAAATTATGAACCCTGTTCCGATCCAGTCAATGACAACAGAAAGCATCTCAAGACTTGACAGCATTAAATGTTATGTTAAGTGCTATAATTGGAAGAAAATATACATTTTAATCTCTCCTGAAAGTATTGATCTTACAATCTTTCTGTTATCGTTAATTCATTTTACTGGTTAAGTGTAACTTCCCTCAACAACCTCATGATTTAACCACATGAAGTCTGACTGATAGCCGTTGTCATTTGGTCTCTAATTTGTGTGAACCGTAACCTGAGATAGATGGTCTGAAAGTGAAGGTTCATTATGCCAGCAGTTTCCTGGACTAAATACAAAATTAACTCGAGGTTGAACGTAGCTCGTAAAATGAACCGAGAAAGGCGTTATGAGCATTAATCAACTTTTTTAACATGACTTTTCAGTCCTATCGCGGTGAGTGTCGGGTTCGGAATTACATTAAATGTTTTCTGAACCAACTGAACTAGGAAGACGAACAAATATAAAACGGGTAACCTAGCTGCTTGACTCATTAATTTTCTACAGTCAAAGTTGCGGAATTAAATTCCAGTACAATGAACTCTCAATAAAGAGAGCTTTGATATAAGAGATCCGTGTCAGTAGATTAACTGTCACGATAAGTAACCATTTTATGAGCACAATTCCTGCATCCGCTGTCTCTTTCATTAAAGAGACGTGAAACACAGGCCCTTATTATTTAATCCCCCCTGATTTGTATCCATCGTTGAGGGTTATTTTTCGTAATTACACTAGTAATGCCAGCAAGTGGAGATGAATGGCTACAGAAGAAACAGAGTTACCGCTACTAAAACAAAAATGGTAGTTAGTATGTGTAGTTTATTGTTAGGGGCTTTATGGCATTGTAGGCATCGTATTTTGTTTCCTCCTAATTTCTATCCCATTTTTTTCAGAGATCTTTCCCCCACAATTCTCTTCTCATTTCGATAGTTATCTTCATTATCTTCCTGAGCAATGGTGGCTGCTGACTCGTGGTTTTTGGCTTATAAAAGCCATAAGGACGACAACAACCACCACCATAGTCGGTTAGCTCGTTACCATGTCGACTAAAAATATTCTAACGTCAGCGGTCTCAACCTACTTTTGACTTTTGTAAGTAACAACGGAGTATATGGCAAAAATTTTAAAAATACAGACAAAATAATGTTGCTTATATAGATTACACGCTGAACGAATGAGTGCATAATGTAAAAACATCCCTACCGTAATGTGATTCTATGCTATCTGATACTAAAAAGAATGTGGAATACATCGATGGACTTATAAGCAATGAAAATATAAATTTGTGAATATCACCATTATTTTATGTTAGATGAATTTTTAAAATATTTGCAGACTGCCACTAGGACAAACAGTACCATAATCAATATGCATTACTTCACGACAGTTTAAAAAAGAGGAATTTAAGTTAAATTAAAACAGAGTGAGTAACTTCAAGGTGGCTGTTAAGGTCCAAGGGCGTGGTTTCTGAAGATTGGCGGCTGTCACGATTGAGTGGCGTAGGTAAATACTTTGTCTAAATCTTTTCAAGAAGACCACTAGTAGTCTGGGAATGGTCCCTCGAGCACCAATCATGAGCCTAGTGACGCTGATAGGCTCAAGCCTGTATTTGTCTTTGTAGTAAGCTAATGTGGTTTGAGAGATTCAACTTTTTTTTTAAGGTCAGCTTCCTGGTGTTTGCATGTCCAAAAAATGCCCAATATATAAGACACTGGAAATTAAATTTTCTATTAAAAATTATACATACTCTTAGATAGAAGTAAAACTGTGTTTGTGAAATATTTCAAATTCGTGAGAAATCTAATAATCGTGAATATCTCCCTTATTACTTCTCGCACGATAAGAATGAATGAAAATATAAAAGATCGGAAATTATATTTTGCATAACTTTTATTATTATTATTATTATTACACTTTTCCATATAATTAGACGGAGACAACTGCTGTTTCCTATTTAGGCTCCGTTACATTGTTTCGCCACTGCACACTAGTGAAATAATACATAAGCCTAGAAGACATACCGGCTACCCCTGAACTTAGATATTGAGTTTCCAGCTTTCTTATGTTAAAAAGGACAGAAAAATGTAACTCAACCTATTGTTTACTTTCGTAAGTATAATCGAATGTAACAACGAAAGATGTGGCAAAAGTATGAAATAGACAAAATAATTTTGTATTATATAGATTATAGATTGCCTGCCTCTATGGTGTTGGGGTTAGTGTGATTAGCCGCCACCCCTCAAGGCCTGGGTTCGATTCGCTGCTCTGCCAAGAAATTTGAAAAGTGGTACGAGGGTTGGAATGGGGTCCACTCCGCTCGGGAGGTCAACTGAGTAGAGGGATTTCGATTCCCTTCTCAGCCATCCTCCAAGTGGTTTTCCGTGGTTTTTCACTTCTCCTCCAGGCAAATGCCGGGGTGGTGCCTAACTTAAGGCCACGGTCGATTTCTTCCCTCTTCCTTGCCGCTCCCTTCGAATCTTTCTATCCCCCGACAAGGTCCATGTTCAGCATAGCAGGTGAGGCCACCTGGGCGAGGTACTGTTCCTCTTTCCCAGTTGCCCCCCCCCCTCCCTGATCCAAAATCTCACGCTCCAAGACACTGCCCTCGAGGCGGTAGAGGTGGGAGGTTGCCGGACAATTGCGGTCACGGACATTTGCGGTCGCCGGACATTTGCGGTCACTGAGATAACCTTGTGCCCACTCACAGAAATTCCCCAGTTGTCACAGGACATTTGCGGTCACTGCAACAGGGGTTGGGCCTCATTAGATTAATCTCGGGGTATCCCCGCTAACCTGCCTGAGCACCTGCTCGCTCCTTGCAGATCAACATTTTTCTTACGTGGGCATTATTTAGAGATTGATAAATGAAGGACTGGTGCGAAATAGAACAGTGTCTTTTACCTTGACCTACCTTTAATTATTCCACGATAAGTAAATAGGAAAATTATTTTTTAGAATTAGCCCTTGATGAAATGAAATGTCGTATGGCTTTCGGTGCCGGGATATCCCAGGACGGGTTCGGCTCGCCAGGTGCAGGTCTTTCTATTCGACGCCATGTAGGCGACCTGCGCGTCGTGATGAGGATGAAATGATGATGAAGACAACACATACACCCAGCCCCCGTGCCAGTAGAATTAACCAATTAAGGTTAAAATCCCCGGCCCGGCCGGGAATCGAACCCAGAACCCTCTGAACCGAAGGCCAGTACGCTGACCGTTCAGCCAACGAGTCGGACAGCCCTTGATGTTTTTATATGAAAATTTACTTTGTGGTGTGTTAGAGTTTAAATATGAAATATGCGAGATTGTACATCTGCGTGACTGTTTATATCGTGGTAGCCACGGGAGCTTTCCATGATGGTGGTGATTACTGTTTTTGTGAGAAAGTAGAACGGTGCCACCATCCCCCTCAAAACTAACCAGAAAACAATTCGAATTGTGAGAAAGTAGAACGGTGCCACAATCTCCCTCAAAACTAACCAGAAAACGATTCGAATAGGTTCGACTCTCTTTTAGGGAAAAGGAAGGGAAAGGCCACGGTGGACGTGAAAATGTAAGACTGCCTGGGCTTGGCAAACATTGTACCGTGGGGGTTGGAAGAGAACAAGAGTTGACCAAAAAGGCCGGATAGGAAATATAATGGAATATATTTATTTATCATCTACAGAATTATATGTTCCCAACAACATGACATGACTTGTTCTTCTCCTTCAGACACACCCAGGTGAAGATTTCATGTTGACTTTTCCTATACTTTCTGTACATATAAGCATTTGCCTTATCAGTAACTGTCATATCCATTACAGTACACAACAGAAAATACTTACACCAGGAAGTTTCGATATAGAATTGTGTTTGTGTCTGAAGGGATCAGTCTCTAAATAATGCCTGCGAGAGAAAAGTGTTGATCTGCAAGGAGCGAGCAGGAACGGAGGCAGGTTAGCGGGGATACCCAAGATTAAGCTTATGAGGCCCACCCCATGCTGCAGTGACCGCAAATGTCCTATGACAACTGGGATATTTCTGAGTGGACACAAGTTTGTCTCAGTGACCGCAAATGTCCTATGACAACTGGGATATTTCTGAGTGGACACAAGTTTGTCTCAGTGACCGCAAATGTCCGTGATTTTATGGACCGTAAATGTCCGTGACCGCAAATGTCCGGACACCGAGGTGGGATCCCTATCTGAGTCCGTGGGAAAAACCAACCCTAGATGGTAAACAGATCAGAAAGAAAGAAAGAAAGAAAGAAAGAAAGAAAGAAAGATTACACGTTGAACGAACGAATGTGATAATGTATTTTAAAACATACCTATCTGAAAGTAAGAAGAATGTGGTACCGTGCGAGATTTTGGAGTTAAACTACTGAATTTAAGTTTTAAATTTTGCATGCTGGTATTTCCTCTTTAGTCCAATAAATAAAAATGTAATTAGTTTTACGTCCCACGAACTCTTTTTGTAGGGATATCGAAGACGCTGAACTGGCATAAATTTGTCCCACCGGAGATCTTTTGCGTGTCAGGAAATCTACAAAAACGGTGGTGACTTACTTGAACACCTTCAATTTCTACTTGACTGAGCCGGGATCGAAGCCGATAACTTGATATCCGTGTGAGCTACTACTGTATTTAGTACAGTATGAAATTAAACCAAAAGTTATTTAACATTCCCAATCGGTGTGGAAGTTTTTTTCTGGAGATACTACAGTATACTTTGTCAATCATTAATGGCATCATCCTACTCGTGATTGGAATCAGACAATGTGTGTGTGTGTGTGTGTGTGTGTGTGTGTGTGTGTGTGTGTGTGTGTGTGTGATAGAGAGAGAGAGATACTTTCTAACCGACCCCTATTTGTTAAGTCTTGTTTCGCTCAGACTTCTTGCCCCGACCTTGTATTTCCCTAATCAAATGGTCAGTTCTGTGATAGTGCTAATCAAATAGTCAGCTCTGAGATAGTACATATATTACACCCTCGTAAAGTATTCACAAAGAATAGATATTATTATTATTATTATTATTATTATTATTATTATTATTATTATTATTATTATTATTATTATTATTATTATTATTATTATTTCATTTGTGTATTTATTCTTAATATTTTAAACTGGAAGGTCTTCATATTTGATAAGAGTAGAGCCCGGAAGTTGGCAAAATGCCTTTTTTATCCGAGTGGATATATCAAAGTGTCGCATAGAGACAAACAAGTTTTCGTACGTTTGGGAATGGTAGGACCAGTTATTATTTTGCCTTTTTTGCCTATTTTGCCTCCGTAGCCTATTTGATAGCTTTTAAGTTGTTGTGGATATTTTCTGCTGTTCTTTATGTATTCAAATTAATCAATGGAAAATATGTTGGCGTAGGGATGTGGCGATCCCATCGCCCAGTGGGAAACCACTGCAATCAGCTACCCGAGTATTGGCGGGAAAACCATAACGTTCGCGGGGTATGGAGGAAATGCCTACTCCCAGTCCTGAAAAAATAGGATGAAATAAGGCAAAAAGCCTTCTTCACAATTCATCTTTCATCACCCATCATTCACCATTCATCACCTTGCCAGATCACATCTGGCATTGTAAGCCCTGACTTCGGTCAGAAATGTATTAATCATTGATCAGACAATCAGCCTATTATGATTAGTCTTCTAATGAAATATCCACCGGTTTGGATACACACGATCATCAGATCCAAACAAAGACACCATTGGGATACGGTGGGGTGTCACATGGAAGACCAAGGCGAGTCGGAGCGCCTGCAACCCATTAAACAACATGCAGACCCATCCGATCAAGAGGAAACTTAAATTTAATAAATCAGGACAGTTCTCATATTTCGCTACAGTGAACATAAATTCATTAATGAAAGTGGCAAATTAAAACATCTCACAGACGTCTTAGATCAACATAAGATACTGATAACTGCTCTTCAAGAATTGCATAATACAGATCAAGGACCCCTTGAGTCAGAGGGATATCGCCTATACAAGGGTCCCCCAGGTGAAAGAGTACTAAAGAGTGTTCCTCAGTTTGGAGTCGGCTTTTTGGTTCATACTAGTATCTTAGATTCAATTGAAGATTTTTCTTCCACCTTTCCCCGAACGACATTGATGACAATCAAAGTAGAGAATAAAACGTACACATTGATAAACGTCCATGCTCCAACGAATGAAAAAACAGGACCAACAGGGAAGACACAGACAAATTTTGGGAAGAACTAGACCAACTATTATCATCCATTTCCGATAACTATATTAAAATCATGCTTGGCGATTTCAATGCTAAAATAGGCCGTGAGAAAAAGTTTCGTAATGTTGTAGGTAAGTGGCCAGCTCATCATCTAACTAACAGGAATGGTCAGAGATTGATCTATCTTTGTATTGATCATGGGCTACTTTTGGAAACCACACGATTCAAACGACGACCACATAGACTGATGACTTGGAAGTGCCCTAATGTTAAATTAGGGGAGTTCCAAATTGATCATATAGCTATGGATAAGAACTATCATAAGGAAATTTACAATGTGAGGGTCCTCTGTGGAGTGGACATAGATTCAGATCATTATTTGTCCAAAATTAAAATAAAATTAACTCCAAAAAATAAACGCATTCTCTCCAAATGTAATAGGAAGAAAACATATGACCCTAGCTATCTCATTAATAATAAATTATATTATGAACAATCTAAAACCTATCGAAGTGATGATTTGGGAACGGTAATTAACAAGCTAAAAACCATTGCTGAGGAAAACGCTCCCGTTAAAAAGAGGAAAAAACATGCTTGGTGGAATGAGGAGTGCGATGCAGCGATTCAAGACCGACAAAAGGCATGGTTGATTGATCAACAACGCAAAACAGAACAGTCACGCGAAGAACGTGTTACTACTAGACGATATACGGCTAAAATCATCCGAAGGGTTAAGAGAAATTATCACACGGAGATGTTACACTCTATTGACGAAGCATTTACTCAACATAAGACAAGAGATTACTATAAAACATTTCGGCAATACCAAACTAATTATACTCCCCCAACACTCCTAATGAGAGATACTAATGGAAAACAGGCACATACTAATCAAGATAATGCGGAAATTTTAGCTAGATACTTTGAGAACTTACTTAACAGTGAGGAACCTTCAGAATATCTGCAATATGACACACATCCAAAAAATAGGATATCTTTAGAAAAGGTTACACCGCCCGTTTATAATGAAGTACGAGCAGCAATTGATTCCCTTAAAAATTATAAAGCACCGGGAGAGAACCAAATCGTCGCAGAGGTATGGAAGAATGCTAATGAACAAACCATTCAGAATCTACATAAACATCTTATAGATATTTGGAATACTGCTACAATGCCTGAAGAGTGGAATATGGCAATAATTCAATCATTGCATAAAAAGGGCGATAGATCTGATCCAAATAATTATCGGGAGTATCATTATTGGATATTACATATAAGATTTTATCTAAGATTATCTATAACAGAATACAGGGACATCTTGACTGTGAACTAGGGGAATATCAAGGTGGATTTCGTCCAGCAAGAAGCTGCCCTAACCAAATCATCAGTTTAAAATGGATTATGAGACATCATAGATCTAGAAACAAAGATTTAGTTATTACGTTTGTTGATTTTCAAAAGGCGTACGACAGTATACATCGTGAATCACTGTTGAATGTCCTTCAGGAATTTGGTCTACATTCCAAACTTATTAGCCTGATTGGTATGACTCTTAAGAATACTCAATCTAAAGTAAGATTCAGAAATGAGTTATCTAAATCATTTGCAATTACAACAGGCCTCCGCCAGGGAGATGGACTTTCGCCATTATTGTTCAATTGTGTATTGGAAAAGGTCATGCGAGAGTGGACTAAGGTATGTCCTCCAAAAGTCAAAATTGGAAAAAATATCAAACTAAATTGCTTGACATTCGCGGATGATCTTGCGATACTGGCAAATGGTTTCGAAGAGGCTAAAGTTCAATTGGAAGAACTTGCAAATGTAGCGAAAAAAGTTGGATTGCAAATTTCGTATGATAAAACAAAAATAATGCCTACTTTCAGAACTTTAAATTCAGAGCTATTATTAAATAATAATAAACGAATTGAAATTGTAAGTACATTTAAATATTTGGGTGAAAATCTCACTTGGAATTGCAATGAAAAACCATCAATAGAGAGCAGAATATATAAACTGAAGCAGGCACAACGGATAACTTGGCCTACATACAAAAAGAAATGTCTTTCGATTAATGCTAAATTTAGGCATTATAACTCTCTTATTAAATCAGAAGCAACTTATGCTTGTGAAATATTATTTAAACTCAATACTAGGTCAACAACAGAACGCTCACAACGAGTTGATCGAAGGATACTCAGGACAATCATAAACAAGAAACATCAGGTGGATAGACAGTGGAGATTGTTGCCGAATGAGGTTATCTATCGGGAAAGTGAGTCCATCATAGACACGATGAGAAAAAGAAGAATTGCCTTTTTTTTGTCATATATTTCGACTAAGTGATAACAGATTTTTAAAACAATTATTTAATTACTTTTGGATTAGTAAATCAAAAACAATTGGTTTAAAGAAGTTCAAAGTGATTTGGAGGAGTTGAATATTACCATGCAAACCATAGAAAACAGAGGCGAGAAAAGTATTTTGAAGAATAAATGCATCAGGCTTCCTCTGACCACTGTACAGAGGAAACAATATGTTATAACGGATGCGGAGAGGGCAGCCAGGTCAACCAGACTCAAGATTTTTGGGAGAAGAAAAGGAAGACAAATTTGTTGTAGTCTGATTTAAGTGCTCCAATGTGGGCGTAAACTCTGTAAATAAATAAATAAATAAATAAATAAATAAATAAATAAATAAATGGAAAATATGTAGTTCCAATGTGCTGTTTTAATAATGAAGAAAAATCATTGTAATAGATAAAAAATAACATTTACACGAACGATATTTTCGTATTACACATATCTCTACCGAAAACTCCACAAGCCAAATGGTCGAGAAGGGTGCTACAAAAAATAAGTGCTGCTGGTGATAATTGTTTTAAGAGGACGAACAACTTGGTAACCATCCTCTACTAACACTAATCGGAAAGAAAATTGGAAGAGATTCAATACTTCAAAAAATGAAGGTATTGGCGAAATAAAGTAAATAAGGACCACGAATAGTTTAATAATGAAAGACTGTCTAGGAATCGCAAATCTAATACCGTTGGGGTCGGAAAAGAACAAGGGAGGTCAGATAGGAAAGGTAAGAGCTACGAACCTGACACAAGTAAGAGGAAGCAACGCTAGACTCAGCCAGGAGAACCGTGATCGCCAGCCCACACTACGAAATTGAGAGACCCTGGTCCCCATTTTAGTCGCCTCCTCTTACGACAGACAGGGGATACCGTTAACTTTATTCCATCATCGCCATCCAAATGGGGATGTAAAGTTAAGTATTAAATTGTTATCCAGATGTGTTATGCAGCTTAAATTAAAGCATTATTTTGGTGCCCATTTTTGTCATTATAAATGCCTATTGTAATTATTTTACTGCCTATTTCCTAAATGTTAAGTGCTTGTTTGCCTGCCCATTTTAGCAAAAATAAATGTCTGAACTTCCGGGTTTTATATATGAGTAATATGTTTTGTATAAGCGCATGGGAAAACAGTGCTATTTACAACTCGGGAAGTTTCCGTGAGTTATGTGGAACAGCCCACAGTCCGATGACGTGGCCTGGTTGTTATTGTCCTGAGACCCGTAAGGGGTTCGAAGGTTGGTCTTGGAATGGCACGGGGATCTTCCATACGTGATTGGATGGCCAGGATCAATCGAGACG
This sequence comes from Anabrus simplex, assembly GCF_040414725.1. Classification (NCBI taxonomy): domain Eukaryota; kingdom Metazoa; phylum Arthropoda; class Insecta; order Orthoptera; family Tettigoniidae; genus Anabrus; species Anabrus simplex. Next base: position 933,165,568 of record NC_090265.1, on the reverse strand, counting down.
TACCGTGTAAGAGTGGGGGGGAAGCTGAGGTCTATTTAGATACGTGAGAAAACAACGGAGAGGTTTGCCTAAACTTTTGTGGAACGTGGTTTTCGTGAAATTTGGTGGACTGTGATGTGTGGTACTTACCTACAAACTGTGGAGTTTTTAGGCACTTGATATTATATCACTTCTAGCGGCTTGGTTTCTTATATGTTGGTGAAAGCTATGGGGTGCTGTATCTCAGACATACCATAATTTATGTTCGGGAACAACAGACGTGTGTTGCTCAAGTGAAAGTATCTTTACACCAAGTGTTAGAATCAGTGAACACAGAATTATAAATATACAGTATCAATGTGATATAACAAGTGCCAATAATGAGAATCTGCAATTGGTGTTGATACATAGAGAGAGTGAAGGGTATTTATCCAATATATGTATATATGCTTTGTAATTCATGTTCAACGGGCTGACTACAAATGGTAGCTTGATCCTTGCTTTTCGTTAGCCACCGTTGTTGTTGTTGTTGTTGGATAATTGTGTAAATATGGAGGCTTCCAGCAGTATTTTGTGAGTGTATTCTGTGTCTATTTTGGTGTGTTGATGAGGTGCTCATGAACAGAAATTATTCAGATTATGGTTAGTTATTCTAGAATTAGTGAGGTTATTGATGAACCTATGTGCAGTTACTACTTATTTAGTTATTTTCATAAGGTTGGGTAAGGTCTGAAGCAGATGTACCAGTACGGAGCTTTGTGTACACATCCTGGGAGAGAGAATTATCATGCTCTAGTAAAATTTGAGGGATACATTTAGGTGACTCTGGTGCCCATATTACGGACATTTCGATAATTATGTTTTTTTCACAACTTTGTTTACGTTGTACCGACACAGGTAGGTTTTACAGCGACGATGGGATAGGAAAGGCCTAGGAGTGGAGAAATATCGGCCGAGGCATTAATTAAGGTACAGTCCCAGCATTTTCCTTGTGTTAAAATGGGAAACCACGAAAAACCATCTTCAGGGCTGCTGACAGTGTGGCTTGAACCTGTTATCTCCCGGATGGAAGCTCACAGCTGCGCGCCCCTAACCGCACGGCTAACTGGCCCGGTTAATTATGTTTATTAATTAATTTTTACTAATTTAATGCAATTATTTATTCATATATAATAATGAGATTGCAATTGGCTGCCCAACGTGAGGCTGAATGATTGGTACATCTGTTACGCATATAAGCCTAGGTACACTTGTCAGGTGTGGATGGAATTCTAAAAACTGTCAGTGAGTTATTTTATATGTATGTGATACATATTTTGGAGTATGAAGAAATGTTTTAGCGAGTCGATTGTTATACAATTGAGGAATAGAGATATTCTTAAAGTGTTTGGTACTATGAATCAGGATAAGAGAGGTCAATGAAATTTCCACCACACTGAGTCTATCCATTTTATGTGAGAGTAGCGAAATGGATAATATTAGCAATGATCGATCGGTAACGATGAGTGAGGAATCGAGCAACCCGTCTCAGACTCAGCATGTAGGAGATCACGGGGAGGCTTTAAATCCTAGTATGCTTAAATCGTTATTTAATCAGCTGTGCAGTAAAATCGATAATCAGGGTGTTGAATTGTTCAGTAAAGTCAGTAATCAGAGTGTTGAATTGTCCATTAAGGTTGATAGAGTAAAGAGTTGAAGAGTGAATTGAGTTTTTTAAGTAATGAAATATGTAGTATTATTAGTGAATTAAATTCAGTTAGTACGGAACTGTCCAGTAAGACTGATAGTCAGAGTAAGGAGTTAAATTCAATGAATGTTGAATTGTCTAGTAAGATCGATGAGAGGGGTAAAGAGTTAAGGGTGACATTTAAATAAATTTGTAGAGAGAGAAACCAATGAACAGAGAGATTTTGAGAATAGGGATCGTGATGATGTTAAGAAAGATGTTTCGGATGACTTACTTTGTGCTGGTAGTGATGGTAATAGCATTGTGACGATCAGTAATCTTGTGGAAGTTTCTGAACTTGAAAGTGAAGTTTTGCGTGAAGGTGATGAAGGTTGCTTATTGAGTAAAGAGTGTTTACGGAGTATACATCAGAATGAGGATGTTTTTGTTGATTTAAGTGTACGTGAGAAGATTACGGCTAGGTCGATTATGTGTGAAAATTGTGACTTTGAGATTAATGGAACTTCTGGTAAGAGAGTTGAGAGTAGCAGTGTTGTTGGCATGAAGGTAGTGCAAGTAGGAACCGATATGGAAGATGCTGAAGATTGATTTATTGCTGGAGCATTAATTAGTAATGATGGGGATCTCGAGGTGAATTATGGCAATGATTTCAGTAATAGGGTGAGCGTGAGTGAAGGAACGCGTTTCTTAGAGTGGTGTGAATGAGTATTGAGGTAATTGAATTAGGTATGTTTGATAAGCGTGAGTTAACTACGGCCGTTGGCCGTGAAGGGTTGTTTGAAGCGGATTGTAGGTCATACTTTGTGCTTAAGGGGATTCATCGGAAGGGTAATTCGGGGTTTGAATATTTTGTGAGAAATTGTTGTGTCGGAGAGTGTGTGGGTGTGTTGGGAATGTTTACGGAGAGAGAGAGAGAACGGAAATGTGCGTGAGATGAAGGAAAGTCTATTCAAACGATTGTGTAATCTTCTATTTAATGCTGAGAGTAGCGTGAATAATGTTAATGATAACGTGGTGAGACGTGAGAAAAATAATGTGATCTGTTTCCCTGCATTAACTATGAGTTTGTAGAAAATAAAATATGGCGAGGTTCCTGCGCATTTCAAAAATAGGGATTTTTTAATGTGAACTTTGTTATGAATATTCCGAATGAAATCTTGTATAATTTTTGTGTGACTGAATGGGGTGAACGTTTGTGTGTCGACAGTTTGATTCTGGATATAGTCAGGGTGTATTATGTATTCCCCATCTTTCGGTACTGATATTAAGTTTATGTATACGTAATTCTTTCATTTATATTAGGGTCCGTATACGTACTGTGAACAGTAGAGTTGGCAAGTGTGTTTAACGGCTTCTAACCTCTGACGATAAGGTTCTTTGGGACATATAATATTCACAGTCTTCGCAGATATAGGAGATAGTATCTGCATCTTGGATATAAATATTATCAATTTTGCGCTAGTGTTCAGTAGTAAGACGGAACTGAGTTCAAGGATATAAGACACGATCAGAGTTGTTTGTATATAGCACTGCCTGCTCAGTCTGCATACAATGCCTGCTCATTACAACATTTTAACATGACACTGAATGAAACAGTGCGTTTACGAATACCGACAGTAGGCGGAGGCAACAAATGGCCCCAGTGCTGTCAAAATGAAATAGCGGAAAATCGGCTAGTACTGTACTTCTTTTCAGTTGAAATGATGTATCATACGGGATTGTATTTGTTAGCGGATTGCTTCTCCGAAATATTACGAATATGGACAGAGATCATAATTAATATAGTCACCTTCACTTAGTACGTTAGATAGGTCTCCAGGAGCGATTAAGTTTGGAGAAGGTATTTCACCGTTAATAACGGAAAGATTGCAAGCAGAATGATCTGAAGAAAGTTTGCTCTCTTATTTGCGACGAAATGGCAGTCAATGAGCGGCTGCTCTATAATAATGAAGAGAACAGATTCTATGGACTTGTCGAAGCAGAGGGAGTCTATAAAGAAGACAATGGAATAAACCCTCAAGTCGCCAACAAATTGCTGTGCTTTGTAATTCATGAATTGACGAAGAAATGTAAGATTCCGCCTGCCTTACTTTATGGTGAAGCATTACAAGGAAATTAATTTTCCTCCTACTTCAGCAGGTTTTGAAGGCTGGATTCTACGTTATTCGTCTTATGACGGACAACCATAGAACAAATACTCCCATGTTCAAAAAGTTTGGTGACGGAGAATTAAGTCATGTGTGGTTCAGCCGTGCAACACCATGAAACAGTCTCTGCCAATATAATGAAGAGGTACAAGAAGCTCCAAAGCTCCCTATAATAAATAAATAAGATATAAAACTTGCCGAAGAATCACATCAAGCTATTATCACTCTCCGACTCCGTGGCTGAATGGTCGACGTTAGGTTCTTTGGTTCAGAGGGCCCCGGGTTCGATTCCCGTCCGGGATGAGTATTTTAATTGCATCTGATTAATTCTCTTGGCTCAGGGACTGGGTATATGTGTCTCTCTCAATACTATTCTCTTCAAATGCAGACAAGACACCAGACTACCAACTACCATAGAAACACGCAATAGTAATTACTTGCCTCCATATAGGGTTGGCATCAGGAATGGCATCCGGCCATAAAACAGCAGAAAATCTACATGTGGGTGACACAGTTCGCACCCCACAGGTGTGGGAAAAGCGGTAGAATATTACCTACTTCCTCTTTCAGGATTCCGTAAAGAGAATTCTGAAATCCGGGATTTTTATGTTCAAGATGATGCAAGAACTCTTCGAGTCATTTAAAGTGTGTTAGGAACAATAATCACCAGGAACTTGCGTCACAAACTGTGGTGGCCAAAAACTATGGAACCCTCCGTTAATAACGTCGGGAAATATAATACAGACGAAGTTTCAAGGTTTTCTTTCCGTCCAAGCCTCCTCTAGGAGAAATGCTAAAGATATAAATCTCTAGAGAACTACTTTATAAGTAAAATATTTCCTTTTTCTACTTTATTTTTAGAGTTTCAACTTCGCTTATGTGCTTAGCTACCTGTATTACCGCGTTAACTAGGGCCATTTGGTGCTGCTATCTAGCGACGGATTCTTCGCAAGTTGTGTTACACGTTAGAGTATGGAATGAGCAGGCAGTATAAGCAGCCATCGGGTGCATATCGAGCAGGCAGTGGTATATAGCATATGCTTATTATTGTGTGGACAGATTGTATTTCACGTGTGCGAATACAATGAAGTAGACGCAATGTATATATCTTTATCAGAGTAATTTAAGTGTTCAATTATTTCATTCTAGGATTGTTTATGAAGGTCTGTTTTGTGGTAAATCATAATATGTGATATCATCGATTCACCAATGGGGCGTTATGTGATAGTACATATATAACACCCTCAAACTGTATTCACAAATAAGGGATATTTTTGTCATTATTCGTATTTTTATTATTTTTATTGTTATTACTATTATTTCATTACTATATTCTTAATATTTTAAGCTGGAAGGTCTTCATATGTGAAATGAGTAATTTGTTTTCTATATTCGGATGGGAAAGCAGTGCTATTTACAACTCGGAAAGTTTCTTAGAGTCATGTGGAACAGCTCCGAGTCCGGTGACGCGGCCTGGTTGTTATTGTCTTGAGACCCGCAAGAGGTTTGGGGCGTTGTCTTAGAATGGCACGGGGATCTTCCATACGTGATTGGATGGCCATGATCTATCTAGACGTAACATGTAAAAGTAGGGGGAAGCTGAGATCTATTTAGGCATGTGAGAAAACGGAGAGACTTGCCTCAAAATGTTTGTGGAACGTGGTAGAAGTGAAATTTAGTGGAATGTCTTGTGTGGTACTTACCTACAAACTGTGGAGTGCTTAAGGGACACTGGAACTGAAATTTTGGCAAAATATATGAAATATATTGATTTTCAGTTTTTTCCATATTAATATACTCCTGACCCCTGCGGATCAGATAACATTGTTTTTATCCGAATTCCGCAATTTTTAAAGCTCTAGCATAGCTTTTAAATGCCTGGCGTGCAGTCCTTTAAACGCCCACTTTCGTTCGACTCACGATCAGCGCACATTAGTGGTGTATTCAAGGATTTTTTCTTTATTTCATTTCATAGGAATAATTCAAAAAGGCCTCGTACATCTGTCGGACTGCATTGTGCTGTTTTCTAGTGGAGGAATGTGTCAACCATGTAGCAAAGAGAATGGTAACAGGCTTGCGACAGATGATACAGACTTGGAAGCTGAAAGGTGTACAACTTGGTGGTCGTACAGGAGGTCTTACTAATGCCACGATAACAAAACTTGCAAATTATTATAGGAATCCAATAGTACAAAACATAATTAATATTGCAGATATGAAGAAAGCAGTGTATGCCACTGTCAACTGACAGTAAGCCCAGCACAGGAAGTGTCGTGAAGGTTCCGAGTCTTGGTGCTTTTACAGTCAAGTATCACAGCGGGTAAAACCGCACAGAGCCATGACAAAATGGCTGTAAAGCTTTCAGAACCTTTAGTTGTAAAGATTATGCCTGTTGATCAAAGGCTGGCATCAGATGAGCTACTATCCAGATGCATCCGGGGTGCTACTCAAAATCAGAATGAGCCTCTGCATTCTGTTATCTGGAGGAAGTGCCCAAAATAGATTTGTATTTCTTGGAGGGGACTTGAAATTGCTGTTTGTAAAGATGTAGCAGAATTCAACATGGGATTTAGTGCAACAAGAGAGTTGAAATCAGGAATAATACAAACTTCAGTATCTCATGTCACAGCACAGGCACTTAAAAGATGTGACAGTTGCAGGAAGTATGAAAGTCTGCGGTCATCAATGGAGATGCGAAAGGCATGTCGACGGAAGGTGAAATTGACCAAAATGAAGGAAGGTGCAAAACAGAAGAAGGAGGGTGACACCTATGCTGCAGGACAGTTCTAATGTCTTTGGTAACCTGAAACCTTGTAAATTGTCCATTATTTCAGGTGGTCTTGAAAGGCACGGGGATCTTCCATACGTAATTGGATGGCCATGATCAATCTAGACGTACCATGTAAAAGTAGGGGGAAGCTGAGATCTATTTAGGCATGCGAGAAAACGACGGAGAGACTTGCCTCAAAATGTTTGTGGAACGTGGTAGAAGTGAAATTTAGTGGAAAGTCATGTATGGTACTTACCTACAAACTGGGGAGTGCTTAAGCACTTGATATTATATCACTTGTGGCGGCTTGGTATCTCATATGTTAGTGAAAGCTATGGGGTACTGTATCTCAGACTTACCATAATTTATGTTCTGGAACAACAAACGTGTGCTGCTGAAGTGAAAGTATCTTTAAACCAAGTGTTATAATCAGTGAACACAATGTAAAGATATAGTATCAATGTGATATAACAAGTGCCAATAGTGAAAATATGCAAGTGGTGTTGATACATAGAGAGAGTGAAGGGTATTTATCCAATATATGTATATATGCTTTGTAATTAATATTCAACGGGCGTACCACAAATGGTAGCTTAATCCTCGCTTTTGGTTTCCCACCGTTTTGGTTGTTGTTGTTGTTGTTGTTGTTATTGTTGTTGTTGTTGGATAATTGTGTAAATATCAAGGCTTCCAGCAGTATTTTGTGAGTGCATTCTATGTTATTTTGGTGTGTTGATAATGTGCTCATGCACGGATAGTAGTCAGAATACAGTTATTTTAGAATCAGTGGAGTTATTAATGAAATTAGGTGCATTTCAGACCTATTTAGTCGTTTTCAGAAGGTTAGATAAAGCCTGAAGTAGATGTACCAGTACGTAAATTTATGTACACATCCTGGGAGAGAATTATCACGCTCTTTTAAAATTTGAGGGATCCATTTAGGTGAACTCTGGCGCCCATATTACGGACATTTCGATTAATCATGTTTATCAATTTATTTTTTATTTTTTTATTTTATTAATTTATTTCAGTTAGTTGTTCATGCATAATAATGAGATTTCAGCTCCCTCTGAGGATCAATGGTAGAATCGGCCTCCGGATTCCTAGATCATGGGTCCATTCCTGACAGAGGAAGTCTGATTTTTGAAGGGCGAAAAAATGTCCATTCGGCATGTAAAAGATCTCTGATGACACATTTGATGTTTACCTGACACAATTAAAACTCGACCAGAGATCGACAAAAAAAAACGAGTTTACTCTCACACCTGATAAATTGAGAAATACGTCTGATCGTCCATAACTTACATCGTCTGACTAGGAGAACACGCTTTGCTTGAGATGTTGAAATGCAGGAGGTCGGGCGCAGTGGCTGTACTCCCAGGGAAATGTGTTCTATGAACGAGACATATTGAACATGATGTCACAATGGTAGAAATATCCCGAGAAACTTGGTTCACATGTTGAAAAATAGAAAAGACCTGTAGATCTTTTGCATAATTTTTATTATTCCTACTCATTAAGTATTTAAAACTGTTGTGCATTTATTTTTGATTTGCCCTCGTATTGTTATTTAACGACATTCCTCCAGAAGCATAGAATATCGAACTGGTCTCCGGTACCGCTGAAATCGAAATGTGATAAACCTTCCCATATAATGGCATTTATTGCTATGTGCTGTATGATTGATGAAATAAAGTTGGCTTTGAAAGAGTGTAGTAGAACACAGGTGCCGAACATCAGCATCGTGCGAGTTACATTGTCTTATCACTTGTTCTTTGGTTTGTCGTGCCATATTGGATCGGTCATTTTAATTTTTTTCATTTCAACATGATATGTGATTTCAGTGTCACAAATGAAACGACGAGCATGTTATCCTTTAAATGATCCCCTTCCATTTTTGTTACGCTCGACATACAGTATGTAGGTACACTTTTGTGCAGAAAAAGTGCTCTATACCCGTAGATCGTAATAGTACCTTTATTCTTCCGCAAAGTTTCCGCATTTACCACATTGACACATGAATCTATCGAGCTCTCGCTGCTTAACTCTATAACTGGGATAAAGTAAATCCAGAAAAGAAACATGAACCAATGAACGATGTTGCATTCGTCCAACTGCTTGGACGAATGGTCAGCTTACTTTCCTTCGCTTCAGAGGGTCCTGGGGTCGATTTACGGCCGGGTCGGGGATCTTAATCGCTTCTGATTAATTCTTCTGGCTCGGGGACTGAGTATTTTGTGTCTGCCCCAACACTATCCTCTTTATATTCAGACAACACCCCACACTACCCACCACCGCAGAAACACGCAATAGTGAATACATCCCTCCATATAGGGTTGCGTCATATAGGGCATCTATAAAACAGGCCAAGTTCACATGTGCGATGCAGTTCGCACTCGCCACCACATAGGTGTGTGACAAGTGGTAGTACAAGAAGAACAAAGGTATATTCAGTGTAAAATGAAGAGTCGGATGAACTCAATGTAATATGATTAAAGACTCGACCTTGCAGAGGAAATGGTGTTACCCTCCACTCATATTTTGTGATGAGCTAAGTAACCCGTCAATTATATTGCTAGACTCGCGTTAGAAAGAAATAAAATTATCCACCAAAAATCACCCATGTCTGGGTTAGCTTTCAAAAACTTGAATGTATACGCAAGAGGAAGTTTCCACCCTTAATAATAACAAAATAGGTGTCGATTACTTTACATCTCTCTACCGATATTCAAAGTTACATTAAAATCGGAGAGTAAGCTAAGTATAAGGGACGATCAAAAAGTTTCCGTTCGACGACCGTACAGTCTTGAATCGGGCAAAATTGCAGTGAACATTGAGAAACTCATCCCACCAACGCACCAGGTTGAAGATCCTCGTGTGGTAAAACACCGAGTCCTGCTGCATGAAGAACTCCGTAACCGCCTGCTGCACATCCTCGTCCGGCAGGAAGCGTCGGCCCTTCAAGGAATTTTGGTGGGAATTGAAGGTGGAATAATCTCATGGGGAGAGATCAGGACTAGAGGACGGGTGCTCGAATGTCTGCCATTTGAGTTGGCGTACCTTCTGTTGTTGTCCGTAATGGATGAAGCTGATCTTCCAGGTCGACCGGCGTCTTGTGTCGAAACGTGACCCGCGCGGAACTTGGTGCGCAATTCCACAACGGTGGTTTTGACAGACATGCTGCCCCATACACAGTCTTCATTCTCCGATGGATGTCCACCGGTGTTTGTCTTTCGGCAGCCAAGAATGGAATAACAGCACGTTTGACCTCTGTGGATGCATTTGGTAATAACTGTGGCCGCATTTCACGCACGCACCTCGGCACGACACGACTACCACACTAATCCCTTTGCCTACATGGCCGTGCTTATATACCCGCACTGAAGTCGCGGTACGTTGCATGTCCGCTGCGGAAACTTTTAGATTACGACTTAGGCTGATGACACACGGAGCGGTTTTCGCCGAGTCGGCGCATGTTTCTATTGTATCAGATGGGATGAAACAGACAGAGCGGTGCTCGCCGACAGGCGGCAGATTTGCCGACTCGGCCTGTCGTGTAGCTGGCGGTGCAGCGAGCGTTTTGAAGACTTTGTGCGCGCTCTAGCGCCCTAGATTTAATACATTCAGCTGAATCACGGCCGACTTGATGCTTCGCTCTAGTCGGGCGTGGCTGAAATTACGCGGCGATTGCATCATTGGTAGGTATTCTTGTATTAGATATCATGAAGTATCTTTGAAATTCAATAATATACACGTAAAAGGACATATAGAGTAAGTAGACTTTTGGAATAAGAATAAGAACAATCCTTTATTTTTCGGTAATTTTAGCTAGCTTCCTCACCTAACGTCACGCTCACTAATGTGTTTTGTCCACTGCCTGCTCGATACACACCCGATGACTGCTTATAAGCAGTCATTTTAGATGCAGTTCGAGCAGGCAGTGGTTTCGTCACAGTCGGCAAAAACCGCTCTGTGTATCATCAGCCTTATAGTTTTACTTGTTAGAGAGTAAATGCATTCCTTCCACTACTTTTGTGCAGTTATATTTTTTTAAAGAGGCAATGCACTTCGCTACCTAAGATGGCCGACTGTTTCATGCTACGATAAATAGAAAAGACTTCTGCTGAAATTTCTTCCATCATGACAGTTATAATTAAAAGAGGGAAGAAATTTCGCTGAAACGTGTCTTTGAATTAAAGGACGACGACGGTCTCAATAAGTGTGCAAGGCATTCCCATTAACACTCGCTAGGGTTTGCGGCTATGTAGGCGGTGTAATCGATCCGGAAATCCACTCACGCTTTGCTTGCTAACAAACGAGTCTGGCATGTGATCTGACTGAACCGGTGTGGGTAGTGTACACGTATAGGCCTACTTTGGAGACACAACCGTAACAAGTAGTTAAGAACACAAATATCCACTTATTATAACTGACAGGGACACTATAAAACTATAAAATATTACATGTTTTTAACATGAGAATTAGAAGACTCCCTTCCCCTCATTTCGGGTCACTGAACGTTGAGGATAGTGTGTTCTTTTACTGTAATCAACGTTATTTAATATTCTCTAATAATCTTTTTACAGTTTTTTGTGCCTATTGATACATTATAAATTATAATGAGATACCAGTAGCGTTTTAGCCTACACCCATTTAACCGTTATAATAATTTTGAAGACCTCGACATTAAATAGCGTTAAATATTGCGGGACAAGCCAGTAATTATTTAGAAAAGAAATTTTATTTTCTCTTCTTTTGTAACACATTCCTTACTATGCAAAATAATTTTGCCTGGCTTAGTGGCTCAGACGGATGAGGCGCTGGTATTTGAAGGTGCTCAAGTACGTCAGCCTCGTGTTGGTAGAATTACTATCACGTAAAATAACTCCTGAGGGACTAAGTTCCGGCACCTCGGCGTCTCTGAAAACCGTAAAAGTAGTTAGTGGGCATAAAACAAGGAACATTAATATAAAATTATTATTTATATAATTATTATTAAAATAATTTTCTCTGTTTTTCGACTTAATCCACTATTTCCTTAGTAGTTTAATAAATGTCTGAATTTCCTTCTGTATTTTAATTTTAGCTTCACCTTCAAGATGTTTGACACTAAGAGGTTCTGTCTCCCGCATTACCCTAACAGACGAACCTCTTTCATGCCAATCCAAAGAAACAGCAGAGGACCAAGAAGAAGAGGAAGAAGGAGAAGAAGAAGTGCCTCTTTATATTGTTTTTCCACGTAATAAATAACCATCTCGTCAATTGCACCATTTCATTCATTCTTGTATACAACCATTAACCAAAATGACATATCACTTCTGTATTGATAGACCTTTGTTTCCTTACTGTTTTCTTTTTTTACTAATACCGCGGAATTGTTTATTTAGTCACATTCCGAGTCGGTTCGCTAATATTTAACTGTATCAACGGCGGCACCTGAAGATCCCCCAGAATAATGAGAAAAAAAAAATTACTCCGGGGGTAAAAATTAATTCCGAAAAAATTGGCATATTCAACCTTTCTTACGCTTTTTACAGTTGTGAAGCTAAAGGAGAAGTATGGTAACAGGCTCGCCAGTTCAAATATCAAGCCTCTCTAAGACTCTGGCGGCTACTATACCGATGAGGCACCTCTGCAAGCCTTCTTTAAAACGCATTTGAGCCCGAGAAGAACTGGCGGTGCTGCAGGTGAGATGTGTATTTACACTTGCTATAAATGCCTGTCTTCGGTATTTTACAAACTGGCCGTTCTAAGTCCAGTACAATGCTCTAAATACGTACTAATTTAATCATTAAATCCAAAAATTAATTAATATAACTCTCAGCTAGTTGTGATATAGTTATGCAATACTGAACACCGGGCAAGTTGGCCGTGCGTTTTGAGGCGCGCAGCTGTGAGCTTGCATCCGGGAGATAGTGGGTACGAACCCCACTGTCGGCAGCCCTGAAGGTGGTTTTCCGTGGTTTCCCACTTTCATGCCTGGAAAATGCCGGTTCTGTATCCTAATTAAGGCCACGGCCGCTTCCTTCCTACTCCTAGCCCTTTCCTATCCCATCGTCGCCATAAGACCTATCTGTGTCGGTGCGACGTAAGGCAACTAGCAATACTGAAGTAATAACCCAATTAATTAAGCCTAACTTATCTCAGAGATGGCGTACAGGGTGAACAAAATAAATCTGGCTCGGAAAATATGTGTAAGACTGATACGGAATTTACCCTCGTTAATGAACAGAAGAACTGCTCACCACAGAAAATGCTGGAAACCGTGATTTCAATGCACCAAACGCTTGCTGTCACATATCTACACGCGCACATCTCCCGTATCTCCCGAGTACGTCGCTGTGAGTGAGTGAGTGAGTGAGTGAGTGACAGGAGCAGACGTGTTTAGTGACTAGTTGAATGCAGCACAAAATTATGCTCACGATAAAAGAGCGAGTGTTATGCGAAGTACGAGTCGTGGAAAACTTGTGCGGAACTGTTTCCGCAAGGAGTTTAAGACTGGAAGTGTTTTGGCAAAACCTCATCAGTCTCCAATGCAAATTTAGTGGAAAAATGGCGTGTAACGGGCTCTGTAGCGAACACAAGTCGTAACTATCCGAAAAGAGTTCGAACACCAGAAAACATTGCTCGAGTGAAGGAAAGCTTGCAGCGAAGACCGACGAAATCTCGACGCCCTTTATCTGGCCAAGTGGGAATTAACAACCTAGCGAGTGGTTGTGGTACGCAGCTGTCAGCTTGCATTTGGGGGATAGTGGGTTCGAATCCCACTGTCGGAAGCCCTTAAGATTGTTTTCCGTGGTTTCTCATTTCCACACCAGGCAAATGTCGGGGCTGTACCTTGTGATTAAGGCCACGGCCGCTTCTTTCCCTCTCCCACCCCTTTCCTATCCCATCGTCGTCATAAGACGTACGTGTGTCGGTGCGACCTAAAGCAAATTCTAAAAAGGAATTAAGAGATAATCGTGTCGAAACATGATCAAAGAGGACCTGCATCTCTATCCTTGCAAATTTACTGTTTAGCATGCGTTACCAGACGAACCTTCGCATGTTGAGTTCTGCCGGTGGTTTCTGGGTGAAGCAGAGTCAGGACTTTTGGATCCTCAGTTTTTCGTTTCGTCAGATGAAGCTGTTCCCAGCATCTTCTGTGATGTTCACTAACAAGCGACAATCTCGCGTCAGTCCTATTATAAATATTTTCCGGGCCAGTTTTATTTTGCCCATCCAGTATAATATATTCACAGGTACTTCCCATTAGTAAATATGGTACCGTAGCGTATTAAGCTGTTAATCAAAAACCTTACTTTCAACATAGTATCATACTTACGTTCCTTTAAGTCCTAGGACATGACTAAATAACGGAAGAAATTCCTTGCTGACGTTTGAATATCAGCGTTAGAGGATCTAAGAATGAAACCTGGACTTCCAGGAATGAGAAAAAAGGTGCTACCGCTCAACCATACGGTCAGTTTTATGTCCAGTTACCCACATAAATCACATGTCTGGCTCGTTGGCTGAATGGTGGGGCTGTACCTTGTTTAAGGCCACGGCCGCTTCATTCCCGCTCCTACCCCTTTCCTATTCCTATACTGGCCTTCGGTTCACAGGGTCCCGGGATCGATTCCCGGCCAAGTTGGGGATTTTAATCGTTTCTGATTAATTCTTCTGCCTCAGGGACTGGGTGTTTGTGTCCTTTCCAACACTCTCCCATTCTTATTCAGACAAAACACCACACTACCAACCACCACAGAAATACGCAGTAGTGCTTAAATCACTCCATATGGTGTTGTGTCAGGAAGGGCATCCGGCCGTAAAACAGGGCCAAACCCACACTTCTACGCAGTTCACACCCGCAACCCCACAGGTGTGGTAAAAGCGGTAGGAAAAGAAAACCCACCTAAATCACATAGGGCCTAAATATGCAAGATGGCGGCATATATAGCCTGTAAGCACAACTTACTGAAATTATACCACCATCTATTGAAACATGGATTGGTGGTTCTCTTCTCTCTCTCTCTCTCTCTCTCTCTCTTTCTCTCTCTCTCTCTCTCTCTCTCTCTCTCTCTCATTCGCAAATTTTGTTTCCCTTGATATATTTAGTAGGTTAAATCGATTTAACCAGGTAAGGCAGGCTACTTTTGAATTCAGTCTTGTTTAAAAATAGCTCTGAATTATCCTTAAACATTCATTCACCTTCTCACATTAAGGAATTGTTTGGCGAATGAAAATGAAACAGGGTCAAGCTGATAATTACTTCTGGTTCCGACCACGAAGATACTAATCTAATGCTATTAGTTGAGAGGTAGCTTGAGGCATGAGGAATTAACTGGCAGCGATCTAACATTATCTGAATATGTCACACAACAGATTCCGTAACCAGTGTCTAAATTATGAATGTTGAACAGTAGCATCAGAAAGTAAATGAATTACCAAGTAAATTGGGTAGGGTCGCTTAGTCGTGACATTACATTCGCGAGATGGTAGGTTCGAATACCACAGTCGGTAGCCCTGAATATGGCTTTCGATGTTTCCCCATATTCACACCAGCCAAATGCTGGATCTGTACCTTGATTAAGGCCGCGGCTACTACCTTCCCAATCTTAGCCTTTTCTCACCCTTACGTCGCTGAAAATCTGCGATGTGTTGGTGGAATTTTTTTGCTACTCGTTTAACATCGCACGAAGTCTTTGGAAATTTATTTAAGCGTTTGGCTATTTTTAGTGCCGGGATTATCTGAACACATGCTCAGTTCCCCTGCTGCAAGTCTTTCTATTTGACGCTCATGGGTGACCTGCGCATCTGGGTGTGAGATGATGGTGATAATGAGTTGGGTCGGAGTCTTTCAAAGAAAGGAGCGTGCTCCGCTCTCCAGATGGAGTCAGCTCCGGGGAGTCGTTCGAAGGAGCGGTTTGTTCCAAGCATCGCACGGATCGAAGAGCCTAGCCTCTTCCACCCCCAGCCCACACACCACATTCATTCGCTCCTTCAACACGCTCCAAGCATTGTATCGTTCTTCCTTCTCTCATTCAAAGATTTACAACAGTCTATAATGAAGACGTATGTATGTATGCCCATACACGGCATAATTTCAGGGTTGGATTCCTCACATATAGGGAAGAAAAAAGAATGTATATAAACATAGGTCCGGAAATGCCTACTTCCCGAAATATCAGACAACGTCGTCGGCTAGAACCTCAGATGTGAGCTAGCTTGCATGTATTGATGAACTCTGGTAATTGCCTTCCAAGAGAATTTCCAAATGCCCTCTTCCTGCCATACTACAGGTTTGTGCTCGTCCTCGCATGGAGTTACGATCACGTACGCATATTGCCGGTGTTGTACGTGTTGTTTGAAAGGACCTTGAAATTCTGACATGAAGTGTTGCTTCATCCTCCACAGCAGTTCCGTACCACAAAGACTTTGCATAACCCCGCACAAAGAAGTCCAGGTGATCGTGGAGGCCATGTTTATATATACACTTATATATACTTTTCCTTTTCTGTATGTGAGGAATCCAACCCTGATATTATACTGTGTATTTTTGAAACACGCCTTACTGAACTGAATGAAAGGTTTTTCATTCCTTGCATAACCAAGATTTTTTAATATCCTTTCTCAATGGAACCAGTGCCATGGAACTATTGTGGCATAAAATTTCAGTTAACTGAAAATAGTTTATCCGCTATATCCGATAGTGAAGTAAATATTAAATAATTTATTACTTATAAAAAGCATACGTACGCTTTTGGATTTCGTACCGATTATATTGTGCCAATGTCAATTTTGTATTTTGAATAATATTGTTCAATTTTCTTCCCGATACCCTAAGTGTATTTGTTTTAGTTGGAACAGTTCCTAGGGTGTGTGTGTATGTGTGTGTGTGTGTGTGTGTGTGTGTGTGTGTGTGTGTGTGTGTGTTCCTTTAGCACACAATGGTTCACAGACAACGGTTTATCAAAAATCAGGCAGCATTCTAGCAACAAGTCAGCAATCTGAATGCCGCATAGTCTCTTATCACGACAACGAGCAACAATTCCTAAGTGGGCTCACACCTGTTAAGTGATCACCTGCAGTATGATTTTACGTGAAGTAAGATAAAGTGCATAGTAACTACTTTAGTTGAGAGCAGTCGGTTGGGTAAGCGCATCGCACTCGTAACTCTCCCTGTCTGATTTTCTACAACCTTTGAACTCTTAAGAGATATTAAAAATCTCTTGTGATGACATTTACAAACATTGCCAAGAAACACGCAATCTACTTCCTGCCACAAGCTGGTAAGACAGAAGTTGCGCTTTTGAATATATTCAGGAAGTGTAATGCAAATAAAGAAGACTCCGAATTATCGTAACATTTACTTATGCTTCCTTCAGGCTAAGCCAAGTGATCCCACGGATAGTAGTTTGAGATACTACAATACCTCTCCGTAAGTTCATCTTATTCTTCTTATTATTAATATTATTATTTTCTTCTTCTTCTTCCTCCTCTTGTTCTTCTCATTCCGACACTTCGCACGCGGGTGGGGTTGTATTTGGGAATCTATATATATAAAAGCAAGTCGGGCTGGAGCGATGTATATATAAATATTTAAAAATGAAAAAAAGACGTGAATTAATGAGGCACTTCCAGAAATCTCAGAAATTTGAAACTTGGTACGGGGGAAACTGATGACCCCAGGATCCCTAGAAAAATCAGAAATTCTCAAAATTCCCTGAAGGGGGCACGCTGGGGGGGCTCAAATTTTGGGCTCATCATAAGAACACAGTCGTATAGTATATCCAAAACGATAACCTATAGGTTTCGTGGGCTTAAAAATTTTCGGGAATTTCCTCATTTTTATCCCCTATCCCCCAAATCAAGATGGCGGCACAACCTGCCAGACGACGTAGACAATTGAAATTTGGTGAAATTATAGCTTTTGGTCCCTAACCGACGGGAAAATTCCAAGATGTTCAAATTTTTCACTTTTTACCCCCAAAGATATCGAAATATGGAGGCAATTTTAATGACTTTGCAGACATTCCTTTTGAGCTATTTTTTGGCTAAACTGTAAGTCGTATCACAAAATGGATGGCACAATGTCACTTCAATTCGGAGTGATCTACAACTTTGGTCCTGTGACGTTTTGTCGTATCTCTCTCCCTTAGACGTTAAATTTGGCCGTATTTCTGGATTGTTCGTAAATTTGGTGATTTTTACAAGTATATTTCATTGTTTGACACACTTATAAGAATGATAGGATCATCACGTTAGGTGCGCACATTGGCACGATTAAGGGACATATGTGTACTAAATTTCATGATTCTAGCTTATACATATGTAGGCAAAATGTAATGTAAAATGTTAAAAATGCACTCAAGTTTCACCCTATTCAAAATTTGAACTCAATTTACCCCCTTAATATGGGAGATACGAGGATATGGTTTAGCAACAAACATTTAGAGCGATAAATGACGCGTCTGATGGCGCAAACCGTTTCTTAATATCATAAACCGTTTAGGAGATATGAATCTCGAAGTGGAAGTCTGCACTTTTTAACGTGCTCATGCTTATCCGTCAACTATATAGAGATAAAAGCAAGTCGGGCTGGAGCGATGTATATATAAATATTTAAAAATGAAAAAAGACCTGAATTAATGAGGCACTTCCAGAAATCTCAGAAATTTGAAACTTGGTACGGGGGAAACTGATGACCCCAGGATCCCTAGAAAAATCGGAAATTCTCAAAATTCCCTGAAGGGGGCACGCTGGGGGGGGCTCAAATTTTGGGCTCAGCATAAGAACACAGTCGTATAGTATATCCAAAACGATAACCTATAGGTTTCGTGGGCTTAAAAATTTTCGGGAATTTCCTCATTTTTATCCCCTATCCCCCCAAATCAAGATGGCGGCACAACCTGCCAGACGAGGTAGACTATTGAAATTTGGTGAAATTATAGCTTTTGGTCCCTAACCGACGAGAAAATTCCAAGATGTTCAAATTTTTCACTTTTTACCCCTAAAGATATCGAAAAAAAGGGGGCAATTTTAATGACTTTGCAGACATTCCTTTTGAGCTATTTTTTGGCTAAACGGTAAGTCGTATCACAAAACGGATGGCACAATGTCTCTTCAATTCGGAGTGATCTACAACTTTGGTCCTGTGACATTTTGTCGTATCTCTCTCCCTTATACGTTAAATTTGGCCGTATTTCTGGATTGTTCGTAAATTTGGTGATTTTTACAAGTATATTTTATTGTTTGACACACTTATAAGAATGATAGGATCATCACGTTGTGTGCGCACATTGGCACGATTAAGGGACATATGTGTACCAAATTTCATGATTCTAGCTTATACATAAGTAGGCAAAATGTAATGTAAAATGTTAAAA
Organism: Anabrus simplex; assembly: GCF_040414725.1. Classification (NCBI taxonomy): domain Eukaryota; kingdom Metazoa; phylum Arthropoda; class Insecta; order Orthoptera; family Tettigoniidae; genus Anabrus; species Anabrus simplex. The sequence continues at coordinate 933,146,617 of NC_090265.1, read as the reverse complement.
ATGCACCCAAATTTCACCCTATTCAAAATTTGAACTCACTTTACCCCCTTAACATGGGCGATACGAGGAAATGGTTTAGAAACAAACATGTAGAGCGATAAATGAGGCGTCTGATGGCGCAAACCGTTTCTTAATATCATAAACCGTTTAGGAGATATGAATCTCGAAGTGGAAGTCTGCACTTTTCAACGTGCTCATGCTTATCCGTCATCTATATAAATAAAATCGTAACGACCGTGTGTCTGTACATTGATTATTTTGGCGAAATTTCCGTACAGTTATCCGTTTCAGGTGTAATAATGACCATCTGCATCATTTTTAGCTTTGGTGTCTGTTTGTCTGTTAGTCTCTTTGTCTGTTTGTCTGTTTGTGTTTGTCTGTCCTTCTATAACTAGAAAACTACTAAATATATATTTCCACCAAACTTCATATTTAGAATCCACCTCTCCTTGGGTAGGTTTTAGCGCAAATATCGTTTCTAAATCCCTGAACTGAGTGGTGATTTTTACGAAGCCGAAACCGTGATTTTGCACTCCCTCAAAGTATACACAACCGAACTTAATGGAAATCAACCTGCCTTAATGAAAATTAATTTCTAAACCTTTTTTTCTCATGTGCATCATTTCGATAACAGGATTTAGTAAGGGAGATATCATTAACGGACCGTTTTTCGGTACAAATCCCAGCGGACTTAACGCAAGAGCGGGTGAGTGTAAAGCGTACTTCTTACAAACTTGAAAACTAACAAGATATTTGAACCAAATTTTATATATAGCATCCATCTGTCCAAGGGTAGGTTTCCTTGGTGTCAGTTAGTTAGTTTGTTTGTTTGTTTGTTTCTTTGTTTGTTTGGTCTGTTTGTCTTTCTCTAACTTGAAAACTACTGGATATATTTCCACCAAACTTCATATTTAGAATCCACCTATCCTTTGGGGAGGTTTTAGGGCAAATATTGTTTCTAAATCCCTGAACTAATTGGGGGTTTATGCGAAACCGAAACCGTGATTTTGCACTCCCTCAAAATACACACAACCAAACTTAATGGAAATCTACCTGCCTTATTGGAAATTAATTTCTAAACCTTTTCTTCTCATGTGCATCATTTCAATCACTTACAGGAAAGATAGTATGATCAAACTCTACACGAACATTGGCCCACCCAGTACCCATATGTGAGCCAAATGCTATGTCACATAATTATCCGAAAAGTAATGCAATGTAAGATAATCTTACACAAATTTCAACCTATTCAACGTTTCTGATTCAATCTGACCCTTGAATAGATTAGATGCGAGAAAATATCATAGGACCAGCCATTTAGATCGCTAAATACTGCGCTTTACGGTACAATCCTTTGTCGATATGACGTACTGTTTAGCAGCAGTTAATCTGTAAATGAAGGTCTGCAATATTGTAAACATTCATATACTTTCGTATGTCCATCTGTATATATTCATTGATGTCGATTTGTAGCGATCGAGAAAGGATGTGTCTGCTATTGTAATCAGTACTCCCTACACCGACTTTGCCTGCTGGCAGTAGGAATGGGGTCCTTCTCCAACTCCTGTGTAACTGGCATTAGTAAGGAGGGCCTACCATTTTAATGAATAATTCACTTTTCGATTTGTCTTGCAGAAGGCAAGGGATCATGCAGTTTTGTTCGAAAGTCGCCTACTCTATTGTGTTTGGCTCTAGGCCAGGGTGCCCGCCATTATAAACAAATGTTCCAATCTAAAATTTGACTAGCATTAGGCATAGTGGCCTGCTATTTTCATGGAAACTCACTAATTCTGTGTGACTGGCAGTAAGTTGGCTAGCAGCAGTAAAAAGGGACTGTCATTATAATGATAACTGCACAACTCAATTTTGACTGGTGGTAGGGAAGTTGCCTGGTATTATAATAAAAGCTCCTCAACTGTAACCTGTCTGAAAGTAGGAAATGGGTCTGCCTTTGTAACTAAAACTCCCCAAATCGATTGTGACCGCGCAGTAGGCATTGGGGCCTGCAATTATAATGTAAACTTGCCAACTCGATTGTGAATGGCAGTAGGCAAGTGAGCCTGGCGTTATCATCACAACTCCGCAACCCTCACTTTACATTGGAAACAACGTATGTGGACCTCCCCATGCTATTTCTCGGATAAGGCTAAGAGACATGCAATTTTAAAACAATCTCATTTGCTGCACGCACAGTATTTACGTCGATATCCGTATACAATGTAGAATACCGTAGCGAAGCACGGGTACATTTGCTAGTTGTGCAATATTTTACGACCGGATGCCTTCCTGACGTCGACCCTATTTGTAAATGTGTAGGGATGTATTCACTATTTCTCGTTTTTGGAGAGGTTTTTTGTGTTTATATAAGAAAAAGTGTATTGTGACAAACACACTACCCCCGAATCAGAGGAATTAATCAGGCGTAGCTTATCAGGTGCAGTCAAGGTGTACCTCCTTCTTTTGGGCTGTTAGAATAAAGTGTTTGTAGTTAATATTCCCTTCGCTTTACAAAAGTCTATTAGCTGTTGTCTTGTAATTTCACACACCAAGACCATACTGACCCACAGTATTCCCATCTTCTCCTTCACCAACAGAAACTTTCCAGTCTCCAATAATAATGAGGTTCTCGTGTCCTTAATCGTTTCCATCACTTCCTCCAATTGATCATATACTTGGTCCACTTCTTCATCTGAATTGCCCGCTGTTGGCAAGTACATCTGTATTATTAATGTGTCAAGTGCGTCATTCTCTCCTCACCTAACTATGTTATCACTGTATTGCACATCGCTCTTAACTCGTATGCCTACGTTTTTACTTAGTACGATCTCTACACCTGCGTTATCTTCCTTTTCCTCCAGAGAGTATAATTTTAAAACTACCGCTCCAAATCTTCCCTTTCTCAGGCCGTTTTATTTCGCTTACTCCTAGTATGTCTGTGTCATATATGAGTAAGGTATAAAGTGCCAAGATAGTTTTCTATAAACCTAGGATGTTTGGGGGTGGGGAGTATGCGAGTAAATACAGCGCTATGCTTTACACGGTTCTTATGCTATAATGGTTTATTTATAACAGCTTACTCAAGAATCTCTAATATATTCCGTCAGAAAATCGTAGTAGTTACCTTTAATATTTTGTTTCTGATTTTTGCATAATGAATTATCCTTTAAAGGTTGAATTACTTATGGCAAAGAAAACAGCCTAGAGAACGTTGCTTGTGAATATCAAATAAACTATCATACAAAATGTCATGCAAATATCATCAGTAGTTTTCGATTATGATGAAAACCATGTGTAAAATCAGGCGTTATGGAAAATTGAAATTTCTGATACGAAGGATACGAAAGGCACCAAATTCGGTCAAGAAACCTAATCAACTGAGAAGTCGTAACATTTATGGCATGATTCTTTAATATCTGATCATTCTGAGAGACAAAACCTAGGCATAGAACTACTCTGGAGTAACTATGCGTAGGACGTCCTCAAAGCTTCCATTTAGCACATCATTAAAACCTTCAGCCACATTACTGCTAAGAAAAATATTTAACATTATATTCCAGTAAATATTGCAAAGAAAAAATACAGAAAATATATTTCCTCCTGATTTAAGTGTGACCACCAGAAAGCTTGATGAACTTCTCATCGACGGTCCTAAAACATATATATATTTTTTGCTACTTGCTTTACGTCGCACCGACTCAGATAGGTCTTATGGCGACGATTGGACAGGGAAGGGCTAGGAGTGGGAAGGAAGCGGCCGTGGCCTTAATTAAGGTACAGCCCCAGCATTTTCCTGGTGTAAAAACGGGAAACCACGGAAAACCATTTTCAGGGCTGCCGACAGTGGGGTTCAAACCTATCTCCCGAATACTGGATACTGGCCGCACTTAAGCGACTGCAGCTATCGAGCTCGGTACATATATTCTCAACATAATGCTTTTTGACTGAAATTTTTTTATTCTCGTCGTAAGAGTAAAAACGTGTTCGTGAGCAAGGACGTTCCTGAGGCACCTTTCTCAACTGAAACATTTTTATAGGAAACGGAAGAAAATGAACAGTTGGTTAATAAGGTATATGACCCCTTTTAATTCAGAATTGACTTCATCAGAAAAATCTAAGTTATTCAAAACACTATGGCTACTCTTGCGGGTCTTTGACAGATCTCCAGTCCTACTTATCGTTGAAATATTTATTCGGAAAGAAGCAATTCAATGCCTTTAGTGAATCAGAATATACCTCAATGTTCCAATTACTGTGGAGCGTTTCTTTCAAATATATGGCTATTGTCAAAACGAACTATACTCCTATGTGCGAAACACCACGGGTTTGTCTTACCTGTGAGTGATGCCATTGTGTGCGACATCTACATTTCCTGTGATTAGTACCACCATTAGAGAAACACCATGAGATTACGTTACCTGTGATTAGTACCATTATGAGGGGCCGGCTACCTCTATTTTGGACCCCTTGAGATAATAAGTATCATCCCAGTAATTCAGGCTTTGTGAATTGGATGCACTGGTTGTTTTTGTTCCACTATAATTTTTTCATCCTCATTCGTTTTCGCTTCTAGTCAGTGGATTAATTTTGAAGTTTTAATTTTCGTTTCGTTCACCTCATACCATTAGGGGATGATGACCTAGCTGTTAGGCCCCTTTAAACAACAAATATAATCATCATCATCGGAGTATATTGTGATCGGGTGGTTTTTCATGATGTTTTAAGTTTATGGGAAGGTGGGGCATTGGGGGTCGGATCCACTGACTGTCTTAAATTCATATTCATCCACGCATTCTTCATCATCACGTTTGAATTCTGGTCAGTGGGTGATTTTGAACTTTTAAATTCTCATTACATTCCTTTCCATTAGGGGCCGATGACCTAGATGTTAGGCCCCTTTAAACAAGCATCGTCATCATCATCATCATCAATAAAATGAATGGAGTTTGCATTTCTCTAACAACATTTTTTGTTTATTATTTCTTGATTTTCATTCTTTTAGAACAACATCGCTGAACCTTTTTAAGATTGTGAGCACCAGCCACATGTAATACCAAGTATGGGAGCGTCATGAAATAGAATAACTAATAAACATATACAATATACATAAATAAGTAAGCAAATACATATTTAAATCATTCACCAGATTGAGATACATAAACTCGAATGTTACTCAGAATTATTAAGTACAGGGAAAGGTTACTTGTAAGTACACGTAAAGAGTCCTGCATATTTAAATCAGTTACTCGCGATCGTTCTTTGAGGTGTTTCACAAGAGATAAAGTTTTCTCGCAGTGTTAGTTCCCAGAGTTCGCCTCCATTCAGTTTGTGTTTCGGGCCATTTACTTAACCTGTTCTTTTCCACAAAGGCCCTATAGGTTGGGTACGAGATACCCCTGTTTCAAATTGTAAGTTGGGCCATGGAAGGCCAGAGAGTGTAAGATTTCTAAGGTTGCCTCGAGGATGCTGAAAGAAACGATGCTGATAATGATGCTTGTTGTTTTAAGGGGCCTAACATCGAAGGTCATCGGCCCCTGAAAGGGAGTGCCTGTTAGCTCTTTTGCAAGTTTTGTAACTGTAAGATGTGCCTCTAGGAGGCTACATATTGTGATTTAGGGAGCAAGTGCTCTGGAGTTAGGGGTTTCTGCCCCTCATTAAATAATACCTCTTCCTCTTGTAAAATTGTGAAACTAGGGGCTTAAAGTCCAAAGTGTTAAGGTTCTGAATCTTGGAATTTTCCCAATCTCGTTTAATGACTGCTATTTGTACCTGTAACATTGTTATGAAAAAATGTTAAGTTTGAAGTTCTAAAAGAAATACAACCTTTGTTAGAGTTATAAATCTATTCTTGACATTGTAGTTAGACCCATTCAAGCCCGCACCTTCTTTCACCTCTGAGTTCCACGAGTAACTCCATAACAATTATTATTATTATTATTATTATTATTATTATTATTATTATTATTATTATTATTATTTTGCTCTATATGTATTACTCTGTACACGCTATGGAGTACAGGCTATTGCGGGTGATTGGAGGAAGGGAGTCCTAGTACTCATTGCCTCAATCATTCCGTATTCGGCATCGTCCAACATCGGACCCCGGGCAATACCTGCTACGACCAGGTGGGTATTGCCTTGGCTGCTTGGTTCGGATATAGAGGCCCCTGATCGGAGTGGGTGGCGTTCGGGGATCATGATTTCGGGCAAGACTTCGAAACGTCTTCAGCCTGCCCAAGGTCGTCCCCCACCGAAGTCTTTAACTTTTGATTCCTTGAGGGGTTCAGCCCCCTGGGAACAAGCGCAGCGTGAAGGAATGGGATCCAGCTTCCCTAGGTTTCTAGGATTCTGGTTGTGACCAGAACTGATGGGAGTGACTTCAAGCCGGTGATATCTATTTTGTTTAGTAGGCACATAGAAGGTGTCTACGGTGAACTGGAAGATCTGAAAAAAAAAAAATCGCAACGGTAGTTTGTTGTTAAAGCTGATCGGTAGCTCAAGTGCGACCACTCTGGCGATATATCCGTCAAAGTAGAGGAGCACAAGACCTTGAATCTGGTTCGTGGAGTTATCTTCCACCGCGACCTTATTTTGAACACTGACGATGAGTTGATGGAAGACATGAAGAACCGTGGCGTGACAGGTCTGGCGCATTACGCGCAAAGTCAACGGCGAAGACGTTGCCACGGGTGCGTTCACTGTCTACTTCAAATTGTGAGTGTTTCCAGAAAATGTCAAGGTAACAACCTATCGCTGCGATGTGAGGCCGTACATCCCGCCTCCCATGCGCTGCTATCAATGTCAGAGGTTTGGGCATATGGTATCCCGTTGCTCGAATCTGTCTGTATGTGGTACATGTGGCAGAGGAGGTCACGGCGCGGAAGAGTGCACAACTCCTTACAGGTGCACGAATTGCCCTCGTCTTCATTCACCCCGAGATCGGAACTGTCTAGTATATCTCGGTGATGAGAAGATCCAGGAGATCAAGACCCGGGATGGTCTATCCTACCAAGAAGCGCGCCGTAAGTTCAGTTCTATGAGTGATGACGTCAAAAAGCTAGACTACACGAAAATAGCACAGTCTTCCAGGTTCATATTTTCCATCTTCTAAACCTGCTGCGATCGCTGCGTCCAAGGCGGCTGTTGGTCCTGCGAGCAAAGCCGCAAAGAGTAAAAGCTCGAAGGAGGGACCAACCCACCACAAACAAGTCTGTGCCGGCTGGGACTCCTAAGCTGGCACAATAGGGGAGGAGAGGTCAAGTCTCCCCCCCCCCCCCTCGCCACAAAGAGGTCGGCGTAAGCCGTGCCCAAGCCGGCGGAGACGGCATCGTCGACCAGGGCTGGGAAATCATCTCCCAGCCCGTTTAAACAAGAAAAGAAGGCGGAGAAGAGGAGCGCCATTGCCAGGCGCTCTCGCACTTCTTCCTGCGAAAGGGAAATCATGCCCTCCACCTCCCTTCCTCCTAATTAGGGATTTCAACGCACATCACCTACATGGGGCTCTGAAACGCCTTACTCAGGGGATGAGAGTTGGAAACATTAGTAGGAGAGCTGGATTTATGTATTTTGAATACAGGTGAACCAACTCATTTCAGTGTACGTTATGGCACATACTCTCGCATATACGTCAGTCTATGCAGCCGAACGCTGGTTCCCGTTTCGGTGGTAAACGCACAACGATCTCTGTGACAGTGATCATTTTCCCATTGTTCTTACTTTGTTGAAAAAGAAATCCGTCGAGGCTCCTCCTCGATGGATTCTTAAACATGCCGATTGGCCAAAGTTCACAATCCTAGCTGTCTTTAACGACGTGACCAGGCGCAGCGTAGACGGCGATATCAATTACACAACACAAGTTACTCTTGCTGCTGTTCAGGAGTCCATTCCATCGTTTTCAGGGACTCCTCGCCAAAAACTCGTTTCTCGGTGAAACAAAGAAATCAGCTATCAAAGAATGCCGTCGCACTCATAAACGCTATCGTAGGTAGCCTACTGTGTCCAGTTTGATAACATTTAAGAAACTCCGTGCTAAGGTGCGAGTTCTTATTCGACAGAGTAAGAAAGCTTTGTGGGAGAGATATGTGTCGTCTATGACGTCACATATTCCGTCATCTCAAGTGTTGACTAAACTGCAACGTTTTTCGTGTACCGGGAAATTCCTTTGCAGGCAGTATCGTCACTGAACCGCTCTAGATTGCTAACCATCCAGCCAGTCATTTCGCACATGTGTCTGGCTCTGGGAATTACCATCACGATTTCCTCACTCTGAAGCAGGAGGCAGAACGTCATCACCTTAGTTTTGCCACTAAAGCTTAGGAGGACTATAACGTTCTCTTTACTGAGTGGGAACTCCGCAGCGCCTCGGCGCTTAGCAAGGACACGTCCATAACCATATGTTGAAACACCTTAGTGAGGATAGTCTGTTATGTCTCCTTCGTGTGTTCAACCGAATCTGGATAGAGGGTGATTTTCCGCCTTAGTGGCGAGAGTTCCTGTCCTCAAGCCTGACAAAAATCCTAAGTATGCAGGTAATTACAGACCTATTTGTCTTAGTAACTATTTGTGTAAGCTATTTGTGAGGATGGTAAGTCGCCGACTTCTGTGGTGTCTGGAGAAACAAGGACTTTTGTCCGAGTACAAATGTGGTTTTCCAGTCGCTCGCTCGACCACTGACCGCTTGGTACGGCTGGGGAGTTCTATCCAGGATGCGTTTCTCCTCAAACAGCATTTGGTGGCTGTTTTCTTTGACTTAGAAAAGGTCTATGACACCACATGGCGATATGGTATTCTTTCAGCCCTGCATCAATGGAGATTCCTAGGTAACTTGCCGGTATTTATTGCGAATTTGTTGTCCCTCCATCCATTCCATATCCTAGTAGGGAGGGCATATTCACAATACCACGTTCAAGACCGGAGTCCCACAGGGATCGGTTCTTAGTGTCACTCTGTTCGCGATTGCCATGAACGGTATTGTCGCTGCTACTGGTTCAGCAGTATTACCACCGAGCTCGATAGCTGCAGTCGCTTAAGTGCGTTTAGTATCCAGTAATCGGGAGATAGTGGGTTCGAGCCCCACTGTCGGCAGCCCTGAAGATGGTTTTCCGTGGTTTTCTATTTTCACACCAGGCAAATGCCGGGGCTGTGCCTTAATTAAGGCCACGGCCTCTTCCTTCCAACTCCTAGGCCATTCCTATCCCATCGTCGCCATAAGACATATCTGTGTCGGTGCGACGTAAAGCAAAATAGCAACCCAAAAAAAAGCAGTAGTACCGTCGCTATACGTGGACGTCTTTACTCTGCATTAAAGCTCGCATAATATGGCAGTCGCAGAGCGACAATTACAGCTAGCTATTGGAAGAGTGGGACGGTGGACTTTAGAACATGGATTTCGGTTTTCAACCGCAAAGACCTCGGGCATGCACTCTTTCCGGAAGCGCACTCTTCACTCACATCCTGAGCTTTATTTAGGAAATGTTTCTCTTCCCGTAGCTGAAACTTACCTATTTCTTGGGGTCCTTTTCGATAGCAAATTATAGTGGGAGCCACATGTGCGGGACTCAAAAGTGCAATGCACTATGAAATTGAATATATTGAAGTTTCTTAGCAGTACTAATTGGGGGATGACCTCACGGTGCTCCTACGATTTTATAAGACACATATTTTATCCAGGTTAGACTGCGGCAGTGCAGCATATGGGTCAGCAATGCAAAGCGCCCTTGCGAAAGTGAATACCATCCACCACAGCGGGGTAGGTTGGCAACGGGAGTTTTTCGTACAAGCCCCATTGCTAGCCTGCTCGGTGAATCTGATATGCCGCCTTTACACCTGAAGCGTCAGAAAATGTTTCTGTCCTATGTGCAAATTTACGACAGATGCCACTTCACCCAAGCTACCCTTGTGTATTCCGCAATGTAAAACGCCGGCTGTACGCTGCTTATATCCTCGAGCAACGTGGCTGGTTGAAATACGCTTGGATAGCAGTCACAGATTGTTTGATGTACCTTCGGTTCCCTGCGTTGTCAGATAACCAAGTGGGGTACCTCCGTGGATAATACGACGAACTGCACACTGGCTCGAAGGAAAACACTGACCCTTCGATTTATCGGAGGCTCTTCCTGTCCGTTGTTGGCCGGTATCCAGGTTCAGTCGTCGTTTACCCGGATGGTTCGAGGGCAGAAACGAAAGTGGGCTGTGCGTTCATTGTCGATAATGATAGGTTTCTTTTTTATTTCCCGGAAACCTGCAGTGTGTACACAGCAGAACTCTATGCTATCTGTGAAGCTCTGCGGTACGCACTGTCCGATGAGCGCCGACACTTTCTTCTGTGTACCGACTCATTGAGCTATCTACAATCTAATGATACCTGTTTTCCACGGCACATTCTGGTGCAGCGGATCCAGGACCTGCTGGCCGGGTGTTCTGATGCCGGCACCGGAATTACGTTTATTTGGCTCCCCAGCCACATGGGTATAGAGAGAAACGAGTTAGCAGATAAGGCTGCGAAGGAGGCAGTTACATTGCCCCCGTTGCCTTACAAGGTTCCAGCAAGTGATATTCGCTCTCAACGGAGACATTTGGTTATGTCCCATTGGGGGATGGAGTGGCAGGCCACTCCACTTCCAAATAAGCTGAAAGCGATAAAATGTACAGTGAAGGTAGGGAGGACTTTCCTTCGACTTTGTCGGAGGGAGGCATTGGTATTATGTCGACTTCGGATCGGCCACGGAACAGTAACGCACTCCTATTTACTGAAAGGAGAACCTCCGGTGAGTACTTGCGGTGATCACCTTGCCGTCGTACACATCCTTACGGAGTGCGTGGACCTGGTCGATCTGCGCCGTAGTCCGAAACTTCCGAGTACCGTCTCCCTCATCCTGTGAGATGACGAGCAGTCAGCAGACCTCGTCATCCGTTTTATGAGGGATAGTGGTTTGTTTTATCGTCTATAAATGTAGTCTTAGTCTTAGTCTTTGTATTACTGTTCACTACGTTTTATTAATTTGACTCTGTTTTAGTTTGTGTTTGTCTATTTTAATGTGTTTTTCTTTATTAATAGTCATTTGCATGATGCATTATTGACATTTAAGGCAATGCCTTATTGTACCATAACCTATCATCTTTCATTTTACCGAAAATAAGGCATTGCGAATTTGATCCACTGATTATTTTAAATTCACCATTTATTAATCTTCATTCGTTTTAAATTCGAGTCAGTGGATACATTTAAAAATTTTCACTATCATATCATGTCGTCCATCTTGTACCACTAGGGGCCAATGATCTTAGATGTTAGGACGCATTTAAACAACAAGCATTATCATCAAGAGTTCTACTCACAAACAACGCAGACCCATGGTGCTCCGCACATAGTGGGACTAATCACGGGCGTCGGTATTCCAGTGGTGTCCCTCACTAACTTTAACTAATCACAGGCAACGTCTACTTATGGTATTGCTCACATAGTACTACTAATCATAGGGCAATGTAGACCCACGGTGTTCGTCACATAGTATAATGGAACTACTCTCAGGTAACGCATACCCATGGTTTTCGCACATAGTGGTACTTACCACAGGCGCCAGCCAAACCTATGGTCTTTCTCACTTAGTGGTAGTAATCACAGGCAACGTACACCCATGGTGTTTCTCGTAAGGTGATACTACTCATAGGCAGTGCAGATCTATTCTGAACCCAGGGGAACCGACACATTCCAGCACAGTGTTACGACACATGGACATTAGTTCGCGCAGTTAAATGCCCGCTCCCCCGCTTCGGTTGAATACACACGATCGTAGACCATACTAACGACAGAACCCTGGTGTTCCTCACATAAAGGCACTACTCATTGGTAACGTAGATCCGTGATGTTCCTCACATAGTGGTACTAACTGGAAGTAACGTCGAGCCAATGCGTTCCTCACGCAATGATACTAAGCACAAGTAGTTTCATGGTTCTAATGTCATCATCCCTTGTCGCCCCTTTCAGTTGCCTCTTACGACAGAAAGGGGACACCGTGGGTGCATGCTTCGTCTGCGTCCCCCACCCATTGGGGCAGACAGAGAGAAAAAATAAGAAAAAAGGAGGAATCCGTTACTTCGACAAATGAAATAACGGACGAAGAAAGGCAAGGGCCACGAAGGGCGTGAAAATGACAGACTCCCTAGGCCTCAAATGCTCTAAACCCGTCGGGGTCGGAAAGGAACATGAGTTGACCAAGGAAGGTCGGACAGGATAGATGAAAATGAGGAGCCTGGCAAAAGTAAGTGGAAGCAATGCCAGGACTCAGCTAAGGGCCCCATGGTCGCCAAACCACGCTCCAAAGTTGAGATCCCCTGGGGCCCCTTTCAGTCGCCTCTTACGACAGGCAGGGTATACCGTGGGTGTATTCTTCATCTGCGTCCCCCGCTCACAGGGATCATTCATTTTATTACAATTCTCACTGTATTCGAAGCTTTCTTAAAGCGAACTCACTCTCTGGCATTTGATATTCGTAACATTGTTACACTGCAACCGGGAGATAGTGGGTTCGAATCCCACTGTCGGCAGCCCTGAAGATGGTTTTCCGTGGTTTCCCATTTTCACACCAGGCAAATGCTGGGGCTTTACCTTAATTAAGGCCACGGCCACTTCCTTCCAACTCCTAGGCCTTTCCTATTCTATCGTCGTCATAAGACCTACCTGTGTCGGTGCGACGTAAAGCCACTAGCAAAAAAAGCATTGTTACTATGAGCGAGTCTTGGTATTAATAATAATAATAATAATCGTATGGCCTCAGCTACCGTGTGCAGACATTTCGATTTGACGCCATCTGGCTGTCTGCTAGTCTTGGTATTGGAAGATACTGATCCGCAATACAAGTTTCATTTACAGTGGAATAAGTCTCCATACTGTTGTCATAATACAATACAGCCTGAAAGGAACATGCATTATTTGCATCTCGAGCGGTTGATGACCCTTGCCTCACAATGGCCTATAATATGGTTTCTCTTATGTAACAACTAAAAGTAGAAGGGGTTAGCACAGGTCAGTGCTGGGCTTTGCGAAGAGAACTTCCAAGTGCTAACAAAATACCTTCAATATAGTGTGTACACGTAAAATACTGGTGTACTGAAAAAAAAACTGACAAAAATTCATTGGGCATACATACATGCATAACCTTCCCGAAGAAAATATCATTCAATGGCTCATATGCGTTGAAGCCGCTATTAAAGGTGTTCGTAAGATTTCTGAAGAATTTTTTCCAGGAGATAGCAAGCTTATTACGAATATCCATGATAATATTGAATATCAAAGGCAATACATAATGACAAAATTGTCGTTCTTAACTTACAGGCAGTGAATGTCAAAATGGGCTTATTAATCAATTTAAATAACACAGGGTGAATTTGACATAAGTTTGGACATTTTAGGTGGGATATCTGATTTTCTACCATAACGTACTATATTTTACTTTTAAAACAATTAAGAAGAGACAGTTAACTCAGACGCACATTTTTGTGCTTGTTATGAAAATTTAAGCAAGTATTGGGCAGGTCATGATTCTTGTTCAAAGCGAAAGAGTGGCCGCGAAAAATGCCGGGCGCAACATCCAGCGAACGTTTATGGTCATTTGTTGATTTCAATAAGGCTTATGCTTCAGTCTTGTTGTCCTCAAGGATATTGGCGTGAACAACAAGACTCGTTCTATCATCAAACAAACTCTGGCAGATACGTACATATTAACAAATGAAATTCATGGTAGAAATATCTAGATACTTTGAGATTAAGACTGATATTCATTATATCGATAGACTCTCGCCTATTCTTTTCAACTGTTTTCTTGAAAATATACGTGAGCGTAGAAACAGACTACCCAATAATGGTATTAGGATGGTCACCGGATTCAAGGCTTTGATAATCGACTGTAGAGCTTTTGCAGATGACGTAGTCCTAATGGCAGATGAGCTCAACATCACCTATCTCCACGTTTTATTTATTATTTACTCGTGTCAGAAGAGTACTTAATCATACAGTTAAGAAAATAATAATTAAACTGTTTACAAAAATTAACAGGCAAAGGAAATTGGTAAAATTTACTGTACATCCAGATGGTGATTTTTTTTTTTTTTTTTTTTCAAAACTGAGCCACACCTAGGGCGTTGTCATCAGTAAGCATTAAATCTTGCTCTGAGCATGAAAAGGGACAAAGAGGACATTGATACATATGGTTCACTGCTTGTTCTACACCGCAGTCGCACTTGCTATCCTCTGATGTGAAGCCCCATAACTTAAGTGAGGACTTAGCCCTGTCGACACCAGTTTTTAATCGGTTAAGGGACCTCCAAACACTCCAATCTTCATTTAAGCCAGCCGGAAGTTGTTCACGTGGCTCCATCTTCTCTTGCTGCTTAGATTTCCACAAGGATAGCCTTGCCTTATCTGGTGGTCCTTTCAAAGGCTTTGATGTCTGGAGGAAAATCTTCCTGGAATTCTGCCTAGATTGAGATTGTTGATGACCAAACAGCGGGTGACCTTCAAGGTTCTCAACCTTCAGTCGTTCTTGATCGACAGCGACTTCTCGACGAATTCTTGGAGGTGCAACGCCAGCAAGTCAGTATAGCTTCTCAACAGGGGTAGGTTTCAGGCATCCTGTGATTAACCTACAAGCTTCATTCAGGGCAGGGTCCACCCCCTCTTGGCGTGGGATGATCTATACCACAAAGGGAATGCGTATTCTGCAGCAGCGCAACACAGAGCCAATGCAGTGGTTCTAAGAAACTTGTGGCTTTGCACCCCAGTCTGTATCTCTCAGCTTCCTCAGGATGTTGTTTCTGGTACTGACTTTGTGTTTGATGTTGGAACAGTGTTTTCTGCAAGTGAGGGAGCGGTCCAGCACTCCCCTAGGTACTTTGGGGTGAAGGAATGTTCCAACGGGATTCCATTCCGGGAGACATATAATTTCCTTGATGCCTCTTTGTTCTTGAGGTGGAAAGCACAAAGCAGAAATTTTGATGGATTCGGCTTTAGGTGGTTATTCTTGTAATATGTACCTAATTCCTTCAGAGCGCTGTCAAGAGTGAGTTCTACCTCTTCAAAAGTTGCACTCTGGCAGGCTAGTGCAAGGGCGTCTGCATATATGAAACTTCCTGTTTTGTTAGGGAGTGGTTGGTCATTGGTATAAATATTAATTAGCAATGGAGCCAGTACACTTCCTCCACGTTGAAACATTATTAGAAGTAGCTGAGGTTCTAGGTCTCCTGATTTCTTTTGAAAAACCGCAGTAATGATGTCTAACCATCATAACACCACTCTATTCCTCGATACCAAATATGGAAAAAATTAAACGTTGGGTGAATTTTATCTTGGAGAGACAAATTTATTTAATTATTCAGAGAAAGAAGCCATGAAACATGGGACTAAACGCAAGAAAATAGCTTTTCACAGCATCCAAACCACTTTATCAGTCAATATCGACCTCACCGGCAGGCCAAATACCGTCACTACACCGCAGTCACACGTCCTGAAGTATTATAAGCTGCTTGGTTCTCATTCACCACAGTGAGAAAAAGATGACCCAAATTAAAAAGAGGGCATTTCTACAAAAGATACTTAGCCCACGTGAAAATTTTGAAGGTGGCCAGAAATCAAATCAAATCCAGAATCGTACTCTCACTTGTTTTACGATCATCTGTCTCGAATGCCTAACACCACTAGCCTATATCTCGAAGAATAGTATTGATTTTCGCATGACTTAACATGGACAACTGCAGTGCAGTAGGATCTTTTTCTTTTTGCTATTCCTATTTGCTTTACGTCGCACCGACACAGATAGGCATTATGGCGACGAAATCGAAGGAGGATCTGACTGTTGTCTCGGAGATATTGGCTCAAGATCAATCCTGGACCTGGGTACATGGATAAAGGATCGTTGGGAAAGAGTGAGAAGATCCGAAGAGGGAGGAACTACATTTTTGATTACGATGAAGGGGTACTGGAAATCCATAAAGACTTACAACAGTTAACTGTAGTCCTATGAGACCAAAACGATGTCTTAAATAATAATAATAATAATAATAATAATAATAATAATAATCGAATGTGGATTAAGAGGAAAACAGCGGACCTCTACTCCTTCACCGACAGGTTTACTGATGCTGTACGGAAAAGGCGCCTTAATTTCTATGGCCATATCTACAGAATGAACAGCGACAGACTAACTAAAAGATTATTCAAAGTAATCAACTCAAAGAAGGTCAAAATAAAATGGCTAGAAGAAACTAAGGCGGACCTCCAAGAAATAAATATTACAGACGACATCATGGAAAATCGTGGAGCTTTTAGAACCAAAGTAGCTAATCATAAATTTAGGGAGAAACCAAAAAAGACAACTGGTAGGAAGTGGTCGACAGAACGCAAGATGCAACACAGTGCATTCATGAAGAGATTTTGGGAGGATAAGAAGGCACAAACCATCAAACCAACTATCAAGTTCAAACGCGCTCTATGAATGGGCATAACGAAGGAATAATAATAATAATAATAATAATAATAATAATAATAATAATAATAATAATAATAATAATAATAATAATAATAATAATTACTGTTTAATATCTCTTTAGTTGCTATAGATTTTGGGACATGTCAGGGTGTCGGAAGTTTTCCGCCCACAGGAATTCTTCAAGGTATGGAAGGCAACGATACTAGGTAGTACTTTAAAATTCTTCAATGTCACTACCTCATTTGGGATCGAACCCGCTATCTTAAGAACAGAAAGACAACGACTAATGAACTGCGCCACATAAATGAGCTAAATTTACCAGGTGTATGCAGAAGTATCTGCCGGTTTTTGTGGTCAAGAGAAATTCATTTTTTGTTTATTCAAAATATTGGCCATCGGCTTCTACACACTTCGCCCATCATTCAAGTAAGTTATGAATACCATGCCAGAAAAACCGCTTGTCGTTTGCGGCAAACCATTCGTCGAGCCATTTTCCAACTTCCTCGAAATTGCTGAAGTGCTGCTTTGCGAGCGCGTGTCCCATTGGTACGAAGAGTAGTCAGGTGGAGCCACGTCGGGTCAGTACGGCGGGTGCAGAATGATGTCGTATCCAAGCGATTTCAAGGTGCCTTTCACTAGTTTTGCTGTGTGAGACGGTGCATTGTCGTGTAACAAAATCACTTTGCCATGTCTTCTGATCTATTCCGGTCGTCTTTCGATCAATGCGTGACTTATATTAATCATTTGTTGGCGACGGCGTTGTGCAATAACGGTTTCGCCGGACTTCAAGAGTTCATAATAGACAAATCCGCTCTGGTCCCAACAGATACAAAGCATGGTCTTCTTGACGAAGCGAACTGGCCTTGGTATTGAAGGACCGGCTTCTCCAGGTGACAGCAACGATTTTCTCCGCATTGGGTTTTCAATATAAATCCTTTCTTCGTCACCCGTCACAATTCGGTAAAGAAATTATTTTCTTTCGTGGCGTTAAAGTAGCATTTCACAAGCGACTGCGATTTTGCATTTGCCGTTCATTCAAATCGTGTGGGACCCATTTACCGAGTTTATTGATCTTCCCATTGCTAGTAAACGCCTGCTGATTGTTTCTTGTGACATTTAATGCTTGTGCCAATTGCTGTTGAGTTTCAGTCCAGAGCGCGCACTGTATTTCACATTGAATTCGCCACGTTTAAATTGTCCAAATCATGCCTCACATGATCTAAGCGATGGAGCGTGTTCACCATATGTTTCTACCAGCAAATGATGACTTTCCACAGCCTTTTTTGATTATATAAGAAAAGCAATATGTGCCGCAAATGTTCTTTTTCAGGTGCAAACGTCGACATGATCACTCAACGATACAACACAGATGCTAGTGTTTAGCGGACTCAACTTTTGTGTGTTGGTAGGTTAATGTCAGATGAAGAAACTGATGTATATGTCAAATTCATACGCTGCCGCCAACTCTTAGTGAAACAGGAAAAGACTTATGTATACACCTGGTATTTTATAGGTGTTTACATTCCTAGTATTGGCACAAATAAAATTACCACTGAGTTATCCGTTTTCGTAACATAAATTTAAATTTGAGACAGGTATTAACTTTCCTTTCTCGAATAAATATTCACATTAGTATAAAAATTATTTCATCACCTCCCCCAAGTTCCTAAATTACTTCAAGTATACCTGTATAACTTTAGAACTTTAATCAGCAAACGTAAGTTGTATCTACGGTATATACTGTAGAAGCGAAAAGCAAACTGACTGACTGATTGATTGATCACTGTATGTATGAAAGTCTAAATCTTGCAAGGATGTTGCTTTTGGGTCTTAAGTGTTCGTTAAGAAAGTTTTCTAAGAACGGAGGTAAACTAAAAATGAATTAGATTCGTATCCTCACCCTGAGGTGATACAGCTATTTATAGGGAGGTCCCCAATGGAGGTGAGCTGCATGCACCATTTTAACCACATACCAGCCCTCCTGCTAATCTTAAATTTCAGACGACATTAAAACTATTCTACGATCAGTGTTAATAAAGGTATATTAATGTAACTTCGTCATTCATGTCTATGTGTATATATATATATATGGGGTAATTCATTGATCATCATCATTTTGTTATATTAAAAATTACGTTAGTTGAATGACATAGGTGGACAATATATTTTTGTATGGTAAGGTCTAGCTCCATAACATTTCTCTATAGCGGTTATCGCTCCAGGCTGAAGGACACAGGCCAGCGAAATGAAATTCTCAAAGCGTTCCGTCATAAGAACCTCGAGTACCAACCATTTCAACAGCAGATGCATAATTAATGCGCACATAATTTGATATGATGCCTCCCACCGGCAGGGGAGGCTTCAAGATTCAGGCATTTGTCGGGAAATACTATCCAATAGGAAGAAGCCTTCCTAGGACCAGAACTCCGAATACGAATTAGGCGAAGAAGAGAGGACAGAGAAGAGAAGTGATTGGGATACGTGATCATATATAGAGTGACAGTAATTCCATCTTAAATAATATACGAAGAACTCAACGAAAGAGCGGCTCTCGACTTCATAATTTCAATCAACTTTCACTCAGCTAACTATGTAGCTATTCTATTGTGACATCTAACTACCTTCTGTAATCATTGTCTTTTGGCAATGGTGGTATAATCTCTAAATAGGGCATATATTCCATCTGAAAATATCAGCACAATAGATGTTGTTAATATAGGGAAAGACATCATCCCAATTATTGAGTTTATGCACTTTTTGGAAAGGCAGGAATGGAAGTAAACTGGAGAGACCATCATGCCGAGTCCACATGGCCTAGACGCAACCGAGAACCACAGAAGGAAGCCGTACTGAGAAAAATATGTATGGTGTATCAATATTAAAAACCTTATGCAAGTCGTCGCAAAAGTAATTACTTTTATCAATGTTAAAGTTCCACTTCAAATTGTAATTCAACTGTCTTGTTTTTCACCGTTGTACACTCATCATTTAATTTAATAAACGTTTATTTTTTCTTCCGATAATGTTAATGTAATTTACCTTTACCTTTAATTTAACCGTTAATGATTTGCGTTTCGCCTCCCCACTCCCTGATAACAGGTAACCGAGTGCCCACTCATTTAGAAAGGCCGTCTCAAATGGTAGTCAACATATATGCCACCCATCTGTAGGATTATTGAAGTTGAAGGTCTTAAAAAGTCACAACACTTCGGACAGTTTATGGACACCATACTTCTCCCGTTGAAAGAATGAAATGTCGTATGGCTTTTAGTGCCGGGATATCCCAGGACGGGTTCGGCTCACCAGGTGCAGGTCTTTTGATTTGACTCCCGTAGGCGACCTGCGCGTCGTAATGAGGATGAAATGATGAAGAAGACAACACATATACCCAGCCCCCGTGCCAATGGAATTAACCAGTTAAGGTTAAAATCCCCGACCCGGCCGGGAATCAAACCCGGGACCCTCTGAACCGAAGTCTAGTATGCTGACCGTTCATCCAACGAGTCGGACACTTCTCCCGTTTATGGAAGTCTATTGTGCCTACCTTTTCTTTCAGAGTTAAACACTTCCTCGGAGGCACGTTAAATCACACAAACTTACGAACGTAAAACTGAATACCTCAGACGTCTACGAGAAAATTTAAAAGCAACCTGGCTGTGAGAGAAGGAACGTATCGTTAGATTTAGCACTACATTAATGGTTACAGTGTTTCTAAAATGGACATCATTACTGTCTCTTGTATAGTTTTTACACTGTACGCCAAAGCCTCTATCAGGTTATGTGAAGAGAAAATTGCTGAAAGCTGGTGGGTAAGATATGACCAAGAGATTTAACGCCTATAAGGATGCATGTATTCGAGAAAAGAAAAAAACGCTAAGCGCAGCTGAATCACCCGTGTTTAATAATTTAAAAAATATTCATACATATTTTCAGCTTAAATCTTCCAGAAAATATGATTTCAAATCCTCTAGCAGTAGACGTGAAAATGTACCGTACTGAAAGTAATGAAGAGACTATCTCTAGCAATTCAACGTTTGTAAAATGATGACGATGCCTGTTGTTTAAATGGGTCTAACATATAGGTCATCGGCCTCATGGTACGAAATGAGACGAAACGTAATGATAGATAAAATTCCAAAATTGATCCACTGACCAAAGTTTAAAAACATGATGATGAAGCCTGAAAGAATATGAATCTAAATAAGCGGATCTAACTCACAAAACTGAAAGTTAAAATAATTCCAAAATCCACCCGATGACTAGAATTTAAAAACGAGAATGAACAACGATTATGAACTTTAGTGGATCCGACCCACAATACTCCACCTTTCAATAAATTAACTTAAGGCACTACTTCCAAAGCAAAATCCTAAATCGATTATGCTTGTTGTCTATAGGGGTTCAGAATCCATGTCACCGTTCCCGTATAATGGTACTAATCGCTAGCAAAGTAGAACTATGGTGTCCCATGGGACACGATCTACAAGCAGGCGGTGACTTGGCAAGTTTGATATGGTTTGAGGCTTAGGATTTTATGGATGTTTTATGATTATGTTTAATTTGATATTAATAATGTGTGTATTTGAAGTTTTTAAGTGGGTATTTTACATCAGATGTGATATGGTTGAGTTCTTGAGCATTCTGTGGCAATTTTGATATATTTGCGGGCCAACATGTTTGTTTACATTATAACCAATTGTCGCCATGATGCTTAGGTGAAGTATCGAGTCTAAAAGAGTCGAAATTATCTCCCATGGTAGGATAATTTTTAGTTTCTCCCTCTTGCTTCTAAATAACAAATGCCGTAATTAGCGACTATTTGGATATATATGTGTCCCACTCCCTGAAAACAGGTAAACGAGTGCCCACCCATTTAGAAAGGACATTTATACAGGTCTCACATGGTAGTCATGATATATATATATATTGTAACTGTATCGGTAATAAATGTAAATGAATGGGAAATTAAGGCGTTTTCTAGCATTCTTTGTCCGTTTGGAAGTTGCGTTTCATCAGATTGGGCATGAGCCCCGACTTGGTGGTGCCGAATTTGTAGTTTGAAGAATTCCCAGAGAAAGACAGCTGGCTAAGGATGGAACAAGGAGGGAAGACACATTCTAATAACCCCGCCCAATAAAAATGGCTGAAATACGATAGTGCCAACTTGCTAACTTGGTTTGAGACTGGATATTTCGAGATGTATGTATTATTTACTAAATGAACGGCATATCATATGTGAGCATTTTAGACCTCAGAAAAAATTAGAAAGGGTTACAAATATTCAGTGTTAGTCAAGTTGCGCCTCAGACGATGAGGTAGGCGTCAGAAGCGTACCCAAGCTAGGTGTGGACACAGATTCGGAAAGGGAAATACCAGAAGAGGCCTCCCTATTTCATTAAAGATATTAAAATAATCACCGGGTCTCCATAATAAGTTGTCATAGAATAACGAGCTACACGTTTTGACCGCATAACCAATGTCAGAAGGGCAGTAGAACACAAGATATGGACATTGGAATGGGGGCGACCAAACCCTAGCCTAGTGAGTTGGGAGTAGTTTATTTAAGGGATCGTCTCGTGGTAGGAAGAAGGACTTGCCGAGGAGTGTTGAAAGGGAACAGACATTCCGGTTGTGTCACGTATCTGCAAATAAATATTTTCTTTGTGCGGGAGTGAAAATGAGTTGTGACGCAACGCAGTAGAACAAACAATTTCGTGTTCAATATATACGTTGTACGCACATTAGTTACGAACAAGAGTGTGGAAATCCCGGTGAAGTGGAAATGTGTGTAAATTGAAGCGGTCATAGGACGATTGTATTGCCGTATTGCCGTGGAGACTGTGTATCGCGATGTTAAAACGCGAGGTAGTTAGTTCTCAACGAACAGTGCTTAAAGTGGAGGTCGGTTTTTATAAACAGTGTCGGAAAAATTTCAAATAGATTCTACCATAAAGTTGATTTTATAAACAGTGTCGAAGGAAGGCGTGTTTAATGGAACCTTGCTTTTACTACCCAGTTCCAGTGGATCCTAACCGAAGACCGTGGAGGTGCAGACGGAGATCGGAAGAGGAAACTTTGAACCAGTGATCCGTGCCAGTATCACACAGGTGTAAATATCCACCAGGGGCCTCTTCGAGGTTCGAACCATGGACATCCTATTATGATGATAAGTACACTGATTTGATTATGTACAGTAGTGTTGTAAATATGTAAATAACGTAGAATAGGGTTGTAATAAATAAATATGCATTTGTTTGAACTAGGGAGCAACTATGAGTCGATCATCGTATTCCTTGAGTAGAAAAAATTGAAATGGAGAAAGAAACTTTGGAGTATGACACTAATTTGAAGTAAATGTAATTCAAATTGATAATAATGCATGAGCTTGGATTACAGATTAAGGTATCTTAAAGGTTGAGAGTGCTGTAGAAAATAAGGGCAATTGTTAATTTGTTTATGGTCTCAGACGGATTATTTGTTTTTTCTCTTGGGACATTTATTTCACAACCGTAATGCATGACGGTAGGGTCACATATATGCCTTGGCTGATGTGTTAATCGATGGGATAGCAATTCACTCTGACTTTTAAAAACTTTGCATGTTCGCACAATAGATAATTGGCTGTATGAATATTGTGTGTTGTGTGACATGCCTGCGGCTCGACTACATGTCCTCCCAATTTAGATAGGGAATTTTCTTTAACTTTTATGAGGATATCTCCGCAAGTAATGGCCACGTTAATAATCTGAATGGTGTGTTGTGTGTAAGTTAGAAGAAAAAGGTGTGTTTATTTTCAGTGTGCTCCGTAAGTTGTGAACTCGGGTCCTTCGCGATTATATTCTGTGGAATTGTAAAGTTAAACAAAGGTTTGACTTGATATAAGGTAGGCGTATGAGCAGAGGACGTGTGAATAAATGTATTACTTGTGGTTGAAATGTGAATTGCCACGATGTTCTAGGAGGCCGTTGAATGTTGCGCTTTAAGGAGGATGTTCTGTTATTAGAAGAAATGATCCGCTAGCATTTCAAGTTGAGAAAGTGATTTATGCCTGAAGGAAGGGAGACCCCCTTGTCCGTGTTGTGTTAGGGCAAGCTCTGGAGAGAAGAATATTTATGTCAAACCTTGCTACAGAAAGTAAAATTCCCCCTTGTTATTATTTGTATTTTTTCCCAATTTCGGTATGGGAATACAATTTATTGGAACACCAGATTAAAATACTTGTTTCTACTTCTAAAATTATGACATAAGGATTTCAGTGACCCAACCATGGTGACGTGCATAAGTACTTCGGTTCGAGTCCCGAGCCAAATCCAGCCAACACCGGTTTTGAATTAACATCTGGATGGGTGTAGTAGGTGGTCGGTTACGTGGACTAATCATCTTTTTATTAATGTTATTTTGCTCCTGTTGATATATTACGTTGCTGGAGCTTTCAGAGAACGTGTCACTTCGACTACGCAGAACCACGTGGATTTTACACGATGGTGCAGACATTGTCCCAACGGTGGACAAGACGATGTGGAACTATCAATCGACCAGCCAGATCTCCAGACCTTATTCTAATGGATTTTTATGTCTAGAAAGTAACTACTTCAGATGAACTCCGTGAACGTATTTTTAAAGCAGCAGAGGATATTCTGAACCACCATGGTTTCTTGGCTCGAATGCATCGCAACTGGATTCGGAGAAGAGAAGCCTGCAGAGAAGCCCAGGGTGGTCACTTTCAACAATTGCTACGAGTTTCACTTTGATATATCAGATGTTAAGCCATTTCTGCAGCGTATTTAATTGGGAGTACAGAATCGACATATAGTATTTTGAGTCTCGATTGTTCGATATTCTCATAAATCCGAGCAGAGAAATTGATGTACCGGTAACAAAAATTATAAATCGAGAGTTTCAGTGCGCGAGTCCCTTGTACGTGACGAAAGCTGAACACACGTGTAACCTTGTTTATGTTCTTCACATTTGTTGATCTGTATGTTTGATGTTCATACACAAAACCTGTTTGTCACACTTTTTCTCTCGTGCTAACCACAATACGAGGTTACAGCTGACTCACCCCAAGAGCTTTATCTGGTTCTCGTATCACGCATAGTAATCTTTATTTTTAACTACTGCGCCCGATGTTGCCTCACGTGGCGTGCATTTAATCTTGTTTCCTCCTAAACCACGCATATCTTACTATTTTATTCCACGCTTTTCAGCACTTAATGACCTTATAATAATAATAATAATAATAATAATAATAATAATAATAATAATAATAATAATAATCTTAATCATGATAACTGCTTTACGTCCCACTAACTACTTTAACGGTTTTCAGAGACGCTGAGGTGCCGTAATTTATCCCCGCAGGAGTTTTTTTGTACCAGTAAATCTACCGACACGAGGCTGACATACATTATTTGAGCACCTTCAAATACCACCGGACTGGGCCAGGTTCGAACCAGCGAAGTTGCAGTCAATAGGCCGGCACCTCAATCGTCTGAGCCACTCAGCCCGGCAGGAAGAGTACGTTTAATTTATTTGCTTGTATAACATGTCCATTATTCGTTTGAAACAAAACGTTCGATGTGCTTCGATAACTCAATTCCGATGCTACGCATTTGAACATCCTATCCCATGCATGCTTTCGTTGCCATAAGTAACTGTCATCTTCTCTTCTACTTTACGCAATGCACAAAGGGGATCGTACCGTATTTCACGTCCCGGCGCGCCTATCCCAACCAAAAATTATACCACACGGTCGTACAGGGTCCGCACAGACACAGGTTTTCAGGTCATTTCCTCACTCACTAGACCATGGAGATGATGACCACAGATATCCCAATCCCCTAAAGGACGTAACAGCAAATGAACCCGTATTAAACGCTGACAATTCGATACATCTCCAGGATCCGAAACCGATGACCAAGGTTGTCTGAAGCTCCTAAGACGGAAACTAAATACTAACAACCACAAAACCAGTCTGGCGAGAATGTAACGTAACATGGCATACACTAGTAGTAGCCTTCAGCTATTATCGTAGGTCAGTTGCTCTTAAACATAAAACCAGATTGGCAAGTGGCATTACATAAGCAGCGTTCAGCTGTTACAGTGGTGCATTTGTTCTTAAGCAGAAACCAGTTTGGCACGGATGGCGCGTAACTTGCCTGTTATCAAAGGAAAGGTATTAATTCAAAAGAACAAGGCATATTACCCATTCTAAAAACAACGTATCCCTTTCCTCTCGAAAATAACTTCAGAGGATTACTAAAAGTTTGATATATAGTGGTTCGTCATATCGTTATCTATTGCTACAAAAATATCGGCAAGTATACCCCTAATATCGTGTGTGTGTGTGTGTGTGTGTGTGTGTGTGTGTGTGTGTGTGTGTACCAGGTGGCTCATGAACGCCGTACCTTCTACTTATAAATGTCCCGCATGCACAAGTGACGAGTGGAGTGTCTAAGAACTGATCTTCACAGGCGTACTACTGCCAGCGGGCAGTTTACCTCAAAATATGAAGAGAGATAAAATAGATTGTCGCTCGCAGCATGTTACTCAGCGCTACTGGCCAAATGCACCCCTTCCATTAGTAAACCTCGTTTTCCAACCGCATATTTCTAGGCTGGTGTATGGTACAGCCGCACTGTATTTGCTGTCTGCATATCGACAATGGCTAGTGTGTTCAGCAGCGACGAATGCACAGATATTATGTTAATCTGGACAACCCGGTCGGAATGCAGCCGAAGCTCCAAACAGACGTATGCCTTCTACACAAGCACTTCTTCGAACTGTATCGTTTTTGTTTCATACAAGCAACTCTTATCGAGTGGAATGTCTACACATATATAAATTAACAAGTTATTAAATTTCCTTTTCTGCACCTTTGGCGAGTTTACGAACAGTAGCGGTGATTAGGGGGTGGGGCGAGAAGGGACAGTGGCACCCTCCCCACCACTTTTTGGAGTAAACATTACATTTTTCCACTTTAGCCAGCTGGAACTAGGAATTATTTAAAAATTTATTTATTTGTACAAGCCTTGTTGTCTTATCTGCTAATACTTTCCTTTATTTTTTAATTATTAACATAATTATTGGCGGAAATACGCAAAAAATGCCGTTCGTCGCGGCTAAACGATTTGTATAGCGCTACGGCAGGTAAAGGAGACTTAGCATGTGCTGTTATTAAGGGTAGTAGGGGTACATATTTTTTGACAAGGTCGTAGACACTGAGTTATAATTCACCCGCTTGCCGCGCGCATCCATCAGTCTGGCACTCTCTTTTAGTGCCAATTACTTTCTTAGTGTGTATTCAAATACTAAATGATTTTAATTGCATAGTCATGCCGTACTTCTATTTAATTGTACCGGGCGAGCTGGCCGTGTGGTTAGGGGCGCGCAAATGTGAGATTGCACCCGGGAGATAGTGGTTTCGAATCCCACTGTCGTCAGCCCTGAAGATGGATTTCCGTGGTCTCCCATTTTCACCAAAGGCAAATGCTGGGGCTGTACCTTAATTAAGGCCACGGCCTTTTTCTTTCCACGCGTAGCCCTTTCCTGTTTCATCGTTGCCTTAAGTCCTATGTGTGTCGCTGCGACGTAAAGTCAATTGTAAAAAAAATTAATTGTAATTTCAACGGGAGATAATACCAACTTTACTTTCACCGGACTAAATTCTTTCGTTTGTGTTATGTTATTTATTATGTAAATGTAATTAACCTACCCCGTGGTTTATTATAAATAATCTTTTTTGAGATTGTGATTAAATGCTTTATACTAAAATTTTCTCCAGGTTTCACAAACAAACCACGGGGCAGGTTAAATAGATTTACTTAATAAATAACATAACACAAGACAAATAATAAAGCCCAGTGAAAGGAACGTTGGTGTTATCTCCCGTTGAAATTACAATTACATTTGAATTTATTTTACAATTGGCTTTACATCCGCCTCTGTGGTGTAGTGGTTAGTGTGGTTAGCTGCCACCCCCGGAGGCCCGGGTTCAATTCCCGACCCTGCCACGATGTTTTGAAAAGTGGTAAGAGGCCTGGAATGGGGTCTACTCAGCCTCGGGAGCTCGACTGGGTGGAGGTGGGTTCGATTGCCACCTCAGCCCTCCTCGAAGTAGTTTTCCGTGGTTTCCCACTTCTCCTCCAGCCAAACGCCGGGATGGTCCCTAAC
Source organism: Anabrus simplex (assembly GCF_040414725.1). Taxonomy (NCBI): domain Eukaryota; kingdom Metazoa; phylum Arthropoda; class Insecta; order Orthoptera; family Tettigoniidae; genus Anabrus; species Anabrus simplex. The sequence goes on along the minus strand of NC_090265.1, from coordinate 933,118,967 downwards.
TTAAGGCCACGGCCGCTTCCTTCCCTCTTAGTTGTCTAACCCTTTCAAACTTCCCATCCCCCCACCAAGGCCGCTATTCAGCATAACAGGTGAGGCAGCCTGGGCGAGGTACTGGTCATCCTCACCACTTGTATATCGACCCAATGTCTCACCCTCCAGGTCATTGGCCTTCAGGCAGTGGAGGTGGGATCCATCGCTGAGTCTGAGGAAAAATCAACCCTGGTGGGTAAGCAGATTAAGAAGAAGAAGAATTGACTTTACGTCGCACCGACACAGATATGACTTATGGCGACGATGAGGCAGGAAAAGGCTACGTGTGGAAAGGAAGAGGCCATGGCCTTAATTAAGGTACAGCCCTAGCACTTGCCTGGTGTGAAAATGGGAAACCACGGAAAACCATCTTCAGGCCTGCTGACAGTAGGATTCGAAACCACTATCTCCCGTGTGCAAGCTCACAGCTGTGTGCCCCTAACCCCACGGCCTGCTCGCCCGTTGCAATTAAATAGAAGTACGGCATGATTATGCATTTAAAATCATTTAGTATTTGAATACATACTAAGAAACTAACAGACACTAAACGAGACAGCCAGACTGACGGATGCGCGCGGCAAGCGGGTGAATTATAACTCAGTGTCCACGACCTTGTAAAAAAATATGTACCCCTACTACCCTTCCTCATGACACATGCAAAGTCTCAACTACTTGCCGAAGCGCTATATAAATCGGTTAGCCGCGACGAACGGCATTTTGTGCGTATTTCCACCAATAATTTATGTTAATAATTAAAGAAAATAAAGGAAATAATTAGCAGATAAGACAAAAAGGCTTGTACAAATAGCTTCCTTTTAAATAATTCCTAGTTCCAGCTGGCTAAAATGGAAACAATCTAATGTTTACTCCAAAAAGTTGGGGGAGGGTGCCACTGTCCCTCCTCGCCCCACCCCCTAATCACCGCTACTGTTTGTAAACACACCAAAGATGCAGAAATGGAAATTTAATAACTTATTAATTTATAAACGTGTAGAAATTCCACTCGATAATGGAGTTGCTTGTATGAAACAAAAACTAATACTTTTCGGTGAAATACATGTGTAGGGGGCATTGACCTACGTCTGTTTGGAGCTTCGGCTGCATTCCAACCAGGTTGTTCAGATTAAAATAATGTCTGTGTATGTGTCGCTGCTGAACACTCTATCCATTGCCGATATGCTGACAGCAAATATAGCGCGGCTGTACCATACACCAGCCTAGAAATATGCGGTGGAAAACGATGTTTACTATTGCAAGGGGTACATTAGACCTGTAACGCTGAGTAACATGCTGCGAGCGACAGGCTGGTTCTTATCTCTTTTATATTCTGACGTAACCTACCCGCTGACAGTAGTGCGCCTGTGAAAATAAGTTGGTAGACACCACATTGATCATTCGTGCATGCGGGACATTTGTAAGTACGGCGTTCTTGAGCCACCTGGTATAATTCAGTATAGAAGTTAAAGTAATACATTAAAATACGCTAATACGAACTAAAATAGTGTCAATGGGATAAAAGTGCAGTTAACAGAAATATACTAAGACAAAAGGACAGTAGCACACACGATAAAAAGGCCACACACCCTCATAAAACTTATGACGAGCTCTGTTGACTACTCGTCATCGCGCAGGATGACGGAGGTGGTACTTGGGAGTTTTAGTCTACGGCGCATATGGACCAGGTCCACACACTCCGTAAGGATGTGTACCACGGTAAGATGATCGCCGCAAGTACACACCGGAGGGGGTTCTCCTTTCAGTAAATAGGAGTGCGTTATTATGCCGGACAGATGCGAAGACGACACAATACCACTGTTTCCCTCCGAGAAGCCCGAAGTGAAATCCACCATACCTTCCTTGTACATTTTATCGCTCTCAGCTTATTTGGAAGTGGAGAGGACTGCCACTCCATCTCCCAATGGAACATAAGAAATGTCAAAGCTGAAAGCGAATATTACTTTCTGGATCCTTGTAAGCAAAGGGGGAAATGTAAATGCCTCCTTGGCAGCCTTATCTCCAACTCATTTTCCTCTACACCAACGTGGCTTGGGAGTTACATAAACGCGATTCTGGTGCCGGCATCCGAACACCCGGCCAGTACGTCATGGATACGCAGCACCAGAGGGTGCCGAGGAGAACAGGAGGAGAACTGTAACTAGCTCAAGGAGTCATTACACACCAGAAAGTGTCGGCGCTCATCGGACAGTGCGTACCGCAGAGTTTCACAGCTGGCATAGAGCTCTGCTGTATACACACTACAGGTTTCCGGGAGAGAAAAAAGAAACCTATCTTTATCGGCAACGAACGCACAGCTCACTTTCTTTTCTGCCCTCGAACCATCCGTGAAAACGACGACTGAATCTGGATACCGGCCAACAACGGACAGGAAGAGCCCAGGATAAATGGAAGGGTCCGTGTTCTCCTTCGAGCCAGTGTGCAGATCCAGGACTATTTCAGGTCGTCGTATTATCCACGGAGATACCCTACTTGGTTGTCTGACAAAGCAGGGAACAGAAGGTACGTCAAACGCTCTGTGACTGTTATCCAGGCGTACTCCAACTGGCCGCGTTGCTCGAGGATAAGCAGCGTACAGCTGACTGTTTCTATTGTCGAATACGCAAGGATAGCTTGGATGAAATGGCATCTGTTGTAAATTTGCAGCATAGGACAGAAGCATTTGCTGGTGTCTCAGGTGTAAAGGCGGCACACCAGATTCAGCGAGCATGCTGGCAATGGGGCTTGTAAGAAAAACGCCCGCTGCCAACGTAACACCGCTGTGGTGGATGCTATTCAGTTTCGCAAGGATGCCTTGCCTTGCTGATCCATATCCTGAACTGCCGTAGTCTATCCTGGATAAAATACGTGCCCTATAAAATCGCAGGAGCACCGTGCAGTCAGCCCTCTTTTAGTTTTGCTAAGAAGCTTCAAAATATTCAACTTCTTAGTGCATTGCACTTTTAACTGCCACACATGTGGCTGCCACGAAAATTTGCAATCGAAAATGGGTCCAACGAATCGGTAAGAGTCAACTGCGGGAAGAGCGACATTTGCTAAATAAAGCTCACTGTTGCCGGCAAAAGTGGACAACAGAAGTCATTGCGGTGGAAAACCGAAAGCCATGTTCTAAAGTCCACCGTTCCACTCCCCTAATAACTTGCTGTAATTGTCGCTCTGCGACTGCCATATTATGCGAGCTATAATGCAGAGCAAAATCGTCCACATTTAGCAACGATGTTACTCCTGAACCATTTGCAGCCTTTATGGCGATTGTAAACAGAGTGACACTAAGACCCGATCCCTGTGGGACTCCATATTCTTTGACGTGGTATTGTGAATATGGCCTCCCAGCTCGGACACGGAATAGACGGAGAGACAACAAATTCGCAATGAATAGCGGCAAGTTACCTCGGAATCTCCATTGATGCAGGACTGTAAGGATACCATATCGCCATGCGATGTCATAGGCCTTTTTTAATTCAAAGAAAGCAACCACCAAATGCTGTTTGCGGAGAAATGCATCCTGGATAGAACTATCCAGGTGTACCAGGTGGTTAGTGGTTGAGCGAGCGGCTCCAAAAACCATATTGGTACTCGGTCAAAAGTCCTTGTTTCTCCAGACACCACACAAGTCGGCGATTTACCATCCTCTCAAATAGCTTATACAAGATGTTAGTGAGACAAATTGGTCTATAGCTTCCAGCATGCTTATGATTTTTGTCAGGCTTGAGGACAAGAATGACTATGCCCACTCGCCACTTAGACGGAAACTCACCCTCTATTCAGATTCGGTTGAACACACGAAGGAGATATAATAGACTATCCTCACTAAGGTGTTTCAACATCTGGTTATGGACATTGTCTGGTCCAGGAGACGTGTCCTTGCAAAGCGCCAAGGCGCTCTGGAGTTCGCACTCCGTAAAGGGCACATTATAGTCCTCTGAAGCTTGAGTGGCAAAACTAAGGTGATGACGTTCTGCTTCCCGCTTCAGAACGTGGAAATCACGATGGTAATTCCCGGAGCCAGACACATCCGTGAAATGACTTTCAAGGTGGTTAGCAATCGAGAGCGGTTCAGTGACAATACTGCTTGCAAATTAAAATTCCCGGTATAGAAGACGATACTTCGGTACCCGAAATACGTCGAAGTTTAGCCCGCACTTCAGATGATGGAGTATGTGACGTCATAGACGACACACATGTCTCGCACGAAGCTTTCTTACTTTGGAGAATAAGAATTCGCGCCTTTTCGCGGAATTTTTTTTAAATGTTACAAAGTTGGCTTCAGTAGGCTGCTTACGATAACGTTCATGAGTGCGACGGCTTTCTTTGATAGCTGCTGAAATTTCTTCGTTTCACGAAGGAACAGTTTTCGGCGAGGAGTCCCTGAGAAGGAGAGAATGGACTCCTCAGCAGCAGCAACAACAACAAGGATAACTTGTGCTATGTAAGTTATTTCGCCGTCTGCGGTCCGCCTGGTCTCGTCGTTAAAGACAGTTAGTGATGTGATTCTCGGCCAATCAGCATGTTTAAGAATCCATCTAGGAGGAGCCTCGACGGATTTTTGTTTCAACAAAGTAAGAATAATGGGAAAATGATCACTGTGACAGAGATCATCGTGCGTATTCCACCGAAACAGTGGAACCAACGTTCGACTGCATAGACTTAAGTCTACGTGGGAGTATGTGCCGTAACGTACACTGAAATGAGTTGGTTCACCTGTGTTCAAAATACATAAATCCAGTTCTGTTACTAATGTTTCCAACGCGCATTCCCTGGGGCAAGGCGTTTCAGAGCCCCATATGGGGCTATGGGCGTTAAAATTGTCCATTAAGAGGAAGGGAGGTGTAAGCTGATGTATAACATCAGTGACATCATTTATGTTAAGAAGTTGGCCTGGTGGAAAATAAACATTCCACACCGTTGCTATGACAGGCAGCGGTACCCGCACCATTACTGCTTCCAGTGGGGTTATTAGAGGAACTTCTTCGCTATAAGTATCAGAAAGAACAAAAATACCCACGCCACCGGACGCCCGTTGAGCATAATATTCTGTCGAGTATAGACTGAAATGTCTCAAAACCGCGTGATGACCAGGTCTGAGGTTTGTCGCCTGAATACAGACTATACTCGTCGCGAACTCATAATGAACTTGCGTAGCTCAGCAAGATGCCTGTCACAACCGTTGCAATTCCACTGTACATTGACACAGTGTGGACTAAAAGACTGTGTTATATTATGAGCGAGAAGATGCTCTCAAACCTAAACACTATCAATATCTACATCTACCAGATGTAAATGAAAGCTCGACGTCCATCCCGACATCGACAGATGGTGAGACGGACGCCCAGAATTTCGAACTTTCCGGGGGAGGGATGTCCTCCTACGAGCGGAGCACGCAGGTTCTGGAGCAGGGGTGCCTGCTGGCGCAAACTAATATCCTCCAGATGGAGGGCATGATTTTTCCCTCGCAAAAGAAGTGCGGGAACGGCCGATAAGGGCGTTCCTCTTCTCCGCCTTCTTTTCGTGTTTAGACGGTCTGGGATATAATTTCCCAGCCCTGGTCGACGATGCCGCCTCCGCTACAACGGGGGAGTGAGACTTGGAGGTCCCCCCTGCTGCGCCGTCTTGGGAGTCCCAGTCGGCACAGACTTCTTTTTGGTCCAAGGTGAGGTGGTCCCCACCTCCGAGCATTTACTCTTTCCGGCTGTGCTCGCAGGAGCAACGGCCGGCTTGTGTGCAGCGATCACAACAGGTTTTGATGATAGAAGCGATGAAGCTGGAAGATCCTGTGCTATCTTCGTGAAGTCTAACGTCTTGGCGGGTGTACTCATATCATGGAACTTATGGCGCGCTTCCTGGCAGGAAAGATCATCCAGGGTCTTGATCTCCTGGATATTCTTTTCACCGAGATATACCGGACAGTTCCGAGTGAAGACCAGAGCAGTTAGTGCACTTGTAATGAGTTGAGCAATCCTCCGCGTAGTGAGCTCCTCTGTCACAAGTACCACATACAGACTGATTGGAGCAACGAGATACCAAGTGCCCGAACCTCTGGCATTTATAGCAGCGCATGGGAGGCGGCATGTACGGCCTCACATCGCAATGATATGTTGTTACCTTGGATTTTTCTGGTAACACTGAAAATTTGAAGGAGACAATGAACGCACCCGTGGCAACGTCCTCGCCGTTGACTTTGCGCGTAATGCGCCGGACGTGTGTCACGCCACGGTGTTTCATGTCTTCCATCAACTCATCGTCAGTGTTCAAGATGAGATCACGGTGGAAGATAACATCACGAACCATATTCAAGGTCGTGTGTTCTTCCACTTTGACGGGAATATCGCCAAAGTGATCGCACTTGAGCAACAGATCAGCTTGAACGGCAGTGCGCGTCTTTAAGAACAATCTACCGTTGCGCATTTTTTCAAATTTCCAGTTCATCGTAGGCACCTTCTATGTGCCTGTTAAACAATATACTTTACTAGCTTGAAGTCACTCCCATCAATTCTGGTAGCAACCAGAAACGTAGCGAAGATGGATCCCATTCCTTCACGCTGTACTTGTTCCCAGCGGGTTGAACCACTCAAGGAATCGCAAGTTAAAGACTTCGGTGAGGGACCACCTTGGGCAGGTCGAAGACGTTTCGAAATCATGCCCGAAATCATCCTCGCCAAATGCCACCCAATCTGATCTGGGGGTCTCTCTAGCCGAACCAAGTAGCCAAGGCAATACCCACCTGGTCGTAGCCGGAATTGCCCGGGGTCCGATGTTGGACGATAACTAATTCGGGATGACTGAAGCAATGAGCACTAGGACTCCCTTCTTCCAATCGCCCGCACTAGCACGTACCCCATAGCGTATACAAGGCACTAAATACAGGGAGAGAAAATAATAATAATAATAATAATAATAATAATAATAATAATAATAATAATATGTCCTTCTGGCATTCGGCGGGCGGGGTCCTGTGTTATCAGACGGATACTGCTGCAAGGGTACATGACGCTCCCACCCGCCGCTCCCTGGGTGGTTACTGTGCGGTTTTCGGGCGTAATTGCACACGTAAGAGGCCCATAGCCGAGCAGCACGCATATCAAGAATTTTGTATCAGTCTACAAGTAACCCTCAAAAAACAATAGAGAGGGGACCATGGCTACATGACCCTTTTAGTCACCTTCTACGACAGGCGGGGATTAACTGTAAATGTATTCAGCCTCTCCCATCCAGAGGGGTCCAACACATTGTACCAAACTGCAATCCATGTCCGCGCCTAGGTCGTCCCTTTGAATCGCCTCTTACGACAGGCAGGGGTACCGCGGGTGTATTCTACATGTGTATCCCCCACCCGCAGGGGGTCCCAAAGTTGTTAACTTGGTACTTATTTTTGATGTGGCTGAATGAACTTCACGGCCATGTGCCACTTCAGAATTGGAAATACCGTTTCTAGAATTTAGACTTTCTGAAAGAGAATCGAACCCACGTCCTCCTGGAGTTACTGATCACGCAGTGCCCATAATGTATTTGGCACTACCGAAGTGCTGTTCGTCTCGCGATGCTTTCTTTTTGTTCTTAATCCGCTTACTCTCCAGGGTTGGTTATTCCCACTTTTACCGCCTCAAGGGCAGTGTCCTGGAGCGTGTGACTTTACGTCGGGCGATACAACTGGGAAGTAGGACCAGTACTACCCTCAGACGGCCTTACCTGCTATGCTGAACAAGGTCCGTGTGGGGAAATGGGAAGATTGGATGAGACAGACAAGGGAGAGCGAAGGAAGCGACCGTGGCTTTAAGTTAGGTACCATTTGCCTGGAGGAGAATTAGGAAACCACGCAAAACCACTTCAAGACTGGCTGAGGTGGGAATCGAACCCCCTCCTCTAAGTTGACTTCCCAAGGCTGAGTGGACCCAGTTCCAGCCCTCGTACCACTTTCTAAATTTCGTGGCCGAGCCGGGAATTCAAACCGGGCCTCCGGGGATGGCAGTTAATCACATTAACCACTATGCCACGGAGGTGGACCTGGTTTCTTTTTTAAACGTGTATTTACGTAATGAGACCCTGAGGACAGGGCCAAAGTTGAACAATTGTAAAACAAAACTGAACAGAAGTCGTAAAAACAGGACTTTCCTCCTGAATACAGTTACTCGAAATGTTCTCCAACGCATATCTTCCAATTAGGTTAGAATGAACGACTTAATGGAACGTAAACATAATAAATAGAAAGTTGGAGCAGCTCCTGTCACTAAGATACTCCTAAGAAGGGCAAATGCGCGGATCAATGTCAAGTGTTCATTGTCTTTCCTTGTTTTTTAACCGCGCCCTAGCAGGGCCGCCACTCCCATCACTCATGATATTTACGGCTGACGGCACCGGCTTTCTTATAGCTTAAGGCCCATAACTCGCCACGCAACGGCTCTCTCAAGCTTTTAACATGACCTTCACCCTCCAGAGCAGTCTTGTTTCTTAAGGGAACTTGCCTAGATAACAGGCACAGATTCTTGGCATCATCCCATTGATAGAATGATATCCTAGTCATGAGTGCTCAGCCTTCTTTAGTCACTCATTTCTTACGCATTAGTAACTCTATTCTTCAGCTCATTTTTCGAAGAACCGATTGCGATATGGTGAAACTACGGACTAATTTGTAGTAACAACCAGAAGTCTGTGCCATATATCTCTCTATCTTCATTCATTCTCAAGCACTACTGGAGAGGAACGTCAGCTGTTTGTTTTAATTAAATACACGTATCGAGTTGGAGCTCTCCCACAGAAACTTGCGCCCTCAACTGTACACAGGTCACCTCTTCTGATGATGTGACCATTCACTGCTTTACTGTGGATCTATCGTATTTTGATCTGCAGTCGTTTATTTATTTACGTATTAACCTGGAGAGCTGGCCGTGTGGTGAGGGGCGCGCAGCTGTGAGCTGGCATGCGGGAGATAATGGGTTCTAACACCACTCTCGGCAGCCCTGAAAATGATTTTCCGTGGTTAACCATTTTCACAGCAGGAAAATGCTGGGCTGTACCTTCATTAATTCTACGGCCGCTTCCTTTCCACTCATAGCCCTTTCCTATCCCATCGCCGTCGATGCGACGTTAAGCAGATTGTAAAAATAAAATGAACTATCTTGTTTTACATGGCGGGACTCAGGCTATGAAGCTAGCTTTTTTGTCAGGCCATACATTTACCTGAAGGCCTGTTTAAAATATAAAATTAAAACTTACAACTAGGTAATAACTTATAATGATATTTATTATAACTCATTGATTTTCAAATATGTTAATTTACTACTCGATATTATTTCACTGATAGCCATTGTAATTAACATTAATTTCCTGCATTGCTTCTTGAAGTGGTCACGAGGCCTGTATTCCAGAAATACATCCGTAACACCACCATAGCACGGCGCGATGCACTCCAGAAACTGTCAACAGAGGGCGGTGAATCAGTAACTCTACTTCCCTCTTGACAATATTCATTTATTTTAATAAATAAAAAGAGAGTTTTAAGAATGGAAGGATTGCAAGAAAGAATGAAAAGGAAATCCGGTCCAGAGGGGTCTGAGGAGTGAAGTAACTTACATAGTGCAATAATGAAAGAGTACTGGAAAGAATGAAAAAGGAAACAGCAAGGAAGGATAAATAAATAAATAAATAAATACATAAATAAATAAATAAATAAATAAATAAATAAATAAATAAATAAATAAATAAATAAATAAATTATTGTTCGTTGTTAACTTGTGTCATCTCCTTTCTGTACTCCTGTTTGGTCGAGTATCGAAAGTGTACTTTGGCTTTCCCTATTAGACCATTCTGATGACAAGATTCAATCATTGTAGTTCCCTCAATGGACGAGTCCATCAATTTATTAGGCAATCTGTCCATCACCATTTGTCTCACATCGTCCGGCCCCATGGCTAAATGGTTAACGTGCTGGCCTTTGGTCACAGAGGTCCCGGGTTCTATTCCCGGCAGGGTCGGGAATTTTAACCATCATTGGTTATTTTCTCTGGCACGGGGGGTGGGTGTATGTGTTGTCTTCATCATCATTTCATCCTCATCACGACGCGCAGGTCGCCTACGGGAGTCAAAACGAACGACCTGCACCTGGCGAGCCGAACACGTCCTCGGACACTCCCGGCACTAAAAGCCATACGACATTTCATTTTTTTGTCTCGCATCATATTTGAACTTAAGTCGTTTTTCGCACACATTTTTCACATAACTTACTGGCCTTTGGTCACAGGGGTTCCGGGTTCGATTCCCGGCAGGGTCGGAAATTTTAACCTTAATTGGTTAATTTCGCTGGCACGGGGACTGGGTGTATGATTCGTCTTCATCATCATTTCATCCTCATCACGACGCGCAGGTCACCTACGGGAGTCAAATCAAAAGACCTGCATCTGGCGAGCCGAACTTGTCCTCAGACACTCCCGGCACTAAAAGCCATACGCCATTTCATTTTCTTTTCATTACCGATTACCATTCTACAGTATCAGTGTTTGGATACGTTTGTACCAGCAATAATTTTCATAACGTTGACGTCTGTTACTTCTGAACTGTGTGTAAAATATACCAAAATCTATCTAACTTTTACACTTCCACAGAAGGAATGATATGAGGATAACTTCGAAAAATGCCAAATCTGAGCAACATCAGCCCTGGTGTCTCACCAAGGTTGCTGCGATTCAAATTCCGGTCATTGCACAAAGAAAAAAATTATTTAATGCTGCTATGGTAATTGAATGGGCAGTATAGCCAGCACCTCAACGCCGGAAAATAACCCATAGTGTCGTATATCGAATATAACTGATCGTAATATATTATGTTGCCCACTTGACGTTGCACTGATATTTGGAGGGTTTTTTCGGACGATGCGAAAGGTGGGGGTCCGAGCTCAGAAGCTTGTGGCCATAATCTTAAGTAAGTTATAGCGCCGAGGTGCATACCAACGACTTGGGTGATGAGTGCTCTTAGTGGGGCAACGAAGCCTCAGTAGGGAAAATGCCACTGGAATTCATAACTCCAAGCATCTGACGGACAGTTGGTGACATCTGGGCAGCTTCTGTTCCTCAAGTTAGGGGCACCTGTTGACCTTGCGTTCACAACGCAACGGGAAACCACAGCACAACTTAATTGTCAAGAAGAGCAGTCATGGAAGCTTGAGTGAAACAGTAAATACCAATCAAGAACTTCTGAACCCAAGATACGAAATCTTTGCAGGAAAGTGCGTAATATGCTTAAGTAATGGACTTGAAATGTGAAACGTGGGAAAACTGGCCATCACGGTCAAGTTAATAGATATAAACTGGTAAGGTAAGGGTTATTCTGCCCGAAGGCAGGTCCGAACCTCCGCAGAGGTGTTCCTGAGCCGGAGTTTACGTGCTGTAGGGTGGCCAGTTCCTTTCCGCTCCTCCATTCCCTTACCCCCCACCAACAGCGCGTGGCAACCCATCTAACTCCTGACCACGCCCAATGTTGCTTAACTTCGGAGATCTCACGGGATCCGGTGTTTCAACACGGCTACGGCCGTTGGCTATATAAACTGGAAGAAGTCATACTCGCTACGCATGGAACAGCACTTAATATTTTGAGAACATGAGAGACAAGGTGGTCAGGAAATAGGGACTTCTATTCAGACGGATTTAGAGTAACCCACGGTGGAAATGAACAGCCGGGAATGAATGGAGTCACCATTATCCTGCGGATCAACACATTCATCTAAAATACATACTGATGATGATCGTAGTGAAAGCCACTCCAGTTGATCTAGTGGTCATTCAGCTATATTACCCGACATCAAACAGTTCAGATGACGAGCCAGAAATAGTCTATGGGCGAACTGGCAGCTTGTTAGAAATAGGGGAAAGAAAACCTACAATCTGTTTTCCAGTCAGTGACCGGGTCAGGGATGGAATGAATAAAGCCCCATCTTGCGGTGAGGACATGAGTTGTGCCGGCTGCCGAGGCCTGTCGCACTCCTCTGGGGAAATGATTAATGACTAACAGATGAAATTATAGTGGAGAGTGTTTCTGGAATGAAATGTGACAGTGAAAACCGGAGTACCCGGAGAAAAACCTGTATCGCCTCCGCTTTGTCCAGCACAAATCTCACATGGAGTGACCGGGATTTGAACCACAGAACCAGGCGGTGAGAGGCCTGCGCGCTGCTGCCTGAACCACGGAGGCTCTCTGTTATAAATAGTATAAAATTAAATTAATGTAGTCATGCTGAGCATTTGCAATGCCTGTGCTGATTCATATTACACCTTGAAGCATTCTAGTAAATTCGAATTAAGTAGTATGAAGGTAAGAGGTCAGAGATTTTCAGAGCTTTTGTGAATAGCATGGCGTGGTTCAAACAAATACCTACTTTGAAGTACCTGTCCGAAGAAGATACACAAGGAGAACACCTGGAGATAATGCAAAATATGAGATTAATTATATATTAGTCAGGCAGCGGTATTAAAACTAGATTAAAGAAGATACACAAGGAAAACACCTGGAGATAATGCAAAATATGAGATTCATTATATATTAGTCAGACAGCGGTATTAAAACTAGATTAAATCCGGATTTAATCCGGATCTAAAGTGTACAGTACCACAATTTTGTAGTAGACAAGTGTGACATTAAGCTGAAGAAGAATATGAAGTCTGTGTAACTTAAATAGAACACACAAAGTTTAAATAACACTGATATACAAAAGGAGGACTAACCCGATAGTAGACACTCTTCACAAGAGTGCAAAATTGGAGGAAATAAATATCAGAATGACTAGGCAAAAAAAATATATACTTTCTCGAAAACTTATTTCTTTTTAATTATTTTACTGAAGTTCAAAGATCCTCTTATTCTCACTGACAACATTGAAGCTGTTCAGGGTCTATTACAAATTGTATGGTTGTATCATCAAACGCGAGATTTTTGTCAATGACAATGATATCTACTCCCCCTGTGCTCTCTGTCAGAAATGTATTGAAACTTCAAAAATTCGTAATACCTTTCAGTAAGAGAAGCCACAATCTTACTTCTAATTCGTTGGTGGCGGATCTTGTATAACAGTTCACCGCGCAAACAAGAGCTTTAAATGGCTTAAAATGAAGTTGTGTGTATGAAAGACAGGAAATTCGTGGTTTTCTATGTCGTAACTCGTGGCTTATTTGCATTTTAATGAAAACCAATGTTTGATCTCTATAGGATAAAGCTCCTGTTTGTGCGTGGAATTGTTCGTAAGTGTCCTGCCAATATGTTATATTGAAAAACCTAGGGGTTGTTCCATAGTGGAGAGAGATTATAAGAAGCATATTGTCGCTACTTAACAGGTTACAAGTGTAAACTCGAATTATAGGGTTAATAATTAATAACATTACCTAAAAATAACAACTCTACTATTTCTTCAAAAACAGACAATTATTTACGTGCATTTAAGGATTTTTTTTTTTTTTTGCTTTACGTCGCACCGACACAGATAGGTCTTATGGCGACGATGGGACAGGGAAGGGCTAGGAGTGGGAAGGAAGCGGCCGTGGCCTTAATTAAGGTACAGCCCCAGCATTTGCCTGGTGTGAAAATGGGAAACCACGGAAAACCATTTTCAGGGCTGCCGACAGTGGGGTTTGAACCTACTATCTCCCGAATACTGGATACTGGCCGCACTTAAGCGACTTCAGCTATCGAGCTCGGTCATTTAAGGACTTACTTTTTTTTTTTACGTGCTTTCATTACTCCACTCGAGCCTCCATGGCTCAGACGGCAGCGCGTCGGCGGAGGCGGGACAGGATTTCTTCGGGTACTTCGGTTTTCCCTGTCATCTTTCATTCCAGCAACACTCTCCATTCTCATTTCATAGAATCTATCAGTCTTTAATAAATCACTTTGGGAGTGGCGACCCCATCGTACTAACTGCTTCATTCATTACATCCCTGACCGGTCAATGACTGGAAAACAGGTTGTAGGTTTTCATTTTCATTTCATTCCTCCCCTAAAGGGGTAGGCGGGCCAGGATAGGAAGTGTGCCGGCTGCCGAAACCTGTCGCACTCCTCTGGTGCAATGATTAATGACTGACAGATGAAATGATATTACAAAGTGTTGCTGGAATGGAAGATGACATGGTAAACCGGAGTACCCGAAGGAAAAACCTCTCCCGTCTCTTCTTTGTCGAGCACAAATCACACATGGAGTGACTGGAATTTGAACCATGGAACATAGTGGTGAGAGACAGGTACGCTGCCGTCGGAGGCACATTGTGTATACATATGATATAGATTTAATCAAGTAAGCATTGAATATAAAAAGCAATATCTGGTAAGCATGCTTACCACTCTCTGACAATCAAATGAAAACAATTCAATTTTTAAATCCACATTTTATACCTTACAACAGGTGAATTTTCAATAGTTCAATTTTTATTGACGTTTCCCGCATTACTGTCATAAAAAGGGTTAAATGCCCTTTCCTCTGGAATCTTCACATGGTGTTACTGAAATAAAAGATCACGTCATTGAGGTTCACTTTCATCGCAAAACTTTGTTACCAGGATATTTTTAAATACAAACATTCGCATAAAACAACATGCCCGATGCTTAGATAATTTCGTCCGAAAAACCACTTGCATTTTACAAAATACTGTTGGTAGAAGCATTCAATGCACTCAATTATCTTTGCTACACTTTTATTATATTTCTCGAAAATAACCACCATACATGCAGTAACTCGTTTAGTTAAACATCGAACAGCTCATTAACATACAAATTGGCATATCTCATTATTATAATGTCGGTCATTGATGAAGCTAATGAAATCAATCCGCGATAGTCGCATATATAAAATTAAACTTGCCGTTTTTATAAATTACACTAACATTTATAGCGTATGATAAAAACTCCACCACATTAATTTTATGAATTCTCTACACCTAATTTGTTATTTTTATTTAATATATAAACTTTAATAAATGAAACATAAGCCTCTGGTTTATTATACCTCGGTGGTGAAACTTTTTTGAATAGCTCATGAATTAGAGCAAAACTGGTGATGATGATGATGCTTGCTGTTTAAAGGGGCCTAACATCGAGGTCATCGGCCCCTAATGGTACGAAAGGAGACGAAATGGAATGACAAATTAAAAATCCAAAATTCTCCACTGACTAGAATTCAAAACGTGAGGACGAAGAATGAATGGGTGGAGATGTATTTAAAACAATCAGTGGATGCGACCCGTAATGCCTTACATTCACAGATTCTGACGTAAAACAATATGATTACTGACCAAGGGACTGCTGCTATAGCATAACATTGAATCGATGATGCTTGCAGTCTAAAGGGGGTCCAAATTCCAAGTTATCGGCCCCTCAGAACGGTACTTTTCGCTAGGAATGTAGAACCATGGTATTTGTCATGCTGCGGTACTAATCAAAAGTAGCAGAGACTCGCGGTGTTCCACACATTATGGTACAACTCACAGGTTATGAAATTCGACATATACTACAGACCTATGGTTTTTCTCACATTGCGGCGCCATTTACAGGCAACGCAACCCTATGGTGTTCAGCACATAAGAGTACTAACCACAAGGACCTTCCCCTATCCCGTGGTGTTCTTCATATGGTGGGTAATAATCATAGGCAAGGCAGAACCATGGCAGCTATCATCCCATGGTCCCGCTCATATGGTGGTACTAATCAGACGTACTGCAAAAGCCGACCGCAGGGTGCTCCTGTTTGCTACTAATCACAAACCTATTTGGTACATAATATAGTGGTACTACGCGCAAGTAAAAGCGACCATTGATGTTCTCCGCGTGGTGGTACTAATCACAAGTAGTTTCATGGTTGCAAGACAATCATCCCTTGGTCGCCCCTTGTAGTCGCCTCTTACGACAGGCAGGGGATACCGTGGGTGTATACTTCGTCTGCGTCCCCCACCCACAGGGGGTTGTGTGTTTGGTCCGCGAGAGGTATTTTATTTCCCTCAAGTCCGCCGGCAAGCCGGTTAGGACCCCCCTATCCGCCACCTGGGACGCGCCACGTGGGAGTATCACCTCTCCCCCTGCTACGCCTGCGTAGCAGGTTCGTGGGAGCAAAACTGGTACCTGGCAGTTGTGGTATTACTCATCTTGCATTTGATGATTAATATAGTCTCATTCACACTACAAACACCAAAACACGCACAGTAATGAATGCATCCCTTAACATAGGGTTGTCATCAGAAAAGGCATCCTGGTGTAAAAGTGGGTTTAATCCACATGTAGGTAAAGGAAAGAAGTTCATTATTATTACAAACAAACAAACAAACAAACAAACCCATGGAGTAATAGCCAATTAGGGCTTTGTCTGCTAAGGTTACTGCTAACCTGACAGATGGTCTGCAGACACCGGCATGACATGTGGTCAGTGGTCAGCGTGAAGACTTTATTAGACTACTCCTTGATTTGCTTGACCGGGTCCACAACTTTTCGTATCAGATAGTTCCTAAGTTCGTCTCACGAGGCTGAATGAACGTCTTTGGTCCAGAATTAAAACCCCTGAACAGGCCGGGTATCCAGCCAGGGTAATTCGGGTAAGAAACTGACGCGTTACCCCTACAGAACGAAACTGATTATTATTATTATTATTATTATTATTATTATTATTATTATTATTATTATTATTATTATTATTATTATTATTCATCGAATGAGTTACCAATAAACTTGTATTTGAGTGCTGAAGGAGTCGAGATCCATCGGTTACAACCCTGAAAATTATGTTTCGTCCTTTCCCATCTATACACCCAGTAAACCTCGGCGGAATAACTTAAGATAATGGCCACAACCTTCTGAGCTCGGTCCACTCTCCTTTCTCATCGTCCGAAAAAACCTCCAAATATCAGTACAACGTCAAGTGGGCAACATAATATCTTACGATAGCCGATATACGCCACTATGGATTACGGAGTGATAACTTCAGCACAGTGACTTCGAATTCATAATCTTCCTCCCCTGGCTTTGATGTTCGGCCAATATCCCTCTGCTCTGTCGCTCATTTCCTTTCTTCTCCTGAGAAGATGTCCTTTGTAAGTTTCCTTTCCATCTCGGAAACCTAACTCGAGTACCATTTGCCTGAAATAACTTATATCGTATTATTATTATTATGGTTGTTGAACAACAACAACATGCGTCTTCCCCATCTGAACAGATAGCTAATACCGTGGGAAACCCACAACAAATTCTCCCGTTTTTCCATTAGCAATGCCGCTTTTGAACCACCTAATCCACCAGTTGCCTCACCTGTACTATCCCCATGCTTTAGCAGTTTGCCACATCCTCTAGACATGTTGGTTGCTTAAAGGGTTTTCAAGATTTTTGGTCATCTCCACGAATGACGTCATTTCATTTTTAAGATTCATAGTAGAATTCCAAGATCTTTCTTTGGTGTTTGCTCTTTCATACTCTCAAATTTTGCAAATCATCTATCCTTACACCGTCAGTATCTTGTCAGACAAGATCGTTAAAGCTATATCGGAAAGGAGCTCCATTGGGACATTCCATGCACACCTGCTGGCTAACTTTATTCCTTCTAGACCCTTGTCCTGTTTAATTCAGAAATACTATTTCAGAGTTCAGAGGCTAGATTAAAATCTAGCTGATTGTTTTCAGGACATTAAATTTTACACCGGAGGTCCGATAGTACAGACCATAATAGAAGGCATTTCTCCATCTTATCACCCTTATTTATGCTTTGCTTCCTGTCCTCAAACCAGTAGGGAACTTGAGGTCATGTCTGTTTCTGCGGAGGGAGTGAAATATGCTGTCACCGTAAGAATTATGCGCGATGCACCAGCTTCTTCTAATGTTTCTCGGCACCTCTGCGTAGAACTTTCTCTCCTCGTAAATGTTATGCTTGCGGGTCTGCGAACCACTTACAGAATAAGTGCCCTCTGTTAAATTCGAAAGGTTCTAAAAATGAATCTTCTGTCTCTCCAGACTCTTTTAAATGTGGTTCATTCATGCGTTTGGCAAAGAACTGTAATTCTTCTTGTTCAACTTCAAGCCATAATAGTAACAGAATTTGACTTAAGTCCCCGGCTGAGTCCTCTTCCCGGCCAGTGTATCCAGATTCAGACCAGTTTAAATCAGATGATAAGATTTCATGTGATGAAGAAAAACCGTCAAAGGCTATCTTTGAATGTCCAGGAGAACGTTTGAAAATTGCTTCTGATTTGCTCCAGTTCTTGAGAGTGGAGTGTGACTTGACAGAGATTAGAGAGGGCTAGGGGGCAGGGGGCAGTCGGCTTGAAGAAGATCCAGTGCTACAAGGTAATGACAGAATTTACCTAAACATCTGATCGTGCCTGCGGGTAGTTCGAGGGGAAGTTTCGGCAGTTTTCTTAATATCTAACATGTAATCTTTTCTTTCTTCAGCTGAAATGTAGGACCTTATGCGCGATCTTCGGACTCTATTTCTATTCCCTGCTGGGAAAACACGTAGTGTAAGGCAGCACGAGTGGTGATACTCAGATCTCCCCCTTCATATTTTGAGCTGGATGATTAAAGTTTTCAACCTCTAAAGTTTGGAAATCTTGTCGCGGCTTTTAAATTTCCACCCTTTAGTCACCCCTTTTAGTATGGGATGAGCCTCTGCATCATTGGGCCTTAAGCCCACGTAGGTTCTCGTTTTGTTTCATAATGTCCGTTAAGGAGTGCTGGTGTTCCGCCTCCCTGCCTTTTCTTAATGGCCTGTCGCGTGTAACCTTTTCTTTTTATTCTTAAGGCCTTGTAGTATGGTTAATGATGCCCCTGTTTATTCTTTGTAGTTCTTGGGGTAACCGTGTCTACATTTTGGTTCCCTTTGGGGAACAGTACTTGACCTAATTGTGGAACTTGATAATAGATAAGCCCGCCGTGGGGCAATCAGTGTATGAGCACTATGAAGTGGAATCACTCTAGGGGTTACCGAGTGTAACTGAGATTGTAAACAACAATTGATTGCTTGATTAAGGCTAGACTCTGTTGTATCCTGGAGCTGAGACTCGTATAATATTGCACCTGTTCGGAGCAATAATGCTCTTTCGTATGTAAGTTAACGACTGGGAGTTCTCCTAATTAAATTTGTACCTGATTTAGGACTTCTAAGTTCCATGAATTGTTGGATCTGGCGAGCTCGTTGTTAATATTTCAACTGTTCCTTCTTATGTCATTGAATTACTCCTTCTGAATTTGAAGAAAGGAAAGAAATAAAATTTCCAAATTGTTTATAGTAAATGTTTGCTCTAAGTGATCCCCTGTCCAGCCATTCATACCAGCCGCTTCCTATTCTTCTGTGGGCCACGAACTCGCGGTAATTATTATTATTATTATTATTATTATTATTATTATTAATAATAATAATAATAATAATATATTTGTTATACCTTAGTTGTTTGATGGCATTTTTATGAGCACATGCACGATTAATTACATACAAAATTAGAGAAATTAGCTACTAAACTACAACTGAAGTTCATTTCCAGCATTTTTGACACAAAGATATACTATACGGGGTTGAAACCGCTTCCTAGCGTACTTGGCAATAAACTTACATTTTCAAATTGAGAATATGGGGCTTATTACTAGGGAAGATATTAATCACGAATTTCCGGCCACTTCTGGTTTACCGCGAATAATATCCTTTATATGACGCAGGTTGACAGCTTTTGTAATTTTAAGCTCCAATATGTCAATACGTACAAATACGTGAGGGCAGATCATTAATCATCTATTGAGTTCTGTCAATATTTAATCGCTGCATCGAACACCGAATTACAATAAAACGGCAGAGTATGATCTCCGTTAATGAGTCCATTAGATCTACAGTTGGTGGTTTTCAGTTTGCGCTAGGAATCGCATAATGAACTCTATATCCTGCCGCTCCACTCCCGCAAACTTTCAAAGTTATTTTATCCGCGGATGTTTACGGTAGTTTCCACAATTATTTGTTCAGAGTATTGATACAGTATGCTGCAATGTTGGCTTAATGTTACCAAGTCTTCTGAATTTCCACTAAATTACGAATACTTCCATCTTCAGCATTCCCAATTTCTGAAAATTGATAAATTTCTAATTTTTTGCTATTTCATAGCTTAATTTAATAAAATAAATGTTAATGATTTCGGAAGATTATACAAGTAGTATGCGAGAGATAAATAAAAATGTTAAAAGTTTTGCGGAGAAATTGACTCCCTCTATACATAAAATAGATTTTTTTTGATTTTTTTCAGTCTGTAAACTATTAATACTGTACATACTATACTCAGATTACAGAGAAACATCAAGCCAAATTACTGTTCCACCGCGACTGTTGATATTGTTATCATAGCCACCGTTTTGTAAGGAATCCGAACCACAGGGATATTGCCTTCCGTTTCAAAGCTCCCAAATGCTAGCATTTGAAAAACAGCCGCTTTGTTAAGACGCCAGTGCGGTGTACCTCGGGTTACGATTCCTGGTCATATAGAGCCATATTTCCTATTTGATTGTAAATTACATCATCACGTGAAAGTAAACCTCAAAGTTGTTGGTTTTCATTTAGGCCTACGTTTTTGCGAAACGGTGTAGATTAAGTTAAGGGAAGAGAAGTTTTAAACTCAGCGTGTAGAATTACCGAGAGGCGGGATAGTAAATAAGAAGATTTAAAATAAATAAATGATCGAATTGCAATTATCAGTCCTGCGTAAAACTTTTAAATAAATAAATTATGAGAAAAGTTAAGAAAAATTCCGTGATTTATATATTTTACAATATATTTCGTACGGCGAATGATTAAAAATAATGCATGTGAAATGTTGTCTACTATACTTATAGTTGCCGTAAGTGTCAATTAAAGCCACTTTGAAATATCATTCGTCCTGTATTTTGTCTGTTACGAAATCTTCCAAATAGCAGTAAGTATCCTAAATTAATATTACTAGTTGTCTCTTATGCAGTGCTCCGATCTACGAATGAACCAGTAATTCGAAACCCTGTAGACCAAATTTTATTACACTTGGGCTGAAATGGTTGATGAATTGAGGTAGGAGTACTGAGATAGATTCTGCCTTCATCACTCACTTCCTCGATCATTGATGGCTATACTGCCCCATGCGTTAGTACTTCTCTCGAGTTCCCTTTTCACTGTCGTATGAAAGATGCATAGTATGGCACTTTGACATCGAGTAAAATAACTAACGCCTCACAGATGCCTAGTGAAAATAAGTAAGCTTATTTTATTACAGATTCCAACTAATAACACAATATTTTCAACGTGATTTAACTTTTAATAGCTCGTATAGTATAAGGTCTAAGTTTGGCAGACCTTCCTTTTGTTCATAATCTCTTCCATGGACTGATATGACTGACATTCATCAACCTATCTCGCTTATGTCTCGCGTCGCTGGACCAACGTTTGCTCATACTGAATTTCGATTTTGTGGTTTGAGCCAGATGACCTTAATACCACCCTAGGCTTCACCGGAAACCAAACCTCGGCCCTCTAGGTGCAAAGCCATCAGTTGAGCTACTGTAATGATCACTAATTGGTTAATCATTACTCTCTTTGCAAAAGACCATGGCATTAAAAAGCCTAGTAATTTATTCCTTGTATAGTCACCCCCTGATATTCCCTGTGGAGTAAGTCCTCTGACGGAATTTACGTTGAATGAAGCGAATAGTGTTTGAGGAGAGATTCACCATGCGGGCAGAAGCCTTAGGATGTGTACAAGGGTCGATCGATGGCAGACGCTACTGTCACTCTTGACATCGGACAGATTTGATACACAGAGCGAACACAATAAACAGATAGTTACGTGTTACTCATTCTGAATGAAATATCGAAGGGTAAAATTAAACTTAATTGGGGATGAACAAAAAAGTAAACAATAGAACATTAATTGTAACAATTTTACCGAATTAAACAAACATATGGAGCAAAATTTGAAGAATAATTTCCTAATATGTAGAGAAGAAATTGAAGTTACATAACATGGGTCTACAAAAGCCGCGTTTCTGAGAAAGGCGATTTTAAAATATGAACTTGTTGTACTCCTGTGATATTTTCTTTCTGTATCTGTAATATACTCCACTGATAATCCAGAAATAGTCTCCTCCTGAATACAGACACGAACTACTCGTCCCATGAGATCTGAACACGCTCCAGCAGTTCTTTAGTTGAATGTATACGTTGTCGGACAGCTCCACAGTACGCCCGCATAACGTTACTGTAATATTGACCAGTTAAGTCATGACAGAAACATTTTGCAGCATATCAGCATCTTGGACTTCAATTCCAAAAATTAAACATTACTTGACTATAAGATTATAATATACTAGCAAGATACCCGTGCTTCGCTACGGTATTATACTGAAATTTATAATGCTTATTGTTTTATATATAATCCGCCGAAATTCGCGATCTGACTCGTTTTCTGCGAGAATCCACCAAAATTCCCGATCTGACTGGTTTTCTATTATTTTACGGCAAGTTTCCTCACATTTTTCAATCTTCCTTTCCAGCAATCGATTTCGTACATCCCGGGCTAGGCTCAGGTATTCCTCCCGGTCAGTTAGGTCCGTAAATCTTTGCCATCTTTTCCTATAATCATTTTTAATATGGATAAAATCCTTCAGGAGATTTGGCGGCCGGACTGCATTCTTAGTCATTACCCGTCCAGGAGCCGTTTCCAGCGCGGTCCGCACATTTGACGACGATCCGGAATATTATTATTATTATTATTATTATTATTATTATTATTATTATTATTATTATTATTACTATTATGTCTTGCTGGAATGGCTGATGACAGGAAAAACCGGAGTATCCAGAGAAAAACCGGTCCCGCCTCCGTTTTGTCCAGCACGAATGTCACATGGAGTGACCGGGATTTGATCCACGGAACCCAGCTGTGAGAGGCCGGTGCGCTGCCGCCTGAGCAAAGGAGGATCCTTGTATGTACATTAATTACAGTAAAATCAATTGGTCTCACCTCCTTCTACACCCCACCGCCGTTAAGTTTATTTACCGCCACTCCCCCCCCCAAAAAAAAGAAATTAAAAGAATGCTTGTGTTTTTATGTTTAAGGGAGATTCCAAACACCAATGTTCACGTCTATTACCTTCAGTTTTGAGATATAAGTATCCCCATAAAAATAAATTACTTTTTTCACTTCATTTCACAATACCCCCACCACCACCACCACCACCACCACCAAGTGAAATTTCCCGCAAAAAATACTTGTTTCTTTAATAGTAAAGGATCTTCTAAATACCAACTATCACGACTCTAACTTCTTCAGTTTTTGATTTATGTGTCCTCATGAAAGGAATTCAACTCCTTTACACTCCCGCCCTCCAAGATGGTTTCTCCCCAAAACGCGTTTTTCTTTGTTTTTAAAGGAGATCCAAATACGAATTTTCACATCTGTAACAACTTTAGGTTTTATTAGATGTATGTATTCTCATACAATCAAGTCAATTAATTTTTCAATTCTTTCACCCCTCCCCCTTCATTGGATTTTCCGAGAATACGTGTTTCTTTACTTTTAAAGCAGATTGCAAATATCAAATTTCACGTCTGTAACATCTTCATTTTTGAGATATCAGTAGCCTAATTAAAAGAATTCAACACCATTTGCAGTCACTTTTACCCCCCCCCCACCACCCAAGTGGTATTTGCGAAAACTAAAAATACACGTTTCTTTATTTTTAATAGAGATAAAAAATACCATTTTTCACTT
This sequence comes from Anabrus simplex, assembly GCF_040414725.1. Classification (NCBI taxonomy): domain Eukaryota; kingdom Metazoa; phylum Arthropoda; class Insecta; order Orthoptera; family Tettigoniidae; genus Anabrus; species Anabrus simplex. The sequence goes on along the minus strand of NC_090265.1, from coordinate 933,095,206 downwards.
CTGTAACATGTTAATTTTTTTAGATATACTGTAAAAATTCTCATTTAAAAATTTCACCCCTTTTGAGTTCCCCTTAAGTGGAGTTTCCAAAAACAAATCACCTGTTTCTTTACATTTACAGGAGATTCCAAACACCCACTTTTTATGTCTGTAACATTTTACGTTTCCAAGATAATCTTTCAAAAAATTCACCCCAATTTGTCACTTCTTTTTAACCGCCATTAATAGGATTTTCCAAACACTAAAAAAATACGTGTTTTATTTATTTTTAAAGGAGATCCCATATACAAATTTTCAGTTCTGTAATATCTTCCGTTTCTGAGATATATGTATCCTTATTAAAGGCATTCAACCCATTTTTCACCCTTTTACACCCCTCCTATTGGGATTTACAGGAAACAAAAAAATACGTGTTCCTTTATTTTTAGAGGAGATTCTAACTACCAATTTTTAAATCTGTAAATTTTAAAGTTTTAAGATGTAGACACATTCATTTTAAAAATTCACCCCCCTTTTCACCCCTCAATATTTGGATTTCCCAAAAAAGAGAAAATACGTGTTTCTTTACATTTAAAGTAGATCCCAAATACCAATTTTCAGGTCTGTAATATCTTCAGGTTATAAGTAGCCTCATTAAAGGCATTCAACCCATTATTCACCCTTTTACACCCTTCCTATTGGGATTTTCCGAAAACAAAAGAATACGTGTTTCTTTATTTTTAAAGGAGATTCTAAATACCAACTTTTATATCTATAAACTGTAACAGTTTTGAGATATAGATACACTCATTTTAAAAAATCACCCCCTTTTCACCCCCATTAATTGGATTTTCCACAAACAAAAAAATACGTGTCTCTTTATTTTTAAAACATATCCCAAACACCAATTTTCAGGTCTGTAATATCTTAAGTTTCTGAAATATAAGTAGCCTCATCAAAGGCATTCAACCCCTTTTTCACCCCTTTTCGCCCCTCCTATTGCGATTTTCCGAAAACAAAAAAATACGTGTTTCTTTATGTTTAATGAAGATTCTAAATACCAATTTTTACATCTGCAAACTTTAAAAGTTTGGAGATATAGATTCACTCATTTTAAAAATTCACCCCCTTTTCACCCTCCCATTAATTGGATTTTCCAAAAACAAAAAATACGTGTTTCTTTATTTTTAAAAGAGATCAAAAGTACCAATTTTCAGGTCTGTAATATCTTCAGTTTCTGAGATATAAGTACTGGTATCCTGATTAAGGGCATTCAACCCATTTTCCCCATTTTCACCCCTTTTCACCCCTCCTATTGGAATTTTCTGAAAACAAAAAAATACGTGTTTCCTTATTTTTAAAGAAGATTCTAAATACCTATTTTTACATCTGTAAACTTTTAAACTTTCGAGATATAGACACACTCATTTTAAAATTTCACCCCTCTTTTCACCCCCTTTAGCGAAGGAATATCCAAAAATCCTCTCTTAGCGAGCACCTACATCTTAATATGAATATATCCCCAAAATTTCATTTCTTTACGTCCAGTAGTTTTGGCTCTGCGATGATGAATCAGTCAGTCAGTCAGGACAAGTTATTTTATATATATAGACTAGCAAGATACCCGTGCTTCGCTACGGTATTATACTGAAATTTATAATTGAATGCTTATTGTTTTAGATATATAATCCGCCTAAATTCGCGGTCTGACTCGTTTTCTGCGAGAACCCACCAAAATTCCCGATCTGACTCGTTTTCTATTAGATTACGGCATGTTTCCTCCCATTTTTCAATCTTCTTTTCCAGCAATCGATTTCGTACTTCCCGGGCTAGGCTCAGGTATTCCTCCCGGTCAGTTGGGTCCGTAAATCTTTGCCATCTTTTCCTATAATCATTTTTAATATGGATAAAATCCTTCAGGAGATCCGGCGTGGTGTCATATTGGGTGCCGAGAAGGCACTGAACCCGCGGCCGGACTGCATTCTTAGTCATTACCCGTCCAGGAGCCGTTTCCAGCGCGGTCCGCACATTTGACGACGGTCCGGAACATTATTATTATTATTATTATTATTATTATTATTATTATTATTATTATTATTATTATTATTATTATTATTATGTGTTGCTGGAATGGATGATGACAGGAAAACCGGAGTATCCGGAGAAAACCCTGTCCCGCCTCCGTTTTGTCCAGCACGAATGTCACATGGAGTGAACGGGATTTGAACCACGGAACCCAGATGTGAGAGGCCGGCGCGCTGCCGAGGATCCTTATAAGTACATTAAGAACAGTAAAATAAATTGGTCTCACCTCCTTCTACACCCCACCGCCGTTAAGTTTATTTACCGGCACCCCCCCCCCCCCGCAAAAAAATTAAAAGAAGGCTTGTTTCTTATGTTTAAAGAAGATTTCAAACACCAATGTTCACGTCTATTACCTTCAGTTTTGAGATATAAGTATCCCCATAAAAATAATTTACTTTCTTCACTTCATTTCACACTACTCCCCCCCCCCCCCCCTAAGTGAATTTTCCCGCAAAAAATACTTGTTTCTTTAATAGTAAAGGATCTTCTAAATACCAATTTTCACGACTCTAACTTCTTCAGTTTTTGATTTATGTGTCCTCATGAAAGGAATTCAACTCCTTTACACTCCCGCCCTCCAAGATGGTTTCCCCCCAAAACGCGTTTTTCTTTGTTTTTAAAGGAGATCCAAATACGAATTTTCACGTCTGTAACAACTTTAGTTTTTATTAGATGTATGTATTCTCATACAATCAAGTCAATTAATTTTTCAATTCTTTCACCCCTCCCCCTTCATTGGATTTTCCGAGAATACGTGTTTCTTTACTTTTAAAGCAGATTGCAAATATCAAATTTCACGTCTGTAACATCTTCATTTTTGAGATATCAGTAGCCTAATTAAAAGAATTCAACACGATTTGCAGTCACGTTTACCCCCCCCCCCCTCCACCCAAGTGGTATTTCCGAAAGCTAAAAATACGCGTTTCTTTATGTTTAATAGAGATAAAAAACCATTTTTCACTTCTGTAACATGTTAAGTTTTTGAGATAAACTGTAAAAATTCTCATTTTAAAATTTCACCCCTTTTGAGTTCCCCTTAAGTGGAGTTTCCAAACACAAATCACCTATGTTTCTTTAGATTTACAGGAGATTACAAACACCCACTTTTTACGTCTGTAACATTTAACGTTTCCAAGATATTCTGTAGATATAGTCTTTCAAAAATTCACCCAATTTGTCACTCCTGTTTAACCGCCATTAATTGGATTTTCCAAAACTAAAAAATACGTGTTTCTTTATTTTTAAAGGAGATCCCAAATACAAATTTTCAGTTCTGTAATATCTTTCGTTTCTGAGATATATGTATCATTAAAGGCATTCAACCCATTTTTCACCCTTTTACACCCCTCCTATTGGGATTTACAGGAAACAAAAAATACGTTTTCCTTTATTTTTAGAGGACATTCTAACTACCAATTTTTACATCTGTAAATTTTAAAGTTTTAAGATGTATACACACTCATTTTAAAAAAAATTACCCACCCCCTTTTTACCCCCCAATATTTGGATTTTCCAAAAACGAAAAAATACGTGTGTGTATTTATTTTTAAAGGAGATTCTAAATACCAATTTTCACATATATAACCTTTAAACATTTTGAGATAGATACACTCATTTTAAAATATTACTCCCTTTTCACCCCCCCCCCTAAATTGGATTATCCAGAAACAAAAAAAATACGTGTTTCTTTATTTTTAACGGAGATCCCAACCACCAATTTTCAGGTCTGTAATATCTTCAGTTTCTGATATATAAGTAGCCTCATTAAAGGCATTCAACCACTTTTTAGCCCCTTTTCACTCCTCCTATTGCGATTTTCCGAAAACAAAAAAATACGTGTTCCTTTATTTTTAATGAAGGTTCTAAATACCAATTTTTACATCTGCAAACTTTAAAGGTTTGGAGATATAGATTCACTCATTTTAAAAATTCACCCCCTTTTCACCCTCCCATTAATTGGATTTTCCAAAAACAAAAAAATACGTGTTTCTTTATTTTTAAAAGAGGTCAAAAGTACCAATTTTCAGGTCTGTAATATGTTCAGTTTCTGAGATATAAGTACCGGTATCCTGATTAAAGGCATTCAACCCATTTTTCCCCATTTTCACCCTTTTTCACCCCTCCTATTGGGATTTTCTGAAAACAGAAAAATACGTGTTTCCTTATTTTTAAAGAAGATTCTAAATACCAATTTTTACATCTGTAAACTTTTAAAGTTTTGAGATATAGAGCAACTCATTTTAAAATTTCACCCCCGTTTTCACCCCCTTATCGAAGGAATATCCAAAAATCCTCTCTTAGCGAGCACCTACGTCATAATATGAATATATCCCCAAAATTTCTTCTCTTTATGTCCAGTAGTTTAAGCTCGGCGATGATGAATCAGTCAGTCAGTCAGGACAAGCTACTTTATATATATACTAGCAAGATACCCGTGCTTCGCTACGGTATTATACTGACATTTATAATTGAATGCTTATTGTTTTAGATATATAATCCGCCGAAATTCGCGATCTGACTCGTTTTCTGCGAGAATCCACCAAAATTCCCGATCTGACTGGTTTTCTATTATTTTACAGCACGTTTCCTCGCATTTTTCAATCTTCTTTTCCAGCAATCGATTTCGTACTTCCCGGGCTAGGCTCAGGTATTCCTCCTGGTCAGTTGGGTCCGTAAATCTTTGCCATCTTTTCCTTTAATCATTTTTTAATATGGATAAAATCCTTCAGGAGATCCGGCGTGGTGTCATATTGGGTGCCTTGGCGGCACTGAACCCGCGGCCGGATTGCATTCTTAGTCATTACCCGTCCAGGAGCCGTTATCAGCGCGGTCCGCACATTTGACGACGGTCCGGAACATCATCATTATTATTATTATTATTATTATTATTATTATTATTATTATTATTATTATTATGTGTTGCTGGAATGGCTGATGACAGCGAAAACCGAAGTATCCGGAGAAAAGCCTGTCCCGCCTTCGTTTTGTCCAGCACGAACGTCACATGGAGTGACCGGGATTTGAACCACGGAACCCAGCTGTTAGAGGCCAGCGCGGTGCCGCCTGAGCAACGGAGGATCCTTATAAGTACATTAATAACAGTAAAATCAATTGGTCTCACCTCCTTCTACACCCCACCGCCGTTAAGTTTATTTACCGCCACCAACCCCCCCCCCCAAAAAAAAAAAAATTAAAAGAAGTCTTGTTTCTTTATGTTTAAGGGAGATTCCAAACACCAATGTTCACGTCTATTACCTTCAGTTTTGCGATATAAGTATCCCCATAAAAGTAATTTACTTTTTTCACTTCATTTCACAATACTCCCCCCACCCACCCACCAAGTGAATTTTCCCGCAAAACATACTTGTTTCTTTAATAGTAAAGGATCTTCTAAATACCAATTATCACGACTCTAACTTCTTCAGTTTTTGATTTACGTGTCCTCATGAAAGGAATTCAACTCCTTTTCACTCCCGCCCCCAAGATACTTTCCCCCTCGAAACGCGTTTCTCTTTGATTTTAAAGGAGAACCAAATACCAATTTTCACGTCTGTAACAACTTTAGTTTTTATTAGATGTATGTATTCTCATACAATTAAGTCAATTAATTTTTCAATTCTTTCACCCCCCCCCTCCCCCTTCATTGGATTTTCCGAGAATACGTGTTTCTTTACTTTTAAAGCAGATTCCAAATATCAAATTTCACGTCTGTAACATCTTCATTTTTGAGATATCAGTAGCCTAATTAAAAGAATTCAACACCATTTTCAGTCACTTTTACCCCCCACCTCCGCCCAAGTGGTATTTCCGGAAACTAAAAATACACGTTTCTTTATGTTTAATAGAGATAAAAAATACCATTTTTCACTTCTGTAACATGTTGATTTTTTTAGATATACTGTAAAACTTCTCATTTTAAAATGTCACCCCTTTTGAGTTCTCCTTAAGTGGAGTTTTCAAAAACAAATCACCTATGTTTCTTTACGTTTACAGGAGATTCCAAACACCCATTTTTTACGTCTGTAACATTTTACGTTTCCAAGATATAGTCTTTCAAAAAAATTCACCCCAAATTGTCACTCCTGTTTAACCGCCATTAATTGGATTTTCCAAAAAATAAAAAATACGTGTTCCTTTATTTTTAAAGGAAATCCCATATGCAAATTTTCAGTTCTGTAATATCTTTCGTTTCTGAGATATATGTATCCTCATGAAAGGCATTAAACCAATTTTTCACCCTTTTACACCCCTCATATTAGGAATTACAGGAAACAAAAAAATACGTGTTCCTTTATTTTTAGAGGAGATTCTAACTACCAATTTTTACATCTGTAAATTTTAAAGTTTTAAGATGTAGACACACTCATTTTAAAAAATTCACCCCGCCCTTTTCACCCCCCCCCCATATTTGGATTTTCCAAAAACGAAAAAATACGTGTTTCTTTGCTTTTAAAGTAGATCCAAAATACCAATTTTCAGGTCTGTAATATCTTCAGGTTCTGAAATATAAGTAAACTCATTAAAGGCATTCAACCCATTATTAACCTTTTTACACCCTTCCTATTGGGATTTCCCGAAAACAAAAGAATACGTGTTTCTTTATTTTTAAAGGAAATTCTAAATACCAATTTTTACATCTATAAACTTTAAATGTTTTGAGATATAGATACACCCATTTTAAAAAATCACCCACTTTTCACCCCCCCCCCCCCCATCAATTGGATTTTCCACAAACAAAAAAATACGTGTTTCTTTATTTTTAAAGGAGATCCCAAACACCAATTTTCAGGTCTGTAATATCTTCACGTTCTGAAATATAAGTAGACTCATGAAAGGCATTCGACCACTTTTTCAACCTTTTCCACCATTCCTATTAGGATTTTCCGAAAACAAAATATACGTGTTTCTTTATTTTTAAAGGAGATTCTAAATACCAATTTTTACATATATAACCTTTAAAAGTTTTGAGATATAGATACACTCATTTTAAAATATTACCCCTTTTCACCCCCCCCCCTTAATTGGGTTTTCCAGAAACAAAAAATACGTGTTTCTTTATTTTTAAAGGAGATCCCAAACACCAATTTTCAGGTCTGTAATATCTTCAGTTTCTGATATATAAGTAACCTCATTAAAGGCATTCAACCACTTTTCACCCCTTTTCACTCCTCCTATTGCGATTTTCCAAAAACAAAAAAATACGTGTTTCTTTATTTTTAATGAAGATTCTAAATACCAATTTTTACATCTGCAAACTTTAAAAGTTTGGAGATATAGATTCACTCAATTTAAAAATTCACCCCCTTTTCACCCTCCCATTAACTGGATTTTCTAAAAACAAAAAAATACGCGTTTCTTTATTTTTAAAAGAGATCAAAAGTACCAATTTTCAGGTCTGTAATATCTTCAGTTTCTGAGATATAAGTACCGGTATCCTGATTAAAGGCATTCAACCCATTTTCCTCCATTTTCACCCTTTTTCACCCCTCCTATTGGGATTTTCTGAAAACAAAAAAATACGTGTTTCCTTATTTTTAAAGAAGATTCTAAATACCAATTTTTACATCTGTAAACTTTTAAAGTTTTGAGATATAGATACACTCATTTTAAAATTTCACCCCCCTTTTCACCCCCTTAGCGACGGAATATCCAAAAATCCTCTCTTAGCGAGCACCTACATCTTAATATGAATATATCCCCAAAATTTTATTACTTTATGTCCAGTAGTTTTGGCTCGGCGATGATGAATCAGTCAGTCAGTCAGTCAGTCAGTCAGTCAGTCAGTCAGTCAGTCAGTCAGGACAAGTTATTTTATATATAGAGATAGACTAGCAAGATACCCGTGCTTCGCTACGGTAATATACTGAAATTTATAATTGAATGCTTATCGTTTTATATACAACCCGCCGATATTCGTGATCTGACTCGTTTACTGAGAGATTACGGCAACGTTCCTCCCATTTTTCAATCTTTCTTTCCAGCAATCGATTTCGTATTTCCCGGGCTAGGTCCAGGTATTCCACCCGGTCAGTTGGGTTCCTAAATCTTAGCCATGCTTTCCTATAAGCATTTTTAATGTGGATCAAATCCTTGAGGAGATCCGGCGTGGTGTCCTCTTAGGTGCCTTGGCGATACTAAACCGGCGGCCGGACTGCAATCTTAGTCATTACCCGTCCAGGACCCGTTTCCAGCACGGTCCGCACATGTTGACGACGGTCCAGGATATTATTATTATTATTATTGTTATTATTATTATTATTATTATTATTATTATTATTATTGTTATTAGGGTGGTTGAAATTAATTGAATTTTGGTATTATTATTATTATTATTATTATTATTATTATTATTATTATTATTATTATTATTATTATTATTATTATTATTATTATTATTATTGATGTTCTGGACCCCACAGCAATATGCAAGACCGCTACTTGGCGGTAAAATACATCTGCTGCCATTGTCATTGCTAACAATGTGACCAGCACCATTGTTGCGCGTAGGCAAGTGTGCGGAATTTCTGGCGATACGAATGACATACCTCCGTGTATTATTGACCTTATTATAGAGGTGAACAATTTGACGGCCAATCTCATTCCTATCGTTTATTTCAAATGTGTTTAAATTTTTATTTATATGCCAGGAGAATCTACTCCAATCTAAGAACGTTCTCCGAAGGAAAATATGGCTGTTGAAAAAGAACCCAGGAAAGATTAAAAATGATCGGTTTATGATCAGATTAAGTACATCGCAAGTCTACAGCATGTTTCCTATCATTCGACAGGATCAGGGATGGAATGAATAAAGCCCCATCTAGCGGCGACAATAGGAATTGTGCCGGCTGCCGAAGCTCCCCTCTGGGGCAATGATTGATGAGTGACAAATGAAATGAAATATTGGACAGTGTTGCTGGAATGAATGATGACAGGGAAAGCCGGAGTATCCGGAGAAAAACCTGTCCCGCCTCCATTTTGTCCAGCACGAATGTCACATGGAGTGACCGGGATTTGAAGCACGGAACCCAGCTGTGAGAGGCCGGCGCGCTGCCGACTGAGCAACGGAGGCTCCTTATAAGTACATTACGAACAGTAAAATCAATTGGTCTCACCTCCTTTTACACCCCACCGCCGTAAAGTTTATTTACCCCCACCCTCCAAATAATTAAAAGAAGGCGTGTTTCTTTATGTTTAAAGGAGATTTCAAATACCAATATTCCCGTTTATTACCTTCAGTTTTGAGATATAAGTATCCCCTTAAAAATAATTCACGTTTTTAACTTCCTTCCACACTCCCCCCCCGCCCCTCCCTCACAAAGTGATATTAAAGCAAAAAATACTTGTTCCTTTAATAGTAAAGGATCTTCTAAATACCAATTATCACCACTCTAATCTTCAGTTTTTGATTTATGTGTCCTCATGAAAGGAATTCAACTCCTTTCCACTCACGCCCCCCCCCCCCCCAAGATTGTTTCCCCCCAAAACGCGCTTTTCTTTGTTTTTAAAGGAGATCAAAATACCAATTTTCACGTCTGTAACAGCTTTAGTTTTTATTAGATGTATGTATTCTTATACAATTAAGTCAATTCATTTTTTCTATCCTTTAACACTCCAAATCCCCTTCATTGGATTTTCCGAGAATACGTGTTTGTCTACTTTTAAAGCAGATTCCAAAAATAAAATTTCACGTGTGTAACATCTTCATTTTTGAGATATCAGTAGCCTAATTAAAAGAATTCAACACCATTTTCAGTCACTTTTACCCCCTCCCCCAGCCCCCACTACCCAAGTTGTATTTCCGAAAACTAAAAATACACTTTTCTTTATTTTTAATAGGATAAAAAATGACCATTTTTCACTTCTGTACATGTTAAGTTTTTTTGAGATATACTGTAGAAATTCTCATTTTAAAATTTCACCCCATTTTAGTTCCCCTTAAGTGGAGTTTCCAAAGACAAATCACCTATGTTTCTTTACACTTACAGGAGATTCCAAATACCCACTATTTACGTCTGTAACATTTTACGCTTCTCAGATATTCTGTAAATATAGTCTTTCCAAAAATTCACCCCAATTTGCCACTCCTGTTTAACCGCCATTAATTGAATTTTCCAAAAGCAAAAATATACGTGTTTCTATATTTTTAAAGGGGATCCCATTTACAAATTATCAGTTCTGTAATATCTTCAGTTTCTGGGATATATGTATCCTCATTAAAGGCATTCAACCCATTATTCACCCTTTTACACCCCTCCTATTGGGATTTAGAGAAAACAAAGAAATACGTGTTCCTTTATTTTTAAGGGAGATTCTAAACACCAATTTTTACATCTCTAAACTTTAAAACTTTTGAGATATAGATGCACTCATTTTAAAAATTCACTCCCCTTTTCACCCTCGCATTAATTGGATTTTCCAAAAACAAAAAAATTTGTGTTTCTTTATTTTTGAAAGCGATCAAAAGTACCAATTTTGAGGTCTGTAATATCTTCAGTTTCTGAGATATAAGTAGCGTATCCGGATTAAAGGCATTCAACCCCTTTTTCACCCTTTTTCACCCCTCCTATAGGGATTGTCTGAAAACAAAAAAATACGTGTTTCCTTATTTTTAAAGAATATTCTAAATACCAATTTTCACATCTGTAAACTTTTAAAGTTTTGAGATATAGACACACTCATTTTAAAACTTCACCCCCCTTTTCACCCCGTTAGCGACGGAATATCCAAAAATCCTCTCTTAGCGAGCACGTACATCTTAATATGAATCTATGCCCAAAATTTCATTTCTTTATGTCCAGTAGTTTTGGCTCGGCGATGATGAATCAGTCAGTCAGTCAGGACAAGCTACTTTATATATATAGAAGACTAGCAAGGTACCCGTGCTTCGCTACGGTATTATACTGAAATTTATAATTGAATGCTTATTGTTTTAGATATATAATCCGCCGAAATTCGCGATCTGACACGTTTTCAGCGAGAATCCACCAAAATTCCCGATCTGACTCGTTTTCTATTAGATTACGGCACGTTTCCTCCCATTTTTCAATATTCCTTTCCAGCAATCGATTTCGTACTTCCCGGGCTAGGCTCAGGTATTCTTCCCGGTCAGTTGGGTCCGTAAATCTTTGCCATACCGTATTTTCCTATAATCATTTTTAATCTGGATAAAATCCTTCAGGAGATCCGGCGTGGTGTCATATTGGGTGCTTTGGCGGTACTGAACCCGCGGCCGGACTGCATTCTTAGTCATTACCCGTCCAGGAGCCGTTTCCAGCGCGGTCCGCATATTTGACGACGGTCCGGAACATTATTATTATTATTATTATTATTATTATTATTATTATTATTATTATTATTAATGTTATTCTTATTCTTCTCATTATTATTACTATTATGTGTTGCTGGGATGAATGATGACAGGGAAAACCGGAGTATCCGGATAAAAACCTGTCCCGCCTCCGTTTTGTCCAGCACGAATGTCACATGGAGTGACCGGGATTTGAACCACGGAACCCAGCTGTGAGAGGCCGGCGCGCTGCCGCCTGAGCAACGGAGGATCCTTATAAGTACATTAAGAACAGTAAAATCAATTGGTCTCACCTCCTTTTACACCCCACCGCCGTTAGTTTTTACTGCCACCCCCCCCCCAAAAAAATTAAAAGAAGGCGTGTTTCTTTATGTTTAAGGGAGATTCCAAACACCAATGTTCACGTCTATTACCTTCAGTTTTGAGATATAAGTATCCCCATAAATATAATTTACTTTTGTCACTTCATTTCAAACTCCTTCCCCCCCTCCTAAGTGAATTTTCCCGCAAAAAATACTTGTTTCTTTAATAGTGAAGGATCTTCTAAATACCAATTATCACGACTCTAACTTCTTCACTTTTAGATTTATGTGTCCTCATGAAAGGAATTCAACTCCTTTACACTCCCGCCCCCCAAGATGGTTTCCCCCCCAAAACGCGTTTTTCTTTGTTTTTAAAGGAGATCCAAATACGAATTTTCACGTCTGTAACAACTTTAGTTTTTATTAGATGTATATATTCTCATACAATTAAAGTCAATTAATTTTTCAATTCTTTCACCCCCTCCCCCCGCTTCATTGGATTTTCCGAGAATACGTGTTTCTTTACTTTTAAAGCAGATTGCAAATATCAAATTTCACGTCTGTAACATCTTCATTTTTAAGATCAGTAGCCTAATTAAAATAATTCACACCATTTTCAGTCACTTTCACCCACCCTCCACCCAAGTGGTATTTCCGAAAATTAAAAATACACGTTTCTTTATGTTTAATAGAGATAAAAAATACCATTTTTCACTTCTGTAACATGTTAAGTTTTTTAGATATACTGTAAAAATTCTCATTTTAAAATTTTACCCCTTTTGGGTTCCCCTTAAGTGGAGTTTCCAAAAACAAATCACGTATGTTTCTTTACATTTACAGGAGATTCCAAACACCCACTTTTTACGTCTGTAACATTTTACGTTTCCAAGATAACCCTTCAAAAATTTCACCCCAATTTGTCACTTCTGTTTAACCGTCATTAATAGGATTTTCCAAAAACTAAAAAATACGTGTTTATTTTTAAAGGAGAACCCATATACAAATTTTCAGTTCTGTAATATCTTCCGTTTCTGAGATATATGTATCCTCATTAAAGGCATTCAACCCACTTTTTACCCTTTTACACCCCTCCTATTGGGATTTACAGGAAACAAAAAAATACGTGTTCCTTTATTTTTAGAGGAGATTCTAACTACCAATTTTTACATCTGTAAATTTTAAAGTTTTAAGATGTAGACACATTCATTTTAAAAAATTCACCCCCTTTTCACCCCTCAATATTTGGATTTTCCAAAAACGAAAAAATACGTGTTTCTTTACATTTAAAGTAGATCCCAAATACCAATTTTCAGGTCTGTAATATCTTCAGGTTCTGAAATATAAGTACCCTCATTAAGGGCATTCAACCCATTATTCACCCTTTTACACCCTTCCTATTGGGATTTTCCGAAAACAAAAGAATACATGTTTCTTTATTTTTAAAGGATATTCTAAATACCAATTTTTACATCTATAAACTGTAACAGTTTTGAGATATAGATACACTCATTTTAAAAAATCACCCCCTTTTCACCCCCCCATTAATTGGATTTTCCAAAAACAAAAAATACGTGTTTCTTTATTTTTAAAGGAGATCCCAAACACCAAATTTCAGGTCTGTAATATCTTCAGTTTCTGAAATATATGTAGCCTCATCAAAGGCATTCAACCCCTTTTTCACCCCTTTTCACCCCTCCTATTGCGATTTTCCGAAAACAAAAAAATACGTGTTTCTTTATGTTTAATGAAGATTCTAAATACCAATTTTTACATCTGCAAACTTTAAAAGTTTGGAGATATAGATTCACTCATTTTAAAAATTCACCCCCTTTTCACCCTCCCATTAATTGGATTTTCCAAAAACAAAAAAATACGTGTTTCTTTATTTTTAAAAGAGATCAAAAGTACCAATTTTCAGGTCTGTAATATCTTCAGTTTCTGAGATACAAGTACTGGTATACTGATTAAGGGCATTCAACCCATTTTCCCCATTTTCACCCCTTTTCACCCCTCCTATTGGGATTTTCTGAAAACAAAAAAATACGTGTTTCCTTATTTTTAAAGAAGATTCTAAATACCAATATTTACATCTGTAAACTTTTAAACTTTCGAGATATAGACACACTCATTTTAAAATTTCACCCCTCTTTTCACCCCCTTAGCGAAGGAATATCCAAAAATCCTCTCTTAGCGAGCACCTACATCTTAATATGAATATATCCCCAAAATTTCATTTCGTTACGTCCAGTAGTTTTGGCTCTGCGATGATGAATCAGTCAGTCAGTCAGTCAGTCAGTCAGGACAAGTTATTTTATATATATAGATGAGAGTCTGAAGACTCAGTAATTGTCTCGGGGTCCATTCAATAAACCTACTTTTTCTTCTTCATCATCTTATTATTATTATTATTATCTGTAAATATAGAAGCTTTCCCTGATATTTTACGCAGCTTTTTTCGTTACACTTTGTATATGCACTGAAATTTCTCACATTTCGTGAAGTATAGCAATCATGGGACGCACTTCCAGCCTGATTAATTCTATTTATTTTTTTCCTGGACTACACCTTGGCTTGTTTTCTTAAAAAGCAAAAGGTTACAGTTTCACAAGAACTAAAACATCTTTCACTTTCTCACCTTGATAAGATTCTTTGCTTTCTTATCTTCACTTTTCCTCGAGATCAAAGCTCTTTCTCTATATCACCTAGTCGACATGTAGAAGGCAAAGTAATATGGATATATTAGTGCAAGCTTTAACGATCCCGTCTTCTTACACCATGCACAACGTCTATATTTACCCCGAAGGCAAATGCTTTCACTCATCGTTATTTTAAAAATATAATTGTGCTACTGGTTTTACATGCCTCTAACTTCTTTTACAGTTTTCAGGGACGACGAGGTGTTGGAATTTGGGCCTACACGCGTTCCTTTACGGTAAATCTACCGACACGGCGATGACGCATTTGACCTCCTTCAAATACTACCGGACGGAGTAAGGATCAAACCTGTTAACTTGGGCTCAGAAAGCCAGCAGCTTAACTGTCTGGGACACTCGGACTATTTATGTATAAATCTATGTATGTATGACAATCATGGGACAGACTTCAATTCTATTTAGGGTACTTCCCACACACAACACCTAGACTAGAAAGACTGGATCGCTCGCTCCGAAGATGCTAGCCAAACTCGCAGCGGAAACGTTAGTAAACATTAAATGTTCGACCCAGTGACACATCAGCCACCTTGAAAATGCAGGGCGCAGTAGCCGGTGAAACGTTGGGTGCTAGGAATTAATTTGAAGTACATCCCTCAAGCTCGGCGAATGGTGTCTATATTCATCGAGACATTGGCTATGAAAGCCTAATCTGTTTTGTTTAAATATGACAGTATTTTAATAGACGGTGGAATATTCAATTTTAAGATGCTAAACATAGTTCATTAGTCTTCTTTCATGCTCAAGATTCTAGTATTTAAATAAGAGAAGTCGATTACTGGCACGTTAAGAATCCTTTCAGGACAAAATTCTGGCACCTTCTTGACTGTCAGTTTCTGAAGGGACAGGGCCTTCTTCTTCTTCTTCTTCTTCTTCTTCTTCTTCTTCTTCTTCTTCTTCTTATTATTATTATTATTATTATTATTATTATTATTATTATTATTATTATTATTATTATTATTCCTGGGATTCTGTGGAACGCAGAGGAGAAAGAAAGCGTGAATAAGAATGGGTGGATATAGAAAAGTCAGAAGATTAATCTAAAACTTTAGAATTGGAGCTATATTTCTTCCTTATATCTTTCTTCCTTTTCAAATTTTAAACATTCTTTTTTTGCTAGTTGCTTTACGTCGCACGGACACAGATAGGTCTTATGGCGACGATGGGACAGGGAAGGGCTAGGAGTGGGAAGGAAGCGGCCGTGGCCTTAATTAAGGTACAGCCCCAGCATTTGCCTAGTGTGAAAATGGGAAACCACGGAAAACCATCTTCAGGGCTGCCGACAGTGGGGTTCGAACCTACTGTCTCCCGAATACTGGATACTGGGCGCAATTTTAAACTATATACACTTTGCTAAGCAAATAGTAAATCAGGTACAAAATCTAGCTCGTGAGCTTGGGGAACAATCTTAGAAAAATCAGAACAATCAACTAATAACTAATTAACAACCTTGAGCTTGAAGCTTCCTAATTACAAATTTTACATGAGCACTCCGGCTCCTTTCAACTAACAGAATAGGAGACGGATCTCCCAGTTTTTACATCAGTGGAAGAGCTTCTTTGCTCTACTAAGTTACACTTTCCGGGCCTATCAAGGGCACGACCTACATTTAACAAAATTGAACAGTATTCATTGTCTTAACTACTCAACAGTCTGATTTGCCTTAAAATGAAATGCATAAGGTTAACTGTAACAGGGGTAACAAGTACCCATTCTACATGGCCTTTGGTAAAAACAAAAGATTAAAGTTACTGGCCGAAAGGGAAAATGTTAGGAGGCGAACACTTGCACTCCTTGAAATTAACCTGAAATACCTAAAACTCTATTTGGGCTTATGGCCCGACGTTACGGAGGCTAAACCTGTATTACTGAGATGACTAGATGGAGAAAAATATTGAAGTTACAGAAATTAGCAAATAGATTTTAAAGGTCACAAAATCATCGTCACCTCAATATCAAGTTGAGAGGGAATACAAGAGGGTACCTCACTCTTTATTCCCTAAGTTCGAGTAAGTTCTTTTGGCTTGTTTGAGAACTTATATTAAATAAACGTTACATTGAGAAAGGCATTTGAAACCTTCCCCTTGAGCTAGCTTTCAAAGACTATTACGTTGTTAATCAGAATCTGCCATCACCTTGAGCAAGTGGACCTCCAGAAGATGGACGAGGACACCCTTTCCCCTGCCTCTGTTACGTACACACTCTAAACTGGAGCGATCACTGAGACAATAAGGCCCAAAATGTGCCAGCTTTTATGGCGGAGAGGAATGTTCCAGATTTCTCTGGGTCCAAACCCTGACACACCCACAATTTTCATTGGACAATCAAATAAATATCAAAAACCGTGATTGGTTGCTTAAATAAATGTACAAAATTTATCATTGGCCAACATATTAAGTTGACGGGAAGAAATAGAAATGTTGATAACTTTTGAACATCAAGAACAACCTGTAACCAATTTAGTTTAGGAAACCTTGACATATAAAATTACTTTAAAAATTAGTAGTTCATCTTCACCCCAGAAGGCGCAACATAAGTTAATGGTAGCTCGATCTGTTGAGAAACGTTCACACTATTTCCAAAATTAGTTTCAGACTTCCTGATCTAGATGGCCTTCTTTAAGGTGTTAGTTTTAAATGGTACGGGGCGGGTGCACCACCGGTAAAATTATTATTATTATTATTATTATTATTATTATTATTATTATTATTATTATTATTATTATTATTATTTTATTATATTACCGGGCGAGTTAGCTTGCAGTTAGGGGCGCGCAGCTGTGAAATTACATCCGGGAGATAGTGGATTCGAGCCCAACTGTAGGCAGCCGTGAAAAAGGTTTTCCGTGGTTTCCCATTTTCACACCAGGCAAATACTGGGGCTGTACCTTAATTAAGGCTACGGCTTCTTCCTTCCCACTCCTAGGCCTTTCTTGTACCATTGTCGCCATAAAGCCTATCTGTGTCCATGTGACGTAAATCAAACAGCAGTATTATTATTATTATTATTATTATTATTATTATTATTATTATTATTATTATTATTATTAAATACATCGTGATTTATTATATAATCCTACTATTGCTTTTACGTCCCTCTTACTACTTTCACGGCTTTCTAAAACACGGAGTTGCCGGAATTGTGTCCCGAAGGAGATCTTTTATGTACCAGTAAATTCCAGTGAAAAATGGAAGAATATGTATAGGTACTTCAAGGCAGAAACAGGTTCTAAGATGGATATTCCAGGAATCATTAATGGACAAGGGGAGTGTGTATGTGAGGATCTTCAACAGGCAGAAGTATTCAGTCAGCTGTATGTAAAGATTGTTGGTTACAACGATAAACTCCAGACAGATGAGGTGACTAATATTAAAGAAGTATTAAAATTTACCTATGACAGCAATGACATTTACAGTAAGCTACAAAAGTTCAAAACTAGAAAAACAGCTGGAATTGGTAATATTTCTAGGGATATACTAAAGACAATGGGTTGAGATATAGTACCATTTCTGAAGTACTTATTTGATTATTGATTGCATGAAGGAGCTAGACCAAATGAATGGATAGTTGCTATAGTAGCCCCTGTGTATAAAGGAAAGGGTGATAGACATAAAGCTGAAAATTACAAGCCAGTCAGTTTGACATGAATTGTATGTAATCTTTGGGAAAGTATTATTTCCGATTATGTAAGACATGTTTGCGAAATTAATAACTGGTTTGATAGAAGGCAGTTTGGGTTTAGGAAAGGTTATTCCACTGAAGCTCAACTTGTAGGATTCCAGCAAGATATAGCTGATATCCTGGATTCAGGAGGTCAAATGGACTGCATCGCGATTGACCTGTCTAAGGCATTTGATAAGGTAGATCATGGCAGACTACTGGAAAAAATGAGTGCAATTGGAGTTGACAAAATAGTGACTGAATGGGTGCCTCTTTTTCTAGAAAATAGATCTCAGAGAATTAGAGTAGGCGAAGCTTTGTCTGACCCTGTAATAATTAAGAGGGGAATTCCTCGAGGCAGTATTATTGGACCTTTATGTTTTCTTATATATATATCAATGATATGCGTAAAGACCGAGCTCGATAGCTGCAGTCGCTTAAGTGCGGCCAGTATCCAGTATTCGAGAGATAGTAGGTTCGAACCCCACTGTCGGCAGCCCTGAAGATGGTTTTCCGTGGTTTCCCATTTTCACACCAGGAAAATGCTGGGGCTGTACCTTAATTAAGGCCACGGCCGCTTCCTTCCCACTCCTACCCCTTCCTTGTCCCATCGTCGCCATAAGACCTGTCTGTGTCAGTGAGACGTAAAGCAACTTGCAAAAAAAGAAAAGGTATGCGTAAAGAAGTGGAATCAGAGATAAGGCTTTTTGCAGATGATGTTATCCTCTACAGGGTAATAAATAAATTACAAGATTGTGAGCAACTGCAAAATTACCATGCCTCTACTAATAAGGTATACAGATTACAACCAACTAAGAGTGCAATATTGTTGATCAGGTACTCACACCTTCGTGCTCAAAGTTAAACGGTCAAATCCCAGCGCAGTTGGCTGGCATTTCTTTCCTGCTGGTGATTGGAATATCACAGTAACACATATTTTCGGCGACAATGAGATGAGAAAGGGTTGGTAAGGTATCGGCTGTAGGCATGGCCTTTATAAAAGGGCCCTTTCGTAGAGTTTAAATGAAAAAACACGTAACAAAATATTCACGGCATCCGACGGTGACTTCGAACCCTTCATCCCTCAAATGAAAGCTTACAGCAACACGACTCGTAAAGCGTAGCCCTCTCTCTTGGTGCGGTTTTTATTTAAGAGTGCTTACATGCAAGATATCCAAGTCGGTAGATTCAATGAAACGCTAATGGATCACTTACAGAGCAAAATTCCAACACTCTGCCGTCTTATAAAACCACTTACTAGAAATGTTAAACTATCACAGTACAAAGTTTGCGAAAATATGACTCTTAAATATAGAAATTAGTTACAAAATTTCGAAGCAGTAAATCAGTTTAAATTAGAGCTCTCTCCGTTACATTTTTAAAGCCTCCTGGAGAAGGATTTTGGTATGACGTAAGTTACCTCCAAGCGGGGTTTTTACATTAATGTAAATTTGTAATTTGTCAAGTAGAGTTACTGTGCATAAATAGCTCCAGTTTACCTTAGACATCGAATCTTCAAATACGCCACCGAATGAATCCCATACGGTCCTACTTGTTCATACATTGAAATGACGTCATAAAATATAACGTTTCAGTACTCATACGAACCCATAGTGTTCGTTGTAGGTCTCCACAGGCCATGTATCTACATGACGGGTGAGATATATTTTATTACCGGGAAAGTTGGCCGTGCGGTTAGGGGAGCGCAGCTGAGACCTCGCATCCGGGAGATAGTAGGTTCAAACCCTACTGTTGGCAGCCCTGAAGATAGTTTTCCGTGGTTTCCTCATTTTCACACCGGGAAAATGCTAGGGCTGTACCTTAAATAAGGCCACGGCCACTTCCTTCCCATTCCTAGTCATTTCCTCTCACATTGTCGCCATAAGGCCTATCTGTGTCGATGCGATATAAAAATTGTATATTTTGATAAGAAATAAAATTAATTCCGATAAGATGAAATATTAAAGGTGGGAAACATACAATATCATGCGATCTTTTTTTTTTTTTATGAAGCGACAGTACCTCTCCAAATGTCGAAGTCTCTTCTTTATTCCACATGGACAACGCTAACCAAATCACAAGTAATTTCATCCGTTCTTTTGCGATGTTACTTTACTAACTAAAATCTCCATGGCTAAATGGTTAGTCACAAGGGTCCCGGATTCAATTCCAGACAGGAACGGAAATAACCATAATTGGTTAATTTCGTTGGCACGGGGGCTGGTTTATTTGTCGTTTTCATCATAATTTCATCTATATCGCGACGCGTAGGTCGCCTACGGGTGTCAAGTCAAAAGAACTGCACCTGGCGAGCCGTACATGTCCTCGGACACTCTCAGCACTAAAAGCAAAATTTGTCTTATTATTTATGCTGTAATTTGTCACTCCATAACGATCTTGGTTGAGAACTCAAACTAATATGAAGTTTCGTTCTGACATTCAAAGGAAGAATAATTATATATGTAAGTATACATAAGATTTCGTTAGTCAGGTTTACAGTGTGCCAACTGTGTTCGAATAATAAGAAGACCTTGTTTATACACAAAGAGTGGCAAATTCTGTATCTGCTATTATTAGTAACTAGAGGACGGACTAGAGCAGTTGTAACCAGAATGAGTCTCACTCTCACCAAATATTCCTCCACTTGACTGCCAGGTCACGTTCAAAATATCGCTAGTGTTACACAAAAATGCTATATTATTCATCAATAAAGAACCTTATCAATATGAATTACCTACGGCACTAGAATACATGCATGTCTATTATATTTTTTGGCATATTTCATGTTTCATGATAGACTTACGTACTTAACTAACGTACAGTGGTGAGATTTATTACCGCATTTTTTTTTTTACAAGCGAATGGACCACCAAGGATCACGCTACAACTTCATTTCTTTCTCTTCGTGCGGAGTTTTATCTGTGTCCAATACTCCTTCATGCGTTCGCTGGCCTGCTTCCGTTGTTCATCTGCCCAGGCTCTTCCGGTCTTCCTAGTTCTTCCTGAGGTTTGAACACTTTCCAAATTATTATTATTATTATTATTATTATTATTATTATTATTATTATTATTATTATACATACATACATACATACATACATACATTATCATTATAGACTTATGTCTTTCAGCGTTCATTCTCAAGCCTCTGTGACTTACTAAACGTCGCCACAATCCTCGATTTGCAACTAGTGTTGTGGCCTCAGTTAGTTCCATACCTCTCATCCTTAAATCGTTAGAAACTGAGTCTAACCATCGTCGTCTTGGTCTACCTCTACTTCTCTTACCTTCCATAACAGAGTCCATTATTCTCCTAGGTAACCTATCCTCCTCCGTTCGCCTCACATGACCCACCACCGAAGCCGGTTTATGCGTACAGCTCCATCCATCGAGTTAATTCCTAAATTAGCTTTTCTCTCCTCATTCTGAGTACCCTCCTGCCATTGTTCCTACATTATTATTATTATTATTATTATTATTATTATTATTATTATTATTATTATTATTATTATTATTTCAAATCTGCACAATCTCTGAAGAAATTTCTGTAAGGTATGGACACAGCAGTGGAGAAGCAGTACGAGATGAAAATAAATAAGTGCAAAACAAACGTAACTGAATGTAGTCGAACGAAGTCACGTGATGCAGAAAATGTTAGGTTAGGATATTAAATTTTTAAGGAAGTAGATAAATATTGTTACCCGGGTAGTAAAATAACTAACGATGGCAGAAGTAAGGAGGACATTAAATACAGACTAGCGCAAGCAAGGAAAGCCTTTCTTAAAGGAAAAACATGTGCTCAATTCGAAAATTGGTATAGGAATTAGAAAGATGCTTTTGAAGACTTTTATCTAGAGCGTTACATTGTATTTAAACTTGGACGATAACTAGCTCAGGAAGGGGAATAGAAGCTTTTGAAACGTGGTATTGCAGAAGAATGCTGGAGGTGGTATGAAAATGATCGAATCACGAATGAAGATATGCTGAATCGAATTGGTCAGAGGAGATCGATTTGGATAAAATTGACCAAAAAAAGATATAGACTGATAGAAC
Source organism: Anabrus simplex (assembly GCF_040414725.1). Lineage (NCBI taxonomy): Eukaryota > Metazoa > Arthropoda > Insecta > Orthoptera > Tettigoniidae > Anabrus > Anabrus simplex. Next base: position 933,073,109 of record NC_090265.1, on the reverse strand, counting down.
CCACTTCAAGACACCCAGGACTTGTTCAGTTGGTTTCTAACGGAAGTGTAGGTGGTAATAACAGTAGGGCTAACCCAAGGTATGAATATAACAAACAGATTAAAGCAGATATAGGATGTAGTAGTAACGAAGAAATGAAAATATTAGCCCAGGATAGGGTGTCCTACAGCGCTGCTTCAAAACAGTCTATGTACTAACGACCGAAACAAAAAGGAATTCCAAAATATTTACCATTATTAATGCCTATGAAAATTCTCGTCTTTCTCTATAGCTCTATGTATTGTAATATTCATGATAATGTTGTTTGTCAGCAAGTTGGCTAAATAGTATAGGGTCGTGTGGCTGTAAGTTTATATTCGGAAAAAAGTGATTTAGGACCCTTCTATCGACAGTTCAGAAGACAGTCTCCCGTGGATACCAATTTTCACACCAGATAATCATTGGGATGTATAGTCGATGAAGGAAAGAATGAGCACGTGCACGTTAAGTTCGTCGCATTTAATATTTCATATCACCAGAATTTTAATTATTATCAAAATGTTATTCACTTCCCATGTAGACAGAAACCCCGCAGATTCATAAACATTGTCTGTATAGTTTCACCTTCGAGGAACCTATACAATATCATGCGCTCATTCTTTTTTCTTTGGGCAACGGTACGTTACACAGTATTATCCCACGGCCCTATCCTATCCTATCCTATCCTATCCTATCCTATCCTATCCTATCCTATCCTATCCTATCAAGAGTTGTCAAAACCTCTGTGTGCGTTAGAGAGACGTTGAACCACTAACAAAACTAAATCTCATTTTGTTGTGTCACACTGCCTGTTGTCTGTTAGGTCATCAGCCCAGAGGCTGGTTGGATCCTCAAATAGCACCACCAAAGGCTATGCAGTTATAGGGAAACTGCAAAAACCAATGGCAGAGCCCAAATGAGACGTACTAGGCAAGATGAGGAGTGAGGTAGTTTGCCATTGCTTTCCTCACTGGACCAGAAGGTGCCACTGCAGCACGACTGATCCTATGAGCAACACCTTTCATAACACTCAGACACTAGTTGTGCCCCAAATGTCATTACTCAGCAGCACCCATACCCCAGCAGCTTCCATATTGTCACAGCCATGGATGAGACTGAGACTTCGGTGGAAGCTACACTTTGCTCTGGGCTGTGCTAAGAGACGGATACAAAAATACTGCATCCATCAAGAAATGGCAACAGGCGGTGTGTCACACTAATGACTGGAAATATTTTAACTCGTTATTCCATTCCCAACCGCCGCGATTTCCATCCGGGTTCCCATGGAACATCACATTAATGGATCCGTGGAAATGCATAAAATGCATACACAATACGGGTGGGGAACAGGTGATGGACTGCCTCGTCGGTGTTTCGTGAGAATTTCGCCCAACAACACTTACTTCGGGTGAAATAAAATGATATGCTATATGTTTATGGTCGGATGCCCTTCCTGGCGTCAAACTCAGTTGAGGAGCAAGTGAATATGAAATGAATGATGGTAAATGAAATTAGGGGGGGGGGGGAGGAAAGAATCGAATGTGACCGGGCGAGTTGGCCGCGCGGTTAGACGAGCGCGGCTGTGAGCTTCCATCCAGGAGATAGTGGTTTCGAACCCCACTGCCGGCAGCTATGAAGATGGTTTTCTGTGGTTTCCCATTTTCACACTAGGCAAATGCTGGGGCTGTACCTTATTTGAGGCCACGGCCGCTTCCTTCTCAGTCCTAGCCCTTTCCTATCCCATCGTCGCCATGAGACCTATCTGTGTCGGTTCGACGTAAAGCCAATAGCAACAAGAATCGAATGTAGTTTATGAAGCTCTCGAATGCAGAGGTTGGCTCCATAGCAGTAGCAAGTTAACACGCGTGGCCATTCCACTCGGAATATACACTGAATGGCCAAAAATCATGGAGAGACACTGAATGCGATGTAAATAAGGAGTTACTCCTCCGCGAGTCCTCATAACGGCAGAAATACGGCGAGGCATCGACTCTACAAGGTGTTCAAATCGTTCTGGAGGCATCTGGACCCACACATCTTGCACTGCTACCTACAATTGGTCTTACAGAGTTGGTGCGGGGTTCATGGAGCGTACACCAGCATCGACAGCATCCCGTAAGTACTCGATTGGATTAATATCTGAGGATCTGGGGGTTCAATCCATGGAGTGATCTTCCACCCACCTGCTTGCCATCACAGAGCGGTGACATGACACATTGTCCTGTTGAAACATGGCATCTCCATCAGGGTACTCTCGGGCCACAAAGGGATGCAGATGGTCTAAAAGAATGTCCACATAACGTGCACCTGTCAGTGCTCCCTGCAGCCGGACAATGGGGCCTAATTGCGACCATGAGAACGCCTAGACCAGAACTGAGCCTGGACACAACCTTGTTGATACGCAGGATCCATAGCTTCATGGGGCATACGCCACACTCTCACGTGCCTATTAGCTCGATAAAACTGGAACCGGGCTTAATACCACACGCTGCCACTTTTCCATGGTCCATTGCCGATGTTCGCGGACCCATCCACGTCGCTGAGCTCTGTGTCGAGGTGTCAGCAAAGGGAGACGAGTTGGCCGGATGGTGAAGTCCATGCGGTGTTGTTGCCTCCTTACAATTCGGGCAGAAATGGGTTCCTGACTCCAACATTCAACTGGGCGGTGATCCGACTCACAGTAGGCCGTCGAGCGCCCAGTATGGTTCTGCGGAGGCGACGTGATGTCCGTTCGTGAAGCACCTGTGGTCTTCCCGTGCGGTGGTTGATGCGGGTGGTAACATTCTCTCTGCGATATGTAAGATCCACCCATGACACTGTTGACCTCGGAAACCCGAATTCGCGTGTAATCTCCGCAATGCTATGACCCATGCGCCGTGCGTCGATGATCATCCCACGTTCAAAGTCGGTTAACTCGCGACGTGTTGCCATCTTCACGACACTGGTGTCTGTGACAGACTGCTCAGGTACCCCGCAGCTAGCCGCAACGCTCAGGGGTCATAGTTGGCACATTTTCTAATGGGACCTCCTTCCCGTGACTTTTGGCCACTCAATGTATATGTATAATTTTATCAAAATTGATCTAATTGTACGGTTCAGGTGATTGACAGACTAATTGACACGTGACAACGGAACAACAACGACGGAGCACATTGCGATGTTCCCTGGCAAATTCTCATTAATACATCCTCTCCACCTGAATTATTGATATTGGCATAAACATGACCACAGAAGTGGTATGTTTGAAGTGTAGAAGATTGGACGCCGAAATTTTCTCATCTGTGTGGATGTATATGTTCTTATTTTTTGAAAGTCAAATGAAAAAATTCACAGCCTGTTTCCAGTCATTCGACCGGGTCAGGAATGGAATGAATGAAGCCCCCATCTAGCGGCGAGGATAGGAATTGTACCGGCTGCCGAAGCCTGTTGCACTCCTTTGAGGCAATGATTAATGAATGATAGATGAAATGAAATGATATTGGAGAGTGATTCTGGAATGAAATATCACAGGGAAACCCGGAATACCAGGAGAAAAACCTGTCCCGCCTCCGCTTTGTCCAGCACAAATCTCACATGGAGTGACCGGGATTTCAACCACGGAACTCAGCGGTGAGAGGCCGGAGCGCTGCCGCCTGAGCCACGGAGGCTCTTGATATTCAAATACATTTTAATATTTCCTTAACTCAGTGACTCAGTCCTACCTACGTCTTGGGACTTGTCACAATAGTATGAAAAATGCAAACTCCAGCACTATGGTCTTGAGCTGAATTTCGAAATTCGTAGAAGAATGTTTTATAATGTACTGTGCATTGAACAGGAGAACAATTCCTAGATCCACAGTTCTGTGTTAAACTTGCGCGCAGAGGGACGTGGTACAGGTCTGCAAATGGGGGAGTCTATACTGAATAATGCATGAGTTAAAGTAGGAGGAACAGGACCCTTGGGGCTTTGGGATATAGACTTCCCGCCGTGATGTTTGTTTACACGGTGTTAGCGATGGAAGGGAACAGAGGCTTTGCCGCTTTCTGTAAGTGTTTGCTTACTTCTCCTAGACTTCGTAAGTAAAAGTTCCGACTTTACTTTGACAAAAAAAAAAGTATACCGGACTGGAATAAATTTTGTATTCTTTAAACTCCAATTACGGGCAGAAGCTTCGCAAAAATATCGAACGGGGCTGTGTCGGGGTTATGTCACAAGTTTTGACGAAGAATAAATACTACATGATAGGTACTGTCCAAATGAAGTATCTAGTTCATATAGATTTGAAATGTTTCCACCACATGGGCAGTAGATGTGCTCGGCTGGGCCTCCAGTTACGCGGAACTAGCCTCACGATGTTCGTCCGCTTCAAATTTGAGGCGCACCCGATAAGCCTTTCAACACTGCCGGCTCCATGGCTGAATGGTTAGCGTGCTAGCCTTTGGATCAAAGAGCCCCGGGTTCGATTCCCGGCCGGGTCGGGGATTTTAATCTTAATTGGTTATTTCCGCTGGCTCGGGGACTGGGTGTGTGTGTCGTCCTTAAGCAGAAAGTGAAACGAAAACAAGGAAAAAATGAGAAAAAACACTGAGCATTGGTGATTTTGGACCTTTTGGTATTATGAAAAGCCGCTCTATCCTCTCTAAGCCACTTATTGCCTATGTGTCGCAAATTTTGCGAAAGATATGGGTTGATGGGTTCATTTTTTTTTTTTTCTGAGAAAAGTGTACCTGGGATGAACAAACTATACCATACGCTCATTCTTTTTTAGTTACTGTACATTGCTCTGCAGCTCACTCAGTCTACAACAGAAATAACTACAAAGTAACTTGTAGAAGAAGGTGTGACCAAGTTTATAACTGACCAGTTTAGTGCTGAGCATACAAATAATGAAACCCCCGTAGGCAGTAAATTGCCTCCCCAGGTCGAAATAGCGTAACCTGCCTCATGTTTACGTAAGGTACAGCACCTAAACTGCCTTCTATTTACACGAGAGAGTGAACGTAATTGCCGCTTAGGAAAAAACCATTTTACCGCATTTACTTTCCCATTTGTACACTTAGGTTGTCAGTAACAAAGGCTTATGAATATAATTAATACATATTACTGATGTGGTTAAAAATGTGGTACAATTTATTTAAAATACTGATCACCTTCATCATAAAAACTTAAATGTGTTTAAAATATTAAATACCGACTATTTATCAAACAGACAACCCTTGAGCGTTAAGTAATGAGTTATTGTGGAAGTGAAAATATTTTATAAAAACAAATGTTTGCACAAAATAGATGGGAATGCCAAGATCCGATTCATTGGCTGAATGGTCAGCGTTGAGGCTTTAGGTTCAGAGGGTCCCGGGTACGATTCCCGGCCGGGTCGGGAATTTTAATCGCCTCTGATTAATTCTTCTGGCCCGAGGACCGGAAATATTGGGTTTGTCCCAACACTTTCCTCTTCATATTCAGACAACACTCTACACTACCAACCACCACAGAAACATGCAATAGTGATTACATCCCTCCATATAGGGTTGGATTTAGGAAGACCATCTGGCCGGGAAACAGGGCCAAATCTACATGTGCGACACAATTCACACCCACGACTCCACAGGTGTGGGAAAAGTGGTAGAAAAATAAGATGAGAATGCCGAGATTTTCAGCGGGACTTATGAGAGTAGTTACAGTTAGAAATGAGGTAGTAAGAGGAAGGCTGAAAGTGATACAAATGTCTGAAGAAATGTGCGAAACTGGACTCGCATGGGATCATAAATATGTAGGAAGGAGGATGCTGGAAATGTTACCAGCGTAAAAGAGGATTATATGGCATTCCAGAAAACGATGGATGGACAGCATTCAATCCAGTTCAAACCTACATGGACTTGTGGAGGAGATGGTACAAGACAGACCGTTATGGAAGAAGAAAATCTGCATCAGCGACCTCACCTAGTGGGACTAATTATGCCGAAGAACATTAATTATTCGCATGGCCCAGTCATATAAGAGATAATGTACATAGCCATCACTTCGCATTTCTAAACTTTTATCCATCAAATGAAATGGCGTATGGCTTTTATTGCCGGGATGTGTTCGAGGACTTTGGCTCACCAGGTGCAGGTTCTTTTGATTTGACGCCCGTCGACGACCTGAGCGTCGTGATGAGGATGAAATGATGAAGACGCCACATACACCCAGCCCCCGGGGCAGCGGAATTAACCAATTATGGTAAAAATTCTCGACCCTGTCGGGAATCGAACCCGGGACCCCTGTGACCAAAGGCCAGCACGCTAACCATTTAGCCATGGAGCAGGACCTTTTATCCATCGATGAGGTAAAACTGTTTACCTTTTTTACCCAGCACAGATCACGCCAATTTCGACCGAATGCATATACACGAGTAATGAGACGCATGTAACTTATAAATCTTCGTATGATTTTCTCTATTTGATTTCATTTCAACAGATACTTGCATAATTCACTGATATGAATCAAACGACACTTTACAATTTGATCAGCCACGCATTGTACAGAACTGCACTAATTGCTGCCGCGAAGCATGGCGATTTAAGTGCCTGAAGATTGTGGTGCTATTGCAGTGACGTCATTCCAATGTCATACTCTTGTTGCTAGGTATATTGGTCCTTCCTTCCTACAGTGAAATATTGAACATTTATTACAAAAGTCGGGGTAGCATGTGCGGGCCGATCACCTGATCATGGATAACACCACACCACACACCGCGTCCAAAGAGCTGTTGACAATTAGCGACAACCATGCCGTGGCGATTGGGAAGGTAACGGCTGCGTCCTTAATTAAGGTACAGACCATGTATTTGCCTGGAGTGAAAATGGGAAACCACCGAAAACTATTTTCAAGGCTGCCGGCGGTGGGAATTCGAACCGACTGGCTCCCGAATGAAAGCTCACAGCAGTGCTACATTAACACGGGCGGCCAACTCACTCGGTGAAGGAGGAAAGAAGAAAGTTAAAGAACTCCTCAGAACCAGCAGACATGAGGGAATATAAAAGACAGTGTAATGCTATTAACAAAGAGGCGAAAGTGGCAAGGAAGAAGTATTTAAATAACACTTGCTGGAAAATCGAAGAAAAGATAGTGTGTGGTAACATGGGGTCTGTTTATAAGATGGTAAAAAAAATTGGTAAACACTTTATAAAGGGCGCTGCTTTAAGTGATTCACATGACAACATTCTTCATGACTACAGAGATATATCGAACAGTTGAAAGGAGTACACTGGAACTCTGTACAAAGATGAAAACTTGAAAGAAAGCAGAGTCCTGGAGAGAGAGAGAGAGATGACGAAGCGGAAAAAGAAGAAAACCTTGGCTGCAGTATAATGACCTAACATTAAAGAAGCTAAAAGATAATAAGGCACCAAGTATTGATCAATCGAAAGCAGAACTCTTAAAGAGAAGTGGACCACGTATGAAGGAAAGACTTTTTTTTTTTGGTAGTGGCTTTACATCGCACCGACACAGATAGGTCTTATGGCGACGATGGGATAGGAAAGGCCTAGGAGTTGGAAGGAAACGGCCGTGGCCTTGTTTAAGGTACAGCCCCAGCATTTGCCTGGTGTGAAAATGGAAAACCACAGTAAATCATCTTCAGGGCTGCCGACAGTGGGATTCGAACCCACAATCTCCCGGATGCAAGCTAAAAGCCGCGCGCCCCTTACCACACGGCCAACTCGCCAGGTGAAAGAAGTTTCAAACTAGTAAAGACCATCTACAAGGTGATCGGAAACAACGTGAACAACGAGCTTTTGAGTGCTGGTCATGCTAATAATTTCAAACAAATAATTCCATATATCATGCCGTTCTCGTTTTATCAGCCGCTGAAGTTAGCCAATCAGATTGCTTTGCGGGCGAATTCAAATGGGCTTTGTAAGGCGATTTTGCGAAATCTGCACGTGGATTAAGATCAGCTTGAGAATGCTAAGCGAAGAAAAAAATTTTCAGGGGTGGTATTTTAACACGGACCTCCAAGTTAACAGGATCGCGCGGTAGCTACGGTGACACTGTCTAAAACCGCAGTGTATGTGTGTTTGATGCTGATTTTTCCGCATCGGTTTCCTGACAATAGTACGAGATCTGATATTATTTCTTTCAAATTATTTATCAGCAAGACCAAACCTATAACACTCGTGTAGGCCTACACTGTTCGCGTTATTTCCGACCACCCTGCATAAGAAGGGAGAATTACCCTCCAACTTTCAGAAAAATTGCAATAATTCCAATACCAAAAAAAGTAGGAGAAAATTTCGAGCATTATCGCACACTAACTTTGATAGCACACACCTCAGAGATTGTAACCAATGTCATACTACAACGTAAAGAAGGGCAAGTAGAAGAATTTGTAACTGAATTTGGTTTTAGAAATGGAACATGAAAAGCAATTTTAGCATTGAGATGAATAAGTTACTAGAAAAATGATTAGAAAAGGACACTTTTTTAAGTTGTCGTGGACATACCGAAAGCATTTGATAATGCCACATGAGTGAAAATGTTTGAGGTTTACAAGTAATAAATCTCATTGTAGACCGTATTGGACATCAGATTATGAACATTAAAATAAGAATAATAGTTAACACCACCTTTCCAATACTTAACTTTTCTTATGTTTAGGAAATAAACATTACAATAGGCGTTGTAAGATGGGACATGTTTCGCTTAACTGTCGTAAGCATCATCAGCCGAAAATAAGCCTATTTGATTTTCTAAACGTAAATGTTGTTTCTTAGGGTACCATAAATTTTAAGGACACTAGATTCGGGGCCCTGACCTAACTTTAGGCTAAGATTTATTTTCGGCTGATGATGCTTACGACAATTAAGCGAAACATCCCCATCTTTCAACGCCTGTTGTAATGTTTATTTCCTAAATATAAGAAAAGTATTGGAAAGGTGGTGTTAACTATTACCCTTATTTTAATGTTCATAATGTTTGAGGTTTTCATAAACATAGGAATGCAGTATAAATAAAGGGGACTTATCTGGAACATGTATCAAAATAAGACTGTAGTAATCAAAATAGGAATGGAATAAAGAAAGGGGTGAGATGGGGATATGCGTGGTCTCCCATAATTTTTAATGCTTACATTCAAGATTCACTGAACAGGATCAGGAAAGAATTGAATGTGGGAGTAAAGGTAAATAGAGAATAGACTTATAGATATGATTCGATTTGCAGATAACATTGCACTAGTCGCGGAGAGTAGAAAAGTTCTTGATTACATACTAGAGACGATGGAAGAAATCATGGGAACGTATAGGGGCCTATAATATGCAGATCAATAAACAGAAAACTAAAGCCAAGATATGTGGCATAGAAGAAGACTCAAAAGAAAAAAATCACAATTAAAGGGGACCTTTAGATGACGCGAGAAAATTTAATTACCCGGGAAGCAAGGTTTACTTATTCAATTCAATTCAATTCAATTCAATTCAATTCAATTCAATTCAGTATTACGTCGCACCGACACAGATAGCTCTTATGGCGACGATGGGATAGGAAAGGGCCGTGGAGTTAAGGTACATCCCCAGCATTCACCTGCTGTGAAAATTGAAAACCACGGAAAACCATCTTCAGAACTCTGAATGCAAGCTCACAGCTACGCGCCCCTAACCGCACGGCCAACTCGCTCGGTAAACAAGGTTTCAAAATATAGTAGAAGTAATAAGGAAGTGAGAGGTAGGATCAGTCAAGAAAAAGCTGCACTTAGTGAATAGAAAAGCCTCTCTACCACAAATGGCATCAGCTGGGTTACAGGGAAAAGATTGTTAACAACATGTGTGTGGAGTTTTGCAATATAAATCTGGACTATGTTCGAACAGTGATGCTACCGAAGAATGTTAAAAGATCACTTGGAGAGGTAGGTTAACAAATTAAGGAGTGTATTAGAAGGCAGGGGAAAATTATACTATTTGGAGGAGCATAAAATCTAGAAGGACAAAATTAATATGGCATATGCTAAAACTTGACACCTTGCTTTTACTGATATTATAAGGAATGACTGAAGGGAAAAGGTACTGGGAAAGTATACTCAGCAGACAATTAGAGACGTTAAATGTGGGAATCGTGCTGAACTCAAGACGAGGACAGATAATAGAGCCGACTAGAGAACTGCCGCAAACCAATCTATGGATTGAACACTTGAAGGAGAATTACATTGTCAGTTCCAGAATAATTTTGCATATAGTTTTCTTCCGTTTAGTCCCGCCCACGTATAAATACCCTCTTAAAATTATAGAAGGCCATGATATACATTTTTAACCATGTATTGAAAACATAAATTTCAGTAAATGAAAACCTATATTACAAGAAGTCCAGCTATGTGTATAACTCATTAGCACGGTCGATTTTGGTCCAAGAGGGCCTGGGTTCATTTGCAGATTGCACCGGGGATTTTTAATCTCCACTGGTTAATTTCTCAGATATGGAAACATCATTAGATTTCTGTACATCCTAGACAGGGCTCCATTCTCACGGGTGTACAGGTTGCCCGAAAGACCTGCACCAGGGCTCTCCGGAGACCATAAGCCAATAATTAATCGTTGTAAGCACCATGATGCTGCCAGAAAGATGTTTTCTCAGAAATCCACATGAACGCATTTTATCATTACGCTATAAATTTGGGAATGTGTTGTCCCTGTAAACGTATAGGCCCTGCTGTAGTTCTGTATTACTGCGAGCCTGTACAAATGTGTTTGTGATTTTCTGATTACGTAAGTTTAATAATAAATGCATATTACGAATACAAACAGCCCTAAGTAACCTTTGGTGACAAAAGCCAATCTGTACACACACACACACACACACACACACACACACACACCTTTAACAGTTATCTGGGGAGGTAAAATAATTTGTTACGCGAAATGGCATGATGAAAGTATTCTTACTGTGAATTCCTAGTGTTCAGAACACGCATTTTTCCCTAAATCAATCATTCGCATAATCCCGAATAACCATTCTACGATAATTTGGTTTCAACCAAACTTACTACGATATAAATAATATCCATGGATATTGAAGTAACACGACTTGTATCTTAGATCCTTGCCTAGAGAGCAAATGAGATCTGAACGACCATAGCTCAATTGGAAAGAACATCCGACGTGAATTAGGGAGGTTGTGAGTTCGGGTCCGACTGATTCCCGGTTGCTCATTTTTGTATTCTGTATTTAACATCTTTTCGGTATGTACCAAATGTACTGAACACGGCTTAATACATTGGATATTTATTTCGAATATCTATGAACATTCCTTTTATCACTAGTTTATCTCTGTTTCATTCTTAAAGTGGTTCACAAATGTACGTTTTACATTCCAGATTGCCAACGACTCTTCTATGACGGCCTCCTTTTAACGACAACCAACTACTCAATATGAATTAAACTTTGTCCAGTTAAGTACCCATATTAAAATAATTTTAACCTTTAGAACGAAGTAAATTATGCAATTGTACACAGTTAAACGTACCTATATCACAAATATTTTCATGTATTTAAGAAATTGTATTACGAGAAACTTCTATTACGCTCTCAGACTCGAAAGACTCTTAGACACTTGAAGTGCGCCTGCGCTATGAGTTGAGTGTATTGTTTCTACATTGGTTGTTCTCCCTCCTATCCCTTCTCAATCGTAGCCTTGGTGGCTGGTTGTATCCAGCGTTTGGTTTTCATTATAATTTTGTCGCTCGCTAGAGCATCTACTTGGAGGTTCCTTTCGAACCCAAGGCTTCTGGGCTGTGAACATCGGAGCGTAAGTCGTGAGTGAATGTTACATGTGTATATTGAGTGAAAGGTTAATGCTTGTGGCCGCGAATGGGTGTGTAATTGGGTTTGAGTTGTACTTCTGTGTGTGCTGTGCTGTGTGGATGTGCGGGGTTCGTAGCCCAGGGGCCTATGGCCAGTTGAAGGCCGTTTGTTTTTCTTTAATGTTAACGTTTATTATTACATTCTAGTACTACTTGTTTTTCTTTATATTTCCTGGGGGTAATAGATCTTTTGTTCTCTCTAGTATGTACGAGCCCAACAGTAATTTATTGGTTTGCTTTTGAAAGAGTGCTTCAGTTATAATGTTGTAAATATGTTACCAGTGAATAAAAGACGGATGAATTTACAGATGGAACGCTCCCTAACCTAGGTCTACCTAGCTTCCTCTCTGGGCATGTTCCTATTTTCCTAGGCTCTAATGCTAGCACCTTCTCAGGTGGTAGCAGAGCGTGGTTTCGATCCACGGACCTCTGGGTTATGGGCCCAGCACGCTTCCACGCTTCTCAATCGTAGTCTTGGTGGCTGGTTGTATCCAGCGTTTGGTTCCCATTATAATTTTGTCGCTCGCTAGAGCATCTACTTGTATGTTCCTTTCGAACCCAAGGCTTCTGGGCTGCGAACATCGGAGCGTAAGTCGTGAGTGAATGTTACATGTGTATATTGAGTGAAAGGTTAATGCTTGTGGCCACGAATGGGTGTGTAATTGGGTTTCAGTTGTACTTCTGTGTGTGCTGTGCTGTGTGGATGTGCGGGGTTCGTAGCCCAGGGGGCCATGGCCAGTTGAAGGCCGTTTCTTTTTCTTTAATGTTAACGTTTAATATTACATTCAAATACTACTTGTTTTTCATATTTCCTGGGGGTAATAGATCTTTTGTTCTCTCTTGTATGTACGAGCCCAACAGTAGTTTATTGGTTTACTTTTGAAAGAGTGCTTCAATTATAATGTTGTAAATATGTTACCAGTGAATAAAAGACGGATGAATTTACAGATGGAACGCTCCCTAACCTCGGTCCACCTAGCTTCCTCTCTGGGCATGTTCCTATTTTCCTACGCCCTAATGCTAGCACCTTCTCACCTATTATATATCAAGTTTGAGTTATGTTACTATGTATTTTTCATAAAATGCTAGATTCATTCGCACTGTTAACTTTAGAAGGTGCATGTTAGAATATTTCATACATAATTCCGTAATGACTAACGCTAATGAGATACAGGCTAACCACTTATTATGTAAAGCCGGATAAACAGGAAATCGATGAGTTAAAAATGCAGTATATAATTAATGTAATGGTTAGAAATAATGAAGGAGTTTAAGGCTGTATTCTATAAAAATAATATCATTTTGTTGACGTTCTTCGAAGTTCCTTAAAGTACCGAAGTTAAACGATTTCGAGTTATTGTTTTTAACTCCCCCAATTGAACATACTGACTAGTCTTCAAGTACATAACAGGAAGATAAGGACAACTGAAGCACTATCTGAATGACATTATGACGTAATTGCCTTGAAATATAGATTAGGTATCGAAAACTTTTCTCTCTATAACACAAGTACATTAAAACTAATCCTCTCAAATCGACTCTGTTTAAGGAAATTATGTCTCTGCTATCACCAAGTTATAGCAAAATACTGAATGTCGCCTTCTAAGGCACATTTCCAGACTTGGATAAATGGAAAGCCCCTGAAATAGATTGTTAAAAGTGTTTCCATGGAAAATATGAGTAACAGCTACTTACGTCAGAAAAAATTATCTGCATTCACAAATATCTGAACACAAGAACAGAGGTGGATAGTCAGTGTAAGCCATGGAAGATTTATACAAAATTCTTCTAAATACATCTGCTAACTTCCCTCCGGAAGCGGAATTCACTGTTAACTGCTGAAAAATTAAATTAAAGCTTATGAGTCGAGAGGAAGTGTCTGTAAAAGACACCATAAGAATAAATCATACTCGAGAAAGGTATTACATTATTAAGTCGGTATTATATTTAAGGTCAGAGTACCTCTTGCTGTTACTCTCATAAGTAAGTTTACAAGCGCAACTTCAGTAATACTTGCGTAAATAAACCACCACTTTATGATATGAACACCGAAGTGTATATAAAACCATTCTCCAGTATACAGACAGCTAATAAAGTAGGGAGGGTAGAAAAAGCAATACAGTATGCAGATAAGATGCCACGAACTACAGAAAATCCTACTTGATTCATAGTAAGTATTATTCGCTTCATAAACTTTCATTAATATATTGTAAGTATCCATGGGGATTAGAACAAGGGCAAGTTGATATAATAACTCTTGGAGAAGGAGAATGGTATTTTTATGGAAGAGCTTTCGACTGAAACGTACTAAAATTATCGGTTCTAAGACTTTTCCCTGTCGTAACCTATCAATGAAAAAAACATTAACAGTATTTTTGAGTTTATAGAGTTTGAAATAATTAATATAAGAGAATATTTTAGAAGTTAATGTGAAATGACTGGGAAGATTAATATATACTCAAATAACGGAAGTAAGAAATTTCATTTCACACTTTTTTTTACCATGTGAGACATGCCAAATCTACTGCCAAGTATTTGATTTAAAACACTCCCTAGAGTGGAATAAAATTTCGTAATGAAGCAGAAACTTATCTCTATATTCCTACAGACACATCATAATATTATAGTGAATATAAAACCTTTCTTGTGGCACTACGAGTACATTTATTAAAAAATTAGAATTTTTTCATCTTCTGCCATACAGGGCCTACTTAATCTGATCCCAACCAATTGTTGTTTCAAGGGATGAAGCTCTAGAAAAGAACTCATTTAAATTGTCTGAAGCACAATGGAAAATGGAGCAATAATATAAATGAAACGAAAAGGCTAACTGAGGATCCGGGAGAAAATAACATAGTTTTTCACTTTGTTTAAAGAAAATTTCCATTTCAGAGTATCCCAATAATCTACTGAATCACCTACGTACCTAAGTATTTCTATCGTCTCTAATTACGTTTTCAGAATGTATTCGGTTTGCAATTTTTTCTGCAGAAATTGCAGGTGGCAGTGTTACCTAAACACATACAGATACATATTGGTATGTGAAAACCATATTTCCTTTTTTTAACTGGCTTTCGCTTTTAACGACCATTTAGCCATCTACAATATTGTATGTTTTTAATTATTAATTTGAATTTACTTGATACATTTAATACGAACACAAACATCCAGGCCCCGAACGGAAGAAATTAAACAGACGTTAAAATCCTCGACCCGGGACCCCATTGACCAAAGGCCAGCACGCTAACCATTTAGCCATAAACCGTATTTCTTGAACCAGGATGAAATCAATTACATAGGATAAGACTCGTAAGCCTAGTTCCTAAATAAGCGAATGGAGCCTTTAAGTACTGTAGCAGCACGTGTGCTTATGAAGGCTTTAGCGAATCTTAACCTATTCCAGAAGAGTCCAAAATATTTAGAAGTGGATCTCCCTGGTTCCTGCTGTTAAACCAAGCATATTCATTGATCCAAGATGGTATTTTTCTCGACAGTTGGCTAGTAGATACACTTTTGGGTGGCAGCATCAATGTTTTCCCCAGTCTGGCTTTTGTGAGTTTCGAACTTGGTAGTAAGATTGATGATTTATCCATAAGGAGAGTTTGAATAACACGAAGTGACATCCGCCCGTCGATTGCTATCAACTTTGAAGAGTTATGCACTTCTTCATAGATGAATCCCTTCTCTTAGGCACTGGCATACATATCGCATTTTCCAAAGATGCCTGGACTTTATGCTAAGAAAGTGTAAAGCCCAGTCACAACAGAGTTAATCAAAGAAACACATTCTTAATTGTTATCACTTATCACAGTCTAAATGACATGTAATTGAAACTTGGATATACTTAAAATCAGGTATTATATATATAGCATTCTACGTGTCCGTCCTTGCTAAGCCAAAAACAAAATCAAAAGTTTTATCGTCCTTTTATGGGTTTCAGTGTGTCTTTGCCATCTACAGAGAATTCAAACATTCTACTGCCAGTTTGCTATATTCTGCTGCGTTAGGACATACTAATCAATGGTTTCATCCACCTTGAAAAGTCTACCTCCTTGATCAGACCATATTCCTGGGACCTGAGAACTAGAGACTGGCTCTTTACACCCGATTCTCGGAGCCGACCACGAAGCAAAACTTAGAGTTAATGCTAATCCGCCAATATCCCGTGGTGCACATGATATCGCCGAGTTTACGGCTTGACAGTTGGCCGGTACGATATAAAAGTAACGCCGCTATATTTAGTGTGACGTGACCTAGTAAAGAGAAGGGCTATGTCTGGTATCAGATCCAGGAAGGATATCACCAGACAGGGAAATAGTCCGCTCCCACATGACAGAATTAGAAATCGACAAATGAATGTAACTCCTACAGCCGACTTAACTCTTAGCAAACAAAATAAAACACGGTCGACCATTCTTGGCAGGCATATTGGCATTGAGACGTTCACCAGTTACAACCAGTGACTCAATCTACACGTCCGATGGCTACAAGTGGGACTTAACTTCCGTAACGTTAAGCGAGCGTCAGTAACCGATTATACCTCTCCCGTGTGCAATTGTTCTGTTTTCTAACAAGTTGCTTTACGTCGCACCGACACATACTGTATAGTGTCGATCTTATGACGACGATGGGATAGGAAAGCGGTAGGAGTGGGGAGGAAGAGGCCGTGGCCTTAATTAAGGTACAGCCCCAGCATTCGCCTGGTGTGAAAAATGTAGACCACGAAAAAAACATCTTCAGGGCTGCCAACAGTGGAGTTCGAACCCACTATCTCCCGAATGCAAGCTCACAGCTGCGCGCCCCTAACCGCAATGCCAACTCGCCCGGTCCTGTGGTACTGTATGCCAACATATTGGGAGGAATTTGACATTTTGATCCAGAAAAAGAATCGTAATAAACTTATAATGGAAATAGTCGATGACATATTACTACTACTATTATTGTCTATGTATGTTTAGTCCTCAGCCCGAAGGCTGGTTGGATCCTCAACAGCTCCGCCATCAGCTGCCATAGATGGCCTAGGCGTCACTGAAGAGGCGTACTAGGGAAATGAGGAGTGAGGTATTTTCCCGTTGCTTTCCTCACCGAGCCAGAAGTTGCGATTATATATCAGTCTGCCAAGCCCACTGAAATGCATGCACCAACCGACCCTATGAGCAATATTTTCACACCATTCATAGCAGGGACTGGCTGCATAAGGAATGGCATTACTAGCATCGCTCATACCTTAGTCACTTTCATATTGTCAAAGCCAAGGATAAGACAGAGACAGATCAATGAAAGTAACAAAATTGCTCTAGCCTATACCAGAAGACATAGTGCAATGTAAACACTAGGTCCCGCCAGCAAAGCCACTTATTATTATTATTATTATTATTATTATTATTATTATTATTATTATTATTATTATTATTATTATTATTTTAAATTCTGTTTTCAGATTGACTTTGCTTCAGCTCAGAGTGAAAGCTACGTGTACTCGAGATATATTATTCGTAAGTTGGAAGTGACACGCGTAAAGGTAGCAGTAATGATTACTGGTACTAACAGGTGGGAACAATGACAGGAGGGTTGTCTGAGTATGTAGATACAGGTTAAGTTACGAATGAACTCAATGAATGATGTGAACATAACCAGGCTTTAAATATTGAATTTTCACGATCGCATTGTAATCGAAACCGACTTTCAACCTATTAGGTCGTGTTAGGTACATTTAGTATATGTTGAAGGGATGTTAAGTACAAAACAAAAATGGCCAACCAGACACCAGTGGGATCCGAACCCTGGTATCAGGGTATATCAACCGAAGCGAAATCGGGAGGCTGTGGGTTCGGATCACACTGGTGTCTGGTTGGCCATTTTTGTTCTGTTCTTAACATCTCTTCAATACGTACTAAATGTACGTAACACGACCTAATAGATTGAAAGTCGGTTTCGATAACCCGGCTTTGTTGGTGGTGTCATGTGAGATAGATGCAGGAGGATTTCTTACGTAGGAGAATGCTGGCCACGACCATGGAGGGTAAGAGAAGCAGAAGAAGCTCAAGGCGACGATAGCTAGATTCACTTTGTAATTATTTAAAGATAGGAGTTAAGGAAATTAACAATGTCACAGAGCTAGTGTAAATTAGAGAATTGTAGAGATGAATAGTTCTTTCCGAGAGGTTTGCAGACTAAACACTGAACGGAATAACAGTATGTAGGACGCTATAGCTATCTCTCTGGATTAATATTAGAATTTTGGCTTCTGGACCTTAAGATTCCTGGTTAAAATACAGCAAAGTTAATCATATTTTGGCAGAGCATATAGTTTGATGTTTTCATATTAGCGTCTTAAATATATCTAGTGGTCTATTCAATGTTTATCAAACAACATTAATTAAATCAGCAATTGTCGCCTAATTGATTTCTGGATTCCTGCCATCGGATAGAGTAAAATTGAAGAACATATGTGATACCCAAGAGCCTCCGAAGCTCGGACGGCCACTGGGTTCCGTGGTTCAAATCGCGGTCACTCCATGCGAAATATGTACCGGACAAAGCGGAGCCGGGACAGGTTTTTCTCCGGGTACTCCGGTTTTCCGTGTCATCTTTTATTCCAGCAACACTCTCCAATATAATTTTATTTCATCTGTCAATCATTAATCGTTGTCCCAGAGGAGTGCGACAGGCTTCGGCAGCCAGCACAATTCCTATCCTCGCCACTAGATGGGAGCTTCATTCATTCCATTCCTGGTCCGGTCGAATAACTGGAAACAGGCTGAGGATTTCATTTACAAGTGACACCCAAGCTCCCTGAACTGTGGGAAATCAAAATGTCTGCACATGATGGTCAAGGCCGTATTATTATTCTTACTATTATTATTACTTCCATTAATGTATTCCTTTTAAATTAAATAGTTTTAAGGCCACTGGTGTTGACAAAGTTTCTTCAAATGAATAGCTAACTCCAAAAATCTCAGAACACGTAATCAAGTACGGAAAGTCAGGGTGACCATATGTCCCGATTTCGCCGGGATAGTGCATTATTGTATGTTGTCCTGCTCGTTCCGTCCCTTTTTTTTATTTTTTCTTGTTTTACAAACAAAAACATGTATTGTTTTACAACTTTTTGATAGCACATGGAAATGAAAAGTTTATTTACCTTGCTTATGTCTCATGTCATTAGCGCGGGGGTTGGTCGGATCCTCAAATATGGTCATAGAAGGTTATGCACTTATAAGAAAACGGCAAATGCATGGTGGTGCCATAATGAGACATAATGAGAAAGAAGGGGAGTGAGGTAATGTTCCGTTGCTTTTCATACTGAGCCAGCTACGAGTGGTTATATGAGTGGCACCTATCAGAACATCCAGACGCACTAATCCTGCTCCTGAATTTCATTACTCAGCACTGCCCATACCTCATCAGCTTCCATACTGTCACACCCATAAATTAGACTGGGACTTCAGTAAATACTGCATCCATCATGAAATAGCTATACGTCACCAGCCTATGTAAACCCGCTGGAAAGAGCGAAGAAATGAATTCTTGTTCAGATCCGCCTTTTCTTTTTCAGCGAATTTTTTCTAAATATCTTGTTTATATTTGTGTTAAGGTTTACAAATATAACCCTCCATTACTTAATTCTAACAATTTTTGTTTATATACAGTTCCGATTATTGAGAAAAGTAGTTAACTTACTTTATAGTGCTGTAGGTGGATGTACGCTCTTAAGTGATTAATTTTATGTTGTTGGGTAAAAATAGAGAATTTCTGAAGATTGCAGGAAAGTGACTAAATTGCTGACTTGCAATTTGTAAGCAGCCTTTAATACAGAGTACTTGGAATTTCAATATTAAAAAACTAAAATCAATTAAGCTGTTTTCAGGGTTCCACGTTGAAAAATGTGTTCTGAAAACAGATGGCCCATTTTGAATCTTGAGAATTGTGGTTACCCTAGCAGACTGAAATGCAAGATAGTTCTTCGTAATAACCACACATTCAAAAATAAATTCAATGAAATATTATATTTTGGTTTGTGGGTTGTGTTATGATATTGCTAATCAGGTAGTTGGTTGAGTCCTCAAAATGCATCCCCATACAGTATGCAGTTATACATAAACTAAGATATAACCAAGTGCGCATTGTTATGAAGGCATACTAGAGAAGTATCCAGTACGGTTGTCAGGCATTGTTCCTCCACTCAGCAAGAGAGCACTACTACAGTCTCTCTTTTGTGGCTTTTATCTGAATTTCTGAAGGTCGGCACTACGTGAAGATTAAGTTCACTTTTACGGCTGAGCTTAATACGAACGGCTGAGTCTGTAGCCAAGTCCACATAAAGTGCTGACCCCAATAAATTAGGGGCAGGACCAGGAAGAAGCAGCATGACCATTAAGTACTTAAGACAAAATTTAATTCATTCTTGCTATACGTGTGTAGAAGTGAAAATGATCTTAGCTTCAAGGACCCGTACTTTGTTCACTTTTTCTCTTACGGATTTTGGCTCTAGTACTTGAAGAAACATCCCAGTGCTAACTGTAGGATAGCTAAAGATTAAGCCAAAAATGCATTTTAATCCATAAAACTTATAGAACAAGCATATTCGTCGTGCACAATAGGTTTCATGAAGGCAATATTGGAGCCAAGTGATGGTTAGAATGCAATATTAAGAGATACAAATTATCAACAACATTAATGATAGGTTTTGGCCCTATTATTACCATTAGTTGATGGACGAGGGCTACATTACTTCTCAACAGTACGTCGAAGCAGGGATATCAACCCAGAACTGTTCATCTTTACACTTCCTATGTGACAAGAGATGGCAAGTCTACATTGGATCGCTAGGTCAAAGGACCTTTATCCCATAAAGTTGAAATTTGTCCCAATGGGAAAAGGGATGCAACGCTGTCCCTAACTCATTTTGTTCACCAAATTGCATTTTCAGTTCATCATGCAATTATATTTTATAGGACATAATGCAGAGTGTCACTAATTTTATGTCACGATGATTCCAGATGTGTGTAAGATCATCGTGATTGTTCTCCTTTTTTTATTGGTAAATTTAACAATACGCACAAGGACCTTCATTACCTATAATAATAATAATGATAATAATAATAATAATAATAATAATAATAATAATAACGTAATCAGTGCTTTGAATACAATTTCTGTGATCTGCATGCTTACAAAAGTTCATAACGGTGTGTAATAGATATATACGGCAAATCTTCAATGTAATTCAAAGAAGTGGTATGTTTCGAGGTTCCATTATTTCAGTTCCATTTGAAGAGAAATGTTACTAGGGGAGAACAAAACACCATTACTCATAGATTAGCACAGTACTCCTGTAGCGAAGGGCTGAGTTAGGTTATTACAAAGACAAGATGATTATTCCAAACAAAACCAAAATTACAGTGGGCATACTTACTTCTTTCCACCTTAGGCATGCTAAATTCAGACTTCTGTCCTCTCCGACAACCCCTGAAGAGAGCAGCAAAGAATCCTCCATTAGGTTTTCTTTTGACTAATGCCTTGTTGGAATTATTCTTTACACATTTCCCGTCCACGTCACTTCCATCCGGGGTGGCGTCCCCATCGCTTTGGGAGTCCACGTCTGGCTTGTCGACATTCATTATTGGCGGCGTGGTCTCTTTGTAGGGTCCAGAACTAACACAGCTACAAAGGCTGTGCGATCCCCCGCAGCCCATCATCTGTACACTTTACTGCACACTCACACATCCATCACTATTGACTTCTAATCATCTGAAACAAACAATTAAAAACAATACAATAATTAAGGTGTTAAATTACTAGACAAGTACAAACATCGACCATCAGACAATATTCACAAGCACAGTCCACAGCATATGAATTCTGGATGAATTTCAATATTATAATAATAATAATAATAATAATAATAATAATAATAATAATAATAATAATAATAATAATAATTACATCATTATTTATTTTCTTACAATTTACATTACGTCACTCCGACACACACAGGTCTTGTGACAATGAATTAGGCAAGGACTGGGAGTGGGAAATGAGCGACCATAGCCTTAATTAAAGTACAGCCCCAGCCTTTACCTAGTATGAAAATGGGAAACCACGGAAAACCTGCCTCAGGGCGGCCGACAACAGGGCTCGAACCCACTATCTCCCGAATGCAAGCCACGGCTACGTGACACAAACCGCCCAGCCACTCGCTCGGAATAATAATAATAATAATAATAATAATAATAATAATAATAATAATAATAATAATAATAATAATAATAATAATAATGACATGAGTAAGGTCTCCCGGTGAATTTTGACCTGTGTATTCTACGACTGTGTATCCATCTCAAGAAAAAAAACTGTGAACTCGAGGAAATCGTAGTAGTATTTGAGAACTAGACGTCTCTGACACCAAAATGTTACTAATCTAGAGTTCAGATGTCATTACTTGCCAGGGAGAATGTTCGTATTCAGATGTTATTCATATTGTTGATCTTCCATTGTTTATTTTAATTATCTGAAGTTACCAAAACTGCACTTTTTTCAATCCGCCCCTCCAGAGGCGTGATATCAAGCTGATTCCCCTATTGTAATGTGTGATATGAATAAAATGTCTAGATGGCTCTGCCGAAACCCTATATAAGACTCGAGCTTAGAGGATAGTCTGTCAGATCTTACGGCAGGTTTAGTGTATGTCCTACGAACTAAAGAAAGAGGAAATCTTCTTCAGGAGATAATGAGGCGCGGTTTTGGCATCATAGCATCATAAATAAACAAGGTATGGCAGTCTTAATTTATTAAGTGAACTACTGCATGTAAAGCTAGGGAAGATTTTACATCCCTCTTACTATGTAACTGCTTGGTCGCCGACTCGGTTCCCAAATTAAATGTAAGACTTTCTCTCTCGATAACTAATTAAACTTACGTCTTTAGGTCTTTATATTTTCATTTTCCCTGGGGAAATAGTTGAAATGCAAGGAAGCACGAGGGGTTACCCTCATTAACCTTCCTCTAAATTTGTGTAGGGTGACTAAGGTTTTCAACTATCTAAATTTCTTTTAGTTTTTCGGCTTGAAAATGTCAAATACTTAGTCATCCGGTAGTATGGAATTAGCCTCGTGTCATATAGGCTGGATGCCCACTTACGGGACTTGCTTCTTAAATTATTTTGGAGTGCTTGAACTTCACCTCCGTTTCACTGTGTACTTTCGGCCTTGTAACTTTAAGCCGTATTTCTCTTTCTTCGGCCGAATAGCGTGTTCCATATGCCCCTGTAAATCTTTTATATTTTTCGAGGCTAGCTTTCATATTTGTTGTGCAGGAATAATTGTACAGCAGTATACTACTGTTTTCTACTATGACGATGACCGAAGTGGTCATGGTTGAAGATTCATAGCCCACACGGAACAAATTGTACTCTGCTGTAAAACAAACTCTCGGGGTTAGAAACACCGCGTATTGTAAATCTTGGGGAAGCTAAGGCTTCTGTGTATTTTTAATTTGTGAATTACGGAAGGGGTTACCTCCCCGTTTCTATTTTTTAAGACCTGCGAGTCAACGACTTTTTACTGTGCTACTCAAAGCGAGCTGTATTTAATTCATTACACTTTTGTAAATATTTTGAGCCTTCGAGCTCCTCATGTGTATATTTTCCGGATTAATCTATGTAACTTTCAGAGTGGCTCAGCTCTTTTTTGATGAACTGAAAGTACCTTCACAACTTCAATAATGGTTAATTTTGTTCAAAGTACTGAAAGAAAAGGAATAAACTTCAAATGTGATATTGTTAGCTATACTTAAATTCTGGTTAGTTCTTGTATAGAAATTCACCCCTCACACTTCTTTCTCCACTCTGCTCCGCGGAAATAATAATAATAATAATAATAATAATAATAATAATAATAATAATAATAATAATAATAATAATAATAATAACGGCGTGTAGTTTCTGGAGAGTCCTGATGCACGTCATTCAATTTGACACGATGGGGGACCTAAGCGTCCTACGCGTCTGTGAGGATGGCACTGTACATAGACTGGAATTTCATATTGAAGGCGGTGCAAATACCCAGTCCCCGAAGCAGGGTAAATAACGAATGAAGGCTAAATTCTCGACCTGGTCGGGAATAGAACCCGCGACCCCTTAGACCACACAGGCTATCATACTATTCAAAATAATCAGACACGGAGCCGGACAATTCTGACATGAAAATGTTTGATAAAACATGCATATTATTATTGTTATGTTAAAAAATGAAATGCCGCATGGCTTTTAGTACCGGGAGTGTCCGAGGACAAATTTGACTAGCCAAATGGAGGATTTTGATGCGACCCCCGTAGGAGACCTGAGCGTCGTGATGAGGATGAAATGATGATTGAGACGGCACAACACCCAGCCCCGTGCCAGAGGAATTAATGAATTACGGTTAAAATTCCCGACACTGCCGGGAAACGAGCCCGGGACTCTGTGACCAAAGGCTAGCACGCTAACCATTCAGCCATGGAGCCGGACTATTATTGGGTGGATTACTAGCAACAAATACAATATATACACAGAGAAAACAAACGAATTATATATTACTGTCCAGTTTACATAACCAGTCAAGAACATTTGCTAATTGACTGCTTTCATACGACATATTCAAGGTTCGACTTCGATACCTTCCAGTTAAAACTCGCAGATATTTTTTGGAAAGCGAGCTTTGTACAGGACATAAATGATTTGGAAAAGTTTCAGGGTGGATTTCTATGAGTGCTCATTGAAAGTTTCTTTGTTAGTTGTGTGAATGTTGTTTTCACATATAGGAGCACAATATTCACCTGCAGATTTCACAAGCACTCGGATAACAGAACGGAGTAATATTCATCCTATAGTTTTCCATTTCATCCACCGTTAAGTCTACGCCGCACAGATTCTATATATATTTTTACAAAATTATTAACAAGGACTTGTAACAAAAACAACGGAAGTGCATAAAACTGGCGAACCAAACATATTACTGATATAACCCACGTGTAAAGACAATCTTGTTAATGAGCTTCCTATTGGTTATTGGTTCAAGTTCGGTCAAGGGTGCATTTTGCTCATTCTATTTGTAGTAGTGAGTTGGCACATCTGGTTTGGATGGGCGATCCAACCGACTTGAACTTCAGGTTCTGAGAAGAACCGATTATAGAATTCCTTCGTAATTCTTGGCGAGATGTCTCATAACACAGTTTTCTTGCATCTTATGTTGTATCATGTTGTAGCTATCTCTGCACCATTCGAGCGCGCGTGCAGGGAGATGAAACTGCAATTACTGTGTACGTGAGTACCGATCAGGATACCAGTTTTCTGATAGATGCTGGCATGGTGGAAAATACATTGCAAAGCCTGAAGTCCAGAAGAATTGAATGAAACATTGCTGTTACGCTAGATGAGTAGGAAATCCCCATTAACGGCGCTGAGATGCATCAATGAAAACCATTAATCCACTTCAATATATTTTGGAAAATCTCCAAAATAAAGTTTCTAGATTCTCGTTACCAAGAGGCCAGAGGAAGATCCTGGACAGCGAAAAGGACTGATCAATACAGTGTGGTTTTTCTCTCGACAAACAGAGATGACTGACTTTATCAGGGTGGGAGTAGACATCCCTAAATATCCATCATATGATCACTAATAACCCTCGACAAGCATTCTTCATTGATGGACATTCATGAAGCAACAGATGAATCAATATAGTGGTTTTCTGGACTAGATTTGCAGATATGAAATTCAGTAACTTACGTTTAAATTAAATTTGTTTACGCCCATGTCCTTCTCCTTTTTACATCGCGTTCTGGCTAGATATACTCGTGATGTTAAATATATACCATTTTTATTTTATATATAACTAGCAGACCGTAGGTGTGGTTGACGGGCCGATAGTTGGCGATGTCACAGACTTCCTCCATTAACGTGTGTAATTATGCCTACAAGAGACGGAATGAAAGTGGCAAATGAGAGGGTCAGAATAACAAGAAGAAAATCAAGTGATGTGGCAGAGGGGGTTAAAGTAAGGGGGAAAGGGCAGATGCAGGGAAGAAAATGTTAAAACTACACTGGAAGATAGTTTCTGTAAATATTGAAGATTTGCTAAGATGGGTAATGAAGAAGTGATAAAATTTGCGGAAAGCTTTGATATTGTAGCGCCGTTAGAGACGTGGTTAGAAATACGGAAGGTGTTAACGTGGAGGGGCTTTGTGGTCAAGTATAAATCAAAAAGGAAAGAGAGGATGAAGAGGAGGACGCCGGGGGTATAGTTGTTTGAATAAAGGAAGGAATTAGTGAATTCATTGAAAATGAAATGGAAGAGGTGGTCCGAATCACGTTCAATATGGGGAGTGAGAAAGTGAGAGGGAAGAAGGTGTCTTGGCTTTCCTATACTGCATCCCAAGGGCTTGTCATACGCTAGTGGAAATTTTTTGAGATTTTATTATTGGAAATAAGTGCCATTGGGGAAAAATATGAGGAAGGTGAGATGTTACTATTTGGTGACTGGAATGGTAGGATAGGCGACCTGTGTCCAACATATAGCAAAGAGGATAGGACGATGATGAAGGGAATGAGGTGTAGTGAAGATAATGAAAGGAATATTTATGGGTAAAAACTGTTAGAATTATGTGCGGCAGGTAACCTATATATTCTGAACGGCTGGTGAGAATAGAATAGGAAAGGGATGCTGACGTACATTACATCTCAGGGTGGAAGTGTTATAGACTTAGTAATTAGTTCGGAAGACATGTTGGAGAGAATTAAGAGGATAGGAATAAGGAACTGGGTTGAATCCCATCATGCCCCGATATATGTTAACCTTGAAAGAAATGAGAGGGAGGAAGAGGAAAGAGGGAAAAGGAGGAGTGTAGCGAAGGGTAGAAGATACAGTAAATATATGCGGACAGAAAATGTAAAACGGGATTTAGATACTCTTATAGAAATGAATTGCACCGAGCTCGATAGCCGCAGTGCGGCCAGTATCCAGTAATCGGGAAATAGTGGGTTCGAACTCCACTGTCGGAAACCCTCAAAATGGTTTTCTGTGGTTTCCCATTTTCACCCCAGGCAAATGCTGGGGCTGTACCTTAATTAAGGTCACGGCCAATCCTACCCATTCCTAGGCCTTTCCTATCCCATCGTAGCTATAAGACCTATCTGCGTCGTTGCGACGTACAGCAAATAGCAAACAAAAATAATAAATTGCAATTAATCAAGTGTGGATAGGTGGTAGTTCTAAGAGAAGACAATGCTGACAGAGCGCTATAATTAATTGAATATCCAATAAAGAGCGTAGCGCAGATAGCTAGATTGTAGAGGACAATGAAGAGAGGGGAAGACGGGTTGTATGATAAGAACAGTAAGGAAATGAGTAAAGTAGTCATGAGGGCTCTAAAAGATTATAGGAAGCGCGGAGGGAGTGCAAAGAGAGAAGATGTTTGTAAATTAAGGAAAGAATACAAGCATAAAATTGCAGAGAGAAAGAAATTATGGCTGAAGGAACAAGCAGAGGCTATAAACGAAGTGTAGAATGAAGCAACCTGAAAGGGTGTGGGACAGAGTGAAGAAAATTAATAAATGGGGAAGAGGTTTGACAAGCCGAATATTTACTACGATTCATGGATGGACTACTTTCGCGAATTATTAAGAGGGAAGGATAGGTGGAGAGAACAAGGGGGAGAATGACGTACAGAGGGGAGTATATGTATAGGTTTATGAGTTAGATAAAGATATATCAGAAGAATAGGTAATGGGAGTGATAGGGAAACTAACGACTAGGTCGGCAGGAGGAAGAAATGGAATCAATAATTTATTGTGGAATGAAATAGGAAAATAGAGTCAGATGATAGAGGGCATAGTAAAGTTGTTCAACAAGATTTTCGAGGGTAGTAGGTTCCCAAAAGAGTGGCAAAATAAGATTATATACCCAATTTACAGAAAGAAAGGAGAGAGAAATCCCCCGAGTAACTACAGAGGAATAACTTGACTGGACTCCTTGAGAAAGATTTATACAGGTATATTAGCGAACAGACTGAGATACTGTGCTGAAAAGCACTCGACATTGTCAATTTTTCAGGGCGGTTTTAGAAAGAACAGAAGGACGACAGATAATATAATGATAGTTAAGGTGATCCTATCGAAATATCTGAATAAGGAAGTAGGTAAGTGTATTTAGCTGCCACTGATTTCGAAAAAAGCTTTCGATACAGTGAGTAGAATCGCGTTAGTAGAAATATTAGCAAGAGTGAGGTTTCAGGAATCCGAGAAATTGAGACCATTTATGATAAAGTCTACTGTTGTATTAAACTGGAAGAATGCTTAGTAAGCGATCTGATTGAATATAAGATTGGATTGAAGCAGGGCTGTAAACTACCTCCGTTTTCATTTTTATTATAAATGATATTTTGCAAGGTCACGGAGAGAATAATACGGGATGTCCGGTTTTATGAGATAAAGAGATCCCAGGGTTGATTTTTTGCCGATGATGTGATATTAATTGTTACGGACTTTTCCGTGGTAGGTAGAGGTGAAAGAAGGTGCGGGTGTGAATGGGTTTCAAGCTACGAAATTATAGTGCAATGTAAAATTAATTTAAAAGTTAACAAGGTTATATTTTCTTTTCGAAAACAAAGAAATAACAAGCATGGCAGGTACAAAGTAGCAATTCAAAAGGGGTTAGTTACAATATTTACAGAATTTGGGCTTCGCGCCCTGACTTCACAATGCTTGGGCAATCAGCTCAGTTTTACCTCAAACACAAGTTTTAACTGAGGGGGAGAAAACCCCATTTATACCTAGGAGCCCTTGCTCCAAATTACACTGAAAAACCTCCATGAGGCATACAACCCAGAATTTTCAAAAGAGCCACTCGCTCTCAAAATTTAAGCCTCTCCCAGGCCACACCAAACTCCACCTTCACGTTGTCCTAAACGGACATAAACACAGGGGTAAAATACCCAATCTACTGAGGTCTATTAAAAGAAAAGCAGGTTAATTAAATGACCTCTAAAATAACAATTTGAGAGGAGGCGAACTTGCACTCCTAATACACTTTGATTAAGACCTACTTGGCACTAGGCCGTTAATACAAGGGCTAATCCCATGCTAAAGAGGTGACTTAAGAAAGAACAATTGTTTTACATTAACGAAAAATAGGTTGAGAAAATAAGTTCACCTCAAGACAATGTGAGTGGGAGCTCGAGAGGGTTAGCACTCTCTATCCCAATATGTCGTTTTACAAGAGAATATATGAAAAGAGAAGTTACATTTTAGGAAAAGGTTACATGGTTGAACGCTTAGAACCCGCCCCGAAAGTTAAACTGCTGAGCTAGCAAAGAAAGAAGTTATTAATCGGCCATTACCTTGTGTTGAACGGCTGGAGAAGAAAGAGGCGCTTCTCGCCCCCTGCTATGTACTTAACACACTGAAAGATGGAACAGAAGTGGCCTAGAGACCCAAAAATCAGCAGTTTAAATACTCTCGCGGAAGTTTCTAGGCGTTAGGGGAAAGAAAACACCCTCCCACAAACTCTTTATTGGATAGGACCCCGCAACAGATTCAAGTTGGGGGAAGATACATCTGATTGGATAGAAATTAATTGAAGAAATTCGGGATTGGATACATTCATAACAAGGGGAAGAAAGGGGTAAATATTGCCAACTTAAATAATGATAGAAAGAAATTTAACAAAGAACAAACTCTTGAAATTAAATTTTCTCCAAAAAAATAGTTCTTTGACTCCGCACTAGGTTGCACTATTGTAGATCTTCAGTAGTGTCCTCTAGAAGAGAAAGTTCACACTTCTTACTTCAAGCGAAACAAAAACACATCAAAAATGACACAGTTCAAAAACTCAAAATTTTCCACGTGGTGACATCTTCTGAGACGGTAGAAAATTAATACTGTCAATAAAGTTCAGACTTCCTCCAGCAGAGGAGTTTCAACAGGCGCACATTTTAAATTAGCGGAGTGGAGGTGTACCGCCCGGTACAGACCTCCCCCCCCCCCCAAAAGTTCCTCCAGGGATGACACATGAAATCAGTTTGAAACAAGGTCCAAGTTATGCTGTGGGTATGAAGATTGATTGCCAAAAAATGTATAAGATTTTCTTAATTTGGGGTTGATTTGGTTTCAAAAGTTGTTGTTGCAGATGAAGTAAAGTCTTTATATTTGTAGAAGTTGAATTTCTGAAGATAACTTTTTATGCTTGAAAGTGAAGAAAAAAAATTTCAAGGTCCACCAAATATTGCAGTTGAATTCCCAAGTGTAGTCATTACTTATAGTATCTGTTCATGTAGTAGATGGTGATGAAGTGGGGTTGCCAGACCGGCCGTTGCGGCTTGCGTCCAAAGGAGGCCGCTCGGACCCCTCAAGTACCCTGAGATACCGCTCGCCCGCACTATGAGGGGAGCAGAGGTGTTGAAGCACGCCGCGCCCGCGGTGAACATATACAGGCTGCGGGCAAGTAGCAGGTCGTGCGCCGCCCATCAGCCTTGGCCGGGAGGAGAGCTCCGGCTCGCCGTGCACACGTCTTCCTCGCTGGGGCCGAGGGGGCCCGTCCTCAGCTCCAGTTGCTGCACGGCGCCGCGCGGCTGCGGGGGCACTGAAACATTAAAGCTTGGCGGCAGAATTGTGTTGGACCATCATCTTTTTTGAGGGTACAGGCTTGTGGAGAGGTTGAGGGGCCAGCGGCGTGCAAATATCCATGGCATAAGTCAAGCCACTGTGTGTATTGACGCAGGAGACGGGAGCGTGGTAATGGCCGAGGTAAGGACAGGAAGGCAGTTTAACAATCGGGAAGGTTTACAAGAAATGCTTACATATAAAATAAAATAGAAGGAGCAGAATGCCTTAAAAGTTGAACTCAAAAAAAAATATAACCTTCATATTCCTTTCAAATTATATGAAGCAAGTTGACACAAAAGTTACACTGGTTTCACCTGTGACAGGTGAACCCTAAATATCCTCTCGGTGGCTGGATTGCTTACTAACAAGGTAACCGGCGTAAGAAAATCGAGAATGATGCATGGCCCATGAAATCTGGGGGCGAGCTTGCCCGCGGGAACAAAATTCTTGACCATCACCTGGTCACCTACCTTCAAAGTGGTGGGTCTCCGTCCACGATCATACCTTTCCCTAACCTTTTCATGAGACACTTTAAGATTAGCTTTAGCCTTCTTCCAAAGATCTTTAATGTTATCCGGATCTATTGTCTCGGGTAGAATGTCATTCAGAGACCAGAGGTTAGAGAGCGGCGAGTTGGGAACAAACTTGAACATCAAAGAAGCTGGAGTAAACTTGTGAGATTCATGAACCGCCGAATTCAAAGCAAAAGCTATCCAATGCAGGGACGTGTCCCACCTGGAATGATCTTCATGATGATAGGCAATAAGTGCTGACCTGAGATTACGGTTAACCCGTTCAGCCAGAGATGGTTGAGGGTAATAAGCAGAAGTAGTTACATGAGAGATTGATAAGTCAAAACAGAATTTACGAAATAAATTGGATGTAAAAGCCTTAGCATTATCAGATACAATATATTGACACGGACCGAAAGAAGCAAAAATAGAATTTAAGCAGGTAATGGTAGACTGAGCGGTAGCCAGCTTAGTCGGAAATAACCAAGAAAATCTGGTAAAACCATCTACGCACACAAAGATGAACTTGTTAGCATTACCCTTTGACTGGGGGAAGGGTCCTACATAATCGATATACAGACGTTCCATGGGGCGCGACGCTTGATGCGAAGACAAAAGGCCTACCTTGGTGGACATGGTGGGTTTACTGAGCAAACAAGATTTACAAGCTTTTACAAGTTCACGGATTTCACCGTCCATACCTTTCCAGATGAACATTTCACGAATCTTCTCACGAGTTTTAAAGATTCCAAGATGCCCTCCTAATGGGGTCTCATGATAATACTTGAAGATCATAGGTACAAGAACAGCTGGAACGACAACTTTCATCATCTTATCATGCCTCGATGGGCAACATAGAACACCATTCCTCAGAACATAAGGGACAACATGTTCCCCAGAAGAAAGGGTTTCCATTATCGGAGCCAGCGTCGGATCTTCACGTTGGTATTTCTCAATATCCCTAAAAAGCATGGGAGCATCTGTTAAGATGGCATTAACACCAGATAGTATGGACTCGGGAGGTGATGAACTGTCGACCGGTTCGTGGGTCTCGACGTCGTTATGAAACATACGGCTGAGTCCATCAGCAACAACATTTTCGGTACCTCTGATATGTCTAACATCAAACTGGAAGGCGGAAATACGAATAGCCCAGCGGGCTATACGACCAGTACGACGCGGCCTACCTAAGACCCAGCTTAATGCTTGATTATCTGTCTCCAGGTCGAATTTGACATGTTCCAGATAGAGACGGAACTTTTCTAAGGCAAATAAGACTGCCAACCCTTCGAGCTCATATATGGAGTACTTTGCTTCTTGAGCCGAGAGAGTCCTAGATGCATAGGCGATGGGGCGCCTCCCTAGTTCAGTCTCTTGAAGAAGGATTGCAGCTACAGCTGACGATGACGCGTCCGTTTGGACGATGAATTTCTTTGAGAAATCAGGCATAGCAAGGACAGGGGCATTACAGAGAGCTAATTTAAGGTCTTCAAAAGCGGCTTGTTGAGAAGGTCCCCACTCGAATTTGATGCCTTTCCTACGAAGAAGGTTTAAGGGCGCCGCTCTATTAGCAAAGTTAGGAATGAACTTCCTGAAGAAATTCACCATACCAATGAACCTGGCGATACCTTTAATGTCCTTGGGAGGTTTAAAATCACGGATGGCCTGTGTTCTAGAATGATCGACTGCTACACCATCGGGTGACACAATATGCCCTAGGAATGACATAGAGGGCTTAGCAAAGGCAACCTTGGACAACTTAACAGTTAACCCAGCCTTACGAAGGCGATCGAGAACTTCTCGCAAATGATCTAGATGTTCTTCAAAAGTCTCTGAAAATACGACGACATCATCTAAATAGTGATACAAGTACTCGAATTTGATGTCGGAGAAGACCTTATCTAGTAGCCTAGTGAGCACAGCTGCTCCCGTAGGGAGCCCGAAAGGCACGCGGTTGTATTCATACAAATTCCAGTCCGTGGCAAACGCTGTAAGGTGTTTAGACTCTTCGGCAAGGGGAATTTGATTGTAGGCCTGATTTAAGTCCAAGATGGTGAAGAACTTGGCCTTACGAAACCATGAAAAGCAAGAATGAAGGTCAGGAAGGGGCACAGATTGCAACACCACCTTCCGATTGAGAGCCCTGTAATCAATGACAGGCCTGAAGCCTCCTTGGGGTTTCGGGACTAGAAAAATAGGCGATGAATACGCCGACTTAGAGGGCCTAATAATACCATCCTTCAACATCTGATCGATATTTTAGGTGGAGATAGCCTATAAGGTGGAAAACGGACAGGAATCGAATCCGTGACCTCAATTTTGTATTCAATAAGGTCAGTAACACCAAGAGTATCAGAGAACACCTCTGGAAATGACTGACATAATTTACGAATACTATCAGCCTGCTCCTCAGGTAGATGTCTAAGGTCTAACAACATCTCATCCTGGGTAGGCGAAATAGATGAACATGACACAGAATTACACTTTAATAGTGGTATTTTACAACTAGAAGCAAATTTGAATGTGCACGACCTAGACTGGAGATCGAGCACAAGACCAGTGTGAGAAATAAAGTCAGCTCCCAATATGATGGGGCAAGACAGGTGCTTAGCCACAAACAATTTAATTTTCCAAGTAAACTTAACAATACGAATTTTGACCAGTACGGAACCTAGAATTTCTAATGGAGATGAATTAGCCGAAACATATTGAATAGAAGATGAGACGTAGTCAGGTAGTTTACAAACAGCTTTCAATTTAGAATACCATTCAGCCGAAATAATCGAACAAACACTGCCTGAATCTAAGAGAGCTGTTATAGGCTCGTTATTTAACTCAATCTTAAGAAAAGGAACAGGTGCGGGGGTATCCGCCGCGATCCTAAGGCACTCTTTGGGTCATTCAAAAGATGTATTCGAAGACTTATCGTTCCCTGAATTCTCGACCTTTTTGCCAGGGGCTGAGCCTTGGGAAGCAGAATTAGTTGACTCAGCCGCAGCCACTAGTCACTTTTGATTGTTGTTGGAAGTTACACCAGAAGTTGAGCAGGAGGGGGTGCTATTCGAATTGGGACAATTCTTTGCGATATGTGAGAAAGCCCCACATTTAAAACAGCCTTGTGATGAACCAGCTCCATTATTTGCCCTACTAGTTTTGATCAGAGGACACTTATTGCGCAGATGGTCAGGCGACCCGCAAGCATAACATTTACGGGGGGTGACTGATCGGCGAGGTGGAGGCCGAGTATTACTAATGGAAGGCGGGGGTTCTTTCGCGACACGCAAAGAATCGGCGTATCTAACTCCTTCCGCTGAGACGGCCAATGCTTCAAGTTCCGAGAAAGTTTGCGGGCACGCCGCGAAACACAAATATGACCTATAGGGAGGTGAAATTCCCTCTACAATAGCCTGTACAATCTGATCTTCAGGAAAATGAAGGGCAAACACCCTAGTATAAAATTTAATGTCCTGTATGAAATCAGCCAAGTTTTCATCCAAGCGCTGTACACGATAATAGTACTTCTGAATAAGGGAGGACCTGGCCCTAGCAGGGATGAAGTTAGCTAGCAAATGGGCATGGAAATCCTCAATAGATGATTGCTCGGCAATGGCTCTTACGATTTTATCAGAGAGAATACCAATAGCATACGGATAGATAATTTGCAAGATTTGACATGGAGAAAGAGAAAAAACAAGGGCATGATCCTGGAATTCCACTAGAAATCTTAAAAATGAAATTACGTCACTGGTGGTATTAACGGAAAACTTAGATATACCTCTGAGCAACATTGCCAATGGATGAGGCAAGCTACTAAACCCGGGTGACATAGTAGGTAAAGGTTTCAATGGCAAGGAAGTTAATTCAGAACGGATGTTACTCAGCGATGCACGGCGTTCAGACTCGTTGTCCAGTGGGGCAGGGATAGTTTGAGCAGCAACGGTTATTCTATTAACTTCTCCCTTGGGAGGCGCTTCCTCACTACCTGCATTTACTATGGTGGGTTGATCAGATTTGGGAGGAACTTCCCCAGTTAACAATTGAGTGACCTTACTAGATAATTCGGAAATATTTTCCAGGAGCGTACTAGCTTCCTTCCTCTGAACATCATTCAGTTTTAGAGACAACAGATCGTTAACCCTATTCGAAAAATGATATAGCCTGCCTTGCACACGCTTAATTTGATTAGGAGACGGATCATTTTCATCAAAAAAACTAACTACAGAAGCTAGCCCAGTAATATTCTCCGTGATCGTGGAAAGAGAGTCGTCAATTTCTTTCTCTCCCAAATTGGGGATGGAAATGGGCAAATCAAGGGACTCTCTAAGCTTGTTAGTGTCTATTGCAACCGTGCCTCCAGATTGCACATTTCTGATAGTTAATTCATAGATCAACTCCTCCTTACGCAAATAGTTAAGAAGGAGAACATCGCGAGGGCCGGGCATGATGACAGACCAATTTTGAAAAACTCAAAAAATTCCAGCAACTGGGAAAATAGTTAGAGTTCGGAACAAACAATATTTAGCCGTCAAAAGGGGCTAAATTGAGACCCATTCAACCACGCTCTGCTACCACTTGTTACGGACTTTTCCGTGGTAGGTAGAGGTGAAAGAAGGTGCGGGTGTGAATGGGTTTCAAGCTACGAAATTATAGTGCAATGTAAAATTAATTTAAAAGTTAACAAGGTTATATTTTCTTTTCGAAAACAAAGAAATAACAAGCATGGCAGGTACAAAGTAGCAATTCAAAAGGGGTTAGTTACAATATTTACAGAATTTGGGCTTCGCGCCCTGACTTCACAATGCTTGGGCAATCAGCTCAGTTTTACCTCAAACACAAGTTTTAACAGAGGGGGAGAAAACCCCATTTATACCTAGGAGCCCTTGCTCCAAATTACACTGAAAAAACCTCCATGAGGCATACAACCCAGAATTTTCAAAAGAGCCACTCGCTCTCAAAATTTAAGCCTCTCCCAGGCCACACCAAACTCCACCTTCACGTTGTCCTAAACGGACATAAACACAGGGGTAAAATACCCAATCTACTGAGGTCTATTAAAAGAAAAGCAGGTTAATTAAATGACCTCTAAAATAACAATTTGAGAGGAGGCGAACTTGCACTCCTAATACACTTTGATTAAGACCTACTTGGCACTAGGCCGTTAATACAAGGGCTAATCCCATGCTAAAGAGGTGACTTAAGAAAGAACAATTGTTTTACATTAACGAAAAATAGGTTGAGAAAATAAGTTCACCTCAAGACAATGTGAGTGGGAGCTCGAGAGGGTTAGCACTCTCTATCCCAATATGTCGTTTTACAAGAGAATATATGAAAAGAGAAGTTACATTTTAGGAAAAGGTTACATGGTTGAACGCTTAGAACCCGCCCCGAAAGTTAAACTGCTGAGCTAGCAAAGAAAGAAGTTATTAATCGGCCATTACCTTGTATTGAACGGCTGGAGAAGAAAGAGGCGCTTCCCGCCCCCTGCTATGTACTTAACACACTGAAAGATGGAACAGAAGTGGCCTAGAGACCCAAAAATCAGCAGTTTAAATACTCTCGCGGAAGTTTCTAGGCGTTAGGGGAAAGAAAACACCCTCCCACAAACTCTTTATTGGATAGGACCCCGCAACAGATTCAAGTTGGGGGAAGATACATCTGATTGGATAGAAATTAATTGAAGAAATTCGGGATTGGATACATTCATAACAAGGGGAAGAAAGGGGTAAATATTGCCAACTTAAACAATGATAGAAAGAAATTTAACAAAGAACAAAGTCTGAACTTTATTGACAGTATTAATTTTCTACCGTCTCAGAAGATGTCACCACGTGGAAAATTTTGAGTTTTTGAACTGTGTCATTTTTGATGTGTTTTTGTTTCGCTTGAAGTAAGAAGTGTGAACTTTCTCTTCTAGAGGACACTACTGAAGATCTACAATAGTGCAACCTAGTGCGGAGTCAAAGAACTATTTTTTTTGGAGAAAATTTAATTTCAAGAGTTTGTTCTTTGTTAAATTTCTTTCTATCATTGTTTAAGTTGGCAATATTTACCCCTTTCTTCCCCTTGTTATGAATGTATCCAATCCCGAATTTCTTCAATTAATTTCTATCCAATCAGATGTATCTTCCCCCAACTTGAATCTGTTGCGGGGTCCTATCCAATAAAGAGTTTGTGGGAGGGTGTTTTCTTTCCCCTAACGCCTAGAAACTTCCGCGAGAGTATTTAAACTGCTGATTTTTGGGTCTCTAGGCCACTTCTGTTCCATCTTTCAGTGTGTTAAGTACATAGCAGGGGGCGGGAAGCGCCTCTTTCTTCTCCAGCCGTTCAACACAAGGTAATGGCCGATTAATAACTTCTTTCTTTGCTAGCTCAGCAGTTTAACTTTCGAGGCGGGTTCTAAGCGTTCAACCATGTAACCTTTTCCTAAAATGTAACTTCTCTTTTCATATATTCTCTTGTAAAACGACATATTGGGATAGAGAGTGCTAACCCTCTCGAGCTCCCACTCACATTGTCTTGAGGTGAACTTATTTTCTCAACCTATTTTTCGTTAATGTAAAACAATTGTTCTTTCTTAAGTCACCTCTTTAGCATGGGATTAGCCCTTGTATTAACGGCCTAGTGCCAAGTAGGTCTTAATCAAAGTGTATTAGGAGTGCAAGTTCGCCTCCTCTCAAATTGTTATTTTAGAGGTCATTTAATTAACCTGCTTTTCTTTTAATAGACCTCAGTAGATTGGGTATTTTACCCCTGTGTTTATGTCCGTTTAGGACAACGTGAAGGTGGAGTTTGGTGTGGCCTGGGAGAGGCTTAAATTTTGAGAGCGAGTGGCTCTTTTGAAAATTCTGGGTTGTATGCCTCATGGAGGTTTTTTCAGTGTAATTTGGAGCAAGGGCTCCTAGGTATAAATGGGGTTTTCTCCCCCTCTGTTAAAACTTGTGTTTGAGGTAAAACTGAGCTGATTG
Organism: Anabrus simplex; assembly: GCF_040414725.1. NCBI lineage: Eukaryota > Metazoa > Arthropoda > Insecta > Orthoptera > Tettigoniidae > Anabrus > Anabrus simplex. The sequence goes on along the minus strand of NC_090265.1, from coordinate 933,035,165 downwards.
CCCAAGCATTGTGAAGTCAGGGCGCGAAGCCCAAATTCTGTAAATATTGTAACTAACCCCTTTTGAATTGCTACATTGTACCTGCCATGCTTGTTATTTCTTTGTTTTCGAAAAGAAAATATAACCTTGTTAACTTTTAAATTAATTTTACATTGCACTATAATTTCGTAGCTTGAAACCCATTCACACCCGCACCTTCTTTCACCTCTACCTACCACGGAAAAGTCCGTAACAAGTGGTAGCAGAGCGTGCTTGAATGGGTCTCAATTTAGCCCCTTTTGACGGCTAAATATTGTTTGTTCCGAACTCTAACTATTTTCCCAGTTGCTGGAATTTTTTGAGTTTTTCAAAATTGGTCTGTCATCATGCCCGGCCCTCGCGATGTTCTCCTTCTTAACTATTTGCGTAAGGAGGAGTTGATCTATGAATTAACTATCAGAAATGTGCAATCTGGAGGCACGGTTGCAATAGACACTAACAAGCTTAGAGAGTCCCTTGATTTGCCCATTTCCATCCCCAATTTGGGAGAGAAAGAAATTGACGACTCTCTTTCCACGATCACGGAGAATATTACTGGGCTAGCTTCTGTAGTTAGTTTTTTTGATGAAAATGATCCGTCTCCTAATCAAATTAAGCGTGTGCAAGGCAGGCTATATCATTTTTCGAATAGGGTTAACGATCTGTTGTCTCTAAAACTGAATGATGTTCAGAGGAAGGAAGCTAGTACGCTCCTGGAAAATATTTCCGAATTATCTAGTAAGGTCACTCAATTGTTAACTGGGGAAGTTCCTCCCAAATCTGATCAACCCACCATAGTAAATGCAGGTAGTGAGGAAGCGCCTCCCAAGGGAGAAGTTAATAGAATAACCGTTGCTGCTCAAACTATCCCTGCCCCACTGGACAACGAGTCTGAACGCCGTGCATCGCTGAGTAACATCCGTTCTGAATTAACTTCCTTGCCATTGAAACCTTTACCTACTATGTCACCCGGGTTTAGTAGCTTGCCTCATCCATTGGCAATGTTGCTCAGAGGTATATCTAAGTTTTCCGTTAATACCACCAGTGACGTAATTTCATTTTTAAGATTTCTAGTGGAATTCCAGGATCATGCCCTTGTTTTTTCTCTTTCTCCATGTCAAATCTTGCAAATTATCTATCCGTATGCTATTGGTATTCTCTCTGATAAAATCGTAAGAGCCATTGCCGAGCAATCATCTATTGAGGATTTCCATGCCCATTTGCTAGCTAACTTCATCCCTGCTAGGGCCAGGTCCTCCCTTATTCAGAAGTACTATTATCGTGTACAGCGCTTGGATGAAAACTTGGCTGATTTCATACAGGACATTAAATTTTATACTAGGGTGTTTGCCCTTCATTTTCCTGAAGATCAGATTGTACAGGCTATTGTAGAGGGAATTTCACCTCCCTATAGGTCATATTTGTGTTTCGCGGCGTGCCCGCAAACTTTCTCGGAACTTGAAGCATTGGCCGTCTCAGCGGAAGGAGTTAGATACGCCGATTCTTTGCGTGTCGCGAAAGAACCCCCGCCTTCCATTAGTAATACTCGGCCTCCACCTCGCCGATCAGTCACCCCCAGTAAATGTTATGCTTGCGGGTCGCCTGACCATCTGCGCAATAAGTGTCCTCTGATCAAAACTAGTAGGGCAAATAATGGAGCTGGTTCATCACAAGGCTGTTTTAAATGTGGGGCCTTCTCACATACCGCAAAGAATTGTCCCAATTCGAATAGCACCCCCTCCTGCTCAACTTCTGGTGTAACTTCCAACAACAATCAAAAGTGACTAGTGGCTGCGGCTGAGTCAACTAATTCTGCTTCCCAAGGCTCAGCCCCTGGCAAAAAGGTCGAGAATTCAGGGAACGATAAGTCTTCGAATACATCTTTTGAATGCCCCAAAGAGTACCTTAGGATCGCGGCGGATACCCCCGCACCTGTTCCTTTTCTTAAGATTGAGTTAAGTAACGAGCCTATAACAGCTCTCTTAGATTCAGGCAGTGTTTGTTCGATTATTTCGGCTGAATGGTATTCTAAATTGAAAGCTGTTTGTAAACTACCTGACTACGTCTCATCTTCTATTCAATATGTTTCGGCTAATTCATCTCCATTAGAAATTCTAGGTTCCGTACTGGTCAAAATTCGTATTGTTAAGTTTACTTGGAAAATTAAATTGTTTGTGGCTAAGCACCTGTCTTGCCCCATCATATTGGGAGCTGACTTTATTTCTCACACTGGTCTTGTGCTCGATCTCCAGTCTAGGTCGTGCACATTCAAATTTGCTTCTAGTTGTAAAATACCACTATTAAAGTGTAATTCTGTGTCATGTACATCTATTTCGCCTACCCAGGATGAGATGTTGTTAGACCTTAGACATCTACCTGAGGAGCAGGCTGATAGTATTCGTAAATTATGTCAGTCATTTCCAGAGGTGTTCTCTGATACTCTTGGTGTTACTGACCTTATTGAATACAAAATTGAGGTCACGGATTCGATTCCTGTCCGTTTTCCACCTTATAGGCTATCTCCACCTAAAATGAAGGCTCTGAAAGAAATTATCGATCAGATGTTGAAGGATGGTATTATTAGGCCCTCTAAGTCGGCGTATTCATCGCCTATTTTTCTAGTCCCGAAACCCCAAGGAGGCTTCAGGCCTGTCATTGATTACAGGGCTCTCAATCGGAAGGTGGTGTTGCAATCTGTGCCCCTTCCTGACCTTCATTCTTGCTTTTCATGGTTTCGTAAGGCCAAGTTCTTCACTATCTTGGACTTGAATCAGGCCTATAATCAAATTCCCCTTGCCGAAGAGTCTAAACACCTTACAGCGTTTGCCACGGACTGGAATTTATACGAATACAACCGCGTGCCTTTCGGGCTCCCCACGGGGGCAGCTGTGCTCACTAGGCTACTAGATAGGGTCTTCTCCGACATCAAATTCGAGTACTTATATCACTATTTAGATGATGTCGTCGTATTTTCAGAGACTTTTGAAGAACATCTAGATCATTTGCGAGAAGTTCTCGATCGCATTCGTAAGGCTGGGTTAACTGTTAAGTTGTCCAAGGTTGCCTTTGCTAAGCCCTCTATGTCATTCCCAGGGCATATTGTGTCACCCGATGGTGTAGCAGTCGATCATTCTAGAACACAGGCCATCCGTGATTTTAAAACTCCCAAGGACATTAAAGGTATCGCCAGGTTCATTGGTATGGTGAATTTCTTCAGGAAGTTCATTCCTAACTTTGCTAATAGAGCGGCGCCCTTAAACCTTCTTCGTAGGAAAGGCATCAAATTCGAGTGGGGACCTTCTCAACAAGCCGCTTTTGAAGATCTTAAATTAGCACTTTGTAATGCCCCTGTACTTGCTATGCCTGATTTCTCGAAGAAATTCATCGTCCAAACCGACGCGTCGTCGTCAGCAGTAGCTGCAGTCCTTCTTCAAGAGACTGAACTAGGGAGGCGACCCATCGCCTATGTATCTAGGACTCTATCGGCTCAAGAAGCCAAGTATTCCATCTATGAGCTCGAAGGGTTGGCAGTCTTATTTGCCTTAGAAAAGTTCCGTCTCTATCTGGAACATGTCAAATTCGACCTGGAGACAGATAATCAAGCATTAAGCTGGGTCTTAGGTAGGCCGCGTCGTACTGGTCGTATAGCCCGCTGGGCTATTCGTATTTCCGCCTTCCAGTTTGATGTTAGACATATCAGAGGTACCGAAAATGTTGTTGCTGATGGACTCAGCCGTATGTTTCATAACGACGTCGAGACCCACGAACCGGTCGACAGTTCATCACCTCCCGAGTCCATACTATTTGGTGTTAATGCCATCTTAACAGATGCTCCCATGCTTTTTAGGGATATTGAGAAATACCAACGTGAAGATCCGACGCTGGCTCCGATAATGGAAACCCTTTCTTCTGGGGAACATGTTGTCCCTTATGTTCTGAGGAATGGTGTTCTATGTTGCCCATCGAGGCATGATAAGATGATGAAAGTTGTCGTTCCAGCTGTTCTTGTACCTATGATCTTCAAGTATTATCATGAGACCCCATTAGGAGGGCATCTTGGAATCTTTAAAACTCGTGAGAAGATTCGTGAAATGTTCATCTGGAAAGGTATGGACGGTGAAATCCGTGAACTTGTAAAAGCTTGTAAATCTTGTTTGCTCAGTAAACCCACCATGTCCACCAAGGTAGGCCTTTTGTCTTCGCATCAAGCGTCGCGCCCCATGGAACGTCTGTATATCGATTATGTAGGACCCTTCCCCCAGTCAAAGGGTAATGCTAACAAGTTCATCTTTGTGTGCGTAGATGGTTTTACCAGATTTTCTTGGTTATTTCCGACTAAGCTGGCTACCGCTCAGTCTACCATTACCTGCTTAAATTCTATTTTTGCTTCTTTCGGTCCGTGTCAATATATTGTATCTGATAATGCTAAGGCTTTTACATCCAATTTATTTCGTAAATTCTGTTTTGACTTATCAATCTCTCATGTAACTACTTCTGCTTATTACCCTCAACCATCTCTGGCTGAACGGGTTAACCGTAATCTCAGGTCAGCACTTATTGCCTATCATCATGAAGATCATTCCAGGTGGGACACGTCCCTGCATTGGATAGCTTTTGCTTTGAATTCGGCGGTTCATGAATCTCACAAGTTTACTCCAGCTTCTTTGATGTTCAAGTTTGTTCCCAACTCGCCGCTCTCTAACCTCTGGTCTCTGAATGACATTCTACCCGAGACAATAGATCCGGATAACATTAAAGATCTTTGGAAGAAGGCTAAAGCTAATCTTAAAGTGTCTCATGAAAAGGTTAGGGAAAGGTATGATCGTGGACGGAGACCCACCACTTTGAAGGTAGGTGACCAGGTGATGGTCAAGAATTTTGTTCCCGCGGGCAAGCTCGCCCCCAGATTTCATGGGCCATGCATCATTCTCGATTTTCTTACGCCGGTTACCTTGTTAGTAAGCAATCCAGCCACCGAGAGGATATTTAGGGTTCACCTGTCACAGGTGAAACCAGTGTAAATTTTGTGTCAACTTGCTTCATATAATTTGATAGGAATATGAAGGTTATATATATTTTTTTTTTTGAGTTCCACTCTTAAGGCATTCTGCTCCTATTTTATTTTATATGTAAGCATTTCTTGTAAACCTCCCCGATTGTTAAACTGCCTTCCTGTCCTTACCTCGGCCATTACCACGCTCCCGTCTCCTGCTTCAATACACACTGTGGCTTGACTTATGCCATGGATATTTGCACGCCGCTGGCCCCTCAACCTCTCCACAAGCCTGTACCCTCAAAAAAGATGATGGTCCAACACAATTCTGCCGCCAAGCTTTAATGTTTCAGTGCCCCCGCAGCCGCGCGGCGCCGTGCAGCAACTGGAGCTGAGGACGGGCCCCCTCGGCCCCAGCGAGGAAGACGTGTGCACGGCGAGCCGGAGCTCTCCTCCCGGCCAAGGCTGATGGGCGGCGCACGACCTGCTACTTGCCCGCAGCCTGTATATGTTCACCGCGGGCGCGGCGTGCTTCAACACCTCTGCTCCCCTCATAGTGCGGGCGAGCGGTATCTCAGGGTACTTGAGGGGTCCGAGCGGCCTCCTTTGGACGCAAGCCGCAACGGCCGGTCTGGCAACCCCACTTCATCACCATCTACTACATGAACAGATACTATAAGTAATGACTACACTTGGGAATTCAACTGCAATATTTGGTGGACCTTGAAATTTTTTTTTCTTCACTTTCAAGCATAAAAAGTTATCTTCAGAAATTCAACTTCTACAAATATAAAGACTTTACTTCATCTGCAACAACAACTTTTGAAACCAAATCAACCCCAAATTAAGAAAATCTTATAAATTTTTTGGCAATCAATCTTCATACCCACAGCATAACTTGGACCTTGTTTCAAACTGATTTCATGTGTCATCCCTGGAGGAACTTTTGGGGGGGGAGGTCTGTACCGGGCGGTACACCTCCACTCCGCTAATTTAAAATGTGCGCCTGTTGAAACTCCTCTGCTGGAGGAAGTCTGAACTTTATTGACAGTATTAATTTTCTACCGTCTCAGAAGATGTCACCACGTGGAAAATTTTGAGTTTTTGAACTGTGTCATTTTTGATGTGTTTTTGTTTCGCTTGAAGTAAGAAGTGTGAACTTTCTCTTCTAGAGGACACTACTGAAGATCTACAATAGTGCAACCTAGTGCGGAGTCAAAGAACTATTTTTTTTGGAGAAAATTTAATTTCAAGAGTTTGTTCTTTGTTAAATTTCTTTCTATCATTGTTTAAGTTGGCAATATTTACCCCTTTCTTCCCCTTGTTATGAATGTATCCAATCCCGAATTTCTTCAAGTAATTTCTATCCAATCAGATGTATCTTCCCCCAACTTGAATCTGTTGCGGGGTCCTATCCAATAAAGAGTTTGTGGGAGGGTGTTATCTTTCCCCTAACGCCTAGAAACTTCCGCGAGAGTATTTAAACTGCTGATTTTTGGGTCTCTAGGCCACTTCTGTTCCATCTTTCAGTGTGTTAAGTACATAGCAGGGGGCGGGAAGCGCCTCTTTCTTCTCCAGCCGTTCAACACAAGGTAATGGCCGATTAATAACTTCTTTCTTTGCTAGCTCAGCAGTTTAACTTTCGGGGCGGGTTCTAAGCGTTCAACCATGTAACCTTTTCCTAAAATGTAACTTCTCTTTTCATATATTCTCTTGTAAAACGACATATTGGGATAGAGAGTGCTAACCCTCTCGAGCTCCCACTCACATTGTCTTGAGGTGAACTTATTTTCTCAACCTATTTTTCGTTAATGTAAAACAAATTGTTCTTTTCTTAAGTCACCTCTTTAGCATGGGATTAGCCCTTGTATTAACGGCCTAGTGCCAAGTAGGTCTTAATCAAAGTGTATTAGGAGTGCAAGTTCGCCTCCTCTCAAATTGTTATTTTAGAGGTCATTTAATTAACCTGCTTTTCTTTTAATAGACCTCAGTAGATTGGGTATTTTACCCCTGTGTTTATGTCCGTTGAGGACAACTTGAAGGTGGAGTTTGATGTGGCCTGGGAGAGGCTTAAATTTTGAGAGCGAGTGGCTCTTTTGAAAATTCTGGGTTGTATGCCTCATGGAGGTTTTTTCAGTGTAATTTGGAGCAAGGGCTCCTAGGTATGAATGGGGTTTTCTCCCCCTCTGGTAAAACTTGTGTTTGAGGTAAAACTGAGCTGATTGCCCAAGCATTGTGAAGTCAGGGCGCGAAGCCCAAATTCTGTAAATATTGTAACTAACCCCTTTTGAATTGCTACTTTGTACCTGCCATGCTTGTTATTTCTTTGTTTTCGAAAAGAAAATATAACCTTGTTGAATTTTAAATTAATTTTACATTGCACTATAATTTCGTAGCTTGAAACCCATTCACACCCGCACCTTCTTTCACCTCTACCTACCACGGAAAAGTCCGTAACAGACTTAATTAAGGTACAGCCCCAGCATTTGGCAGGTGTGAAATTGAGAAACCACGGAAAACCATCCTCAGGGCTGCCGACAGTGCGGTTCGAACCCCCTATCACCCGGATGCGAGCTCACAGCTACGCGCTCTAAACCACACGGCTAACTCGCCCGATAAACGATTTTTATAAAGTTCTCAAATATTATATTTTCTGGTCAATATCCTCCAACAGCGCTTAGCAGATTGTGTCCGTTGTTTAGTTCTAAAACTGAGTTTAAGCATCCTCGCGTAGCTCTTCCTCTACTTCTCTCACCGTCCGCGGCTGAGTCCATTATTCTCTTAAGTAACAAATCCACCTTCAATCGCCTCAGCTGACGCTATCACCGAAGCCATTTAATGCGTACAGCTTCATCCATTAAATTTATTCTGACTTAGACATTATCTCTTAATGTCAACTACTCTCCTGTCATTCTTCCCACTTATTTTATCAGTAATCATTCTTACTAATTTCACGTCTGAAATTTCTCACTTATGAATAATATATTCTGAGTCTGCCTAGTTTTCACTCCCGAACAGCGAAGTTAATCTGAAAACACATATTTGTTTACTACTGTTCTAAAGCCATTCATGTTTCCAGAAAGGGAGTATATTTCTGGCGATAGTGAACACTTCGTGCGTCCTCTATGGTTCATAGTAAAGAAGTCCATGTCTCAAAAATGTCTCCATAGACAGTCAATTCAACTCCAGAGAGCTATGTGTATCACTCTCCTGCGTGGTCACCGTCCTGGCGATATCTGCCTTGAGAGGAGAAAGTTCAGGTTCGAGTCGTAACGGTGAATAAGTTTATTTACTCCAGAATAATTTAGAAAAAGTTCTGATAACCCTTGTCTGGTCTCCTCCACTTGGCTTTTATTTTTTATTAACGTAGGAACTGTAGAGCTGAAGAACAGGCCATATCACTAGTGTATGCTCGCCCGGTCGGGGAGCGACCGGCTAGGTCACAGATCCAGTCGAACATTCAAACTTCCAGCGGTTACCCCTGATGTCTTGCGAGTTGCGTAGGATATCATCAAGTGCATGAATATTTCCCTCTACTAACACTAGCACGAAAATCACTTTTCGACTTCCAAAGTACTGTATGTTAACTTACATATTACTAAATTACAGTGTCATATTTTGTTTTATTTTATAACCGAACTTACAAAGTTGCCGACGCGAATATTCTATACGTATGCAAACTGCATGACACAAACATGGTGCAAGTTGCCTACAGCACACAGCGTTTTCTGGGGTTTCGTGATTGAGCTATCTCAACCGCTCAGTGCAGAACTGTAATTTGAACCCTCTGCAGTTAGATAAGTACATTTGAAATGTTTGTTCCATTGCTTTATGTCTGATTGTCCGTCTGTTAGCCCTAAGGCTGGTTGAGTGCTCAAATATTTATACGAAAGTCGAGTTCGTTCGTTCTTTCTTTCTTTCTTTCTTTCTTTCTTTCTTTCTTTCTTACAACATCACAGGAAACCAGTAAAACAAATCTTCTCGGAACTATGTGCTTAAGTTCACGGAGAGCCAGGTTATACTGTATATGACGTGAGTAGTACACAGTAGCGTAGTAATATTTTAAAATGTCCAATTTTTAAGCCAACAGTAGCAGTATCAAAAATTTCAGACTCATTGGCTGAATGGTCAGCGTTGAGGCCTTCGGAGTCAGTGGGTCACGGATTCAATTACCGGCTGGCTCGGGGATTTTAATCGTGCTCGATTAATTCCTATGGCTCGGGGGCTGAGTGTTTGCGTTTGTCCCAACACACTTCATATTCAGTCAATACAACACACTACCAACTACCATAGAAACATGCAATTGTGATTACATAACTACATCACTCCACGTAGGGTTGGCGTCAGGACGGGCATCTGATGCCATAAAACATTGCCAAATCCACATGTGTGACACAGTTCGCACCCGCAACCCCTCAGATCTGGGAAAAGCGGTAACATAAGAAGAATAAGAAGGAAGTAGCCGTATCGAAAATCTTGAGCAAAATATGTCCGAACTTTTCTATTTTATACATATTTACCGTATGGCGATCAACAACGGAGATGTTCACAAATATTGCAGTTTTTATAGATTTAAAAATATCTCCGGAAGTATTGTATTCACAAACCGGCACAGAGCCTATCCCTGGTAAGTTTACGATTCAGGTTCCACAGGACACCTCATAAACTGCAGGCCTTCCGGCTGAGTAGCGATCGCTTGGTAGGCCATGGCTCTTTGGGGCTATTGCGCCATGGAGTTTGATTTGGTTTGTTTATTTCCCGATGGTCTCAATAGACGTTGAAATTATTTCTCGCAGGTGTTCATAAACATGCTGGAAGCCTATAACATCGCATTTCATCAATATTGAACGTCACCAATCTCAACTGGAATCCAAGCCACTGTCTTCAGAACAAATGACAAACTGACTCCACCTGTAAAGCATCTTATCAGGGACATTCTTGTTAGATAGATGGTGGTGGTGGTGGTGGTGGTGGTGGTGGTGGTGGTGATGGTGATTATTGTTTTAAGAGGAAGTACAACTAGGCAAACATCCTCTATATAACACTAACCAGAGAGAAAAAAGGAAGGGATCCGACACTTCGAAACGTGAAGGTATAAGCCAAAGAAAGACAAGGGCCACGAAGGGCGTGAATATGAAAGAATCACTAGATATCGAGTACTCAAACACCGTCGGTGTAGGAATAGAACAAGAGTTGACCAAGGGAGGTCAGATAGGATAGATGATAGTGAGGATGCTGGCACAAGTACTGTAAGTGAAAAATTTCCAGGACTCATCTAAGGGCCCCGTGATAGCCAACCCACACTCCCAAGTTAAGAAACCCTGGGTCCCACTTTAGTCGCTTATTAAGACAGGAAGGAGATGCCGTGGGTGTTATTCTACCGCCCCCACCCACAGGGGGATCTTATTAGAGAGCCTCCCTGCATAAGACCATGTTAGCTATCTAGCTTTTAATTTCGTCTTACTGTTGATAACTCAATCATAGCCACAGAAGCTCCACTTTATATGCAGTCCTAACTACGTGAACGTGAGTTTTCAGTTCCAAATTTCCACATCCATTAACCTGGATTTTAATCAAATCCCTTAGCGAAAAACCCGGCGATGATTCCAATCATATATCATATCCTAAGCCAGCAGTATGTTTCTGTATACTCTTCGTTCACTCATCAGAAACTCAGTATTACACTGACTGACAGAGCAAATGCAACACCAAGAAGGAGTGGTTCGAAAGGGATGAAAGTTGGGGAAAAAACAGAGACGGCACGGACGAATAATTGATGTTTATTTCAAACCGATATGCAGGTTACACAATGCGCACGGCATCGACTCAGTAGGATGTAGGACCACCGCGAGCGGCGATGCACGCAGAAACACGTCGAGGTACAGAGTCAATAAGAGTGCGGATGGTGTCCTGAGGGATGGTTCTCCATTCTCTGTCAACCATTTGCCACAGTTGGTCGTCCGTACGAGGCTGGGGCAGAGTTTGCAAACGGCGTCCAATGAGATCCCACACGTGTTCGATTGGTGAGAGATCCGGAGAGTACGCTGGCCACGGAAGCATCTGTACACCTCGTAGAGCCTGTTGGGAGATGCGAGCAGTGTGTGGGCGGGCATTATCCTGCTTAAACAGAGCATTGGGCAGCCCCTGAAGGTACGGGAGTGCCACCGGCCGCAGCACATGCTGCACGTAGCAGTGGGCATTTAACGTGCCTTGAATACGCACTAGAGGTGACGTGGAATCATACGCAATAGCGCCCCAAACCATGATGCCGCGTTGTCTAGCGGTAGGGCGCTCCACAGTTACTGCCGGATTTGACCTTTCTCCACGCCGACGCCACACTCGTCTGCGGTGACTATCACTAACAGAACAGAAGCGTGACTCATCGGAGAACACGACGTTCCGCCATTCCCTCATCCAAGTCGCTCTAGCTCGGCACCATGCCAGGCGTGCACGTCTATGCTGTGGAGTCAATGGTAGTCTTCTGAGCGGACGCCGGGAGTGCAGGCCTCCTTCAACCAATCGACGGGAAATTGTTCTGGTCGATATTGGAACAGCCAGGGTGTCTTGCACAGGCTGAAGAATGGCGGTTGACGTGACGTGCGGGGCTGCCACCGCTTGGCGGCGGATGCGCCGATCCTCGCGTGCTGACGTCACTCGGGCTGCGCCTGGACCCCTCGCACGTGCCACATGTCCCTGCGCCAACCATCTTCGCCACAGGCGCTGCACCGTGGACACATCCCTATGGGTATCGGCTGCGATTTGACGAAGCGACCAACCTGCCCTTCTCAGCCCGATCACCATACCCCTCGTAAAGTCGTCTGTCTGCTGGAAATGCCTCCGTTGACGGCGGCCTGGAATTCTTAGCTATACACGTGTCCTGTGGCACACGACAACACGTTCTACAATGACTGTCGGCTGAGAAATCACGGTACGAAGTGGGCCATTCGCCAACGCCGTGTCCCATTTATCGTTCGCTACGTGCGCAGCACAGCGGCGCATTTCACATCATGAGCATACCTCAGTGACGTCAGTCTACCCTGCAATTGGCATAAAGTTCTGACCACTCCTTCTTGGTGTTGCATTTGCTCTGTCTGTCAGTCAGTGTATTATCCCATACCTTTTCTGCGAATATCCGTATATTATACCACCTCAGCTCTTCTAAATATTAGATCAAAAACCATCCAGCCGAAACTCTGGTATACAAAGAACTGTTCCCCTTAGAAGTGCAGAATTTACTTCGCCATTAAACTCTATACAGAAGAGCGAACCTTACCGTTTGCTATATGAGGACGCTTTTCTCTCCACTTTACTTCAGTTATTCTCAGTTTGAAAGGATGTTTATATTCACTTACAAGCCCCCGAGGGAAATTTCACCAATTACATCTCTCCAGAATTCACTTTTAAATAATTGAGAACCCTTAGCTTACGGAACTACAAGTTAAACACGCAATACAAAATGTGAGCGACTGAAGCTGTATAAATCATTTCATTGTATTCTTAGATAATGTACTCGAGTTAGCAAACTCTGTAATGAAATAATGAGCACGAAGAAAGTTTCCTACAGATACTGAGCAGTATAGAGCAGTGTTCATGATTGTACTGGCTCGATTATGCCGGTATACAAATGTTAACATTATGTCAGGGTAATTTATTCTAATATAAGATAATGACTAATTCGAATATGCTGAACCCATATAAGAACTTTGCTTTCCATCATTACGTACCAATGTTTGAAAATATGAAAATAACGAGTATCAGGAGAGAATGGAATATAAAGATGATAGCCGACTATTGTTGGTCACTAACAAGACGATGAACCTAAAAGATGTCACAAAAGAGAACGAAATAAGACACTCATTTCAAGAAAGGAAATGAGAAAGGAAATGAGATAAGACTGTGCTAAAGGGAAGATAAAAGCAGTCAAAACTTCTATCATTTTAATTAAAATGTATGTGAAGCATTAAATGTAATTTGATGACTGGGCATGCGGCTGGTTGTATTTCGTTATTTCATATATTTCATAAAATCTGGTACAAGATAGGGGAAAATCAAGTTCATATTTAGGTTGAGTACAGTCAAATTAGGCATGTTCTCATATTAAAACGAACGATCCAGACAAAGTTCAAGTTTTGGGATCCGTCTAATTTAATGTCAACAATTCGAAATATACCATTACTGCAGAATTGAAAAGATCCTCACACAGTTGAATTAAATACTTTCTAAGAGAAAATTGTAATAAGTGGTACGTGACATGATAAAATACATGTAAGTCTCGTAATCAGTGAACGGGAGTAAAGAAGATATTCTGGGCTGAATAGCTGAAATAGTAGAGTGCTGGGGAGTGGGTTCGATTCTAGCTCAGACCTGTGGTATTTGAAAGTGTTCAAATATGCCTGCCTCACGTCAGTAGATTTACTGGAACGTTGACGAGCTCCTGTTGAGAAAAAATTGTGGCACATCGGTGTCCGTGGAAAGCAAAACATTTGTTAGAGAGGCGTAAAACCAATAACATTTTTAAATGTGGGTCGGGGTCGTAGAATACATTCATAGTCCCAAACTGCCATAAAAGGCGAGTAGAAGGGGTAAGTCTTCCAATTGCTTCCAATTACTTCCATCAGGCCCTTCATTCTCATTTCCTATCCAACCTCCCTTAGTCAACTATTGTTCTTATCTGACCCCGACTGTATTAAGTTTGAGGAGCCTATGAAGTCGTTCACTTTCAAGCCCTTACTGGTCCTTGACTTTCTTTTGCCAAAGCCAGAGCGCTTATCTTCTGAGCTCAATTTGATGGTTTCAATCCAGACTCAAGTACACCAGCCTCATGCCGCTAGATTTACGATCGCTTTGGCGATTCCGAAAATAACACAAAATTAATTAGTTCGACGTAAAGCCAATAAATTTATTATCACTGTTAAGGGAATGTTGTGGATCGCAGAGCGATAAGTAGCGTTAGTGTTGAAGGAGTGGACAAGAAATTAACTAGAGCAGAACTTAACACAACAAATTTTGACATTTTATTTCATTCCCTTTTTTCTCTAATTTAAACATTCACAAATAGAAAATCTGAATTAATAACAACACTATTAATGAGCTGGTCAGCTCTAGGACTCTAGGACTTAAAACTCCGAAAATCAGGGGCAAAATTTACAAATGTTAATAGCTTGGTTGATTTACATAGAAAAGAGCGTTATAGCTCTTGACGGGAACAATAGTTTACAAAGAGCCTATTTTTCTCCGAGCATTTATAACATAGGATTCTGAGCACCAAAAGGTACCATAGTACACCCTCGTGAAGGCATCAATTTCTTATGACGCACTTAAGTTACACCTGACAATCCATCGGTTGTCCTCAATTAAAGTATTTACACCAAGTAGCCCCGATGCGTGCTTATCTGTTGCTTAACAGTTTATAATTTACTCTTCCTAAATTAAGCTCACTACAAAAATATTAGTCGCCCCAATGCGCACACACAGATGGATCTTTAAGCCTGTACAGATGGCGCTTATGATTTATATGAAGATGGATTTTGATTATTGTACCGGGGATACACCTTCCCCGCCCTGTGCGCCTTATATAAGGCCATCTATCTAAACAAACTTGAACTGGTGGTCTACAAGATACTTTGGTATTCAACTGGAGTCCCGTGCTCAACCGCATGCGCATAAGGCAGTAGCGATTAGTGAGGCATTGATGTTTCAAGGGGACGGTGTACGTCAACATGGGTAAATGTAAGGATGGGACAGAGTGCCAAAAAGGAGCTATCGTTTTTGGTCGTGCTGAATTTGTTGGTGTTTCGCAGCGGATTGCTCAACTTGACTACAAGCAATGGTGTACTACATGTGGGCACGAAACACGACAACATTAGAATTGTGGTCGGAAAAAGATCCTGATTTTGAGAGACTGATCGTGAATCAAAATCGCTCCCAAACCCGACAGGAATTGCTGCAGTCAGTCAATGAAGATTCATCCCAACCTGACAGCGAGAGAACATTGCGATGGGATCTGCATGCAATGAACATTTGGAGTCGGTCACCTCGCAAGAGACCATTGTTCACACAGGCAAATAAAGCTGCGCTTTTTTAATGGGATAGAAATAATTAAACCTGGACAGTAGCTGACTGGTGGAGCGTGATGTGGTCTGACAAATCACGTTTTTGCCTTTATTCCAATGCAAAATGAAGAATTTCATCCTGGTTGTGTGCAAGGTCAGGTTCAAGCAGGGGGTGGATCTGTGATGTTTTGGGGGTGTTTCTAGTATCATGGATTGGACCCGCTCTCTGTGGTGACCACTAGAACCAGCATGTTTATCTTAACATTCTGGATGATAAGGTGTTTCATTTCAGTCAACATCTGCATGATGAGTATGCTATTGATACCCCGAATTGTTAAATGACAACAGCAAACTCCATCGGCCTGGTCGCATATGTGACTAGTTTTATGAACACTTCCCCGCCCTATTACATCTCGATTGGCATCCAAAATCACCTGACCTGAACCCCATTGAAAATATGTGGGACGTAGTGAAACATCAGGTAAAACGCAGACATCAGCATCCGCGCAAGTTGGTGGAATTGCGTGTTCAAATCCTCAGCGAGTGATTTAACCTGCATGCAACATACCTGCACAACCTTGCGGACTCGCTTCGTAACAGAATCCAGGCGGTTATCAAGTCCAGAGGTGGAGTTACACGGTATTAAATTATGCTTGTAATAATTTCTCCAGAAGTGACTATTTTTTTGTCCGGTGAGCTCATCGGAAGAATTAATCTCATCAATGTTCTCAAAATACAGTATATATTTGAGACAAGGTTGTGACGTATTGAATGTGGAAACGCATTCAGACTTGAATCTATTGGGTTCGGGAATATGTTTTTTAATATAATAATGCAGGAATTTAATGATGATAATACAGACATTCATGAAGTTACGCTGGATAGACATACAGATTTCGAAGAAGAGGAAAATCCTGCATTGAATTGTAACTGTTCAAGCAGTAGAAGAATTTCACCTCCTGAACAACAGGAACAGTCAAGTCAGAGTGAGTACGGGCTACTTCACCAAAACAGGATTTCGAAGAAGAGGAAAATCCTGCACTTGAATTGTAGCTATTCAAGCAGTAGAAGAATTTCACCTCCTGAACAACAGGAACAGTCAAGTCAGAGTGAGTACGGGCTACTTCACCCAAACAGGATTGATGTATTAGAAGATACTGATGACAGCATACTGAAGACTATCACAATCGTGGCTTAAACTACTAGAGCAAACTAAGCGCTATAAGTGCATAAGAAGTAAATACATTTGCAGAGGAAGAGAATAGCCTCTTTACAGGAAACAGCCTGTCAAATTTACAAAACTTTAAGAGAACATGATTGGAATGTCGCAGTTTCAAAGATCAGAGCAGTATGGATCTATAGTTCGCTATTGGCATCTGTAGATATTGACACTGAAATGGTTGGCCTGGACAATGTTGAAGGTCTGATTACTTTTATCGACAAGGTTGAATTTGACATTTCATCCTAGCATATTACTACATTCGTCACACGTATGGACATAGAAGTTTATAGTGTACTTCTGGAAGCACAAGAGTTTTGAAGGAAGTGAACCGACTTATAAAAGAGAGGAATGTGGACAAAGGATATGTTTGGAACAGTGACCAAAGTCAATTTCATTATGATATATCTTCATTCTCAACAATATCTCACAGAGGAGATAAAACTGCAGCCTGTGTGTTTCAGTCTGTACGTAGTTCTACACACATACAATTGATGTGGCTTTATCAATGAGAGGCAGATTGATTAATAAGCTATATTTGCTTTCAAGATACTTTCTTTTTTTTTTACAATATGCTTTACGTCGCGCCGACACAGGCAGATCTTACGGTGACGATGGGACAGGAAAGGGCTGGGAGTGGGAAGGAAACAGCCGTGGTGTTAATTAGGGTACAACCCCATCATTTGCTTGGTGTGAAAATCATCTTCAGGGTTGCCGACAGTGGGCTTCGAACCCACTATTTCCCGAATACTGGATAACGGCCGCACTTAAGCGACTGCACTATCGATTTCGGTCTTTCAAGAGACACAAGGCACTTTTGGCATGAATGTTTCAAAGAATCAGCAGCAAGTCCACGAAGCATTCATGTGAAGGCTCGCAAAAGTAGAAAAATGACTGAAGAGCATATAACACACTTTATCACTTCAGTATTTGGTGTGCATGTAAGTGAAAATGGTCTATCTTTGTGTGATTCGTGGTCAGGTAATACAGATCGTACCCTTTTAGATAGAAGTTTTCCAAACAAAGATGTTACAGTTAAGGTATTGCCATCGAAAACAAAAAATATTGGAAAAACACTTGATGCGCACTTCTTTCGTCAATATAAGCTTTATATGAGGAGGATCGCTACATTGCGAAAAACCACAAATAAAGTTACATCATCGGTATTTGATCATTATAATTCACTCCGTTATAACGGGAGGTACAGCTGCCCCTATCGTTTCCCAAACATATGCAACCAGCTAGGAATGATTTGTCTCTTACTCCTATCTTGCGCAACATCTTACAACAATTTTTATATGCACTTAGTCCGATGCGGACTTCCCCGCGCAATGCAAAAACGGTGCAAGAGGCAGTAAGTGAGACCCATCTCAAGAAACGTGTACCATTATATGTAGAGCGGAGTCCTATACTCCAGTCAATTTTACGAAATGTTTCTGTACTGTACAAACCAAACCTACTCCTTTAACTGTCGGTGCGCACCTGATTGGTTCAAGAGGCCATTTTCTTTTGACATAAAAGGGTGGTCACGGTAACATAGAAAACGGTTTAGTTTAGGACCAATTACAGACATGTCAATTTACCGCCATTTTATATAGTCTCACCGCATCCAAATTGATAGAAACGTGTTTTAAACAGTATTTTATAATCTATGGAACGCAAATGCTGTACAGCGGATGTGATAGCTTCCGCCATATAATTACTACCGCTACAGCGTTCAGTAAAATCAAAACTGGTCCATAAGGCTGTAACACATCAGTAACTTTACGAAGCGAGAACTTTCGGTCTCCTCGTGAATACAGATTTGTAAGAGCTAGGCGTTCAAGCAGGAAGTAGTTGTGCGTAGTTAGAAATGTTACATGTACCTGGATAAGCTGAAGGGACCAGTGAGGGTTCGAAACCTTAAGTCATGCCCTTTTAAATTTTCATTTCGTACTCTTCTAGGAATCCTTTACGAAGGCTTGACTTTTATGAAGTCTCGGATATTCTTCTAAGGAAGTTATAATAAACAGGCATAATAATTATTACCACGTAAGCACTGACTATGGACAAATTAATTGTGAATACCACCTGAAACAATGCTGCACTCATTTAACCAAGTAATAGGTACCTACTCTACTCGTAGGGAATGGATGAAACTATCTGGGTTTAAGAGAGACATGATTCTTTAGCATACTGTGGTGCTTGCAGCGAGGTAAACCTCTCTGCACATTTCGAGTTCAGAACTTGTAACATACAATATCAGTTTCGAAATGATAGCGTAGATTATTTCATTTGTACAGAGATACGAGACCTGCTTTAGGTGCCTGGAGTGCCTACGTGGCACTAATCGCAGCCAAAATGTGATTTTTCCGACGGATTCAGGGTTCGAATCTAGCTACAAGTTTCTTTTTAGTACTCTTAAGGCATTCGTAGTTAAGTTTTAACTTCATTAAGTCACAAAAGTCATTTTTCACCTTTAGAAACAAACCATACATCAGAAGGGAATAATAAGATGAGACTTTTATATGGAAAACGGCTACAACGAATGAAGCACACTGCACTTATTGTCAGCATTATGATACATCCATTTAACCAAGCAATTGCGCACATTCGACTTGAAAGACTGGACTTCTTTACAATCATTCGGTATTTCATCGTTAATGCTGATTTCGTTGACACGAATGAACGAATTACAGAAAGCGCAGTAAGATCAGGCATCGCTGTGAGTAGCCAAGGTCAATCTATTTAGGCCAGGCTATAATCTGCGGGTTTCATAAAACTGATTGAATAGGAGCAGCTGTACCACTACGTATACTATCAATTTTCTGTACTGAAGTCCACAGGCCTATGCCGAATTATACTTGGCAAAAGGCAGGTTATGACATTAACATACCCCTATCATCGTTTGGCTTTTGATACTAGACTGTTTCAATGCGAAAGTGGTGCTGAATGCAAACATGTGTCTGTAGTGAGATTAGCAAATTTTTCTCTTCTATTTTGTTTTAATCACTTCATTGAATTCATAAATATGCACTTTGAAGGCTAATAATAGCACCATCAGGGCAGTATATCGAATGTGTTTTGCGTATCGTAATTACGTTAAGCAAGGGTTTGTGATACTGTTAATGGAAACTTTAACAATATACTCATGGCACTGAATTACGAGTTTCCTCATGACATTGTTTTCTTTGCGTTATCAAGGTTGTCTTCGGACTTGAATAGATTATCATTAAGATCCCTCTCTGATCTCACAGAATTGCACGCGAATGTTTTATATCACTGTTAGAATATAGATCGTTCATCATAATAAGTATGTTTCCGTGCGGTTCAAGGTGTTAGAGGGCAAGGGTGTCCCTTTTAAGTGGAACAGAGCAGTCAGCTCCATGCCCGGCCACGTTTGACTCCTAGGATTAGCCTGGATTGATTTTTGGTATCTATATACTAAAAAAAATATTGAAGACAGTTTTGGCAAATCCATTAGTTCTACTGGACCGATTTGCTTCATTTTCGTTTCATTCTCTCCGGAATTACCTGTCGGTGAATTATGAGACAATGATAGATCACTAAGTTCAGACAACTATGAGTAATCATAAAATCAAATCATTAAATGATCACTCCAGTAATTGTAGGTGAAGGCTTATCCAAACCTACAATACAGTCTGTACTTATCAGGTTGCTAAGCAACTAACACTTTCATGAATATTCTGATATATGTGATTTTCATCCTTAGTAATGTCATTCGATGCAGCCACATTTGATTACTACCTGTCTATCCAGAGAGTACACCGTTCCTCTGATAACGGAAGAATACTATTCCCTGCTAAATACTCTGATTCCTTAACCCTTCCCAGCTTCCAAATATATTCAACAGATGGCAGAACGTTCCTGATAAATTACATTCTGCTACGAGAAAAATGTCTACGTACAAACAGACCCCATCATGACGTACATCTCAGACATTATCTGGGAACACTTATCGAAGGATAACCTAGCTACACTAGAAAGAGTGAAGGTCATGTATCTTAAAAAAGTTCTCTGACTGGCAAAAAACGCTCCTTCGTGACTAACATTTGAGCTTACAAGTCAAACGTTCTATATAGAAGAACTGCTATTAAAAATACCATTGCCTTCTACGACGCAATTCCAAGTTTTACTTCAGGAACTGCAGGATAAAAAGCAAATGTGTGGATAGATTTTTACCAAACAGACTTCATGACGGGGCCGATGACCTTCGATGTTAGGCCCCTTAAAACAACAAGCAGCAAGACTTCATGACGACGTCGTAATGGATGAATTCTGACTACGAACTGCGGCATACCATAACGCACTTCTAATTAAATGTTCATAAAACCATTGGTAAAGGCAGGCAAAATAATATGACTACGACAGGCATATCAAGACGAGTTATCTAACCTATTTATAACGACTGCTACGGAGCAGCACGGGTCCACAAGTTATTAATTTAAATTTGTGTGGCTATTGATAGCTTAATGCAGACCTTCTAAGACAGATCCTCCGACAAGGATGGACAGCATCTGTCATGTATGTGAAATGCGCACTACTGTGGTGCAGGACGGTTTTGTGTGCGATGTGCGAGTTGTAGGGATTTTTTTTTTTTTTTTGGTAGTTGCTTTACGTCGCACCGACACAGATATGTCTTATGGCGATGATGGGACAGGGAAGGTCTAGGAGTGGGAAGGAAGCGGCCGTGGCCTTAATTAAGGTACATCCCCAGCATTTGCCTGGTGTGAAAATGGGAAACCACGGAAAACCATCTTCAGGGCTGCCGACAGTGGGGTTCGAGTCTACTATCTCCCGAATACTGGATACTGGCCGCACTTAAGCGACTGCAGCTAATCGAGCTCGGTAGTTGTAGGCATGTTGGGGACATTACTAACACCCAGTCCCCGAGGCAGGGGAATTAACCATTTAAGGTTAAAATTTCTGACCCGGCCGGGAATCGAACGAATGGCCTTCTGAACTGAAGGCGTCTGCGCTGATCATTTAGCCAAGGAGCCGAACCTCAGTTTTGGTGAACTGAGTAAACCTCAGGGTGTGCCTCTCGAGATGTGGACATCTCATTTCTTAAATATTTCGTCCTCCCGACGGGAATCGAGAATCTGGATGAACAGAGAACGCCTTTGCCGCCTCAGCTAGCCAGCCCCTTTTATTATTATTATTATTATTATTATTATTATTATTATTATTATTATTATTAGTCTATTATTATTATTTCGCCACAATGAGTGACTCAGATGATAAAATGAAGGCTTTCTGTACCGAAGGAGGTAGGTTCGATCCCGACTCATTTCGATGGTATTTGTAGATGCTCACAAGGAACTGTCCCTACTGTCATATTGAAATCGACAATAAAATTTGGTAGAGAGGATGAGGGGTCCGTAAGAAAGCAATGTACAAACGTTCAGCTGCCATTTCGATCTGTAAGGTCCTAAAATCGGTACGAAAATGTCTAATAGAATTGCACACGTTAGCGTATAGCTCAACGTGGACAGCCCTGGTGACCAGGTGACGCGAGCGGATTACCTTGAGCTTTCTGCGCTAGCCAGTTGACACATGTTCCCTTGAAAGTTTGAAAGAGCAGTTATGAATCCAGCTAATGTTCTAGAATATGCTTTACGTTATTTCCGTGAAAAATGTTTCTCCTCTTCCCGTGAAATAACTTCGGAAGAAAGGGAGATGTGTCGACATATGATCGAACTAAATGAAAATCATCACATGGGTGCCAGCATCGTCTCGGAGTCGTGTCTGGAGAGAAATAGTGGCAGTGAACGTGATAGTGGAAGCAGCGATACCTCATCTGCATTATCTGAAAGAGAAGGCAGCACACCATTGCCAGGAACAAGATGTGTTATGGATCCGATTTTGAACCCCGAGTCTTATTCCCGTCAATCAAGTGAAGTGGCTTAAGCTATGCTTCCAGTCCACAGAAGAAAGTGAAACAAACTGTAGGTCTTGTGTACAAGAGAAAAGCTGTAAATTTATGGTTAAATAAGCGGGGTAAGAAGCGGCTTTCATGAACCACTGTCCGCAAAATTTGTTGTAAGGTGACGTCACTACGACAACTGTACAGGTTGAAGAACCAATTAGAATCTACATCAGTAAGCCCCATTGAACACTGGAAATTGATGAATACAAAATTACTTTCTCGCTTTACAGAAGCAGGAATACTGAAGCGAAATGTATGCGATTAAGACCTGCGGCTGTGGGCCCTGGAAATTTCAAGAGAGATTTCAATGGGGCGAACAAATTTCAGCACACGTGCTAGTTGGTTGAGTCGTTTTAAGAAAAATGACAAAATAAAAAGTAGAAAAATTACAAAATTGGTATCCCATACGTATCTGCAAGGAGATGAAAAAATGTCGCAAAGAAATTTGTGGAAGCAGTTACAGAGCGATTTTTAGACTACACCCCTTCTTCAATATACAATATTTATCGGGAGTGGTTTCGTGCGTGAAATGAAAGCGAAAGGGACTCTATCGTTTGTTGGTGAGAAACATACACGAACAGTTGCTCAATCAGTTAGTGTACTCACCCATTCGTACACAATTATGCCTAAAATTAGTATGGCCGGTATTCTTCTCCCGAAATTATTCACTGTACAACAGGAGGCAACTGGAACTTTCGGTCCGAGAGTTTTCAAAGAAATGTTTCATGCCAGAAATATAATTGTAACAGCCACAAAATCAGGAAAAATAGGGAAAAAGGAATTAAAGTATTGGTTTGAAAATCCTTCTTCCCATTTGCGGACGAGAAGTGTTTGCTACTGCTAGATTCCTGGACTACTTATAGTGATACGAACTGTCTTGAAGACATTCCTTCAGGCAATGGTATAGAAATTCTCCAGATTCTCCCGACACTACAGTGAAAATACAGCCCTTGGACAAGTTTTTCTTCCGGCAGTGGAAGGCTTTGTATCGCCGCTTAACAGACATTGTGCTGACTTGTGAATACTTTCAGTTTGATGTTTTTCAGAGAAACGGAATACTGAAAATGCATCCCGTCATTCATTTTCAATTTTCTTCCCCGCGATTCAAGGACATGATTAAATATTCGTGGTTCGCAACCAATTATACAACGAAGAGAGGGCCTAATGGCCTTAATCGTGCCAGACAAAATAAGTCCTTTGTCTTGTATCAGAGTCCTGGAGAGAGGCCCAGCCCATGAGCTGCTTCGGCAGTAGAATGCAATGGGCTTTGAAAATCTCTAACATAAGAAGCCCGTGACGTCATCGCACGGGTCGGTCTGGGCAGCGCTCTGTCATTCGTACGCGGTGAGCCAAGGACAGCGCTGTGGTAGTTCTATGGGCTGACTGCTTCAATGTGTACAGTGTACTACTTGTCAGCCGAGTGCGTTGCATTACGGTCGAGTGGAGCCGATCAAATTTGCTGTGGTTTTCAGTTTGACTTCTCCGTCTATCCTGTTATCGAAAATGAATGTGGACTGTAGTTCTAAAAGAAAAGAAACCGTGGGAAGAAAACGTGAAGTAAGAAAAGAAGAAACAAACGAACTAAAACCCGCACAATACAAGACTTCTGAACCGGATCCTATACTTAAAAGTCGTATTTGGTTGGTATTCAAGCCTGCAAGTGACGGTGATGGGAATGACGTTAATTTTGTGTGCTGTACGATCTGCAGTGAACTTTATGCACACACTAGCAGTTACCCGCGGGTTCTCGCGTGGATTTCGTAATTTGATAAAAGTAATCGTTCCTTGGCACTGTACTAAGACATTATCTGAAAATCCCTGAAGTATAAAACCTCACTGAAAAATTGAGTTTCATTTATCCCAGAAACTCTTTGTAAACCAAGTGTGTGGTATTGCCTTTTGGGGCTGAGACGACCATGCGACATAGAACTGTACACGTGAGAACGCGTCTTCTCTCAAGTAAAAAAGAAAGAAGTTTCTTTATTTTTAAAGGACATTACAAGTACCAAGTTCCATGTCTGTAATATGTAAAGCTTTTGACATACACTGTAGATATACCGGTACTCATTTTAAAAATTCACCTGCTTTTTCAATTCTTTTCAGTCCCTTAAGTGTTTTTTCCGAAAACATAAAATACGTGTTTATTGATAAAGGAGCCGCCAAATACCAATTATCACGACTGTAACATCTTACTTGAGATATTTGTATCCTCATGAAAAGAATTCAACACCTATTTCAACGCCACCCCCCTCCAAAATTAATTTTACCCCCCAAAATGAGTGTTTTTTTAATTTTTAAAGGTGATTTCAAATACCCATATCTTTAGGTTTTTAGATATAAGTATCCTCATACCAATAATTCAACTAATATTTCAATCCTTTCATCCCCTCTTAAGTGGATTTTCCGAAACCAAAAGAATACGTATTTCTTTCTTCTTAAAGGAGCCTCGAAATACCAATTTTTACGTCTGTAACAACTTCAGTTTTTGAGATGTCAGTACCCTAATAAAATTAATTCAACCCCTTTTCAGGCCCTTTTACACCCTGCCCCCCCCCTCCCACGATAAGTTGTTTTTCAAAAAACAAAATAATACCGGTTTTTTATTTTTAAAATATTAACAATATCAATGTTCACATCTGTAACGTGTTAAGTGTTTGAGATATACTGTATATATGCTCATCTTAAGAATTCACGCTAGTCCAGATTCAGTCCTCCCCCCCCCCCCCCACCTTAAGTGTATTTTCCGAAAACAAAATAATACATCTCTTTATTTTTAAAAAAGATTATAAATACCACTTCACGTCTGTAACATGTTAAGTTTTCGAGATATATTGTACATATGCTCAGGGATTATGTGTACAAATTTTGGTTGGCAGCTATGCCCAAACGTACACGCATAATCTCGCTGCTGTAGAATCCTGGAGCTGGCGTTGCCATGGTTACGGCAGTTCATTTCTTTATCCGATTCCGGGAACAGGGGTAGTGTGGCGCCAATATCTCCATAACGGTCGGTTTTTAGGGCCGTAGGGCTTACTGAGATTTGTTCTTTGGGTCAAGGGGCTTAAAATGAACTTAGTGTCGTCCTTGCACGACAAATTCGATTTTTCGCCTATATTAACCTATTATTTTTATATCTCCCCCGTCGCTCAGTCCCCACTTCGAATTGTTTTGGAAATAAAATACAGCCCATGTCCTTCAGGGATAATGTATATTTACATTAGTAAAAGGACTTTTAGAATCGGTCCAGTAGTTTCTGAGATTACCCTCCAGATATATACACAAACTAAAAAATTTCGCGCTCTCTCTTTATTATATTAGTATAGATTAAAGGAGTCGGACTAATTTTGTCTTTTTATGATTAGATACAAAACTTACGATGAACGAGGTGTGCTTGAATGACGAGCATTCTAATGTTTCCGTGTCATCAGACTCCACGACTATGCCACAACCTGCCAAAATAATGAAGTTTTCTTCGTGGATTGACGTTCATGATGCTCGTATTCCAACAGATGAGCTGGAAAGATATTTAAAGAAAAAATGTGGAATGGAAGAAGATAGATATAGCGTCCTATTGGAGAACAAATGGGCAAAACTATTCAAATTTTCACCATATCCCTAAGAAAGTAATATGTATGCAAGCATCAAGTTCAGCTTCAGTGACAAATTTCAGTTCAGCGGGCTTCATTCTCTTCTACAACCAGACAATTGCTCATGCTCTTCTTTTCATTCACAGTAATTCCATTCCACCACCATCAACAATAAACTAGGCACACTAAGTAGAAGCTATGTTCAGGTTTGTTTTTGTTGTTGGCATATTGCACGTCATTTCTGTTTGCATTTTATTTTGAGGTAAACGCGAATGAAGTCCTATGAATATGCTTCGTGTTATTTAGATTCATTTTCAGTTAACTTGATCTCAATTGCAAACGAATATTAGTTTATAATAAAGTTTCTGTTTGTTTTCAATTATTAGTCTATTATTATTATTATTATTATTATTATTATTATTATTATTATTATTATTATTATTATTACAGTGCAGGAGAAATCTCTACCGTTTAATTTCCAAATGCGATTAGCCTACTTTAAAATATGTTATTAGCGTACGGGAATTCGTAGAGTGAATGATCCGAACAGTAGTGTGACTTGAACATTTCGTTGTACACGGCGCACATGTTATTGTGGAGAAGTACTCAAGGTTATTCTACTGAGCCCGCCCAGTGCGGTGGACTGCGGTGGGCTGTATGAGCCCAGTGCTGTGGGCCAGTACGCTGCCGCGTCAGAAGAGAACGGCACTACACGGGCTGGGCTGCCGGAGCCCGTGGGTTTGAAGTGCTGCGCGGTGGGTCTGGCTGTAGGACTCTGTCTTGTATCGTAAGAGATCTCCAGAGTTCAAAGTGCCATCGAAATATTGCCTTCGATCAAGTAAAGAAAAATTGAACAACAATGTGGCCTCAAAGTGCATATTCGTTCTGCATGGCGTCAAAATTATTTGTGTTTTTATCATGCGATTAACGCGTCTCATTTATGTTTCATTCGTTCCGGAACTATAAAGAGACCTTGGCGCGTGGCAGCGTGTTTGTGCTAGTCTCAGTCTCTCTCTCTCTCTCTCTCTCTCGCCAGCACAACTGCAACTCCACTCCGCTGTGCGTCGCGCGAGCCAGGAAGAAGCAAGGATTGCCCAGTAAGCTGCGTTGTCACACGGATTTTGTATCACGAATTTGAAACCTTCCTATTCGAAATGGCAGCTAAATTTTGTACATTGCTATTTTACGGGTCTCCTCATGGTCTCTGCGAAATTTTATTGTCGATTTCGATATGACAGTATGGACAATTCGCATGTTAGATTAACCGGTATGTAAATTAATTCCCGTAAAACAAAATTCCGGGCACCTTGGCGTCTCCCAAAGACTCAAAAGTACATAATAGGACGTAAAACCACTAATATTAGCATTATTATATCCGGCTTCAGTGCTAAGTGATCACTGATCAGTAAGTTGGCCTTCCGGACTGTGGATTTCGTTCGCGGCTAAGTCGCATGATTTTAATCGTAAATAGGTTAATTCCTTTGGCTGAGGGCTTCCAGTTCGTGGTGTCCCCCTCATCCTTACAATTCACACATTTTTTTTTGCTAGTTGCTTTACGTCGCACCGACACAGATAGGTCTTATGGCGACGGGGGGACAGGATAGGGCTAGGAGTGGGAAGGAATCGGCCGTGGCCTTAATTCAGGTACAGCCCCAGCATTTGCCTGGAGTGAAAATGGGAAACCACGGAAAACCATTTTCAGGGCTGCCGACAGTGGGGTTCGAACCTACTATATCCCGTATACTGGATACTGGCTGCACTTAAGCGACTGCAGCTATCGAGCTCGGTAATTCACACATTACACACAACTTTGTCCTCCACGCTAACAACATAAGTTTTATATACACAGTAGATACGGCTCACTTCAACAAAACCGAGCGAGTTGACTACGCGGTTTTGTCTAGCGTAGCGGTAAGCTTGCATTCGGGAGATGGTGTGTTCGAACACCAACTTCAGCGGCCCTTAAGGGTGGTCTTTCTTGGTTTCTCATTTTTACACCAGGCTAATTCTGAGACTGTACTTTAAGGCGACGGCCCCTTCCTTGTCAGCCCTACCCATGTGCTATCCCGTCGTCACCGTAATACCTGTCTTCATCGGTACGACGTAAATCAAATGGGAAACCATCAGAGGGTCTTCACTACAAGGACTACATCTAGCTGTAAGAGCCATTCGAAATTATTATTATTATTATTATTATTATTATTATTATTATTATTATTATTATTATTATTATTTTCAACAACCTTTTGACCATTTCAATTTTCAGTCAAAATAGTGAGAAGTTATATTGCGCAATATTTAAGTAGGCCTATCTTATAGGAGTCCAGCTAGGCTAAGTATCTTTGAATACTATCGTCTGCACCATATGAGATAAGCGTCTGAATAATTCGCTACTTTTACATTTTATTCGCTTGCTCTTGTCCTCTTGATAACTTTCGATAGTGGTAGTCGGGAATCTCTCCAATGTCTCGCCACAAGCCTGTTCTTTTATACATGCATGTTAGCATCTATCATCCCTGCGGCAAGAATTTTTTCAGATCTGCGTTTCCAATGAAAAAGTCTAGGGACCGGAAATTAAATTTTATATGTAAATTTTATGGAATCACTTTTTATTGAAATTCCTCCTCTTCACGAAAGCTATTCAACCCAGGCCAAACTGAATATCGGCTCGCTCTGCAGGGTTATGGTGACCACGATAACTGTGTGTTACTAGGACAGCGTGAATGACGTACGGATTTTCTCCTGCAAATAAGGTCGAATAAATCATTAAGACCACATACAGAAACACGGAAACCAGTAGGTGGAATATGTAAATTAGTGGCAATAACAAGTGAATTTGGAGTTGTAGCGGAGAAATGCACAGTTTGCATAAAATATTTAAAATACAGCTATATTTAGCCGAAGTTATGTATTTTTTTCACCGATGGAAGAAATACCAACATTTCTAATAGCTGTATGAAGCGTACTAAAGGCAATAAATCTCGCCCTATGGCCAGTAATTTCATTGCTCCTTGATTCTGGAACCTACGTTCGTGTTCTTCTGGTTATTAGATTTATATCCGTCCTCCTACCAAGATCTAAATTCAGATTCGTATTATGTCATAAACAGTGCTACAGGCGTATCATTTGTTGCATGCTAACGTCCGACCCATGTTATCAGTAAAAGTATGACTAAGTTATCAGTAAAAGTATGACCAAAGTTAAACCCATCCTCTGCACGGTAAACAGCGATCGACCTGAACCATACGAGATATTTCTGAATTTAAAAATATGATATCCAACCGCTTTACTTAACCAATAATACTCAGGTAAATAAATTACCACAGCAACACACAAGTAGACACCAGGAATAGAATCAAATATAAATTATTCATCTCTCACGACTACATTGTACTTGAAACAAAGTTCCATATGTTTAGGCCGTGACGAGTACATATGGAGTGAGTGTATACAGTTCGGTGAATTATATCAGAAAATAAACAAAACAGGACATAAAAACAAATTTTCTTTCTTTCTCCCCCTTCAAAATAATTGGCATCCACTACAACACTCCTTTCGCAACGTTCATACAGCTTCTGGAAATTGCCAGCATAGGCCTCTTGCGAATCGATCGCACAAAGGCTGTCATACGACCCGGGATGGCTGTCACGTCCGAAAAATGTGTGCCTTATAACTACTCAGGCGGAGAACTGGAAAAAGTCCGCAGGAGCCAGACCAAGGCAATACGGTGGATACTCAAGAACAAGCACGCTGCGCTGAGCCAGGAATTGGCGTACACGGATCACACTGCGCGCAGGGACATTTTCCGCCCATGGCTTTCCTCCCGAAAACTTACACCAACATTTCACGCGTCTGTGTCGCCATTGAAGCCGAGCTTGATGTTCACGGGTTGCTCAATTGCTCTATGACATTAACATCTACCCTGCCGATCACACCGTAGACCACGCTAGGTGGTACTTGTCGCCAAGTCTCTGAAGAGCCGTGCACCTACTCCATGCTGCCGAACAGACCTAGTACCATTCACCGACCTCTCTTGGACAAATTGTGACTTCCCCTCTCGGAGAACAATCATCGAACGAGAAATGCAACCATTCAAGCTAAGGGCGCCAATCTTTAAGTTGAGGACTTAAAGATAAAAATTTATAATCAAGCTTGGACGGACTCTTATCACAGGGGTGATAATCATTAAGCAGGAGAATTAGAAATCAAAAGGCTAATTAAGGCAGATTGATTAAAGTGAACTCGAAAAATACTATTTATTATATTTAATATAAATGACGACGGTTTAACGAGAATTGAATTTAAAATAGAAAATGAATTTAACAAAAAATTGAATGACTCTACTTCGCGAAAACTTGCAATATCTTTAACTCGCTTGCTCACCATGTAGTCTTGTTCTGCTGGTCCTTGGAAAGCTTCCATCCTTGTAGCTGGAACATCATCGGTCGTCTTTGAGATCTCTTCATCTGCAGCTAAGTACCATTCCTGCCTTGCAAATTGCACCTCCCACT
Source organism: Anabrus simplex (assembly GCF_040414725.1). Taxonomy (NCBI): domain Eukaryota; kingdom Metazoa; phylum Arthropoda; class Insecta; order Orthoptera; family Tettigoniidae; genus Anabrus; species Anabrus simplex. The sequence continues at coordinate 933,004,856 of NC_090265.1, read as the reverse complement.
AATTGGAAAATGGCTTCAAAACTAACACTCCCTATTATGCTCTATCCCATATATTGGAGATAAGCCCTAAGTCATAGTTAGAAGAACCACCTTGGGTTATATGGAGAGGATACTCAATTAAGAATCCTTCCAACTTTACTGAAAATGTTCTCTGAAGTTTCATTTCTATCTAGATTAATACTACCTATTGACTTAGACTGGTTCAAACCGGTCTCGTAGCCGAGCTGTACGTACTTCCTGATGAGAGTGGCTATACACCCCTCATTCAGAATTTCTAAGTACCACGTCGTGGTAAATGAAGTAATTACTGTAGAATACTAATGCAGAATCAAACGAAGAATCCGAAGAATCAAGTAGAAGAGATGAAGCCAAGAGCTCCAACACGCCCTTTTATAACCTTCTCTGGCTCTCATTACAGGTCGCTACACGTGGTCCAATCAGATGACACGTCTCTCCCCACTCCAGATATTAGAGTTGACGGGTCTTAACCCTGATATCAACTGTTCTTCTATTAGTCCTTTCACTCAGTATCCATGGCAACATGACGCTCCTTTGAAAATATAGGCGGTGATCAGTTTGAATAATTCTGGTCGAAATACGGTAGCTTACGTTAGAACGCTTGAACACGTGCTCGCTTTTCACAGAACTTGGTGTCTAAATTTGTCCTTCCTTCTTCCTCGGTGATGTGGCAAGATAGAGGAAATCTACTGCAAGTTAATTTTAAACGAATGTCGCAAGAATCTAAGTGAATATTAGGATATTCAGCCCTCGTTTACAAGTCGTAGTTACAAAGTAATGAAATGATAGTGAGCAAATGATTAAACATGAATTATAATACAATTACATACCAAAATAAATATCATGACGTTAAATTCCTGAATTAATTACACATAATAAAATTAACATAATTACACTGTAACGTCTGGAACGTTACAAAATCACATATTGTTTTTGGCGAAGAAATGTTATGTATAGAATACATGTGGCCAATGACTTCGGTTCCTACTACTGTCCACTTGGGTCATTTTTGTATTATGTACCTCGTACGGATACTAATTGAAATCGAAACGACCTAATAAGTTGTAAGGCTATTACAAGGAACGAAATAAGTCAGTCAGCCTGGTTTCTATCGTCTTTTATCGCCATTTTCTTTCTTCTCTTGCTCGTCGCATTCCTCCTGATTGTCATTAGGTTTCAGACGAAGTTCTAAATTGACACGACTACCTTTAACGGATAAATTATAACGTTAGTAACTAAATACTTTTTCGTAGTTTTCTCGTCTTAAAATCCTGAGGAATGTCATAATGGAACCAAAATGCAAGAAACAGTTCAATTGTTACAAATAGCAACACTATTTGGTCACAAATACATCCATTACACCACTTCAGGAGCAGCAAGTAATCGGAGTTTTTGATAATGTTTCAAGATGGATTACATTGTATAGCTACTACATACTTGAAACGAGATGTGGAAAACAAAGAAGAAACATAAGAAAAATATCGTGTAGGCTGCGTATGCGACACGGCTGCATGGTTTAGGCGTGAAAGCGTCTACATGCGAGTCTAGTGAAGTAAAACTCAGGTATCGAATGGAACAAATTTAGTCATAAGTTACGAAATCACTTGAAGGAAGCACAATGTTCGCTCAGTATCGCCACAGCGTAGTGATCGCACTAGACAAGCGAGGTGTGTCAGAATATCGGGGCGAACGTGAGGTAATGTCAGCGTTGGACGTACTAGGATCATCTTGTTGTATGCATATATCTTGAACGGTTCGAGATATCTCGAGAATTCTTTCTCCATCATGTTTGACTTGATGGACAGTAACTGCCCAACGACACGAAAACGAGTGTTTTGTGGTGTATAGTCACAGAGCAGTACGCTGTTTAAATGAGGTCTGTTTTCCTTGAACAGTGTTTCAGTACTTACAAACCTTCCGTGAAGACGTCAAGACGTGAGGATACGAGTCCTGTTCATGAAAATAACCAAGCTTTGAAATAACTATTAACGGAACTTACCTGCAGCCTAGTTAGCGTCGTCTCCTTCGAAGTACTCCCGACACCTTGTATTAATACAACACTTTCAGCGCCGTTTCCACTTAAACAAACAGTCTTGTGAACAATTTGTAAAATCGCGTGCAGTGCCACGTGCGATTTCATTCTGATCTCTAGGTTTGATTGAAATCGTCGTCTTTCCAGAGTTAATTTCAGTTTAGGGAATAGAAAAATATCTACCTGGGTTGTTGAGGTAAGTAGGCTGGTCGGAAAAGTACAATTATCTTCGCGTTTGTTAAACATGCACGAACCGACAGCGTTGCGTGAGCTGGCGCGTTGATACGGTGAGGACTCCGTAAACTGTTTCTTCACAAAATTGTTCTGTTTTGCCTAGCATTTTCTCTGAAATGTCTTCAGACTACGATATAATACCAGCGGTTTGTCATTCATTCTGCACAATGCCGTCAATAAAAATTTTATGTTCGACCAGACCTGGTGCACATCCGTCGGACTCGCTGATTCTTTTGCAAACGATAGTGGGCCTCCGTAATCATTTTCACCAGTTTGAAGTAGAAGTAAATATTGATGCGCTACCCCTAATATTCCGACATCCCAAAAATCCCAGCGCATACTCTCCACTCTTTCTTTTTTTGTGCTAGTTGCTTTACGTTGCACCGACACACATAGGTCTTATGGCGACGATGGGATAGGAAAGACCTAGGAGTTGGAGGGAAGTGGCCGTGGCCTTAATTAAGGTACAGCCCCAGCATTTGCATGGTGTGAAAATGGGAAACCACGGAAAACCATCTTCAGGGCTGCCAACAGTGGGATTCGAACCCACTATCTCCCGGATGCAAGCTCACAGCAACGCGCCTCTACGCGCACGGCCAATTCGTCCGGTACACTCGCTAACTAACAGTTGCTGAGCTATTCTCCGGAACACCTTTTGAGCAGACTAAAGCGGAAGTGAGTGTGTAGACCAGGGGATGGCGTGGGCGACAGAGGCAGCGCCCTCGGTGTTGTCACACGATTGATGAGGGGGCAAGCGGGGTGCGCTACTCAGAGCGAGTTTTGGCAATGGTGCAGTCAATGCGGAGCTGCCATACTTACTCACTCAGTGGATGTCCTGAACACGTGAGCGCAGTTTCAATCACAGTCTGTTTAAAAAATCATTGAGAGAATTTTATCAGTGTGCTTCGCTTTTACAAAAACAGTATGTGCATATTGTGTGCTAATTCATAATTCTTGTAGTCTCTTGTACGTTTGTAGGTTTCTTCTTACTCGTTATTGGATATTATTGTGCAATGGATCCGAACAAAAATTCACCAGACTGTTATCAGCTGAAGAAGAAACGCAAGATTTTTACTTCCGGCGAGAGAAATATGATTCTGTCTGTTTATAAGCATTTCCGAGCGAATAGTATTGACGGCGAGATTAGTTTACCTCGTGTGCTGACCCCGGTTCTGATTCTGACTTGGGTTTGCAGCCACTCGATAGTGACACAGATTAATTACTGCGGCACAAGGTAAGCTGACGCTGAAACCTCCTGCGTGATAATAATAATACTAATAGTAATAATAATAATAATAATAATAATAATAATATGTAATTTTTTATAAAAATATATTTGTAATAACTAATTTATTGAAATTGTACTGGACAAAGCGGAGGTGGGACAGGTTTTTGCCTGGATCCCCAATTTCATCTGTCAGTTCCAAGTTAATTCCAGTATGAGTAGGCCCATATATAATCCTCACTTCTCTCCCTTTTTCATAAATCGCTCGTGAGTAGCAACTCATTTCAATCAGAAAGCAGGCCATATATTTAGATAATAATAGTGAATAATAAATAATATTTATATAATATTTATACTGTATATTGATAATAATAATAATAATAATAATATAATAATAATAATATTTTTATAGTCCGCCTCTGTGGTGTAGTGGTTAGCGTGATTAGCTGCCACCCCCGGAGTTCCGGGTTCGGTTCCCGGCTCTGCCACGAAATTTGAAAAATGGTACGAGGGCTGGAACGGGGTCCACTCAGCCTCGGGAGGTCAACTGAGTAGAGGTAGATTCGATTACCACCTCAGCCATCCTCGAAGTGGTTTTCCGTGGTTTCCCACTTCTCCTCCAGGCAAATGCCAGGATGGTACCTCACTTAAGACCACGGCCGCTTCCTTCCCTCTTCATTGTCTGTCCCATCCAATCTTCCCATCTCTCCACAAGGCTCCTGTTCAGCATAGCAGGAGAGGCCGCCTGGGCGAGGTACTGGTCATTCTCCCCAGTTGTATCCCCCGACCCAAAGCCTGAAACTCCAGAACACTGCCCTTGAGGCGGTAGAGGTGAGATCCCTCGCTGAGTCCGAGGGAAAAGCCAACCTTGGAGGGTAAAGATTAAGAAGAAGAAGAATATTTTTATAAAAATATATTTGTAATAACTAATTTATTGAAATTGTACTGTGAAATTGTAGTTAGTATATTAAAATTGTGAAAGCCTCCGTGGCTCAGGTTGCAGCGCGTCGGCCTCTCAACGCTGGGTTCCGTGGTTCAAATCCCGGTCACTCCATGTGAGATTTTGCTGGACAAAACGGAGGCGGGACAGGTTTTTCTCCGGGTACTCCGGTTTTCCCTGTCATCTTTCATTCCAGCACCACTCTCCAGTATCATTGAATTTCATCTGTCAGTCATTAATCATTGCCCCAGAGGAGTGAAAAGGCTTCGGCAGCCGGCTCAAGTCCTGTCCTCGCCGCAAGATGGAGCTTCATTTATTCCATCCCTGACCCGGTCATTGACTGGAAAACAGACTGTATGTTTTCACATTTAAAATGTAATTCAGTAAATTAATTGTTTGAAGATGTAAGCCCTTAAAAAACTGTATGGGATTCTAAAACGTATACGTTAATGTATTATTTTAAATTCATTCGAGATTCAATCCGTGAGCTGTGCTGTATTATAGTGGTGGAGTACAACTTTGAATCGCGCGCCGGCTCATTTGCAACCACGGCGAGTGTGATGAGCCAATGACGTCACTTCCGCTTTAGTCTGCTCAAAAGGTGGTCCGGAGAATACAAGTAATTCTTTCATAAATGTGCTGCAAAAAATTACTAGTTTTTTAGGAAATATATCGCTATATTCCACCACTTACCGGAAACCCCTGAGACTTCACATTTACTTCGGACAGTATTTTCAAAGTTAAGTTTTTAACAGGCCTCGTGTATAAAGACACTTCTTCACATGCGGTCCAACAACGGAACTCTCACGAGTCATCTATTTATAAAATATAATGTTATTTGCTTTAAGTCACACTAACTACTTTTACGGTTTCCGTAGACCCCGAGGTGTCGGAATTTTGTCCCGCAGGAGTTCTTTTACGTGCCAGTAAACTTCCCGACACGAGGCTGACGTATTTGAGCACCTTCAAATACCACCCGAATGAGCCAGGATCGAACCTGCCAAGTTAGGGTCAGTAGGCCAGTGCCTCAACCGTCTGGGCCACTCAACCCGGCAGTTATCTATTTAGGATTGGTGTTTTCAACTCTGTGTTGTCCTGGTGACTGTCTGTCAACAGGTGTCCTAAATCATTAGGAAATCGACTATAACATTAACACCAGAATTAATATTGAAAATTCAGTTCCTCCTCGCTACGTCAGAGGAAAAAATTAATGATGCTAATATAAAATATTTATATGGGTCCCAGGAATCAACCTGGGAGGAGTCCTTGTGACTCTGGGCAAATGGTAGCGAAATGCGTCGTTGCCAAACTCCTGCAAAAATAATATATTGGGTTCAGCAAGAGAACCCAACTAGCCTCTTTCACTACAACTCCAGCGCGTAACCTACACGAGGTGCCCCCTGTTAAGCTGAGCAACCCAGTGGAAGGTTGGGTAACCAATCCCAGCGGGACGCTGGGTCAGTGAACCGATCAGTTCTGGGGGCTTCAAAGCTTACAACCTTGATATTTAAACACCACGTTACCTTCGGGCAACCCCACTAAACTTCTTCGTAACTCTGGAAACATGGAGCAAACGACTAATTGGAAATCTACCCCAGGTGGTAACAAATCCACCCCCACTCACAGTGGGGCAAGCAGGTCATCGGATTCTGGGGAGCCTGCATTTTCATGTAAGAGGAAGAAACACATCAACTATCTGGCAACAATAAACATTAATTCCCTCCTACAAACGGGAAAACTGAAACATACATTGGACATTCCAACAAAACACAACATCCTTATAACGGCTTTACAGAAGACAAGATTTACGGACGAAGAACCTTTCGTGTCACATGGCTTCAGGATCTACAAGGGACATCCAGGTCAGAGAGTGATGAAGAATATGCCTCACCTGGGTACAGGCTTCATAGTCAACAACAAAATGATCAACTCTATTATCTCCTTCTCATCACCAAATGGGAGAACTTTCACTATAACCTTCAGAAGTCTCAACAAAGCCTACACGATTGTTAACTTCCATACACCTACTAATGATACTAATAACAGTGATATTGAAAGTGTTGAATACTTTTGGGAAGAACTGGAAGAGACAGTCGATAAGATTCCAGAACATCACGTGATCATCTTGATGGGGGCCTTTAACGCCCATATTGGTAAGGAGCGCAGGTTTAAGAACATAGTCGGAGAATACCCGGCCCACAAGAGAACCAATTGTAATGGTGAGAGGCTGATCAATCTGTGTAAAAATCACAACCTTGTTCTTAAATCTACAGCATTCAGATACCTCCCCCGAAAAGCCAAGACCTGGAGATGACTCAATCCCCTGCTAGGAGAGTACCAGTTAGATCACGTTGCCATCAGTAGAAGGAGTAACAAGGAAATAATGAATGTCAAGGTACTGAGAGGTGCCAATATTTATTCAGACCACTAACTATCTTTCGTCAAAGCAAACTTCATTCCACTCACGAAGTGCAGAGGTAACAATTACACCAGGTCCAGAATCCCAAAATTTAATCCAGCCAAGTTGAAAGAGAACAACAACTTTACTAAGGTCCTAAGCAATACTCAGAATAAAACGGATTGGCCTAACCTACAGAAGGCACTGATAGACGCAGCAACAAAAACCATCCTTATAACCAGAAGGAGTAATCACCAACATGTGATAAGGCAATAGAGGAGAGAAGACAGGCATGGGTGAAATGGAACTACAACAAAAACACGGAAAATCATACAGCCTTCCTAACAGTCAGAAAGAACACGGCCAAGACCATTATAAATGCTAAGAGGCAATATAACAACGACATCATAGATCAAGCAGAGAAAGACTTTCAAAGGAACAACACCAGTAACTTGTACAAAACTCTAAAATCTCAGACAAACGCTTACTCAGCCCCTACACTCCACCTTCGAGGACCAGACGGAGAACTGAAAATGTACAATGAAGATTGTACTACAGCCCTTGCAAAATATTTTGATGGTCTCCTCAATGCAGAAGAACCAGAAGAAAAACTACAATTTCAACCTAAGAATGTTATTAACCCTGACTCCCTTCCTCCTACCAAAGAAGAAATCAAACAGATCATCTCTGAACTGAAATCTAACAGAGCAGCTGGCGAAGATGGCATCATTGCAGAATTATGGAAACATGCAGATGAGGAGTCAATTGACAGTATCCACAGAATCATAACTGACATCTGGACAACAGGAACACTACCAAGGGATTGGACTTCAGCTATCATCCACCCGCTGCACAAGAAAGGAGACAAGTTAGACCCTAAAAACTATAGAGGGGTCTCTCTCCTATCAGTGACTCACAAAATCTTCTCCAAAGCATTGCTCAAAAGAGTGGAGGCACAATTAGATTCCTGCATAGGAGAGTACCAAGCTGGATTTAGGAAGTCAAGGTCATGCACAGAGCAGATACTGAAACTCAAAACTATCTTTACCTACAGAAACCTCAGCACCTCACCCTATGTAGCAATTTTTGTTGACTTCCGGAAGGCTTACGACTCGGTAGACACACAGTCCCTCTTTGAGACGTGGACTGAAAATGGGACTGGATAAGAAGACTTTGAATCTTGTGAAGGCTACTCTAACGAACACCATGTCCAAAGTCAAATTCAGAGGGGTATTATCAAAAAGCTTCGAGATCAAAACAGGTGTTAGACAAGGAGATGGTTTGTCCCCTATCCTGTTTAACTGTCTGCAAGAGAAGGTCATTCGGGAATGGACGAACACACTAGTTGACAACTCTGGATTAAAAATCGGCTACAAAAAAGACAAGTTAACAGTTACTTGCTTAGCCTTCACAGATGATCTCACACTCTTAGCTTCAAGTATGGAAGAAGCTACGTACCAGCTATCCTCTGGATATAGCCCCATCATTTGCCTGGTGTGAAAATCGGAACCCGCGGAAAGCCATATTCAGGGCTGCCGACGGTGGGATTCGAAACCACCATCTCTCCCAAGCAAGCTCACAGCTACATGACCCTAACCACATGGCCAACTCGTTTGGTTGTATGATGTATCTCAACATATTTTGTATAATGGAGTATGCAGTTGGCTGTAAAGACTACAGGCCCAAAGCCATGGAATGAATAGACAAAATGTTCCAGGAGCAAAAAAGAAACACAAACATTTCTGAGTATAAATCTGTTATTATATGAATGACGCAAGTTTAGAGTAACAGGATCATGAAATATTTTGATAGGCAATAATCTGCAAGAAGTATACCGAGCGGAGTGGTCGCGCGTATTAAGCGCTACGGCTATTGAGCCAAGCTCTGCATTCGGGAGACAAGTGGATTCGAACCCTCACCGTCAGCTGTCCTGAGAATGCTTTTCTGTGGTTTGCCATTTTCTTTACCAGGAAAATGTCAGGACAGTTCCTATTCTTAGACCATAGCCGTTTCCTCCTATCTCCTTATCCAATTTCATTCATCATCATTAATTTCATCTTCATTAGCTTCTCAACTGAGGTTCGCGTCAGGAAGGGTATCCAGCCGAAAAAACATGTCTTGTAATTCATCTCGCCTAATCCCCGACCCCGTATCAAGAAACAGGACTAAGGGTAGACATATATTCTGCAAGGAATATATATTCTTTACAAATATTTGAACAAAGATGAATGGATCAATTTGCTTGCCCCGCGGTGTAGGGGAAGCATACCTTCCTCTTACCCGGCGGACTCGGGTTCGATTCCCGGATAGGTCAGGTTTTTTACCTGGATCTGAGGGCTGTTTCGAGATCCACTCAGCCTATGTAACCTCAATTGAGGAGCTATCTGACGGTGAGATGGTGGCCCCGATCTAGAGAGCCAAGAATAACTACTGAGAGGATTCGAAGTGCTGACCACACAATGCCTCATAATCTACAGACCTTCGGGCTGAGCAGCGATCGGTTAGTAGTTCATGACCCTTCGGGGCTGTTGCGCCATTGGGTTTGGTCTTCGAATGGATCTTTTTCCTTTAAATTCAATATATGCTCTATTCAAAAGACTTTTACAACTGCCCCGATAAATCCTCCGAAGTGCCATAGGTAAAATAATAACAATAATAATAATAACAATAATAATAATAATAATATCGTCGCCATAAGACCTATCTGTGTCGGTGTGACGTAAAGCCCCTAGCAAATAATAATAATAATAATAATAATAATAATAATAATAATAATAATAATAATAATAATAATAATAATAATAATTGTACCGGCTGGTATACCTCTACGCCGCACATCTGAATTTTCCGCCTTAAAGTACTTCTCTACAAGATGAACTCTGAACTTTAACTACTGTATCAAATCATAAGTTTTCTCAGAAGATGTCACTACCGTAAATTTTGTGAATACGAAGTTGTCAGTACCGTGTGGAGTTCAACTTGTTTTGTTTTCTATTGATCAAGAAGTGTGGACATTCTCTAATAGATGTCTCTACAAAAAACTATGATCATGCACCCTGGTGCGAAGTTAAGGAACTTTCTGAAGAAATTTTGTATTTATAAGTTTTATCTTTACTAAACTTCGTTTTTTCATTTGTGGGTTCGCAATATTAATCTTTTCTTTCCGCCAATTTTGAATTGAGCCAATCCAGAATTTGTGTTATTAATTTTTGACCATTCGTGTCCTTCGATTTTGATGTGTAACTCTAAGCTACCCAATAAACGACTGTGGGTGTGTCTTAATTATTCTTGAAAGATCTCGAATCTTCCCCGAGAGTATAAAAAATGCTGATTTTCCTGTCTCTCGGCCACTCGAACAACATCTAGCCTAGTGTATGGAAGTGTAGCAGGAGGCGGGAAGCGCCTCTTTCATCCGGCAGCAGCTCTTCAACAAGGTAATGGCCACTTAACCATCTTCATTTCTTGCTAGCTCAGCAGTTTAACCCGCGGAGAAGGTACGAAACCTTTTTATTATGTAACCTATCTCTTAAACATGTAAAATTTTGTAAAACACATATATTTAACTGTAAATCGAGGATAGAGAGTGCTTTTTCCCTCTCCAGCTCCCCTTCCTTTTGATTTGAGGTGACTACATTTTCGTAACTGTTTTTCTACTCTTCCTTAATGTGTTAAATTTATTTTGTGTACGAGTAACCTCCATAGTTTGGGAATAGCCCCTGTTTCATCGGCCTCGCGCATCTTAGGTTTTAAGAAGTTTCATGTAGGAGTGCAAATTCACGCCTCCATTCTGTTTTGCATTTTGGGCCATTAACTTAACCTATTATTTTTCTACTAAGGCCCATTAGGTTGGGTACAAGATACGCCTGTTTCCTTGTAAGTGTGCTTTGAGGGCAGTTAATAGTAAAGTCCGTTGTGGCCTTTGATAGGCTCAGAACATTGAGAGCGGGTCAGCTCTTTTATTTGTGGTAAATGTGCCTCTAGGAGGCTTGACATTGCTAGGTGGGAGCAAGTGCTCCATGTAATTAGGGGATTTCTGCCCTTTAGTAATATGTGGTTGCGAGCTGAGTGCTCAGAAATTGTAAAAAGTGGGGCTTGAAGCCCAGATCGTTTATTTGTCCCTCAATCTTGGCTTTCCTGGTCTTGTACCTGATTATTTCTTAACTTGTTATTTGTTGAATGTTCAAATTCTATGTGAAAATTGTTAAGTTTTCGAAAATATAACCTTTAATGCAATTTTAATCAATATCTCAGCTTTGTAGTTAGACCCATTCCAGCCCGCACCTTCTTTGACCTCTGCATTCCACGGGTAACCCCGTAACAATAATAATAATAATTCGTATGGCCTCAGCAACCATGTACAGGTATTTCGATTTGACGCCATCTGGCTGTCTGCTCGTCAATTTCCACGTTCCGTTTTACTCTAGGCCCACTAGATGGCAGATCGAGTAAACCGAAACTCTTTTGGGGGTCCGTGGCTGAGATTTAATTACTTTTGTCGGGTAAACACCAACTGTGTCACCAGAGATCTTTTACATGCCGACATCGTACGACATGGAGTGTCGAATGGACTTTTTTCCGCCCTTCAAAAATCTGGCTACTTCTGCCGGGTTTGAACCCGATATCTTGGGATCAGGAGACCGACACTCTACCACTGATTCACAGGGTTATGTTCGAGGAGGATTTCCGTCTCAGCACAACAAAGGAAATGGTAGGACAAAGCCCTTTCAGGGCAATTGAGAATAAAACAATGCTTATGAACCAGTGACCTAGTGCTAAAATTTAGTAAATGCGAACTGAAGTTTAGTAACTAAAATAACATTCTTCCAAACACTCAGATTTAAGTAATTAGAATATTTTAGGGAAATTCGTCATCCCACACGAATTGTTCATTCACCACTTTTATTGTTCAGACTTTTATCATTTTTAAATAACGGATCAGTGAAATATTAAATTAAACATTATACTAGTCACATTTTGTACGATGTATTGTGTCGGGTGATATCTAACCATGGCTCGTCATACAAACGTGGCTACATTCCGTCTAGTCGATGAAATTGTCACCTCTCCAGTTACAGTCTGCGCTCAACTCAGAAGAATATCAATGTCATGTTATCATGTAGTAATCGGATATACAGTAGCTCTTTCATAGAAGCCACACGCGAAGACAATTACGAGTCGTTCAGCCACAGGCGAATAGTGTCAGACGATACAGGGCAACGTGCCAAATCTCGAATGTATGGTAGCTGAAGCAAATCAAAGTAAATAAAACCATACTATACCAAGCCTCAGGGCGCAACAGCCCCGAAGTGGCATGGCCAACCAAGTGACCACTGGTCACCCCGAAGGTCGGCAGATTACAAGGTGTCATGTGCTCGAGACGACGAATCCTGTTTTGCTAACATCCACTATTGCACGGATTATAAAGAGTAAAAGAGGAAAACAAAGAAAGGTCCGTTTATTTATTTATTTACAGTAAGGCTAAGCGCAAAACATCTAATTATGGGCCGGTTCTACCATCTGCTGGTAAAGTGGCTGGCAGCTGCCCGGGAGGTAAACTACCTGGGGGTGTAAAGCAGCTGGTACTTTGCGTTGCGTGCAACCACCTCCGCGTAAGCGCTAGGTAGCTACCAGGAGCTAGACACCGATATACGGAGTTGGCTAGACTGATTTTCAGCGACTTCTCGCTCTCGAGTGTGGTGCTATCTATCATCAGGTGTATGAAGCTCATTTCGATTGTCTTATTTTCCTGTGCTTGCATCTGTTGATTATCTTCAGAATGCCTAATAAGGGGAGTCTTAAGAGTTATGGATAACGACTTATGTCAAGGTTTTTTTTTTTTTTCTAGTTGTTTTACGTCGCACCGACACAGATAGGTCTTATGGCGACGATGGGACAGGGAAGGGCTAGGAGTGGGAAGGAAGCGGCCGTGGCCTTAATTAAGGTACAGCCCCAGCATTTGCCTGGTGTGAAAATGGGAAACCACGGAAAACCATTTTCAGGGCTGCCGACAGTGGGGTTCGAACCTACTATCTCCCGAATACTGGACACTGGCCGCACTTAAGCGACTGCAGCTATCGAGCTCGGTCGCAAGTTTTCATCGTCTTTCTAATTTACATTGTAAAAAATATTTTCGTTCCCCGCCGTTGTTCTTAACTCTTTTTCACGCGCTTCCATATACGTATATACACCCAACATCTTCCCTACAGACTTACTGCCTTTGAGCATTCTATCTGCAGGCTTCTGTGAATTGAGTAAGTATCTCCACGATGCTCTATTTGCAACTAGCTCTGTGACCTCGTTTAGTTCCACATGCTTCCATTTATTTATAAAGCATTTCATTCTAATGTTTATGAAGATAAAGTTGGAAGGTACAGTACTGTTAAAGAACTAATCGAGGTAAATATCCATCATAGGAAGAGGAATTCGGGAATGGAATAGTTTCCAATTTCTTCAAAATCATTTACAAGAAGACTGTAAACAACTGATAGGGAGTCTGCTACCTGGGCGACAGTCCTATACGATATGCTATATTAATCGTAACATAACTTTCTATAAGTAGCACACATAATATTGTGATTAAACATTTCAATGAAATATGTTATTAACATAAGAACGTATGAAAAGAGGCATACAGATTAATACAACGCTAATAATGAAAAGAAAAAAGATTCGTCAAAACGAAGGCTCGAGGCTGCAGACGTCGTATTATGAACTGTGCGCGTTAGCCATTACGCTGCGAGGTACCTTGAGGTAATAGGGATACATAGAAATAAGTTATACTTGGTGTTTGAAAACTGAAAAAGTAGAATATTAAATCTCATTTGAAATTATTTTCAAATAGGATTTGATTTTATATCCTTTTAGAGTTTCTTTACGAAAGCTTGAGTATAAAATGTGTTCGCTACGCTATCAATGCGAGAGGCTGGTGTGACCGTTGCAACTGTAAGGAAGCATTCATGTTCAAAATCCTGCAATACAATATCGATCACTGTTACAATATAATACTTTTTTTCAGTATAGTAAGCTAAATTGAGTTGTATGCCACCAGAAATACACCTAATAATGTTCAGCTCTCAAAACTTGCCCGGCAGGTAAAGTCTTATCGGCTCCTCGAAGTGGCCGATAAATTACGCGCCGGGTAACGACCGAGTGGTCGAACGGAAACATCCTTTTACGCGGAGGGCAAGTTACGCGCTACTTTACCAGTAGGTGGTAGAACCGGCCCTATGTTGCATGTTATATTCTAATCGTGAGGGTAGAAGAGTGAGGGGAAATTTTAAGGTGGGGAATGCAACGCAGCACGTCACATCGCTTCTTGGTCGCCACGAGCCATCGCCTGCTGCTAGGATTCAAGGTCAGCATTACCTCTCCCCACCTCGGCGCTAATGCAGTCGCCCGGCATGTTTTCGGCGTTCAAAATTGAAAGTGGCCCGTGCGGTTTTTACTACGTCATTTTACAACTTTGTAGGAATATTATGCACTAAATTTCAACCCGATTAGAATTTTACAACGAAAATCGTTCCCTAGTGGGTGGCTTGTACTATTATGTATTATTCTTACCGCCGGGCTGAGTGGCTCAGACGGTTAAGGCGCTGGCCTTCTAACCCCAACTTGGCAGGTTCGATCCTGGCTCAGTCCGATGGTATTTGAAGGTGCTCAAATACGACAGCCTCGTGTCGGTAGATTTACTGGCACGTAAAAGAACTCCTGCGGGACTAAATTCCGGCACCTCGGCGTCTCCGAAGACCGTAAAAGTAGTCAGTGGGACGTAAAGCAAATAACATTATTATTATTATTATTATTATTATTATTATTATTATTATTATTATTATTACCAAGTACCAGCACTACTGCCATTCTTAAATCTCTGGCGGTACCGATAATCGAACCTGGGCCTCCTGATATTCATCGGTTTAACAGCGAGCATTGATATGTCACAGTTAGGTGACAAATTTTCAGTAATTTTTACTTTCCAATAACAAAGAATTAAGAAGATTCAGAGTCGACATTGACTAGCTCCTGTCCATGCTTCATCGTTACATGCGGTAACTTGTTCACTGTCACTACAATAACATGACTTCTCATGAAATCCAGACTACACCAAAATGTAACTATGAATGTCCACCAAAGAGAAGCTTGTCTGGTTGACTAAAGGACGCAATATGAGCAACAGTATTTTTGCTGCCATTGCGAGATCTATATTAACTCTCGTCCATGTTCGCTACTGGAGTGCTTAGCAAATGAGAATAACCGTCTGGTCTTCGAGAATATTTGTCATCCAAGGATTGGTTTTCACGGGATCTACTCCTCCTCAAACCAGCTATATTAGGATACATAATGGTAAATTACAGGTCCGACTCGTTGGCTGAATGGTCAGCGTACTGGCCTTCGGTTCAGAGGGTCCCGGGTTCGATTCCCGGCCGGGTCGGGGATTTTAATCGCTTCTGATTAATTCTTCTGGCTCGGGGACTGGGTGTATATGTCCGTCCCAACACTCTCCTCATCATAGTCAGACAACATACTACACTACCATCCACCACAGAAACACGCAATAGTGCTTACATCCCTCCATAGAGGGTTGGCGTCAGGAAGGGCATCCGGCCGTAAAACAGGGCCAAATCCACATGTGCGACGCAGTTCGCACCCGCGACCCCACAGGTGTGGGAAAAGCGGCAGGAAAAGAAGAGGAAAAGAAGAATGGTAAATTACAGGGTGTTCGTAACCTAATGTATATCATTTTAAAAACATATTTCTCTTTTATTCTACATCGATTTAATCCAGCGTAGCTTAATACAAATTATCATAGTTTACGACACAGACAAGCCTAAAGTAGGAAACTATAAGAAAATTAGTTTTGTGATAGAAGAGCAATAATAATCACACAACAATGAACCTTATCTGTACTTTAATAGGGAATGAACTACGGTCTGCAAAAGTGCTACTTACAAAAAGCACAAACAACAAATTCGACAGCCTAATCTGAAGGAAGGACCGCAAGATGATTCGAGTATGTTCTCCAAAGACCATGTAGTGTATTTCCTTGTTCTTAGTTTACCGTTTAAAAAGTTGTATTAACACTTATCAGCTCGTCGCAAGAGCTAACATTTTCATGAATATAAACCCTATTAGAAAGTATTAATGAAAATCAACTAGAAAATTACAAGTTTAATACGACATAATATTTAATGTACGCTGTATGTAATTCCAATTTACATCATATTATATCGATTGCATAGCCTTGTAATCTGTCCAAATCCATCTCCGATGCGACAGCGTGCAGAACGCAAAATGTCCTCTTACAAGGACTAGAACAAGTTTGTTTCTTTCATTGTTCTGCCCCAGTCTTATCCTTGCACTTAGCATTTTCAAAATGATTGACATACATTGTGATAAGAACAATACTGGTGAAACCATTTCCTACACAGACCGTCCCCGTGATGAATGGTGTGAAAGTGTTGCTTTCAGGGCTGGTTGGTGCAGCAGACGGTACGACAGCATGGCCCAGGTTGCTTCCCTTCAGTTGGGTGGCAACACAGCTGCATTTTGCGCCGCCAGATTGCCGGTTGCTCATAGCTGCAAACTTATCCATCTTTGCTGAGTTTCTATGTCTAGTCGCATGTGGCAAGATGAGTTGGGATACAGAAAAACGAAGTCTCTGATTGAAGAATATCGTGAAAAGCTAATTTTGAGGCATTTTCGGGGTCCCAATTATGAAGACAACAGGGAGATCTTTGAGATGAAAAGTTATTTTAAATAGTTAGATATTCTGAACAAATACATTAAAGAACGATATGAGTCTCTAGTAGCGAATAACCTTAATGTAAAGTGGAGTTGTATTTCAACTGGTAGATTGATCCAAAAATTGATATCGAATTTTAAAAAATGGAGTTACCTTGTTAAGCAAGCAATCGAGGTCCTGTTTATTCATACGGGTGAAGTTTCTGAACGGGTACATGTCATCAGCAGCAAGTTTATTCAAAATTCCATTCTTAGATAGATTACTATTCACAAACATCTGTCTGCAGCACATCTTCCCGCGAACGAGTTTCCTCTTCCTGTTCAACTTGATGAACGCTGTAGCAACTACTGTCTGCACCACCATCTTTGGACAAACTTGCACAGGAAATGGAGTGGAGCAACCATTCACACTAGGCGTAAGGGTGTATAAATGGAAGCATGACGCGTTACAATCCGTGAGGCAATCATTTATCGCATGCTACAGGCAACTAGGTTGGTGCATCCGTACTTTCTGGATCGGTGAAAAGAGCAACTAGAAACTACACCTCACTCCTAGTACCTCATCAGTGGCATCTAGGCTCTCTATAAAGCTGATGTTGATACAATTAGTCTTCAGACTGAGGACTCAACCGACTTACAACGACGCTTTCCTACCTATTTTTTATTGCGCAGCCATTTAATATGTTCCCTTGGTTTTTTTTTCTGGTTCTTTGGTTTTGAAGTAAGCTATTTATTATTCAAGTTTTGTACACAGAAGGTTATAATGATTTGCTGTAAAATAGTTATTTAGTTGGAAAATTTATTTTAGGACATTCTAACCTTCTCTCATGTTGGACCTCACCATATCCTGTTCAAAAGTACTCTCTAGCTCCCATCAGTAATACGCATACATTATTTCGATA
This sequence comes from Anabrus simplex, assembly GCF_040414725.1. Taxonomy (NCBI): domain Eukaryota; kingdom Metazoa; phylum Arthropoda; class Insecta; order Orthoptera; family Tettigoniidae; genus Anabrus; species Anabrus simplex. The sequence goes on along the minus strand of NC_090265.1, from coordinate 932,987,369 downwards.
GTCACTATCGATGTCTCTCCGACATCTCTTGATAAAGGAGGTAGAAAACGCTCGGCCGCTACGAGATGAATCCCTGTGCCAGAGTGTACAGCTTCGTTATAATTTATTCAACCTCTCGCAATACAAGCTATTTTTTGCTACTGGTTTAACATCGCACAAAATTACATCCAATTTTTCAACGAAGGTGGGATGGGAAAAGGCTAGGGTAGAGAAGGAAGAGGTCGTGGCTTTAATTAAAATAGTCCTGACATTTGTCTTAAGCTGAAATGGGAAATCATACAAGACTGTGTTCAAGCCCATCAAAATGAGGTTTGAACGCACCATTTACCGTGCTGAGAATTATATTTCTAGAGAAGTAACACATTCTGAAATAATATTTCACTGAGCCGGAGTATAGTACGAATATTCTGTATTAGCCGTGTGCAAGAAATGAAATTTATATCTTAATATGTTTATATTAGATATTAGCCGTATGTGCATAGTAATATTATTTTACTCTCTAGCACTGATGTGCATAAGCGGACTTATGACTTGGCACACTCGCTAGCCTGAGAGAGTTGGCCATGCGTTTGGGGTCGCGCAGCTGTAAGCTTGCATTGGAGAGATAGTGGGTTCTAATTCGCTGATGTACGTAATGGCATACGAATTGTAAAAATAGAAAGTAAGAACCCTAGCCCGTCTTAGCTTATGCTGAATGATTGTAGAATTCTACTATCGTACGAAGGACAATCAAATTCATATTTCTGTTGTAAAGAAACCACACACCTCCAAATAGATTGTTTGATAGGAAAGCTCGTCCCGCGCTCAGTAGGAAAGAAACATACAGCTTCGCAGTGGCCGAGTCTGATGGGAGCAGTACACTGAGCAACACAACAGATGCAGAAGTCGGAGTTCTCTTGCCCCAATACCCAACTGTATTGGAGAGTATTAGACTCCGCATAAACAACAACACGACTTTCAGGAAACATGCCAATCAGCTGACAGCGTAGAGGACACATATCTTTACCTAGTAGTAGGGGAGAAGCAATCATGACACTTTGTATTGACAACTTTGAGAAGGGGGGGGGGAAACATTAATACACCACAGGAGACTGTAGATTAGGTGACGGCCGAAGTCAGAACGAAACATATACAGTACTAAATACACCAATAACACAAAAAATATGGTCTGAAGATAAGGAAATTCAGGAAGATACACATATAACGACAGGAGACACTCAGTTAACAAAACAGAATATACGCCCAGATTTTACAAAACATCCAATCACAGACAAAAAACAAACTAAGTCTGCTTCTTTGTGCAGTGAAGACATGGAGTTTAAACCAGATTCAGAAAATTCTTCCATTCCTGAACCTGTAATTGATCCCAACACAACAACAGGACAGAGTGTTAGTGAAAGAGCAGTGACCTCGCTAGCAGGTGACAAGACTACCCCGAATACGAGAGGCAGTAACACGGCTTGTCACAACTTACAGATGAAAGTTGTAAACAAATACGTTGCACGTGATGAATCAAAACCGTACAGCACTCAAAAGTGTAGTACCTCATGCAGTTGGCTTGAATAACAGAAAGTGGAGACCAGTGTATGAGTGAAAGTGTATTGACCAGATCAGTTTAATCAAATCCTCCTACCAGAATGAGTTTTACTACAATTATTTTGATTCTCCCCTTGTTTCTGCAGATGACTCTACTATGTTGTGTCATCGCTTTGAATGTAGACGGCGTCAAAAATTTGACCCCGCGAGCTCTCCTTCAGAATTTTCTAAGGGTTCATGACATAGATGTCCTATTTTTTTTTTGTTTTACGCATATTTCTACGGATAGTTTTAAATAACTCGTACATTGTACTATAGATAGATAGATAGATAGATAGATAGATAGATAGATAGATAGATAGATAGATGTATTCTCTACAGATTTTACAGTTTTTCAACCTATTAATTTTTACGGAGAAATTAGAAAAAAACAAATAAATACTACAAACAAAAACTAGGAAAATACAAAACACTATGAAGAAACAAATAATAATCAACACTATTAAACAAAACTAGACGGCAAAACGGCAACACAAAACAAAAAACAAAAGAACAATGGCCTACCTGTCAAACCCTGGTTTAATCAGCAAGTCTTATCACCCAACTCTAAACTCTACACTCGCAGGCCACAACCTAGAACAATGCATAACCTCGTCCTTGAATAATATTTCACTGATTCTCGACAAGGCTGCATGCTCCAGGCCCCGACTTGCCTCACTACCATGCTCAGCTCTCCATCGTTATCTAAGACAGTCTTCCGATGCAACCTCCCTGCTCCCGTATTTTGCTGATCCTCATTGACCTATATTTCTCATTTACTCTTACTTTCTTAACCTATAACCCAAAATATCAAGCAAAAACACAAGTTATTTAAAAATACAAAACAACCATATCAAACTCCTGCATACACTATCATTATACCTAATTTCATGTCCAAGTGTCTCTTGAGCATTACTCCCACGTCCACTTCCTTTATATTCTTTATACATATTTTTCACTGCACTTAAATACAAATTTAAATTACCTTTCCTATTCCATCTTTTATCACCCAATCAAATAATTTTCTGATCATTACCATTCTTCATTAAAAATTCCTGCTGACTCTCATTTCCATATTTTCACTCTCACTTTTTTCGTTTCTTTACATCGTACTAACAAATGCAGGACTTCCCCCACTTCACCACACAGTAAACATAATGTATTATCTTTTTCCGAATCCAGCCTTTGTTTCGTATAGGCCCAAAAGCCACCATAATAAACCTCTTCTCGCAACTCTATCTACATTATTAATATTTATCTTCGATACTTGTCTTATCCTATTAAACATACTTACGGTCGCTCTCTTCTGACATTCCTCCATCTGACGTTGCATTCGGATATGCTTTACCCTCCTTATAATCAATCTCCAAAACCTACTTCACCTATTATCCCAATCCTCATACCATATGTATCCCATACCCATCCTTTCCACATACATTTTGATCATCACCAGCCAGCTCTCACATACATACATTTAATCTGGTGCTGATAAGCAGTTTGTAGCAATATGCCCCCCACCTCATCTCTCTTTAATCTCATCCAGTAATTAAGTACTCTCTTTATAATTTCCACTTCCATATACTACCCACAAGTTACTATCGCCCCCGCGTTTGCTGTGCATGCTGGTAGCTGCATCAACGTCTTACTAAATTTACTAGTAACCTAATTTAGCGTATCCTTTCCTTCCTCCAGATCCCGTAAGTCGGTTCCACAGAGTACTCTGCTTAACACTAATGTCTGGTACGCCATCCTTTATACGCTATAATTTATTCCCAGGTATTTCATCTCCAAAATCTTGACGACTTTTTTTTTCCTAGTTGCTTTACGTCGCACCGACACAGATAGGTCTTATGGCGACGATAGGACAGGAAAGGCCTAGGATTTGGAAGAAAGCGGCCGTGGCCTTCATTAAGGTACAGCCCCAGCATTTGCCTGGTGTGAAAATGGGAAACCACGGAAAAACATCTTCAGGGCTGCTGACAGTGGGATTCAAACCCACTATCTCCCGGATGCAAGCCCACAGCCACGTGCCCCTAACCGCAAGGCCAACTCGCCCAGTAATCTTGACGACTGAGAGAGCCTCCACCCCCTCATTTCGTTCTCTTAATATGATCTTCCCATCCCCTTATTTTTATAAGAACCCCCAGATATTCCAACTTTTCTGCCTCTTCAAGCATCTCCCCCTAGATCACCCATTTCCTCCTTTTATTTCTCGTTCTGTTCTTTTGACCTACCACCACCATCTTATTATAATTAATTTTTAGGGACCACTTACTTGCATACTCTGAAACTGCATTTAAACTTCTTTGTAAACCCCAAACTGTTAGAGTCATTAATATCACATCATCAGCAAAAACTAATCATGGGATCTCTTCATCGCCTAAAACCGGGCATACCCAATATTCACCCCCCCCCCCGTGTCCTTGCAAAATATCATTTATAAATAATAAAAGTAGAATCAGAGATAGTTTACAGCCCTGCTTCAAGCCAAACTTACATTCAATCAGGTCGCTTACTAAACCTCCTTCCAGCTTAATACAACAGTAAACGTTATCATATATGGCCTCAATCGCTCGAATCATCTTTTCTGAAACCCCCACACCCTTCCTAATTTTTCTGCTAACGTGCATCTACTCACTGTATCGAAAGCTTTTTCAAAATCAATGGTAGTTAATATATACTTTACCTCCTTCATTATTCAGATATTTCTCCAGGATCACCTTAACTATCATCATATTATCTGTCTTCCTTCTGCCCTTTCTAAAACCACCCTGAATAATTGACAGTATAGACTGTTTTTCAGCCCAGTCTCTCAGTCTGTTCACTAATATATCTGTATAAATCTTACTCAAGGACTCCAGTAAAGTTATTCCTCTATAGTCATTCGGGAGATTTCTCTCTCCTTTCTTTTTGTAAATTGGACATATTATCCCAATTTGCCACCCTTTTGCGAACCTACTACCCTCGAAAATCTTGTTGAATAACTTTACAATGCCCTCTATCATCTGACTATATTTTCCCTTTTATTCCCAAAATAATAGATTCCATTTCTTCCTCTTGCCGACCTAGTCCTTAGTTTACTTAACACCCCCATTACCTATTACTCTGATTTATCTTTATCTAACTCACAAATCTGTCCATCTACTCCGCTCTGTACGACCATTCCCCCGTGTTTCTCTCCACCCATCCTTCCTTTCTAATAATTCGCGAAAGTAGTCCACCCATGAATCATAGTCAATATTCGGTTTGTCAACCCTCTTCCCCACTTTATTCATTTTATTCACTCTGTCTCATACCCTTTCAGATTGCTTCATTCTCCATCCCTGCTTATCGCCTCTGCTTGTTCTCTCAACCATCACTTCTTTCTCTCTGCAAATTTATGCTTGTATTCTTTCCTTAGTTTACAAAAAATCTCTTTTTGCACTCCCTGCGGCTTCCCATAGTCTTTTAGAGCCCTTGTGACTACTTTACTCATTTCCTTACACTCCTTATTATACCACACCCGTCTTCCTCTCCCTTCGTTCTTCTCTTAAATCTAGCTATCTGCGCGACCATCTTTATTGGATATTCAATTAACTCCAGCGCTCTGTCAGAATTGTCTTCTCTTAAAGCTACCTCCCATTCACACTTGATTAATTGCAATTCATTTTCTGCAAGAGTACCTAATTCCCATTTTACATTATCTGACCAATTGTATTTAATGTATCTTCTACCCTTCTCTACAATCCTCCTTTTCCCTCCTTTCTCTTCCTCCCTCTCACTTCTTCCCGCCTTAAAATATACCGGGGCATGATGGGATTGAACCTAGTCCCCTATTGCTATCCTTTTAATTATCTCCAGCACATCATCCGAGCTAATAACTAAGTCTATATCACTTCCACGCTCTTCCCTATCCCGTTCCCACCAGCCGTTCAAAATATATAGGTTGTCGCCGCACATAATTCTAGCAGTTTTATCCCATACCTTTCTATATCTTCACTACACCTCATTCCCCACATCATCGTCCTACCCTCTTTGCTATATGTTGGACATAGGTCGCCTGTTCTACCATTCCAGTCACCTAATAACAACATCCGATCTTCCTCATATTTCTTCCCAATGTCACTTGTTTCCAATAATAGATCCTTTAAAAAATTTCACTAGCGTATGGCGAGCCCTTGGAGTGACAGTATAGGACAGTCAAGCACACCTTATCTCACACTTTCTCACTTCCCATATTCAACGTGATCCAGACCACCTCTTCCATCTCATTTTCTATGCCTTGAATTAATTCACTAATTCCTTCCTTTATTCAAACAACTATGCCCCCGACATCCTGCCCTTCATCCTTCCTTTCCTTTTTGATTTGTACTCGACCACATACCCCCTCCACGATAACACCTTCATTTCTAACCACGTCTCTAACAGCGCCACAATATCGAAACTTTCTACTAATTTTATCACTTCCTCATTTCAGCAAGCCTTCAATGTTTACAAAACCTATCTTACAATCTAGTTATAAAATTTCCTCCCCTGCTTCTCCCCTTCCTCCCTTACTTTTACCCCACCCCCTGTCACATTACTTGATTTTCTTCTTGTTATCGCCCTCTCATTGTCCACTTCCATTCCGTCTTTGTTAGGCATTTTGTGACGCTCTTTATCTGCTTTTTCCTCCAGACCTTTATTTTTCTTTCCCCACGGGTTCATTAAACTCAAACTTCTTTGTCTGCCCAAGGCATCGCTTCTTTTCCTTTCTTCTCGTGCTCTGTCACCTTTTCCATGCAGGTGCACTCTGTCGACCACACTCACTGATTATTCACTCTCCCCTACCACTAGTACCTGCTGACCTCTCGTAACCGCTCCTGTGCTGTCCTGGAATTTGTCCTCTTCCATGTCCCCGCCTCTTGCCTCGTCATGGCTATCCGTTCGCTTTGCGACCTTCCTTTCACCTTGTCTCGTCACCAGACACCGTTCCTATTTAAGCGTTTCATCTATTTCCTCTACCTTAGCCACTGACCAACTTTTAGACTATCTTCCATTACCCACAACAAGCTGTTGGCCCCTGATGTATGCTGTCAGTCCTCGATTACTGGCTATCACTAGATGCTTTCTTAAAATTCTAAAACTTACTTCTCCCCGTGTCTCTTTTCACCCACACTTTCTTACCTTACAGATTCACTGCATTTCTCACCACAATATCGGCCACCAAGTTAGATAATAACCTGACTATTATTGGCCTATAACCTCTCACTTTTCCTACCCTTTCCACATCGTCAATGTCCACTTCAATGAAGTTAATCTTCATTATATTTTGGATCACCTCCACCACCCTATATACACTTTATTCTCTTTCGCTCCATCTTGAACACCATAAATAAATATACATTTGTATTAGAGCCGGAATTCAATTCCACGCCCCCAGTAACTAGTAGAATTGCCACCACAGCTGCCACCAATGCCACTTCCTTCGTACTTTTCATATCACCCTTGCTCTTCGTTCTTATTGCTTTTCTCTTCATACTCCTCTTTAATCTTCCAATTACCGTTCGATATCGTTCAACTGAAATCATTTCTCGGCACTAATCACTCACCACATCCGCTTTCACTGCTTGCTTAAGCTCAACTCAAGATATCCTATTTCTTCAAGAAGTTAATGATCCACACTTAGACTGGTTGTCGGGATACGAATATAAAGTAAATAATGTTGGTCCATCACTTCGAGGTATGGCTATAATATATAAAGCACGACTGACTATTTCTGAAGTGGAGTTTCATCCCAATGGTAGAATTATTGCTGTGAAATATGAGGACACTCATTTTATTAAAGTTTATGCTCCGTCAGGTTCCCAAAGGCGTTTTGACAGAACGATTATTTGAAGATGACATCATATATTTTGTGCAGGACCCTATTAATAACATAATTTTGGCTGGTGATTTTAACTGTGTATTAAATCCGCGCTATCAAACTGGACATTTCAGTAACTTTCCCAGCCTAAAAGATCTTGTTGAGGGATTACACTTACATGATGTACGGGAACTTAAACATGGAACAGACGTCCCATTTACATTCTACCCGGGCCGGATCAACTTCCAGGATGGATAGGGCATATCTATCAAGAGATATGATAAATAGGCTACACACTTCTGAGATTATACCCGTGTCATTCAGTGACCATCATGCTCTCATCTTCCGTTACTCTCAACAACTGTACGACCACCTCTACATAGTTGTGGATACTGGAAACTTAACGCGCCCCCCTTGTACGACTAAGATGTCTCAAATGATTTTCTAACACTATGGATGAAAGTAGTAAACTATCTAAATATCATTACCACGTGACATTGTGGACTGATACTGTTAAACCAGAAATGAAACGATTTTTCCAAAAGATTTCCAAACAACGGGCAAAGGAACAGAGAAATGCATTGAATTTTTTATTATGAAGTTTTATACCAGCTTCAGCTACAGCAAGCCAGTGAAGAGAATGTCACTAACGAAATGAAAGAAATCAAACACACAATCATTAATATTCAAGAAAATCATCTGAAAGGGGCATTCATCCGTGCAAAAGTACCCTCAGTAGTCGAAAGGGAGCGTTCATCACTATTTCACATTAACTGAAAGACATAAACGGAAGAGGAAAGCAATTACTAAACTGCGGGATGAGAATGGTCACAAAGTCTGATATGAAAGACGTACTCCAAATTGGTGCATACTACTTCACAACACTGTTCAATGACGACCCACACAGCATCCTACAGCACGGTCTGCCAACAATGAATGAAGAAGATGGGTCAAGTTTGATTGCAGATATTACCTCGGAGGAAATACTCTCTGCACTTACAAAATAATGTGGGACATAATAGGGGAAGACCTGTTGAAAGTGTACCGAGAGATACTAGAGAGGCCGCACATCCTAACGGAAGATTTCACGTCCGGAATTATTATTTTAATTCCCAAACCCACAAGACCTCTAGGAATGGATGACTTCAGGCCAATCACCTCGCTAAATACAGATTATTAGATTCACTAAAATAATAGCATCTCGAATAAAACTGTAGTTGCAACAGATCATCGGACAATGGCAATCGTGTGTGACATCAGATCAAAATATTATCTCCATTCTGTTATTGCTGAGAAACATAATTCTGTTACACGACAAAGCCTCGTCGAACCTTCCCCCCGCGACATTCGTAAGTTTGGACTTCCATAACGCCTTCCACAGAATAAAACATCCCTATCTATGGTCCACAGTGCAAACTTTCGCCTTTCCATCTAAATTGATTGAGTGCATTAAAGGACTGTATAGAACAGGGTCAGCCAATTGGGTGGCGTGTGGTGTAAGAGGGCCCGTGTGACGTCGGAGAGCGCAGAAGGTGGGGAGCCGCTGTCGTAGAGTAAGACGAAGAGACAGCCTCGCGTTGTTGTAAACACGTGCAGTGCCATACGTGGTGCTGGTGGTAGTGATACAGTACGTATGGATGAACCGGGCACATCACGGTGCGACAAGCTACCTACCCCTCCGATCTTTTTATCTTTATGGGAAGATCTATATTTATTTGTTGAAAATAATAGGAACGCTACAGCTAAATGTTTAGTTTGTATATGTAGAAGTAAAGTTGCTTTATAACTCTTATGCTACTTCATAACAAAGTTACGTTACAATAAAATATGGGGAGAGAAATATGTACTACACATACCGCATTGTACCTGCAGCCTTTGGGCCTCCCCCTACGAATGACGTTGTGTTTCCCCTCGCCACTCTAGCCATCACTTCTCAGTTACAGTATTAAGTACTTCGTTTCGCTGCCCAAGCAGAGTATGTGACGTGTTACCTGACATCACACATACACGCAGTTGGCTGACCGTGGTATAGAACAACCACCTCAAGAATCATTATAGATAGATATGTAACTGTGAAAATACCTATACGGAAATTACTTCGTCAATGTAGACCTGAAATGTAAGGCTCTACTGGGAAGGACGATACTTAAATCACTATCAGGGTTGCAAACTCGAACAGACCTGAAATTTTTTCAACCTCCTGTGCCTGATGTAAGAGGTGTTCGACATAGGCACATACATCCTGCTTTCCGAACCATCACTGGTATACTTGACACTCTCCCGCAGGACAGAAAAGAAAGAAAAGAATTTCTCTCGACGAAGAATTTCTTCTTACCTGCTGAAAGGATTAAAAAGACCCGTACCGATTGAATAAATATTTCCTCAAAGAAAATGGAAAATGGTGTGGTCAAATGCTAACAACAAACAAGTTCCAACACAGTGGATATCATCAGTCTACTCGGTAATTAACGACATCGTTCCAACAGCAACAAAGCGCTTTCGTCACAACTTGTCTGAAGACAATAAGTGCGGACATTGCGGCGAGCTCGATACCACAGTGCACCGAATAACATCTTGTCGGGAAGCGTGACCAGTCTAGACATAGACTGCCAATACAGTGCGGAAAATATTAGGAGGTCTGTCTTCGTTATGGAATGAGCAGTTAATGATTGGAGAATTTCAACTGACGGAAAAATCAAAAGTGAATGCTGTTACTTGGTTGATAGCGGCGGCAGTGCATTGGAATTTGATATCATACGGTAATAGTGCAAGGACGTAAGTGGACTTTATCAGCTCAATCAAAACTGCTCGCTGGTAAACGGTATTATTTCATTTATAAATGTTTTTATTTTATTTCATGTATTTTACACGGTGATGTAATGAGAATTGACAACAAGGAGATGGCGTGTATTTCTTTTCAAACCGGGCGAGTTGGCCATGCTGTTAAGGGCGCGTGGTATTAAGCTTGCATCCGGGAGATAGTGGGTTCGAACCCCACGGTCGGCAGCTCTGAAGATGGCTTTTCATGGTATCCCATTTTCACACCACGCAAATGCTGGGGCTGTACCTTAATGAAGGCTATGGCTGCTTCCTTCCCACTCCTAGGCCTTTCGTATCCCATCGTCGCCATAAGACCTATATCTGTGTCGGTGCGACGTAAAGCAAATAGCAAAAATAAATCAAAAGAGTATTATTCTAAATTTTTACTTCTTTCTTTAAATTATATAGGGCAGTTTGTGTTTTATATTAGTCTCAACACTCTTTTACAATTATACAGATGTGCTTATGGTTTTCAGCGCACTACATTTCTTCAAACTGTCATGTTGGATTTTCTTTTTAATTGATAGATTTGAAATTTTATTTGTAATTTGTAATTTTGTAATTTAGGAAAGGTGAATACATTTTTAAAAATGAACTCAGAAATCTAATGATCTCGGAGGTGGCGAATGTTATTTTAAGAGCAAGAACAACTGAACAACCATCCTCACAGACAATGTTCAGGCATTCCAGTTAATCTCCAGTACGATTTGTGATTTTAAATTAAAATGCAGCCTAGACCTCATCCCTAATTCTATGGATTCTAAGTATGTCATTTGGTTACATTTATGCCGGGCTGGGTAGCTTCGATGGTAGAGCACTGGCCTTCTGAGCTCAAGTTGGGGGGTTCGATCCCGGCTCAGTCCGGTGGTATTTTAAGTTGCTCAAATACGTGAGCCTCATGTCGTTAGATATACTGCCTGCGGGATGAAATTCCGGCGCCTCGGCGTCTCCGAAAACCGTAGAAGTAGTTAGTGGGACCTAAAAACAATATTATTATTATTATTATTATTATTATTATTATTATTATTATTATTTGTTTATTTCATTGAAAAGTTTTCCCGTTACAATAATCCAGACTTGACCTCGGAAGTTTTTCTTGCTAGTGGTTTAACGTTGCACTAACACATCGAAAGTATTCGGCGATGATCGGATAGGAAAGGGTTAGGAGTGGGAACGAAGCCTTAAATTAGGTACCGCCCCAGCATTTGCCTGATGTGAAAATGGGAAGCCGCAGAAAATCACCTTTAGAGCTGCCGACAGTAGGATTCGAACTCACCATCTCCCGAAAGGAATCTCAGAGCTGCGTGATCCTAACTGCACGGCCAACTCGCTCAGTGCAGTTCTTTTTATATAAGTCAATAATCTAAATAATTCCATTTTCGTTCTCATAGAACATCACGACATATTGTGTTAATTGAGACACCTTAGCACTTCCTGGTGCTTCATTGTATTTGTTTTGTTGAGATTATTTACTAAGAAGAATGCCTCAAATGAATCGTGGAAGGCGTAATGAACAACTGTGGGAGGTTATAGGAGGCTACCTTACGGGACTACAGGACTGCTATAGGTCACGTTGTCAAAATGACTGCTTTACCTTCACTAATGTAATTTACCTTTGAAAGGACTGTTGAAGGTCATGTTGTCAAAATAACTGTCACCTTCATTAATCTAATTTGCCTGTAATGTTGGCAGAATTGTGTCGGGAAGACAGGGCTCAGAGTAAACCATTTGTTGTCACAGAACAATCCCTACTATTATGCCCATTGTTATCCTGTACGGCTGCAAGGCACCTTATCGTAGCAACATCCCTTCCTCAACGTCGCGATATAATAATATATTTTCCCTTAACACTCAATCATTGATATTTTACATATATCAGTACCAACGGAGCGAGTTGGTTTTGTGGTACGTTCCGCGTAGCTGTAAGCTTACATTCGGAAGATTCGACAGCCATGAAGATTGTTTTCCATGGACTCCTATTTTCACATCTTGAAAATGCTAGTGGTGTACCTCATTTAAGACCACCTCCGCTTCATGCCCAGCCGAAACTCTTTTCTATCATCACCGAAGTCCTATCTGAGTTAGTATGACGTTAAACCCTACCAGAGCTACTGGACTAGTTTCTATACAAGCAGCTACATAAAACAGAAAGACTCACTCTCAAAAATAATTATGCAATTTTCGCGAAAAATAATAAACTTATCCTAAAACACGCAATTCAAATAGGTCAAAAAATACTTCTTTCCAGAATTGCGTAAGGAAATTCTTAAGAAATATAAAATTTCTGAGTTTATTTTATTGTTCAACTCGTGAAATTCATATTTCCTTATTTTTAAATTGTGGCTTCGGATAAAAACGTTATGTTATTTTCATACATGAAAATAAATTTTAACTATGAAAGTTAGCACTTTCGTACTGGAATATTAAGTAAATAATAATAATAGTAATAATAATAATAATAATAATAATAATTTTGGTTTTACGACGCACTGCCTATTACTACGGTTTTCGGAGACGCCGAGGTGCAGGAATTTTGTCTCGCTTGACTTTACTTTCCAGTAAATATACCGACATGCGGCTGGCATGTATGACTGAGCTGGAAACGAACCCACCCAGCTTGACCTCAGACTACTTGTACTCTACTGGATAGGCTACTAGGCCGTCAATATTGGAATGAAATCATGTCCTTGTTGTTTATTCAAACAACAAACCAAGTTTATAGTTTTACGTGCGTGTTGATACTGTGACCATATCCGTGGGACCTCCAATTTCTCGTAGAATCCAAACAAGAAGGATGTGTCTTTATATTTCAAAATATCCCGCAACCATTGGCCAGGATTCAAACAATGGCCACCCTGTTGAGAAACCATTGACTATTCCACTCGGCTATCATTCCTCTATTCTGTTTATTGTTGTCACGGGAAGAGCAGTACCCTTTCATAAAAGGCAATTACAGTACAAGTTACAGTTACTAATGAATGCTTTGGGGATTAAACTCAGCAAAATTTAGTGGATAATGGATATAGAAAGCGAGCTATGTGGAATTGGAAGTTGAGCTGTGGTGATTGGATTGTGTTGCAAGCTATATCAGATGAGTTTGAAGAATTAAGAGAACAGAAGTCACATGAAATGTTTGAAGTGACAAAAAGAAATCCTTCCGGAATACCCCTGCGTACACTGTGTATCCAAAAATATCTAGTTGGCATGCTTACATCCACTTGCACACATATAGGAAAGTTTTAACTCTAAAAATCTATTTTTCACAGTTGTAGATTTTCATCCAAGAACAATTTACAATTTCCCGATTAAATCGATGTCATTTAACAAACTAAATCTATAATTAGAAGCATTTTTATCAAATGCTAACACGGCATTTAGTTTTTAATTCTGTGTACCATTATATGAGTATTTTTAATGAATTATTTTTATCTCTTTTGTTAGTGTTCAGCATTTTTAAATTAAATATGGATATCTCACAAACTACCCAGCGAATAATATAAATACTTTCGCCACTTCCTTAGGACATTGTAAACAAGCCGTTAAACCAAAATCGTATTAAAAGCATTCATAACGAATTCAGCATATTGGCATAATATTTGTGGTTCGATCTTGTCTCAGTGCATTTTAAAGTGCTAAAGCAAATAACATAATAATTATTTATAATATCTGTGTCTCACAAGGAATTTCCTATGTAAAGGAAATCATCAGTCTTAATCAAACCGTGAAGACCTCTTAATTCTGATTTAGTGAAGATATAATAAATTCCAAACACACATGTAATATCTCAAAGTTCCATCTAAATATCTTTCAGAGATGGAGGGGAATAAACTGGGCAATTTTACCACTGATATAGAGCGTTCTTTCCTGCATTAGTATAACTAATGGTACGAACGCGCTTCGGAATTTCCCAACAGGCTGACTGCAAAGAATACCTGCTACAAACTAACTGTATTTGAATTGTGCTCAGCAAGAGGAAGTGGAACAAGGACAGTGAAATATGATCTCTTAACAGTCTGCAGCTTATACTAGCACAATGAGAGCGTCAAGCACGTTAACCTGTTTTGCTTTCCCAGCACAATAAACACTTTTCATGTTTAATTATTTAAGGAATCAGTACCTAACATGCAAATCAGGGTTTTATTTCATTTCTTTCCGGCTACAATATACTGTAAATGTATTCTACCAGCAGAAAAACGTTACCGATATCACGTTATCACTGTCGACAAGCCGAAAAAAACATGCCGTCTAACAAATCAGATCCCAAGTTCAAATTTGATGGAGATTATGATAAATAATTAATTCATTCATTAATCGGTAATTTGTCAGCAAATATATCTCAGAAGGAGCCTCCTTTATAGACAAAACATGTACGAGGAATTGTTGTATAGAAATACACTTATTAACTGACAAGTTTTTCAGTTTAAACATTTGAGACAATATTTAGACATTTCATAGACTGGATTAAGTCACATCATTATAGATCACTAATACATGTCACTGACACTTGGAATATATGGTAAATTCTATGAAAAATTACAAATGGCAGCTTAAAAAGTAGAATAACTCCTTCATAAGGGCTACATTCTTTAGTGCAGCCTATATTATTCCAGAAAATATTGTGCAAGTTACTTTCCATCGCACCGACACACATATACCGTGGGTCTTATGGCGACGATGGGACGGGAGAGGACTAGAAGTGGGAAGGAAGCGGCCGTGGTCTTAATTAAGATACAGCTCCAGCATTTGCCTGGTCTGAAAATGGGAAGTCACGGAAGAACATCTTCAGGGCTGCCGGCAGTGAGGTTCGAACCCACTATCACACGAATTCAAGCTTACAATTGCGCGGCCCTTTCCGCTCGGCCTACTCGCTTGGTGAACATATTGTTATTGCGGTCTTAACTCTCATTAGCCATGTATGCCTACTGTATATTTTCTTCAATATAATGCTGCTAAATCGGATGAATGCGTGTGTTAGTAATGATTAAGATTAGACTATTTGTTGCAATTATCAGTCCAATTTTCTAAGTGTCAACATGTCTCCTTATATAACATATTTTCTTCTTCCTTCTCATTTTCCACCGTTTTTCCCCACACACTGATGCGGTAAATGAAATGAAATGGCGTATGGCTTTTAGTGTCGGGAGTGTCCGAGGACATGTTCGGCTCGCCGGCTGCAGGTCTTTTGATTTGACTCCCGTAGGCGACCTGCGCGTCATGATAAGGATGAAATGATAATGAAGACGACATATACACCCAGCCGTCGAGGCGGCGAAATTAACCAATGATGGTTAAAATTCCCGACCCTACCGGGAATCGAACCCGGGACCCCTATGACCAAAGGCCACCACGCTAACCATATAGCCATGGAGCCGGACACGCTGATGCGGTCACGTACCTGCTCCGTTTTACGACCGATTGGCCCTCCACACGCAAGCCCTGTGATGAGGGATGCATTCTACTATGTGTACCAAGACATATAAACACAAACACCTAGTCTCAGAGCTAGAAGAATTAACCAGGCATGGTTAAAATACTATAACAGCCTACAATCGAATCCGGGGACCGAGTGAGTTGTACGTGAGGTTAGGGACACTCAGCTGTGAGCTTGCATTTGGGAAATAGTAGGTTCGAAACCCCGCTGTCGGCAGCCGTGAATATGGTATTCCAGGCAACTGCTGCGGTTGTACTGTAAGGCCACGCACGCTTTCTTCTTACATCTCGCCCTTTCCTATCCCATTACGAACCCAGGACTCTCTTAAGCCAAAGGCCGATACGATTACCAATTAGCCAAGGAACCAAACTTACATTAACTTGGTTATATTTGACTAAATTAAATTAGATTATAAGTTCGACTCTCACTTCGCAAGTTTACTTCAAGTGTAGGAATTTGTACTCCCAATTTTGATGCGCTGTCACAACCTGAGCTTTGCTGGTAGATATTTGATAAATGAGCAAGCGTGTGGCTGCTGAAAATTCAAACATTGATACGTTGACACAAGTGCAAGGATCTTATGATATTGTATTTGTTACGGAGATATCCGTGGTAGTTATGCGTGAAAGAAGGTGCGGGCGTGAACGGGTCTCAAACTACGAAATCAAAGTTAATGTAAAATTTAACAAGGTTATATTTTCTTTTCAAAAACAAGGAAATAACAAGCATGGCAGGTACAAAGTAGCAAATCAAAAGGGTAGTTACAATATTTACAGAATTTGGGCTTCGCGCCCTGACTTTACACTGCTTGGGCAATCAGCTCAGTTTTACCCCAAACACAAGTTTCAACAGAGGGGCAGAAAACCCCATTCATGCCTAGGAGCCCTTGCTCCAAATTACACTGAAAAGCCTCCACGAGGCGTACAACACTCAATTTTCAAAAGAGCCACTCGCTCTCAAATTTAAGCCTCTCCCAGGCCACACCAAACTCCACCTTCAAGTTGTCCTCAACGGACATAAACACAGGGGTAAAATACCCAATCTACTGAGGTCTATTAAATGAAAAGCAGGTTAATTAAATGACCTCTAAAATAACAATTTGAGAGGAGGCGAACTTGCACTCCTAACACACTTTGATTAAGACCTACTTGGCACTAGGCCGTTAATACAAGGGCTAATCCCATACTAAAGAGGTGACTTAAGAAGAGAACAATTTGTTTTACGTTATCGAAGAATAGGTTGAGAAAAATAAGTTCACCTCAAAACAATATGAGTGGGAGCTCGAGAGGGTTAGCACTCTCTATCCCAGTATGTAGCTTTAAAAGAGAATAAATGAAAAGAGTAGTTACATTTAGGAAACGGTTACATGGTGGAAAGCTTAGAACCCGCCCCGAGAGTTAAACTGCTGAGCTAGCAAAGAAAGAAGTTATCAATCGGCCATTACCTTGTTGTTGACCGCTGCCGAGGAAAGAGGCGCTACCCGCCTCCTGCTATGTACTTAATACACTGAAAGATGGAACAGAAGTGGCCCGGAGACCCTAAAATCAGCAGTTTATATCCTCTCGCAGAAGTTTCTAGGCGTTAGGGGAATGAAAACACCCTCCCGCACATTCTTTATTGGCTAGGGTACAGAAACATATCCAAGTTGGGGGAAGATACATCGGATTGGTCGGAAATAACTCAAAGAAATTCGGGATTGGATAAATCTAAAACAAGGGGAAAAAGAGGGGTATACAGCCAACTTAAACAATAACAGAAAGAAATTTAGCAAAGAACAAACATTTGAAATAAAAATTTCTCCAACAAAATAGTTCTTTGACTCCGCACTAGGTTGCACTATTGGTGATCTTCAGTAGTGTCCTCTAGAAGAGAAAGTTCACACTTCTTACTTCAAGCAAAACAAAAACACATCAAAAATGACACAGTTCAAAAACTCAAAATTTTCCACGTGGTGACATCTTCTGAGAAAGTAGAGAATTAATAGCGTAAATAAAGTTCAGACTTCCTCCAGCAGAGGAGTTTCAACAGGCGCACTTTTTAAATTAGCGGAGTGGAGGTGTACCGCCCGGTACAGTATTTATATCGTTAGAAGAGCGCAAGTCATCCGTGTGATTGCTCAGGTGTTATGAATAACCCACAGTAGGCCTACCCCAAGCGCGTCATAACGGCGTATGTTGAGGTCTCAAACGTGAGCTGTGCAAATAATATACTCACGAAATGGTGTAACTGTCAGCCCCTGTGATGTAGTGATTAGCGTGATTAGCTGCCACCCGCGGAAGCCCGGGTTCGATTCCCGGCTCTGCCACGAAATTTGAAACAGGGGTACGTGGGCTGGAATTGGGTCCACTCAGCCTCGAGAAGTCAACTAAGTAGAGGTGGGTTCGATTCCCACCGCAGCCATCCTGGGAGTAGTTTCCCGTGGTTTCTCACTTCTCCTCCAGGCAAATGCCGAGATGGTACCTAATTCAAGGCCACGGCCGCTTCCTTCCCCCTTCCTTACCTATCACTTCCAAACTTCCCGTACCCCCCCCCCCCATAGCAGGTGAGACCGTCTGGGCGAGGTACTGGTCCTCCTCCCCAGTTATATCATCCGACCCAAAAAGTCTCACGCTCCAGGACACCGCCCTTGAGGCGGTAGAGGTGGGATCCCTCGGTGAGTCCGAGGGAAAAAGCAACCCTAGAGGCAAACAGATTAGAAAGAAAGAAAGAAAGAAAGAAAGAAAGAAAGAAGAATGGTGTAATATTAGAATTTTTAAATAAACTATGGGAGTTTTATATGATCCATTCATAACCTTTCACCAGGTTGGAACAAACATGGCGGACGGTCAAACATATGTTTGAAGATCATACGTCATGAAAACTTATGATAGACGACAGCTAAACATTGAATATTTATATATGAACTACGACGACATCGAGATCCAATATGTTTCTGTTTTATTCTTATTCTTCGTGTTTCAGTACGATAATTTAATTATTAATATATATATATATTCATGTGGTTATGAAAACAAGCATCAGCAGGCTGGTTGACTTAAAAGGACCATAACATTATTGAGAACTGTTACTCTAGAAGAACGGATAGAGTGTGTAAATTTGGTTACTAATATAATATAGGTCAATCACAACATAAATCAGATGGTTTGTGATAGTAGTTACAGAATCGACAGGGAAGTGTGTTTCGGCGTACAGTCACTATGGCGTATTATGCGTGCTTATAAACTGATATTTATTCTTAAGTTTCAGGTAGAATAACAATATGTGGAAGCCCGAAATATAATGTCTAATGCAAAAATAAGTATGTACGAGTAAGATGAGAGAGACGTGGGCAATGGTGACTGTCAGGTAGCAATGATCAGTCCAGACGAGATGACATGAGTCTACATAAGTAACATTTCTCGATCTATTTATTGTCCGGCTCCATGGGTAAATGGTTAGCGTGCTGGCCTTTGGTCACAGTGGTCTCGGGCTCGATTCTCGACAGGGTCGGGAATTTTAACCATAATTGATTAATTCCCCTGGCACGGGGACTGGGTGTATGTGTCGTCTTCATCATCATTTCATCCTCATCAGGACGCGCAGGTCGTCTACGGGAATCAAATCAAAAGGGCTTCACCTGGTGAGCCAAAGTCCTCGGACACATCCCGGCACTAAAAGCCATACGCCATTTCATTTATCTATTTATTATTACGAATAGCACTATTTCTGAATAATTTTCACTTATTAATTAATTTTGAATTTAAATACTTGAGAATAAGAACTCTTAAGTTTTAAATAACTAGTGGATACTTTGATGATGGATTAATCTCGATAATGAAAGGGGAAGGTAATTTAGTTATTTCCAAGTGGAGAACTGAAGTAGATAATTGTCATGAAACACGAATTGTGGAATGATAGAATTAAAGGATCATCGTAGATTATACTGGGGACGTAGTAAATATTTAACATAGAGTTCATGACGGAATAATTGCTACATTTGAGATGACATAAAAAATTGCGTTGATAAATGAGGATTAAGTTAGTTTAATAATGTGTTGAAAATAGGATGTATTATTATGGGAAGAATTGCGTAGGGTACTCTGTAATACTGAGGATGTTAATTATGAATGTCATGTCGTGTACGAGATGATTATGGATATCAATGTGCATGAGTACACGTCATTGTGGAAAGTCATCGTGAATATTCAAAGTCTTTAAGAATCGGCGTATATTAAACTTTATCATGTTAATATCTATCCAACAGTGGAATGATGTGTTGATTGTCATCTTTAGTAAACGTAGATTGAATATGTAGAGTAGAGTTTATCCTCTTTTCAGCGAAACTCCATATTGTGGAATGAGTCGAGAAATATTGACACCACGAGTTATTGGGGACTGAATCCAGCGTCGTTGTCTTTCAATGTTATTTGTTTATCTTTGTTGATCTTGGTACTTTTTAAAGTTATTTCTTTCGAACACGTAATGTCGTTTGTAGTTAAGAATATGTTTCTATATTTAGGTGGAGAACTACCAAATGTAAGGATCAGTCTCAATCGTGCTGATATAGTCATGTCCGTCGTTATTTTATTATTTCAAGAATTTCAACGTTGTTGATGGTTCTGGTTTTATTATCCACTCAAATAGATTATAATTATCTATGATTAATTTCTTTCAATTTATTTACATATATGAATTAAATTTAAATTACATTTTACTCACAAGTGAGGATTAATCTTGGGACAGGTAGAAACATGTTATTATGACTACGTAAGCACAAGTATTGCAATTTAAACTGAGAATTAATATTTATTAGACGCATCAGTTGAACCAAATTTAGTGTTTATATAGTTGTGCGGTTTGTTTCATTTCCGTCATTTGTGCACTATTATTATTATTATTATTATTATTATTATTATTATTATTATTATTATTATTATTATTATTATTATTATTATTGTACCGGGCGGTACACCTCCATGCCGCTAATTTAAAATGTGCGCCAGTTGAAACTCCTCTGCTGGAGGAAGTCTGAACTTTATCGACGGTATTAATTTTCAAGTTTCTCAGAAGATGTCACTACTTGGAAAGTTTGGAGTTTTTGAACTGTGCCACTTTTGATGTATTTTTGTTTTACCGGTAGTAAGAAGTGTGAACTTTCTCTTCTAGAGGACACTACTGAAGAACTACAATAGTGCACCCTAGTGCGAAGAAAAAGAACTGTTCTTTTGGAGAAAATTTAATTTCAAAAGTTTGTTCTTTGTTAAATTTCCTTCTGTCATTGTTTAAGTTGGCAATATTAACCCTTTCTTTCCCCTTGTTTTAAATCCAGCCAATCCCGAATTTCTTTAATTAATTTTCCACCAATAATATCATACATACATACATATCTTTATTGCCCACCCTAGTGTACACCATCGGCTTACAGGCAATAAAGACAGACAGAGCGAAACAAAGGAAAACAAGCAATAATAACAACTACATATCTCTTAAAACTACTTAACTACATTTACTACCTCTACATCTACTCAGTATCATCCCACACGTACGCGGATAGCCAGCACACATGCAGGACGATACCGCACTACTAACTACCCAAAGCCCAACCCCTGACTACCACCTAAAAAAAAAAAAAAATTAGACCGGTCGCTGCAACAGCCCTGGCATGGAACACACGCCCACCAACCCGTCTACAGCAGCCACCAGCCTTGCCACGTGAGAACTGGTATCGTATCTCACCGACCCTCGCTGACAAACACTGTGTTCCTTTCCTTATCATGTGTTACAAGCCACCCTGGCTGAAACCAGACCCAACAGGTGGCCTGCAACACACTTCCGCTATGTACGTCACACATACTCTTGTCCCTTGTCAGCACACTACCTTCCCTATCCTTTTCATTTCCGTGCGGACATGCTCAAGTCTATCTTCTTTGGAGTGGGGTCAAGTCCCCCACCCCTCCCTCTTCCCTTGATACGTCACCCTCACCTCTCACGCACTACTCCCGCTATTTACATCTCACCTTATAAAAACTTTAGACTTAAACATCAGCTAACAACCATTTAAAATCCCTCATCAACGCACCTAAAACAATTAACACTTTTTTTTTTACACAGACAAACTTTTTTCATTCGAAGTCCATTAGTACACTCAGTCTTCTCCACCTACCGCACCACACTTCATATATCAAACCGACTCACCTTATTAAGCTTCAGACTTAAACATCAACTAACAATCATTTTATATCGCACTTAAAACAATTTGACTTTTTTTTTTTTTAACATTTCACTTACACACAAACAAACAGTTTCCATTCCAAATCCATTAGTTCACTCCGTCTTCTCAGTCTACAACACCTCAATTACATTAAACTGTTAGATCCCATTTCTTCCATCCTATTAAACTTAATACATAAACATCAAGAATCCCTCAATTTTTACACCCCTCATCAAGGCATCTACACCATTTAAATTCTTTTTAAAAGAATTTTTTTTTGACCTACTTTCATAATTTCCGTACTGCCAACATTTTCTCCTTAACTACATTCCCACTTAATCTATCACAATTCTATCACATATACCTTCTTTATACTCCCTCCTCACACAAATACACTTAAACATCCATTTTTTTTCACTCCTCATTTACACACCAACAGACAGTACTCCATTCCAAGTCCATTAGTTCACTCAGTCAACTCGCTTTTTTTTCTTTTTTTTTTACTTCCACCTAAGCTTTACACTACCCTCAAACCTACTCAACCTCCCTTTTTCTCAACGCTTACCTAATTTTCTCAGGCTTTCCCTTTGCCCCAGGCGGATCACCTTTCCACAGGGCAAGGTGTTCTCCCCCTTTCCCCTAACACTACAGCCCCCTCTTCTGATATCATGATTACCATGATACCCTTCCCGCATTTGCTCAGGGCGGATATCCATTCCTCTGAGCAGAATGCCTTCCCCCTTTCTCCCTCAGCACGAACCACATTATCTGCACAACCCCTGTTACTCCCTCAATTTCTTTATAAATATAGCTCTGGCCACATTTAAGAATTTCGCTATATTCGTTCCTTTCTCCCACTCTCTACATAACCAAGATGTTATCTTATAGCTTTCCCCTACCATATGCAGCTCCTTCTTACTTAGTAGTTTGATCTTTATCTCCGCCAAAGGTCGGCATTGATTAAAAATATGCAGGTCCTCCCACTTCTCTCCACATAACACACATCTATCCCTATTCTCACTACCAACCCACCCCCTATTCCTCGGAAGACCCAATACCCACCAATACAAACCTCTCTTATCCCTTCTACCCTCAAACTCCGTTTTCCGGTTTATTACTTCCACCAATTTATTTAATACTGATAAAGAGACTCTCTCTCTACATTCCTCTATTAAGCTCTGTCTTTCAATATCTAGTAGTCTTCCCTTTATCCTTTCCCATACCCATTTATTCCTACCATCCCCCCAGACCTCTCCATAAACCCCCAATCCAATCTTTTGTAACCATTTTTTGCACTTATTCACCCAGTAACCTTCATTCGTCATACCTTTCTGAAAATTAAACGTTTCTTGTACTAACGCCCCACCCTTCCCTTCCTCCAATCTCATCCAGTACTTGAACACCCTCTTAGCAATTTCAACCTCTATCGATTCTTTACAGACTAATCTGGCCCCGGCATTGGCTGTACAATTCGGTAGGTCCATCATGATCTTGCTAAATTTCGCCACCACCTGGTTTAGTTCACTCCTGCCTTCCTCCATTCCCCATACTTCAACCCCAAATAGCATTTTGCCCATTACCAGTGATTTAAACACCGTTTTCTGAATTTTGTATTTAACGTCAGGAAATTTCTTTTCTAATACTCCTACTACAGCAAGCGCTCCTCTTCCTTTAAGTTTTGCCTTCTTACACTGATTTTTCCAAGAAGCATTCTTACTAATTATTACACCTAGGTACTCAATTTTCCCCCCTGGTTTAATTTCTTCCTGCTCAAGCCTCCAGACTTCCTTATTCTTTCTCCCACCCCTTTTCCTACACACCATTATCTGAGTCTTTCTTACATTTACTCTGAGAGACCATTTCCTAGTATATTCAACTACCTTGTCCAACCCTTTTTGCAAGCCATTTGCCGTCAAAGCCAAAATCAATAGGTCATCCGCGAATAGCAACCCCGGAACCTCCATTTTCCCTACCCAAGGGCATTGCTATGCGTCTCCACCATGACACTCTAAAATATTATTTATAAATAATATAAATAATATCGGGGATAGCTTACAACCCTGTCTCACCCCGCTTTTTGACTCAAAACACTTACTCAACCTTCCATCCTGCAATTTAATCATCACAAACACTTCCTCATAAATAGTTTCAATTGCCACCCTCATTTTTTTCGACATTCCAACCTCCCCTAATCTCAAAAATAGCGCCTCCCTACTGACCGTATCAAAGGCTTTTTCTAAATCAATCGCTGCTATAAATAATTTACGCCCTGCTATCCTCACATACTTTGTAATCAAAGTGTCCAGAATCCAAACATTATCAACTGTATTACATCCTTTCCTAAATCCATTTTGGAACTCAGATATCCTACCGTACTGTTCCGCCCAATTTGTTATCCTATTCGCCAAAACCCCTGTGTACACCTTTGATAGCGAGTCTACCAGTGTAATTCCTCTATAGTTGTTTGGATCACTACTAGCTCCTTTATTTTTATAAATAGGGCATAATACCCCCTTCCTCCATTCTCTAGGAAATTTCCCCATTTCCAGCAACCTATTAAAGAATTGCACAATCCCTCTCAACATCGGTTCATTTGCCCCTACCTCTTTCCATACACTATTGGAAATACCATTCACACCTCCTGCAGCCTTGGGTCTAGCATTTTTTAATACTGTAATTACCTCCTGCCTTGTTATCTCCCCATCCAATATTGTAATGCCTACTTCCAGTTCCCTTCCAATTTGTGACTTGTCTATTTCTCTACCCAATTTCCTCTCCCCTTCTAAAAGCCTTTTAAAATGCCTAACCCACTCGTTTTCTCCTATTTTATCCCCCTTCCCCTCCGGTTTCGTTCTTCTAATCTTGTTTATTGACTCCCAAATTCTCTCAAATTTCTTCTCTCTACAATATATATTTATTTTTTCAGCTTCCGCCTCCTTCCATCCTCTTTTCTTCTCATTCAATACCTCCTTATATTCCCTTCTCAATTTACAATATTCCTTCCTTTTTTCTTGCACACCCTCCTTCCTAAACTCCGCTAGGGCTCTCATTACAACCTCACGTTTTCTCGTACAGTCTTCATCAAACCATCCATTCATTTTATTCTTTTTTCCCTCTACCCTTCTCCTCACTTTCTTCCCCACCCTCCATACAGGGAGTTCAATTAATTTTAGCACGTTATCCATATCATTCCCTTCTACCGCCCTTTCAATTCCTACCCTTAATATATCTCCCTCCTCTTTCAAATGCCGTCTTAATTTCTCTTTAGTATTATCATCCCATACATACTTCCATCCTCCATTCCTATACCTCTCCTTACTTTCCTCCATCTTTCCCTTCTCATCAGCGACCAACGTTCTCAATTTTATTTTGATAGGCATATGTTCTGTCAACCCATATTCTAACACCTCAAAACTTATTATTCTCCTTAACGCTATCTCTGAGCTTATTCCTATGTCCACCACACTCCCTCCATTTGTTGTAATATACGTCAAATCTCCCACACTATCCCCCTTCATCCACCCATTAAAAATAAATAAATGTTCTAGAGCACATAACTCTAATAACCTTTCTCCATAACTATTTACAACATTATCCTTACTCTTCCTTTGCAGTACCCCGTCTACTTTTACTTCTTTCTCGTATACCGGTACTCTATTGCTCACTCTCGCATTCCAATCCCCCAATAAAATCATCCCATCTTCTACATACATTCCTTTAATTGTGTTTATTTCTTCAATCAGTTCGTCAAAAAAATGTTTATTTGCATACACTGAATCGCTCGGATGGTTATAAAGCAGTGCCAGACAAATTGCTTCCGCTGCCCCCTTCCCTATTTTTACTCTCAACCACACTACCCCTTCTACCCTAGTCTGTAACGTCTCCACCCATTCAGCTATCTCATTTCTTATTAAAACTACTATGCCCCCTGGGTTTCGGCCCCTCTTCCCTATTTTTTTCCTTAACACGTTAACTACTCTATAACCGTCCCATGTAATTTCAACCCCCTTCCCTAACCACGTCTCTACTAGAGCAATAATCTCAAAATCTTTCACTAAATCCACAATTTCCTTATTCCCTAACTTCCCCATCAACCCCTCAATATTCAGCATCCCTATCACCATATCTAGTTATTTATTTCCTCCCCCTCCCTCCCTATACTTCTGCATTTCACCACTTTCCCCCTTACTTCTCGTAATTCTTCCTTTTGGCTCCACCCCACCCCTCTCTTTCTTCTCACCCCCATCCTTCCCCTTTTCCGTGCCAGAGCCTTTTTTCCCACCCCATAGATCTTTTAAGCTTAAGGATCTCGCCTTATTTAACGCCTGCTTTCTCTCCAGGTTTATTTCTGCATTATTCCTATTCGGGGAGGTTGAGTCACTACCCTGACTCCTTTCCCTTCCCGTCACCTCTTCACTACCTGTATCCACTTCACTTCGGTCTAGTGTCCTACTTGTTGATTCACCCCTTCCTGGGCTGTTCTGACTCACCAAGGACTCTGCTGTCTTCGCTACCTGCCCGCTGACACCGCAGTCCCCTCTTCTCTCTTCCTTCTCCGTACTGATGTCGCCCTGCTCTCGATTTCTGCAACTCATTTCCTCCTCACAATTTTCCATCCTCAGCAGTTCCTCCTGTGTCCACGATCGTGACCAATTTCTGCCTGAAGTAACCAGACACCTCCCCACTATCTTGACTCGCAATCCCTGCGCTCTAGCACGCCACATATGCCGCTTATAGACATCCGACCGCATCCTGTCTTCTTTCTCTCTCTCAGCCTTCAAATAAATGTTCGATCCTTTCAAATTTCCAGCATTCCTCAGAAGTATATCAGCCATCAGGGTTGATATTAATCTTAACTTCACCGGCCTATGTCCCTTGTTCCTTCCCACTCTATATATATCATCTATATCAACTTCAGAAAAGTTTATCTTCATTTTGTTCGAAACTATGTCCACCACTTTCAATACTAATTCCACTTTTGATTCTGTTCCTTCCTCAGGTACACCATACACAAACACATTTTTTCTTGCTGATTCGTTCCTCGCTAACCTCACTTCTCTCTTCATTGCTGTTAATTCCTCTTCCAGTACCACCACCTTCTTTTTCAAGCTCCCTACCTCATCTTCTATCTCCGCTAACTTGTCATTTACACCTCCAATTTCTTCTTTTATAAAACTTTTTAAGTCCTTCATCTCCTTCATTTGGGTTGCCTGGTGTTCCTGCATCATTTCCTTAATTTCTTCTCCTTTGCTTGCTTCCTTCACCACTCTCTTGATCTCTTCAAGCTCCTCCCAGCCGAACGGTCCCTGGTTTGGACCCGGATTTTTTTCTATACCTCCTACCACCAGCAGCGTCGCAATAACCGTCGCACACAACATAATCTCCAACAGTCCTTTATAACCACTATTTTCTCTTCCTCTCTCAACTCCACCTTCCTTCCAACACTGCCTTGCACCATGCCATCTTCCAATTCTTAGCCTGTATTGCTGTATCGTTATTCCCATATTGCGCACCTCAGCTCATTCACACGTCCGCACTTCCCGAT
Organism: Anabrus simplex; assembly: GCF_040414725.1. NCBI lineage: Eukaryota > Metazoa > Arthropoda > Insecta > Orthoptera > Tettigoniidae > Anabrus > Anabrus simplex. The sequence continues at coordinate 932,959,984 of NC_090265.1, read as the reverse complement.
GTCTCGCTCGTGACTCCAATAATATGTTTCTTCTTCGTATTGTGTAGGGGTTTTCTCGGTGAACCAATAAAATGATTGTGGGCGGGTGTTTTCCTTCCTGAAACGCCTCGAACTTTCCGCGAGAGTATATAAACTGCTGATTTTAGGGTCTCTGTGCCACTTCAGTACCATCTTTCAGCGTGTAAAGTACATAGCAGGGGGCGGGGAGCGCCTCTTTCTTTGGGGAGCAGTTCTACACCAAGGTAATGGCCTTTTAATATCTTCTTTTCTTGCTAGCTCAGCAGTTTAACTCTCGGGGCGGGTCCGAAGCGTTTCTACCATGTAACCTTTTCCTAAAATGTAACGTCTCTTTACTCTATTCTCTTTAAAGTCACATATTGGGATAGAGAGTGCTTAACCCTCTCGAGCTCCCACTCATATTATTTATTTTGAGGTGAACTTATTTTTCACAACCGATTCTTCCTTAATATAATGTAAATTGTTCTTTTCTGAAGTCACCTCTGTAGTATGGGATTAGCCCTTGCATTAACGGCCTAGTGCCAAGTAGGTTTTAAATAAAGTGTATTAGGAGTGCGGAGAGCTTCCTTTCAAGTTGGTATTTTAGAGGCCATATAATTAACCTTTTCTCACTTAATAGGCCTCAGTAGATTGGGTATTTTACCCCTGTGTTTATGTCCGTTGAGGACAGCTTGAAGGTGGAGTTTGGTGTGGCCTGGGAGAGGCCTAAATTTGAGAGCGGGTCGCTCTTTAGTGTAAATTGTTGTTGTTGTACGCCTCGAGGAGGCTTTACTGTGTATTTGGAGCAAGTGCTCCGGGGCTTGATTGGGGTCTTCTGCCCCTCTGTTAAATCTTGTTTTGAGGTAAAGTTGGGCTAGTTGCCCAAGAATTGCGAGGTCGGGGCTCGAAGCCCAAATCCTGTAAATACTGTAATTGTACTTTTGTTGCCTTGCTACTCTGTACCTGCCATTCGTGTTATTTCTGAATTTTGGAAAGAAAATATAACCTTGTTAAATTTTACATTAACTTTAATTTCGTAGTTTGAGACCTATTCACACCCGCACCTTCTTTCACCTCTACCTACCACGGAAATCTCCGTAACAATTATTATTGCGCTTTTACGACCGCATTGTACCAATGTAGTCAATTTCTGCCCGGTCTTCTATGTTGTTTTATGTTCCTTACTTTCTGTTTTTCCAGTATTTCTTCATTCTGAACTTCGTTGCCGTTCTTCTTCTGAAAATACCATTTTAGTTGTTTCTCCTTTATCAGTTTTTGGTAGGAATCGAATTTTACTATTCTTCAATTTATTTGGTTTGTTTGATTTATTCTTTAAATCCTCCAGTGTTATGTCTAATTCTTTCATGTCTTCTTTTATTTCTTTTATCCAGACATGTTGTCTTTGCTTCCAAAGCTTCTCCAAAATTCTGCGTATTAGTCTGTCTTGAGACGTTCTCAACAGATGACCAAAGAACGATATTTTCTTTCTCATGAAATCCGTTACAGGTTCTATTTCCTGATACACTGCTGTATTTGGAATGATACGCCATTCTCCTCCTTTTTGGTACTTCTTATTAATCATATTGTTAATATTCTTCTTCATGTTTTTAAAGTTCTGTCTATGTTATTCTTTTGCTTTAGTTCAAATAATGTTTCACTTCCACCAGTTATTTCAGGTTGGACTACAGTCATATAATGTTTCAATTTTGTATTTATTGACAAACATTTCTTGTTGTATGTATTTCTGGTTACATTTTTGGGCTTTGGATAATTTATTCGTTCTCTCCGTCCAAGATTTTTTCATTTAAATTGTATATTATACTTTCTCCAAGGTATTTAACTTGTTTTTCAATTTCTATTTCATTCCCACATATCAGAACACTGCTTATCTATTGCCATTATTTTAGTTTTTGACATGAAATTGTTAATCATATTTTTCAAGCAATAGTTTGCAGGCTTGTGATTGGATTCTGGGCTTCATTATGGTTATTAGGCAGTAATGCCACATCATCTGCAAATCCTAAGCAATTTAGGCTAATTTAATCTTTAGTGTATCCATTTTTTTATATTTTTGTTATTCCCTTTATACCATTCCCTCACCAAGTATTCCAGAGTACAATTAAACAAAAGTGATGATAATACATCACCTTGTCTTAGTCCTGTTCTGATTGTGAATGCTTGGGATAATTCTCCTCCAAACTTCACCTCTGATTTAGTATTTGTTAACGTTAAGCTAATCATTTTATCTAATTTATGGTGTAATACAAAATTTAGAAACATTTTTAATATTGAAAGTCGGGGAATGCAATCATAAGCTTTTTGAAAGTCCATGAAAGTGATAATAATTTGTTTTTGTCATCCTTTGTAGATGTCCATTAATAACTTTCGTGTTGTGATTTCATCTGGACAACTACGCCATGGTCGAAATCCTCCCTGGTACTCTCCTAATTCATTCTCCAGTTGACATTTGCACCGATTGTAAATTATTCTCGAGATATATTTATAAAAGAGTTTTGTCTGTACATTGCTCAGAATTTAAAAAGAATGGCATTTATGTATCAGTCATGTCCACAGTAACAGGGAAATGCACTTTTTAATTGTCTGTCTGTCTCTCTGTGTCTGTGTCTGTCTGTCTGTCTGTCTGTCTGTCTGTCTGTCTGTCTGTCTGTCTGTCTGCGCATCATGAGGAAACGGCTGAAGAGAATTTAATGAAAATCGGTATGCAAAGTCGGAGAATAAGCCGCTACAATCTAGGTCATAATTAATTGTATTCACGCTAAGTGAAATGGTATTTAAGGGGAAGGCCTAAAATTTAATTCTCAAATATTTATGTTATTAGTGGTCGTATTTTAATGAAAATCGGTATGCAAAGTCGGGGAAGTAGTTTCTACAATCTAGGATATAAATAATTGTATTCACGCTGAGAAAGATTATAGTTTAGGGGGATGCCTAACATTTAGTTCTCGAATATTTATGTTATTAGTGGCCCTATCTTAATGAAGATCGGTATGCAAAGTCGGGGAATAAGTCGCTATAATCTAAGCCATAAATAGTTTTATTCATGCTGAGTTAAATGGTAGTCTAGGGGAAGATCGAAAATTTGATTCTCAAATATTTGTTATTAGAGGTCGTATCGATAAATACTACATAACTAAAGTTATACAGTATTAAATTTCCGATCATTTATGTCTTATACATCGTTACCGTACTGGCTATGATCACAAAGATCTTCATGAATTTGGATTTTTGTTACTAATTCCATATCAGCGCCGAGTCACGAGAAAGTGAGTAAACAGAATTTAATGAAAATCGGTATGTAAAGTCGGAGAATAAGGAACTACAGTCTACGCTATAAATAATTTTACAAATCACAGAGTCGAAAGAAACTAAATGTGAAGGCCTACAATATAGAAAGCTCATAAATTGATCAACAACAACATTACATTGACCATTGTTTGTTGTGATGTGCTTTGTGTCTTCTGTTGGCACTCATCTCCGGTAGATAGAATTACTGCCGCGTACCGAGTATTTTTTATTTGCTTTACATCGCACCGATGCAGATATGTCTTATGGCGACGATGAGATAGGACAGGGCTAGGAGTGTGAAGGAAGCTACCTTGGCCTTAATTAAGGTACTGCCCCAGCATTTTCCTGGTGTGTAAGTGGGAAACCTCGGAATACCATCTTCAGCGCTGCCGACAGTGGGGTTCGAATCCACTATCTCCCGGATGCAAGCTCACAGCTGCGCACCCCTAACCACACGGCCAACTCGCCCGGTTGTACACAGTGTAACAGCCTGCCTGAATATTGACGGGAAGTTGCTGTGAAGTTAGATAACATTCTTCTTTATCATGTCATTCCTCTGATTCGTAAATTTTCTGATACTACTGGTACGTAACACACTGGTTCATCATAGCATTCAAACTATTCAATCCCTACTCTGAGGCACTGATTGGAATGAGCTGTGTTCATATTTAACAGAATAATGGCAGAGGAGTGTTCACTGCTGTCTGCGGCCTGGTCATTCCAGCTCTGGAACTTTGGACTGTTAGACTTGCACCGTAGTGCTGTTCGTTAAAAGTAATCAAATGCACGGTTTTTCAATTGATCGAGTATTTTATATAACATTGCTTTTAATCGCTACATTCCTACTGACGTTTTTGTAATGAGCTATGTTGACTTCAGTTAGGAGAATCCGTAGCGAAGCACGGGTACATCAGCTAGTATTTTATAAGTACAATCCAGGAGTGATATTCCTCTATAGTTACCAGGATTTGTTCTATCTACTTTTCTGTGTAAAGGGTGGATTACTGAAATTGTCCAACGGACCGGTAAGTTCTCATCATTCCAATTTGATATCAAGCATTGGTGAAGCAATTTTCTAATATATCCCACTGCATTTGTCCACAACTCGGCAATTTTTTTTTGTCTTCCCACAAGCTTTATAACTTTTCAGTTCTTTAATGACTTGATTAACTTCATCAAAGCAGAGTGGATCGATATTTTCTGGTGTACTTTTAACTGGCATGTCCGTGTTTATATGAAGTAGTTATTTTGGTTCTTCACAATTCAATAATTTATTGAATATGTCTGCTAGAATTTGTGTATTATCTTTATTATTATGTGCCATCTTTCCGTTCTTAACTTTTAGCATATGTGTTGGCGGTTCATATTTTTGAAGTTTTTTGCAAAATATTTTATAATAATCCCTAGAATTGGTATTTTTGTGATATATTTAGGCTACATTTGTTGAATAATGCTTTTCTGATGTTGTTTTTTAATATTTATGATTTTTTGGGTTAGTTTTCTTTGCTTAGTAAATTCTTCATGTGATGTGTCTGTTTTCTGACTTGGATGATTTAACCATGCCTGGTGTCTACTTTCAAATGCTTTATCGCATACCTCATTGCACCATTGATGCTTTTCCCTTGGACTTGGTAAGGCTATTTTCTCAGCTATGTCTTTTAGTTACGGGATGATCTCTTCTAATTTATCTGCTTTATCAATATCACGAGATAGTTCTTTATACTGTTCATTGTTTATTAGTTTATGGGGATCATAATATTTCTCAATTCACATTTTTATTTTGGTTTCTTTACTGGTGTGAATTTAATTTCGATTTTCATCATGTAATGGTCAGACCCTATGTCTATTCCTCTAAGTACGTTAACATTTTGGATTTCCTTATGATAATTCTTTTCCATCCAAACATGATCTAATTGTCATTCTCCTTTTCTCCAATCTGGGTGTTTCCATGTCTTAAGTTTGTTTGGATTTCTCATAAAATAGGTATTTTGATGTTATATTATGGTTTCTACAAAAGTCTATCAATCTTATGGCATTTTACTGGTCTGTTTTTGAGCTGGCCATTTTCCTATTATGTCCCTATATCTCTTTTGTGTTCCTAATTGTGCAAATCAGATCAATGTCAATAGCCGTGATTGTCTGTGTTATCTAGATCAGTCATTGACGAATAATACACAAAATTGCCTGCGTAGTAAGATAAATCATGATTACAAATTTATAGTTATTTGATCTGTTGTTTCAATATCTAATTAATTTATTATTTAATAAATTAGAGTTTTTTGGTATGGGGGCGTTGTCCTTCCATAGAAATTTGAGATTTTACGCTAATTATCGGTTTGTCCAGACAGAAACGAACCTATGAGAAATATACCTCTCATTGGAAACGCGTACGCTAAACTGGTTCATTTCTAGTTTCTCCCTGAGTAATGCAGTGGCATAAACAGGTATAACACCCATTGTATATACCCAGAATACACAAAAGAAAGAAAGAAAGAAAAAATAAAGGAAATAGTGTTACCGAACATATTGTTTATGAAACCTGATTTCCAAATGTAACTATTTCTACTTAAATTTAAAATATCAGACTACATTTTCAGTACCTTCTTTCCTTATTATTTTATGCTTTTTAATTTATTTTTATCACTGTTTGATCTAGGAGGTCCCAGAATTCATCCACCTCTTCTCTGGTTTTTTTCCTATTGTTTTCTCTTATTCTGACTTCTTTCGTTTCATCTGCATCCACAATTGAATATCGTTTAATTATTACAAGGTTGGCTAGAAAGAACATACCGGTACTCCTGTGGCAGTAAGATCGTGAAGGCCTTTGTTTTCAGAATTTTTGACATCTACTTATCCTGTACAGTAAATTCGCACAAAAGAAAGAAATTCCTAATTCATGACAACGTGGTGAAATTAACGGCCCCCTTAAGAGCACTTATCTACAGGTTGAAACTACAAACAGTTAATGAAGAAGGCAACGAAGAAAATCTGTTATGACACATCACTAGGGCTCGGAAGTTGAGGCAAAAATCATTTCTCTCTCGAATGTCCAAAGACGAGGCCAAACATAATATATGTTCATTCTGGGAATTATTGTAGACCAGGAAAATGGTGGGTTTTATTTCTCCTTTGTTGCCTTGTCCGTCGTTTCTTGGCTTATTGGTCAATTTTAGCCTTTTCAGGTCTCAACGGCGTTTTTGAAACTTTACCTCCTTTCATCGAAATTTTTACTGCCCATTCTCAATTCGAATCATCATTAGTTCATCCAATACCTCTTGTCTATATCTGTAAAGAGAAAAAAAGAGAGAAAATGAAATTAAAATGGAGTGAAATGAAAAAAATTAAACTAGTGCTTGAATTTACAAAGAGTATCAAATTATGCGCAAATTAAGTTAAGTATTGAAAGGAGAAAATGTTGATGTGAGTGTTTTAGTAGAGGAAGAAGTTCCTCGATGTTTTGCAACGTGCTGTCTGACAAACGACGATCTTTTACACTTAAGAGCCTGGAGATGTCTATTGTGATATACTGCGAAGTCAACTGAGGTAAAGATTCCAAATTACAATTTCTGTAACCCCAGTGTGGTTAAGTCAAATACGATTCAAGTTATGCTAATTTCAATTTCTTTCTCCAGGATGTCCATTGCAGGTTCGCTAAATTCATTCTATGTGGAAAAAATATTTCACTCTAAATTCTGCAAGTACGGAATTCCTGTTCTTCAAATTATGTTAATCTAAAAATATATAATATCTAAAAGAAGAAGTATTTCACACTTTTGCACTTTATGTTGTATAGGACCAGAATATGTAATTAAAACTAACATTGTGAATTAATTTGGAACGCATTTTAGATCCTTTTTGCCAGTTTTAGGTCCTTTCTCGATTTTATAGGCCTAGGCCATGTTAGACAATTTATAGGTCTTCAATTTCCGAGCCCTATACATCACTGAACAGTTATATTACTACATGCTAATAAATATTTAGTATTTTTACATTAATATTACCCTTTGTTCGTGTAGATATAGTCGCATACATGTTACAGATAAAGCTTGGATATAATTATACCAGGCGGCTCACGAGCGCCGTACTTTCTACTTACAAATGTCCCGCATGCACCATTGACGCATGGGATGTCTAATCACTTGTTTTCGAAGGAGCACTACAGCATGCTGTATTTCCGATGTTGTGAAACAAATAGCAGTCATTTTCCTTCACACGTTCTCTAACAGAATGCTTTTATAAATACGTCAAACGTGCAGAAAACTTCTAAACATTCCATATAACGCCTACGGCTGAGCCTATGGATCATTAAAACAGGCCCAATGATGTAGTCTCCCGGAATACTGCACCTCACCGACCCAACTGCAGCTGCATATGCTGGGCTCGAACCCAGTGGAGGTTTGCTGGAGCCCTGTAATGGAGATTGTGAGTGTTGCAATCATCGGAATAGTAACATTCATCGCTATACAGGATATTCCACATCGCGATCGCGTTAGATGGGTGCCATTTTCTCTCCTTCATGATCCTTTGTATTGACGTTTGGGGTACTCCAGTTATGTTCCCTGCCTACAGTTTCCGAGACGGGAAGTCATATTCACTCAAAACCGCTCGAGGAAACCAGATATCAATTTTAAGCGGAAGTAAATAATTAGTATTAGTGTGTCACAAGGCACAAGGAATGTGTTTGTTCCGACCTTTAAGACTGTAAATAGCTGATTAATGTTATCCTGTCCTAACATGCCCCAAGTCCCTAAGAAGGCGGTCGCCAACCAATGTGATAATGTGTTTGTCCCAATTCTAAGATTGTAAATAGTTACTCATTGTTATCATGTTTCCAAAGGAAGCTGCCGCCAACTAATCGCTTGAGGCAACTTCCTCTTATTGACTGTTTGTCTCCTATCACCAGCGGCACTGCTGACCAACATCCGCTCATGTGATATTGTATCAAACTTGTTGTTTTCCCCTTAATGATAAGTAAGGGATATCATAGTATAAAAGCAGACTCCACAATGTATCGGAGCTCACAACTTTAGATTAAGTCTTAGTGTGTAGACCACCAGGTCATATTCGACTTGAGAATAAAACATTGATAAAATTTGTGACTTCTTCTTCTACCAGTCAGTACTGCGAAACCGACGGTCGAACTTGTGACCATTGTAGTAAATCCAAAAACGACTACAAAAACTTAACTCTCCTACCTCATCTGCAGATCGTCTTTGCCCTAGGTAACATTAAACATGTGTACGTTGTAACAATGATGGTTTGTATATTAATATTATTATTATTATCATCATTATAGTTAGGTGAAGTTCAACTTACCGTGAGAAGGATTACGTTCGAAGTATTGCAGTACATTCTGCACAACATCGGCATTATGACAGACGGGTCTGTACCTCCTGGTATGTGCCTTGAACTATCCATTAATTGCAGTTATGTTGTGAGAAATACGTGTATAGAATGCAGATGTCAGTTTGGAAACTCTTGTGCATACCCTTTGCGAGCTTCCACTGTATTCCGACAAGATTGTTCATAGATTAAAATGATGTCTGTGTATTCGTCGTTGCTGAATACATAAGCCATTGCCGATATGCAGACAGTAAATGTAGTGCTGCTGTACCATATACCAGGCTACTACTATGCGGTAGAAAATGAGGCGTACTAATGCAAAGGGTTGCATTAGACGGGTAGTGCGAAGGAACATGCTGTGAGGGACCGTCCGGTTGTTCTCTCTTCATATTCTGACGTAACCTTCCTGCTGGCAGTAGTTCCCCTGTGAAAATCAGTTAGTAGATATCCCATTCGTCACTACTGCATGCGGGATATTTATAAGTACAAAGTACAGCGATCGCGGGCCGCCTGGTATAAATTTTACGTAGCCCAATATTTCATAGACAGGTAGGTGGACGTTATGAATCGTTAGACATAGTCCACAGCTAGACATTACTTTTTGGCTTAAAACTGTCGAACAACTGTCATTACACGTAAACAAATGGTACATTGTATCATTAGACACTGAAACTGTAGCCATATCGACTATGTGTCATTTCACCCTTAATAACAATCAGTAACGCTTATTGCACGTGTCGAGAATGCTAACATAAGAAGAAGAAAAAGCCTGCTTTACCTAGATGCACGTAGTTTTTATACTTTTACCGGATAAAGTGACGATCACACAATATGATAGCGTCTATGGCAACTGCACTAATAGTACGGGGTGTATACCCTGTGAACTGAGGAAAGGACTGTACCACGCAAGACTACTCTACAGCGGTCATCAACTTGCAAAGGAAAGTGATTCGTCACTAAAGACAATACGTCACCAGCTCGAGCATGCCACGTCGCCCTTGCTTCTCGCAGCCTGATTATACAGTCTCTGTCAAACTTCGTCAGTTATTCATAGTGACGTATCGTGTTTCTTATGCTGCCATGTCTATGAATTATAGCTAATGCAATGCATGTATATTACTTGAGCTATTCGGCAGCCACACGAAGAATTACTGAACAGCCCGCGTACGATGTATGTTCAGGTGTCATAACACGAAACTTGAATCTATTGCACATCGTCCAGAGATGTGTCTATGTATCATACCATGGAATGTCTCCACCAGTATACATTTTGTGATACTGTGCGTTACATTTATGCAAATGTATTCTTGGTCTTTTACTCATTAGTTTCAAACTTCATCCTGACCACGCATATCACAGTAACACAACAACAGTGCAGACGACACTTCAGCCTCACATCCATAACAAATACTAATAATAAATATTGCTATTGGTATTACGTCCCACTTACTACTTTGCGATTTTTGGAGACGCCAAGGTGCCGGAATTATTTTCCGCAGGATTTCTTTCTCATGCCGGCACAAGGTTGGTGTATTTGAGCACCTATAAACACCACCCAACTGAGCCGGGGTCGAACTCATCATCTGAGCTACAAATCTCTTCACAGTCCGGCTCCATGGCTAACTAGTTAGCGTGCTGGACTTTTGTCAAAGAATTCCGGGTTTGACTCCTGGCAGGGTCGTGAATGTTAACCATAATTGGTTAATTCCGCTGACATGGGGGATGGGTGTATGTGTCATCTTCATCATAATTTTGTCCTCACCACGACACGCAGGTCGCCAACAGGCGTCAAATCAAAAGACCTGTATCTAGCGAGCCGAACTTGTTCTCTGACACTCCCGGCACTAAAAGCCATACGGCATTTCATTTCATCACAAAGTATGCTAGGCTAATTAATGTAATTCCTAAGTTCATTTTGAACAACCAAATACGAAAATAGTTTCATCAAAATTTAAATCCTCACTGTGTATAGCTGTACTGTATTACCAAGCCATCCTGCAGCGGATAATTGGTTTGAGTTTCTACTGAACTGGGGCATCAGCTATCAGTCATGTATGATAGTGCATATTCTAGTAACACCATTAACCCATACGCCAGAACCAATCATTTCGTAATTCATATTGGCAGCCCTTTCCCGAGGAATGATCTATATTTAAAGAGATATGTTCATATAAACTGGCTCTAAAAAGACTTGTTAAGTAGTCTCAGCACGTAATAAGCACTCACATTCAAGCGCAGCACAATAGAACTTCTAGAAGACTAAATTTTTATTAAGATATCCCACTATTCACATACCTCATTTCTGGAATATTTTGAGCTAACTTGGTCACATAAATCTACATTCTAACCTTAATATTTACCGAGTTGCATCTATTTTGAAGTATTTTATAATAGAACTGTGACATGAAGAGGGAAAAAATAGAAATAAAGGATTAAAAATAGTTCGTTTAATTGCTAATACGTTACTGAGAGAGAACGCATGACCTTGTTCAGCGTGGACTCCTGATAATGTGTTACACCCTGTGTATTTGCAAAGAGAACCAACCTGAAAGTAACGCGAATGAATGTTTGTACATACAGGTGGAAACAATTGCAGGAGAGTATTCGGAATAAGAAGAGAAGCTAAGTTAGGGATGAACGTCTTGTATGATGCTGTGCGTATGAGCTGCCTCTGGTCATGTGAAGCGAAGGGACATAAATTAGCTAGAAGAATACTAGGTAGGAAGGAGATGGAGAACAAGGTGATTGTAGTTGGACTGTCTGGAAATATTTAAGGATTTGAGGTGTGGAGCTTGTTTCAGTTACAGGATTATGGAGGCGTTTGGCGCTTAGTTATTTCGCAGAGGCGAAAGGAATTAACTGGACAGCTAAAATCTCATCCTTGACCAGGGAATGAGCCCAGGGATCTCAACTGAAGAACGCTTCTACGACAATATTGTATCATGTAATCAACAAAAAAAAAAAAAGGACACTACAAAATTTACGTATGTGGTGGGCAAAATAAAACTGACCCGGAAAATATTTAAGGCTGACGCGGAATTGTTAATGAACAGGAGAACTGCCCATCACAGAAAATGCTGGAAACCTTGATTTCGATGCACCAATCTGTTGCTGTCACATGTCTGCACGTGCGCATCTCCCGAGCACGTCGCTGTATCATTATGTGTGAGTGAGTGAGAGGATCAGACGTGCTTAATGACCAGTTGATTGCATCACAAAATGGTGCTCACGATAAAACAGCGCGTGTTCATTGTCGAGTCTTATGCGAAGCATTGTTCGTGGAAAACTTGTGCGGAACTGTTTGTGCAAAAGTTTAAGACTGGTAGTGTTTTGGCAAAAACTCCAGCAAAGTCTGCAATGCATAACTTAGTGGAAAAATGGTGCGAAACGGGCTCTGTAGCGAATAAAGTCCGTAACTATCCGAAAAGACTCCAAACATCAGAAAACATTACTCGAGTGAAGGAAAGCCGGCGAAATCTCACCGCCGTTTATCTGTGCAAGTGGGAATTAACGAGACCGTCCAGTCGAAATATTACCAAAAAGGACCTGCGACTGTATCCTTATAAATGTACTTTTGTGCATGCGTTATGGCATCTAGACGAACCTTCGCGTGTTGAGTTCCGCCGGTGGTTTCTGAGTGAATTGGGCTCAGAACTTTTGGCTGCTCAGTTCTTTATTTCTTCAGGTGAGGCCATTTCCAGCATCTTCTGTGATGTTCATTAACAAGAGTTAGTCCAGCGTCCCGAGTTAGCTTTAGTTTGCCCACCTGTTATAAGGCAGTTATCAAGCTAGCAATGCAACATTCATTATCTTCAAACAGATTAAGAAAATGTGACAACGTGATAAACAACCTTTCTGAACGTTCAATTGAACCCATATCGTCATAACGGTCAATAAATAATATTACTGATCTTATGTCCCACTAAGTAATCGGAAAGTTTTCAGAGAGACCGATGTCACGGAAATTTTGTCCTGCAGCAATTCCGTCACGTACCAGCAAACCTACTGACATGAATAAAAAAAAAAACTCGCCCAACTTGGGCTAAGAAAGCCACATCCCTACCGTCTGAGCCACTCGGCCTGGCTTATAACGATCAATCTCATAAATGTGTATATTGTGAGATGCCTCAACATTACCTTCAATGGTTGCTGTTCTGGTACTTAGGAGGAAGTTTCTTATACCGTTATCTATAAACGTATCTCTCACGCGAGTTCGTATAACGGCCTGTAGTAGTACAAAGACGCCCCTAAAGTGTCAGTAATAAGGCGATCTTCGTAAATGACTGAAAGGCAATACGGAAGTAAGGTAGTGTATGAGGAAAGACATTCCTCACGCGATGGATCGTGCTAAAGGACAGGGAAAGGTTTGCAAGACAATTTCTACTCCGATTGATGATTGATGTTTATTGTTTAAAGGGGCCTAACATCGAGGTCATCGGCACATAATGGTACGAAATGAGACGAAATGAAATGACAACTTAAAATTCCAAAATCCTCCACTGACCAGAATTCAAAGCATGAGGACGAAGAGTGAATGGATGGTCGGATATGAATTAAAAACGATCAGTGGATCGGACCCACAGTGCCTAACATGCACAGAAGCTGGCACAAAACAATAGTATTACTGACCAAGGGACTGCTTCTATAGCATGATGCGGAATCGATTATTTGTATAGTCCAAACGGGTCCAAAATCCAGGCCATCAGCCCCACATAATGGTATTTATCGCTAGGAAAGTAGAACCATGCTATGTGCAATGTTGCAGTACTAATCAAAAGTACCGGTATCATGCGGTATGCCACACACACACACTATGGTACTATTCACAGGTAGTGTAATGCGCACATGTAACACAGACCTATAGTGTCTCGCACACTGCGGCGCTACATACAGACAACGCAAACCTAAGGCGTCCCTCACAAAAGTGGACTAACCACAGGGACTCGTACTATCCCGTGGAAATACTCATATAGTGGGAACGGAACATAGGTAAGGCAGAACCATAGTGTCGTTCATCTCATGGTGTTGCTGATATCGGTGTACGAATCATAGGCACTGTAGGACCCTCCTCCTGATTCACACACTGTCGCTGCTTATCACAAACCTATTGCGTACCTAACATAGTTGTACTACAAGCAAGTTAATGCGACCCATGGTGTTCCCTGCGTGATGGTACTAATTACAAGTAGTCTCATGGTTCTAAATGGATCATCCCTTGGTCGCCCCTTTTAGTCGCCTCTTACGACAGGCAGGGGATAGCGTGGGTGTATTCTTCGTCTGCGTCCCCCACCCACAGGAGGAATTTCTATTACGGTACTGCCTTCTAGCTCAAGGTCATTTCCATGAAATAGTGCAATATATGTAAAGAGTGAAAATGCATATTTCTTTATCGTCTCGAATGGGGCACATTTTTGATAGCACACTCAAATTCAAAAATGTAAAGAAGCAGTGCTACAGAGTCCGAAGGTGCATAATCATATGTGGATTCAAATCATAACACGGTATATTATTATAATGTAATCTTATAACAAACCATAATCCTATGACATCAGCATCCGTGTGAAGGTATTTTGATTTAGCACCATTTAGACTGTCCACGTTCCGATTTATTCTGCCAGATGGCAAAGAAATAAACTCTAGTTGGTTGAAATGTCGCTGAGTTTTAATTAATTTGACGAGTAAACAACGAACGAATGAGAAGATATCTTTTACGTACGCCAACATCGTACGAATGGATTTCTTTCCATCCTTCTAAAATCCGACTCTCTCTGTCGGCGTTGACCCTGGTATCCAGAAACGACGCTATACCACCTCCGGTATATCATCCCTATATAATAATAATAATAATAATAATAATAATAATAATAATAATAATAATAAACGAAGAATCGGAAGAAAATTAATTCAATTTCACAATATTGAACCTAAGATTCATTCCATTATACATACATACATACATACATACATACATACATTATAGTCTGCAATGCAATGCCGTTCAGCGTTCAGTCTGTCCACTTATGAATGAAACAAAAGCCTCATTTCATAGTGTTCTTCCTCTGTTCCTCTTACCCTTCATTTTTCTAGGCAAACCACTCTCCATCTACACGTAAGATCGGATTGAATTCGCAATTTCCACAAATCGTACAGAAATGTTCCGAATTGTTACTGCCGGTATAGGTTAGAACGTCAGACGCTGAGAAGTGTGACAAGTTGCCATGGACCATCCAGAATTTTAATTTTTTATTTTACAAGTTGCTTTACCAACACAGATAGGTCTTATAGCGACCATCGGCTAGGGAAGGACTAGAAGTGGGAAGGTTGTGGCCGTGGCCTTAATATTAAGGAAGGAGAAAATGGGAAAACCACGTTCACGGCTGCCACTATCTCCCGAATGCAAGCTCACAGCCGCCGAGAATTGATCAACACATTGCCAGTTACGACACCGCACGTGCAATACTATGACCGTCTTACGAGAAGTCGCGCGGGTGGTGCCGCTGCTGCGTATGCGCCAAAATCAAGTCTCAAGGCCTGACAGTAAACATCTGTTCCGCCCGCAGTGATTCTTGTGAGCTACAGTGCTGTTGTCAAGTTCGAAAGTGGTAGTGCAATTGTGCTTAAGTTGCACATTTAGGCCTACTGTAAGTACCGAATAATCAACAGTTTAATAATGAGCATGTGTCTGTTGAGAGCTCGTACTATCATGACTAATGTTTTTAGCTAAGAGTGTAGTATATGTTACCCGTGCCGCACCTATAAGCTGCCGTGACTTCTCGGCAGACGCAGATAGTAGGTAATTGTGGCTTATATGCATTATGTCCAAACCGCAAAATGAAACAATATCAGAGACTCAGAAATGCTTGTATCGAGTCTACAGTCATAATTTATGCACATTCACAGTTTATGGGTTAGTATAGTGACTTCCCACTCAGTTGGCCAAAGTTCGATTACCGGTTCTTCTTCTTTTGCTACTGCTTTTTCCCACACCTGTGGGGTCGCGGGTGCGAAATTTGGCCCTGTTTTACAGCCGGATGCCTTCCTGACGCCAACCCTACATGGAGGGATATAATCACTATTGCGCTTTTCTGTGGTGGTTGGTAGTGTGGTAGACACCCAGTCCCTGAGCCAGAAGAATCAATCAAAAGCGATTAAAATCCCCGACCCGGCTAGCAATCGAACCCGGGACCCTCTGAACCAAAGGCCAGTACACTGACTATTCAGCCAACGAGTCGGACCGATTACCGGTTCCATCAAGAATTATTTAAGAGAAGTGATTTCAGACTCACTTTACAGAACTGAGGAAATCAAACGAGTTAGTGTCCCACTCATTGATATTCTAAAAGTGGTTTACAATGGCTTCCTATTTCAAATTTAACTAATTACACGCCATAGTCACACATTTCACAAACATACAACTAAACAGTCCTGCTGACCAAGACGTCTCAGGGTTCTTATTGGAAACAACATTTCAAACATTGATATTCAAATCAGATAATGCTGTAATACTGCTCCATACACCAGTCCTTGAATGCTACCATCAGCATCGTCAGGGAGCAGACACCAGGTTTACTAAACCACGAGCTTCATTTCATAAATGACAGCCCTGATGTTTTAGCAGCTGATTCCAACCTTGACGACCACAGAACTTAAATTGATCTAAATATAGGGATGTGTGCGGAATTTCCGAGAGTTTTGCGTTCCTAATAGCCTGTATAAATACTGACCTATAAACAAAACAGCCACATGAGCGCAGACGACTTTTAGTTCAGGCTGTTGCATTTGATGTGTTCACTGCCGTCTAAAATACATGACTGAAGTCCGGTTTATAGAATAACCTTCGCTGCTGCATTTAGTTCGTTCAACGTCTAGACACTTACCGCAACAACACTTTATGCATGTGTTGAGTCTTCTGACAATACCTCATAGTGTGTTTAGTGGTGTGATTTGCACAATGATTTAAATACTATTTTCGTATACAGACGGCCGACTTTACACCCTGGTGAATCCTAATGTGGAATTTTCGTTCTAAATATCCTGCGGCCTCCAGTATTAAGCTTCCAGGTAAAATAAAACCATGCATCCCAGATTTCAATTTCACGTACTGTAATTAAAAGTATAACGAATTGAGCTACATGTCATTAAGAGAATTCTGTAATACATTTCGCAACTAACAATGGTTTGCAATTGTCTTAAATGTTATGAAGTCAAATATAAATAGACTATGAAATATCGCATCTGTAAGCTGGAACTGTTCACCAGTAGAATATCCTCTCATCTACACTGCCCATTTCAGAACTTGCACAGTTTGTTTTTGTTCCTTATTGTTTTTGTTTTTTGTGGTGGAGGGGTTGTATGAGACCGATTGCAACGCAACTTGTTATGATTATTGATTAAAACAACCAAACATCGCTGTATACCTGCCTTTGTACATACGATATCCACATCATGATTAAATGCGTTATTTTGAACAGGAATCAGGTACTTTCCTCGTTCGTGGCAATAAAATTTATATTAATTGCAAACCGTTTATATATAGACTAGCAAATGTACCCGTGCTTCGCTACGGTATTCTCCATTGTATAACGGATTTCTTCGTAAATTAATGTAAAGGCAGTGAGTAAGAATATATTAAATTACATATCTCTCAGCGCTATCCGAGAAACAAAACAAGGAGGACGCCATACGTTCTTTCCAATGTGAGATAGGCATTGGGGAAGTATTAAGGATAATGGTAGGCTACATTTCCTACTGAAATTAACAATCGAGTTCGGGAGTTTCTACTATAACGGCAAGCTCACTTGACAACTGCCATTCACAATAGAGATGGAGAGTTATAATTATAAAGACAGGCACATTTTCCCAGTGTCAATCACAATCGAGTTGGAGATATTTGATTATAATAGATAAATGCAGCTCTATCTAACGTATGAACAATCGAGACACGACAGTAAGTTATAGGACCAAAGCCGTAGATCTCCCCAAATTGAACGGCGATTTTGCTATCTGTTTTGTAATACGACTTGCCGTTTAGCCCCCAATTACTCCGAAACGAGGTCTGCGCCGTCATTAAAACGCATCCATATTTTGATATTTTACGGGGCCAAAAGTTATACCTTTGAACAGCTTGGAATTTTCCTCAAAGAAAAGTGTGTTCAGGTTTCGGTATTAGCACTCGCATACATACGGGGTAATTAAGGAAGAAAGTAATATAGTTAAGAAAGTTGAAATTAATATAACACTGAGGACAGTCGGATAGGACAAAGATGTAAATACCAAATGGATGTATTGGAAAATAAAATGCCCCTCAATAAATTGTGATGGTATGAGTTACGGATATAAGAAGGCGGTAACAGAGAAGAAATTTAGGCGTAGGGATTCTTAGGTAAACAGATAAGAAGATTATTTATAGTGTTATTAAGTCTAAAGAGGGAAGGCAGAGGCAAGAAAAAAGCAGAAAATAGAATTATAATAGGATACAGTAAAAATTATAGCAAATACCTTACGGTGTGAAATAATGGGCTTCACTACGCGGTGCTGTTCAGACATTAACAGCGCCCCTTAGTGCTATTCGAGGACGATTGTAACCTCCACCGGTATTCCGTAGAATTTCCGATTTATGTCTCTCTTGCTCTCTACCCAAGGAACAACCACGAGTTACAGGAATGATGACAAAAATGGCAATATGTTACTTCCCTACTGGCAAGCAGTCAAAGACGTTGCTATGGTAACCTGCAGGTTCGTTGTTGGTCTGTCGGTCACTCAATGCAGAGCATGAGACCTGCAGAAAATAGTAATTTTCTCCGTCATTTGAAGAGTAAGCGAAAGTATATACATAACTAAAGCTGTTTATAATGAAGGGATGTTTCACATATAATCCACCGATTTTACAGAAAAACAATGGAAGAAAACGGTTCTGGTTTTCCTATAATCCCCCATCTATTCACAGATTTTTAAATCATATGAATATACAAACCTTCCCCGGGAAAAGTATCCTTTAATATGAAGTTTGGTCGAGATCTATCCGGCCGTTTCGCCGTGATGGTGGAACAAACAATCAGATACAAAAATAAAAACCACACGGATTTGAGTTGACTTAAAACGGATAAATATTTGAAAAATTGGCAATACAAACGAAATTACAGACAGCGGACCCCCTTCAACTTTATTTATAATAGATGACGATTTTACACTACACAAAAAATGTAGCCCCATAATAAACGAAACAGAGTAGAAAAACCCGAATGTTTTGATAAATTCATATACTGCACGTCTTGCTAAATAGGTTTGTACGGTGTGAAATCAAGTTTAATGTAACTTTGGTATATTTCTACAGGAGATACGTAACGTCATTCAGTTAAGTTCTCCGAACCGCCCAAATATTATTTTTGCAGCAATTAGGATGCGTCTGTATATGTAAGGAGTTAATGATATCGGGGAAGGGGAGAGAACGAGGAAGAGATAGGGGATTATAAAGTGTACTTGACGTGTGTTGGGAAGCGAAGGGCAAAGTGCGGAGTAGGACTGTTCATCAGGAATACTATTGCACTCAACATAGTTTCTGTTAGGCATGTAACTGAGCTAATGAAATGGATACATTTGGAGGAATTAAGACGAGAATTATCTCAGTATATTCACCATGTAAGAGTGCAGAGGAGAATGAAGTTGAAAAGGTTTATGAAGCATTGAGTGACATCGTAGTCAGGATCAACAGCTAGAAAAGAACAGTGCAAATGGGTGGTTTCAATGCGAGAGTTGGAAATCGAACTGAAGAATACGAAAGGGTGATTGGTAAATGTGGGGGAGGAGGGAGGAGAAACATGGAAGCTAATAGGAATGGAAAGCGTTTGCTAGACTTCTGTGCTAGTGTGGGATTAGCAGTTTATACTCATGTTCATAGAAACCAGAGCACCTTGAAAGACTAGAGATAGGAAGTTCAAATTCACAGGACATGTGCATTAGTATGTTCCGCAGAAATGATTAGCATTTGAACTATGTCGGCCTTAGGTTCAAGGTCCACATCGATATCTCGAAGCACCACCACCGATTGGCATAATGTGCCTGCGGCTCTCGTTGCTATAAACCGAAGGTAATGGAATTGAGCAGACATGCAAGAACGGTACCGTCAAACGAGTGAGTTTGAAGTAGGGTGCATTATTAGCACGAGAGAACGTGATGCATCCATCCTAGAAAATGCTGCTCGTGTGTAACGAAGTGTGTCGTCAGTGCAATGGGTGTGTACAGAATGGTTTACAGAAGAACGTAGAACAAGACGAGATGGCTCTGGTCGCACCACCAAGACCATCCCCTCGAGAAGATCGACACCTCATCCGAATGGCATTGCAGGACAGATCTGAGTCCTCCTAGGCTCTGACGCAACAGTGGAACAGTGTACACATCGTACACTATCAGTAGGAACAGTCCGTCGCCGTTTATTACCGTCTGGGTTACCGGCGCATCCAGTTCTCCGCTTACCTTCGACTAATGCACATAAACATGCAATGATGTATGGAATGACGTCACTGGACAGGGATGGCAACAGATAATGTTTTCGGACGAATCCAGGTTATGTTTGTTTGAAAATGATGGCCGCATTTTGGTTCGCCGAAAACAGGGGGAGAGGCATCACATTGACTGCATTCGCACAAGACATACAGCGCCAACTCAAGGTCTTATTTCGTGGGGTGCTATTGGGTACAACCACAAATCACAGTTGGTGCGTGTCCAGGACACTGATCTGTTTGACCTACGTGAATGAATCATGCGACCCGTAGCCATACACTTTCTGCACGACACCTTAGACGCCATATTTCAGCAGGACAATGCGCGACCACACGTTGCTGCACGAACACGGACTCGTCGCCAATCGAAAATGTGTGGGATGTTGTGAAACGACGGGTGCGGCGCTGTCATCCAATGCCAACGACCAATAATGAACTGTGGAACCTGGCGAATGTAGCATGGATGGCTATACCCCACGACGCCCTTCGCGCCTTATACGCGTCGATGCCATGCAACATGGAACAGGTTATCAGTGCCCATAGGGGACCCACTATTTACTACACAACAGGACACATACTGAACCTAGGTGACTGAAATGCTAATATCTTCTGCAGAATATAATTTTATTTGCTAGTGGTTTTACGTCGCACCGACACAGATAGTCCTTATGGCGACGATGGGATAGGAAATGCCTAGGAGTTGGAAGGAAGCGACCGCAGCCTTAATTAAGGTACAGCCCCAGCATTTGCCTCGTATGAAAATGGGAAATCACGGAAAACCATCTTCAGGGCTGCCGACAGTGGGATTCGAACCCACTATCTCCCGGATGCAAGCTCACAGCCGCGCGCCTCTACCTGCACGGCCAACTCTCCCAGTGCAGAATATAATAATGAACATGCCCTGTGAATATGAACTTCACATCTCTAGTCTTTCGAGGTGTTCAGTCTTTTATGAACACGAGTGCATTCTTCAAGCATATGGCTATTCGCCGGAACACATGGGAGGGTAAGGGGTACGAGATCCACAATATACTATATCACAACCGACTTTAAATTCAGTAAATCTGTCGAGAACGTGAGGGTATTCCGGGATTTTTCTTTTTTTTTTATGAGACAGACCACTCTCTGATATATGTAGTGAACTAAATATCTCTAGGCCTACAGTAGAGGAAATAAATCTGTCTGTAGATGGATAAAAGCAGAAAATCTCCAGAACGAGGAAATTAGAAGTACATGGATATGATTCGCGTAAGTTCCAAACAGTGGACAGTAAGCAGGTTCAGGGTATAGAAAGAGAATGGGTGGCATACAGGGATGCCGTAGTAGAAACAGCAAGGGAATGTCTAGGTACAACTGTGCGTAAGGATGGGGAAAATCGAACATCTTGGTCGAATGTTAAATTGAGAGGGCAGCTTGTAAACGTAAAAAGAAGGTGGGTCAGAAATGGCAATAACATGAACTAATGCAGGCAGGGCATTGTATGCAAAGGAAAGAAACAGAGCGAAACAAATAGTTGCTGAATCCAAGAAGAATTCGTGGGAAAATTTTGGTAATAACTTGAAAAGGCTAGGTCAGGCAGCAGGAAAACTTTTCTGGACAGCAATACAGAAAATTAGGAAGGGATGGAAAAAGGAAATGAATAGTGTTTTGGGTAAATCAGGTGAACTCATAATAGATCCCCGGGAATCACTTGAGAGGTGGAAAGAATATTTTGAAAATATTCTCAACATAAAAGGGTATCTTCCTTGTGATGTCGCAAACAACCGAGCTCATGGGTAGGAGGACAATGGTGATTGTTACCGAGTTTCGTGGATTTGCAGAGGTGAAAGAAGGTGCGGGGGTGAATAGGTCTCAAAATACGAAATTAAAGTTAATTTAAAATTTAACCAGGTTATATTTTCTTTGCGAAATCAAGAAATAACAATAATAGCAGGTACAGAATAGCGAAGCAACAAAACGAGAATGTACAATTACAGAGTTACAGAATTTGGGCTCCGAGAGCCAGCCACACAATTCTTGAGCAATGAGCCCAACTTTACTTATATACAAGGTTCAACAAAGGGGCAAAAAAAAACCAATCATGCCGAGGAGCACTTGCTCCCCTTTACACGGTAAAGCCTCCTCGAGGCACGCAAAAACAATTTTTAAGAAAGAGCGACCCGCTCTTAAATTCAAGCCTATCGAAGGCCACACCAAACTCCACATTCAAGCTGTCCTCCAAGGACATAGACACAGGGGTAAAAATACCCAACCTACTGAGGCCTATTCAGCAAAAAAATACAGAAATATTACATGGCCTCCACAATACCAACTTGAGAGGAGGCGAAACTGCACTCCAAATACGCCTTAATAAAACCTACTTGGCACTAGGCCTCTAATGCAAGGTCTAATCCCATACTAAAGAGGTGACTTATAGAAGGAGACAATTTACATTACGTTAAGGAAGAAACGGTTGAGAAAATAAGTTCACCTCAATGCAATATGAGTGGGAGCTCGAGAGGGTTAAGCACTCACTATCCCAATTTGTAGTTTAGAAGGATAGAATTGATATTAAGTGTCTTTACATTTTAGAGAAAAGTTACATGGTAAAAGGCTTCGGACCTGCCCCGAGAGTTAAACTGCTGAGCTAGCAAGAAAAGAAGTTATTAAAAGGCCATTACCTGGTGGTTGAACGGCTGCCCGAAGAAAGAGGCGCTTCCCGCCCCCTGCTACGTACTTTACACACTGATAGATGTTACTGAAGTGGCGCGGAGACCCGAAAATCAGCAGTTTATATACCCTCGTGGAAAGTTCGAGGCGTTTCAGGAATGAGAACACCCGCCCACAATCATTTTATTGGCTAACCACGAAAACCCCTACACTAGATGAAGAAGAAACACATTATTGGTGGAAAATTAATTACAGAAATTCCTGATTGGTCAAATTCAAAACTGGCGGAAAGAAAGGGTTAATATTGCCAACTTAAACAATGACTGAAAGAAATTTAACAAAGAACAAACTTATGAACCCACAATTTCTCCACAAACACAGTTCTTTCACTTCGCACTAGGGTGCACAATTGTAGTTCTTCAGTAGTGTCCTCTAGAAGAGAATGTTCACACTTCTTACTACAGGCAAAACAAAAGTACATCGAAAACGACCCAGTTCAGAAACTTCAAAATTTACAAGTAGGGACATCTTCTGAGAAACTTGAGAATTAACACAGTAGATAAAGTTCAGACTTCCTCCAGTAGAGGATTTTCAACTGGCGCAAAGTTTGAATTAGCGGCGTGGAGGTGTACCACCCGGTACAGTGATTGTTAAATTACACTTGGTAAAGTGGAAAGGATGGTAAATAAATTCCATTTTTATAAAGAAGCAGAAATAGGTGAAGTTAGATCTGAAGTGGTGAAGTATACTGGAAAGGCAGGGAAAAATTCGCTTCAAAAAGTAGCATGGAGTGTTAGTAAGGTACCTCCGGATCGGAAAAAAGAAGTAATTGCACCTATGTACAAGCAAGGGAACAGGAAGGATTGCAACAACCATCGAGGTATCTCATTGATTAGTATACCAGGCAAAGTGTTCACTGGCATCTTGGAAGGGAGGGTGCGATCAGTGGTTGAGAGGAAGTTGGATGAAAACGAGTGTGGTTTCAGACCACAGAGGGACTGTCAGGATAATATTTTCAGTGTGCGGCAGGTAATTGATAAATGCTACGAGAGTAATACAAGTTATGATTATGCTTCGTAGATCTGGATAAGGCATATGACAGTGTACCGACGGAAAAGATGTTCGCCGTACTCGTGGACTATGGGATAAAGGATATATTATTAAAATCAATCAAAGGCATTTATGTTGACAATTTAGCTGCAGTGAGAATTGACAGTGCAATGATTTCTTGGTTCAAGGTACTTACATGGATTAGAAAAGGCTGTAATCTTTCACCTTTATTGTTCATAGTTTACAGGGATCATCTGCTGAAAGTTATTAAGTGGCAGGGAATGATTCATTTAGGTGAAAATGTAGTATGCATCTGGCCTATGCTGGCGACTTAGTCTTAACTGCAGATTGTGCCAAAAGCCCGCAGTCCAATAACTTGGAATTTGAAAATAGCTGCAATGAGTATGGTATGAAAATTAGCCTTTCTAAGACGAAATTAATGTTACTAAGTAAGAAGTTCAAGATAATGTCAGATTGGGAATGCAAAGCTGGAACAGGTAGATAATTTCAAGTATTTAGGATGTGCGTTCTCTCAGGATGATAGTATTGTGAGACTGATTCAAGGTGCATTAAAGCTAATGCAGTGAGCTCGCAGTTTCAATGGACGGTATTCTGTAAGAAGGAAGTCAGTTTCCGGACTAAAATATATTTACATCAGTCTGTTTTCAGACCAAACTTTACTTTATAGTAGTGAAAGCTGGATGGACTCAGGATATCTTATTCATAAGCTAGAAGTCACAGACATGAAACTAATAAGGATGATTGCTGGTACAAACAGATAGGAAAAATGACAGAAGGGTACTCGGAATGAAGAAATAAGGGCTAAGTTAGGAATGAACTCGATAAATGAAGCTGTACAAATAAACCGGATTCGCTGGTGGGGTCATGTGAGGCGAATGGAGGAGGATAGGTTACCTAGGAAAATAATGAACTCTGTTATGGAGGGTACGTTAGGTAGAGGAAGACCAAGACGACGATGGTTAGACTCAGTTTCCAGTGATTTAAAGATAGGAATATAGAAGAGGCTTGCAGACTAAGCGCTGAAAGTCAGAACAGTCTGTAATGAAGTATGTATGTATGTATGTATGTATGTATGTATGTATTTATTAATTATTAAACTGTCCGGCCCCGCGGTGTAGGGGCCAACGCGTCCGACTGTCACACGGCGGCCCCGGGTTCGATTCCCGGCCGGGTCAGAGGCTTTTAATTGCAATGATTAATAACCCCGGCCTCGGGACTGCGTGTTTGTGACGTCCTTAATCTTCCTTTCCTCACACACAACATTCCACACTACCGTCATTCCAATTACACGCAGGTTCATACAATATGGTGCCAGAGATCTACAGGGGTCGACGCCCCGAACAAATAGCATTTTAGTGCGATCATCACAAGTGAGCTCGCAGTTTATAAATTGCCATAATTGCCCCTTTACTCCACCAGGACCACTAACATTGTATATCTTAAGGGGAGATGTAGGCATGAAACATGTTAATATTTACAAACAATTTTTATTGATTGATTCGAAAGTTCATATGTTAGAGAACATGATTCCAAAATGTTATGTCGAAGTTAGATTTTGAAATGGCGTTTAAACATTATAATCTATTGCACTACAATTTGCCTCGCCCTCTTTTCTTACTTTTGGTCAAGCGGCCTCTTTCATTGGCTTGACTCCGGAAAACAATTTATATAAAGCCAGGTTATATCTTTTTATATGTCAGGCAAGTTTGATATCAAGTGTAGAAGGCCTTGGATTACCAACAGCACGCAGTATAGTGCTTTTTGTGGTTAGAGTTTATAAATTGCTTTCAGTTCAATCTGTAGTATTATTGTGTGAGAGTATATGAAAGATGAAAAAGGCCTACATCTGTAACACAAATAGAAAATAACACGTTGAGGTTAGGGGTAGTCCTGATAAAGCCTAAATAAATTTATCTGCAAGTTATTCGAAACTCAAAGTTGTACCAGACGTGGAAGAAAGAGAAGAAAGTGGAATAAACGACAAGTTTGAGAATTACTGATTTAGAACTCTTGGCAGAAGTGAACAAATCGGCCTGTGTGTGCTCTCCTTGCGATTAAAAGATGACTTTGTTTGATGATTATATTAGAAAAGGTTTAAGCAGTACCTTACGTATCTTTTGTGGTAACCTCAATATTGACATGCCATTTAAAACTAACAGAATGTATGAAGTACACATCCGGTTTGTTTATGGTCTGAGATGTGTTATCCTAGGTAGAAAAAGAGGAGATAGGCATTTACGGGAATACACTCCATTTTGTGGCATTTATCGAAATAGAGAAGACAATACGTTTTTCAGTTTTAATGTACTTACTTCAATGGTGCAATGCTCTCCTAGAATCATTTATACGGAGATCGTCTTCCTTTCTTAATCGGTTTACCCTCCAGGGTTGGTTTTTCCCTCTGACTCAGCGAAGGATCCCACCTCTACCGCCTCAAGGGCAGTGTCCTGGAGCTTCAGACTCTGGGTCGGAGGATACAAGTGGGGAGGATGATCAGTACTTCTCCCCGGCGGCCTCACCTGCTATACTGAACAGGGGCCTTACGGGGGGATGGGAAGATTGGAAGGGAAAGACAAGGAAGAGGCAAGGAAGCGGCCGTGGCCTTAAGTTAGGTATCATCCCGACATTTGCCTGGAGGAGAAATGGAAAACCACGGAAAATCATGGAAAATCACTTCCAGGATGGCTGAGGTGGGAATCGAACCCACCTCCACTCATTTGACCTCCCGAGGCTGAGTGGACCCCGTTCCAGCCCTCGTACCACTACAAATTTCGTGGCAGAGCCGGGAATCGAACCCGGACCTCCGGATGTAGCAGCTAATCACCCTAACCAGTACTCCACAGAGGTGGATTACACGTAAATAATGGATTATATCCAAATTATTATGAAGCTGGTTTCAGAACCCGAGTAGAAAAGGATGTCACCATCATGAACAGAGCTCGTGGTTTAGTAATTAAAGTCAATTTCTTTGAAGAACACTCGTGTTCCACGCAGACCACTCTTCAAGCATATCATTTACTTGCCACAAGGGAACAAAATCAATTTCTACAACGTCCTAGACTTGAACTTCAACATATAGTGTGCTTCAGCAGTCCCTTCCAATATCGTTTGCTGCAGCCCAACTAACGTGCACAAGGTTAAAGGGATGTTATTTCCCTGCAGGCGTACTGTATGGTACTAATGTTCACTGAGCGCATTTTGCACACGATTCTGAATCCTAGTGAAACGTTTTATCATCCTTTCGCAAAACATGGCGCCTTGAAATCATGTAGCAACGTCCTTTTACCATGTAACTATGTTAACATGTCGCACCTCGTGAGCGGGTGTAACGAAGAAGGGAATCAATGCACGTAAAGACAAGCCCACGTTTGCCACATTCAAACAGTTGAATGACGCTTTTATTTATTTTGTGCCCTGCGCATACTCTGCTGGTTAGGGCCAGAATGTACTGTAATCGCTGCTGTCATTCGGCATGCTTCCCACAGAGGAATACGTTGACATACTCCTCATCTATGGGAAATCAAAAGAAACGCGTACGAGGCACTACGTCTGTACCAGGAACGGTATCCCGACAGACGACACGCGGTTGCTACGACATTCCGCCATGCTGAAAGACGCCTAAAGACAACAGGCGTGATTTCCAACGAGCCACCATTCCGTGATAGGCCCGTTACAGATCACCGGGTTCAACGCGTTAGACTTCTTCTTGTGGGGACATTCGAACAACCTCATTTACACTGAAGCGCCGGAAAACCCCGCCCAGCTCCGGCAACTCATCACGGACGCGGTCTGAGCAATTATACCTGGAATGCTTCATTGCGCAAGACGACCTAGAAATATTGAACACCGGGCCCGAATTTGCATAAACCAAACCGGTCATCACATAGAGCATTTGCTACGATAAAACATTGTCACAAACACATTCATTCACACACAATTTTCATGAAAGCGGGTATTGAACTTACATTGAGTGATGTACGTACACTAGTGTCCAAAAGTTAAGCATAAATTACGAGTAAGCAGGGCAACAGGAAATAGACCGCAAATTGCACGACATACGCACCTACCAACCTTACGTGTTCATTCTGTATAGGAAAGGAGTGTTCCCTGCTTTGACTAGCGGCGTAACCGCAAGGTAAACACAGCCAGTGCCTGGGCCCCATATTCCCTCAGTCGTGTTTTCCCTGTCATAGTGTGCGGAGTGTAGCCTCGTGGTGAACGTGACAACATAATGGCGCAACGACGCCATTTGGACGACGTTTTGCAGGATATAATACTCGGCCGCCTGGAACCAGGCAAGACACAGACCGAAGTCGCCGTATCCTGCAATGTTCCAAAAAGTGTCATTTCCAGTCTTTGGAGACGATTTCGAGACACAGGAGATGTTAGTCGTAGGCCAGTACCAGGTCGACCAAGGGTAACCACCCCACAGCAGGACAGATATCTGGCCTTAACCGCTCGACGAAATCGGAGTGTACCTGCAAGACAACTGTCGGCGGAGCTTGCAGCCGTCTCAGGGGTTGCCGTTTCCCGGTAAACTGTGTACCGGAGGCTCAGAACAGCAGCGCTGTTTGCCCGACGTCCAGCGGTGTGCGTCCCGCTCACTCCAGCAGAAAGACGGGCCCGTTTACAGTGGAGCCGTCAACATCGAAACTGGACCATGAATGGAGGCATGTGATCTTCACAGATGAATCCCGCTTCAGTTTGCAGAAAGATTCTAGTCGCACATTTATCTGGTAGCCGATACAATCACAGGAACATCGTGGAATGGGATCAGAGCTGTGGTGGTGACATCATGTTGTGGAGCGGGAACATGTTGAATGGTCGTACGGACCTTCACATCTCCATGGGTGGTCCGAGGAACACTTAACGCTCGGAGATACAGGGATGAAGTACTGAGACCACATATTCGACTCTTCAGAGGTGCGGATGGTCCAGACTTCCTCTTAATGGACGATAATGCCCGACCGCACTGCGCTGCTCTAGTGGATGAATTTCTGGCTGGGGAAGACATTCATTGCATGGACTGGCCAGCGAAATCTCCGGATCTTAATCCTATAGAACATGCCTAGGATGCATTGGGGAGGCGAATTACACCCCGTCAGTCTCCGGCAAGGACTCTCCAAGACCTTCGCATTGCCCTTTCGGAGTAATGGGTTCGACTGCCACAAGAACTCTTCGACCATCTGATTGAGAGCATGTCACGTCGCTGCGAAGCATATGTGGCCGTTAGGGGGTAACCATACACCCTGTTAACAGCATATTTTGTTGTAGAAGACATTGCCTAGTTAGTTATTGTCAAAGGTACCTTAGCTATCAGAACCTTTCTGACGCTGTTTTTTTGGACAAGTTGTGTGACATACAGTGTGTGAGCCAGCTTCCGTTTGTTCAGCAATCCGTCTGACATTCCTATCAGGCGGTATGGCCTCGTTTAGTGTAACTTGTGGACACTACTGTATCAAACAAATATTTCAAAAATTTGTAATCGCTCCGGATTCGAACCTCCCACCTGAGATGCAAGCCCGCTCCGCCACTCCTTTACCTATTGCACTGCGGTTCCGTACGGCACACCGGGCAGATTATAGCAAGTAGAAGGTTCACTGCGGTCACAATATCAATTTAGTGTTTAATTATTATAATGTTATTTGCTTTACGTCCCACTAACTACTTTTACGGTTTTCGGAGACACCGAGGTGTCGGAATGTAATCCCGTAGGAGTTCTTTCACGTGCCAGTAAATCTACCGACACGAGACTGACGTATTTGAGCACTTTCAAATACCACCGAACTGAGCCAGGATCGAATCTGCCACGTTGGGGTCAGAAGGCCAGCGCTTCAACAGTCTGAGCCACTCAGCCCGGCATTTTGGTGTTTCCCCGGCGTGTCAGGTTCATATGATTTAGAAACCCACGCACGTCTTCCAGTATTTAATACGAGTATAACATTTCGGTGTGCTATCATGGTGAGACGGTAAATACCAAGAGATACCCTGTTGTGTTGGCTGAGCATACCGGCAAGGCAGATATTTTCAGGAAGGAAAATATATTGTGGGTTGCATAAAACTACATTCAACGGGACACCTGTATCGCGCTGTATATTCTGGATGTGGCGCTATAACGTTATTATTATTATTATTATTCTTAACAAATACAATGCAATCGGGAGATACCGCGGTGGCCATACTTATTTACTACACGAAGTGCCTCGTGTTTGAAATAGTATTAACAGCATTACAACCTCCGACACGAAAACGATTTCGGTAATATTGGTGGTTCTGAAACACCAAAATGTAAGAATTGTAGCATTCAAATGAAATACAACACGTAAATCGACCTTAAAATGTACCGTTTTGTTTGTGATAATCCAACTGACCCCTTATCATTAATAAAATAGTGCAGATTGTGGACAGAGGTAATTTTACGGCACACCTTCAACTGTGCAGTCAAACGCATATGCCAGTGATACCTTTTATTTTTGTGTTTGTTTTTACATAACAAACAACAAAACAGCCCTACAACCAAAGGCAATCCTTCCACCCACTCAACATCCACGTGTACCACACACCGTTTATTTTCCGTGGGCACTCCCCATCACATTACCGCTGGCAGCAGGAGTACCTCTGGCTCAACCTCAAAGACGTACAGACCTACGGTCATGCAAGTATACTTGCGTCTTGCAAGAAGTCGCTAAACGCAAACGAAAAATAATTCATAGCAAGCCACTCACAACCGCTGGGCCGGAGGCCAGTGTATTGGCCCGCTCTAAACAATCGGCACCATGTCTGCCGACATAGCCGCTCTCATTAAAATCCCTGATTTAAGATATTCCGTTGTATGTAGTATTAACATAATTACAACGCATTCACTCAGAAATTTACCCTAAATTTTCAAAATTTCTCATTATATGTAGTATAATACTATATAATAATTACAAATTTATCACATAGAAATCGCAGATAACTTACAGATTTCCAATACATTAACACTAAGATTAACATTTGATTGAGCATTATAACTTTCTAGTAGGTTAGCATAGTAGATACAACGCCATCATATATAAATTCAAGTATGTTTCATTTCGAATTCTGTAATATTCCTACCCCCTGTGGGTGCGGGACGCAGACGAAGAATACACCCACGGTATCCCCTGCCTGTCGTAAGAGACGACTAAACGGGGCGACAAGGGATGATTGTATTAGAACCATGAAACTACTTGTGATTAGTACCACCACGCGAGGAAGAACCTGGGTCGATCTTACTTGCGCGTAGTACCACTATGTTAGGTACCAAGTAGGTTTGTGATTACGAGCAACAGAGTGCTTTTCCGGCTTCTACAGTACCTGTGATTAGTACCACTTTAGGAGCGACACCATAGGTGAACGACAGCATGGTTCTGGCTTGCCTATGGTTAGTACCATATGATGAACACCACGGGATAGTGAGGGTCCCTGTGGTTAGTACACGTATGTGATGAACACTATAGGTTTGCGTTGCCTGTCAATGGCGCCGCAATGTGCGAAACACCATAGGTCTGTATTACATGTGCGAATTTCATTACCTATAATTAGTACCATTCTGTGTGGAAAGCCGCGAGTCTACGCTACTTTTGATTAGTACCGCAACATGACAAATACGACGGTTCTACTTTTCTAGCGATAAGTACCATTATGAGGGGCCGATGACTTGTATGTGTGGACCCTTTTAGACTAAAAGCATCATCGATTGAGTATTACGCTATAGACGCAGTCCCTTGGTCAGTAATACTATTGTTTCACGTCAGTTTCTGTGAAAGTGAGGCATTGCGGGTCGGATCCACTGATTGTTTTAAATTCATATCCATCTATTCATTCTTCGTCCTCACATTTTGAATTCTGGTCAGTTGAGGATTCTGGACTTTTAATTTGCCATTCCATTTCGTACCATTAGGGGCCGATGACCTAGATTTTAGGCCCCTTTAAACAACAAGAATCAAATCATCATCATCATCATATAATTTTCCTCTAATCTCCTCAATTTCCAAGTCTCTGGTTTTAATTGTCCCCGCCATATTTCTATCGTGCTACATACATTTCAGAATCAATGACTCTTAGTAAAATCTTCCGTCATCGACATCGCGCGGCTGAAATGAAGCAACTTAAGGCATATCATGTACTAAAGCTATTGCCAGCAAGTACAAATCAACAAGTCGCGGAATGTCTAGTCGATTACGAGAAGATGGACCTAATCACCCTATCCTCGCCAAATAAACAGTTACAGAGTAGTGGGAAAACACGTCCTTTGGAAGCCCAACATTAGGACCCGTATGTGAGGTAGACGTCGTTAGAGTGCGATATGATTTACTCATTCTCTTGAGGAGTTACACTGCCGTGCAAAGGCATAAAGTTATGCATTACATGTTGCTAGAATTCATGCTTCTACATAATTATGCATTAACGTTACATTTTACCTCTGTTTCTAATTTATCCGATAATGACCCATAATTACTGAAAAGTAATTGTAAACATGTTCGTGATGTTGAATTTCTCACGCTGTTATGAATCATAAATGTACCTCTTCTATTTTACTAATTTTTACGTCGTACCGACATAGACAGGTTTTATAGTAACGATGGTATTGGTGGTGGTGGTGGTGGTGGTGGTGGTGGTGGTGGTGGTGGTGATTATTGTTTTAAGAGGAAGTACAACTGGGCAACCATCCTCTATATAACACTAATCAGAGGAAAAAAATGGAAGGGATCCGACACTTCGAAAATTGAAGATAATTATCGGTCAAAGAAAGACAAGGGCCACGAAGAGCGTGAAAATGAAAGACTCCCTAGCCCTCGCAAACCTAATAGCGTCGGAGTCGGAAAAGAACAAGAGTTGACCAAGAGAGGTCGGATAGGATAGATGAAAGTGAGGAGCCCAGCACAAGTAAGTGGAAGCAATGCCAGGACTCAGTTGTGGCCTCCGTGGTCGTCAACCCACGCTCCAAAGTTCAGAGCCATTGGGGCCCCTTTTAGTCGCCTCTTACGACAGGCAGGGGATACCGTGGGTGTTATGCTACCGCCCCCACCCACAGGGTATAGGGCTAAGACTTTGAAGGAAGCGACCGTGGTCTTAATTAAGGTGATAATGCCTGTTGTGAAAATGGGAAACCACGGAGATCCATCTTCAGGACTTCTGACAGTAGGGCTTGAACAGTCTGTATCCCGAATGCAAACTGACAGTTTCGCGACCCAAACCGCGTAGAAACTCGCTCGATAAATATACCTCATACATGTATGTCCTTGGAGCCTCCGTGGCTCAGGCGGCAGCGCGCCAGCCTCTCACCGCTGGATACCGTGGTTCAAATCCCGGTCACTCCATGTGGGATTTGTGCTGGACAAAGCTGAGGCGGGACAGGTTTTTCTCCGGGTACTCCGGTTTTCCCTGTCATCTTTCATTCCAGGAACACTTTCCAATATCATTTCATTTCATTAGTCATTCATTAATCATTGCCCCAGAGGAGTGCGACAGCCTTCGGCAGCCGGCACATTTCCTATCCTCGACGCTAGATGGGGGCTTCGTTAATTCCATTTCTGACCCGGTCGAATGACTGGAAACAGGCTGTGGATTTTCATTTTCACATGTATGTCCTTCCCTATTCCAATCTCACAAGTCTTCGTAAAGAATAATAAGAAGAAGTTAAAGTGGGTTCTAAAGTTTGTGATGGACGGGTGACCGATGTACCAGGTGATATGAACGTAGCACAACTTGCACAATTAAAACAAATGGGTGCTTCATGCGTTTATGAAAAGTTAGAGCCTGTGCACGGGAGTTTTCTACAATATACTACAAGGGGTACCCAGAAAACAACCGGAATTATTTTTAAAAGCTATCTATTTTCATTCTTTTTTTTTACAAAAGAACCTTATCCCCTTCAAAATACTCTACTGACTAGGAGGAAATATTATTTTACTCAAGCCGTAACGATGAGAGACCTGAGGTAATGAAACCGTACAGTGTCCTGTACAGCTCATTGGAATTATAGGTGCCTTTCTACTTCATTAAAATCACTCCTAAAGGTCGCGTCATTGGTAGCAGTATGGGCGATGGGGATCGAGCGGCGTCCGGCCAGAATGGAACCCGCGAAAGAGCGCCTGGAAAACAAAGGGAAGGCAGAGCAAGAGCCAAGCCCCCGCGAAAATACCCTCTCAACTTGCAGAGAGAGCTAGAAGAGGACGCGATGCTGGAGTAGTCAGATACGCCCCGAGGTGTGGCTTAGCTTCCCAGAGTTCCAGACTAACATAAGGAACTTCCGGTTTTTTATGCACGTGTTACGGGTGCCAACGTCGGGTTTTGGCGCGTAAAAACGGGATGATATTTTGATCCAGACATAGGGAAATTATGTGAGACACACCAATGAATGGAGCTGAATTTTCTGCGTTTCCCAGACTAAAAATATGTAATAATTTATTCAGGGGAAGAAATGAGGTCACCAGCTGTCCAGATGTAACATATTGCTAACACATGTGAATACAACAGCGTCACCCAAGCTAAGAGTCGCGCTCAAAAGATGACTCCACCCCCCAAGGGACGCTATGAATTAATCAAAAGCGGGAAGCAAATTGCATAAAAACTGCCGATCGTAGGTCCAGCACGCCTTGCTCAAATGAAAGAGGAGATAGAGGGCCACAAGATGCACTATTTAAATGTCTTCAATTCTTGGTATGAAAGGAGCTCTTGTCCTTAATGAACCGTGAAAGTTTACGCCCCCAGGCTTCCGGCGGGGAAAATAATATAGGCCGGGCTGGCCATCGCAGAAGACAGTTCTTTGCGGGTCGTTGAGAAAGGACATTGTGTCCCGTGGTGCCCCAGTTTTACAGTCCGGACCCATTGACCGCTTACTAAGAGTGTATTGTGTCCGTCGCGTCGTGAAGTACAAAGCCTTTGTGAAGTGTAACGGGAGGCCAAACGAGCCTAGGTGAATTGTCTCTGTGCCGCGTGTCAAACTAGTTAATCCGCGAGCATAATTTACAAACGAGTAGCGGAAGACGGCTGGGACAGTGCCGGCTCAAAGGAGCCAGTTATATTAATAAATTGGTATCACCCAAAGTGTTACTCTGAATCCGGGTGCTCGAGTCTCGTGAGCCACCCGATCCCTGCTGTGAACGCGCCCGCCGTGATTTGAAAGACCGGGTTATTCGTGGTGTAAACTCTGGAAATAGAGGCCGTGTGACGAGTGGTGAAGTGTTACCCATTTTGGATTACTGTAAGATTTCAGCTCTGAACGAGTTCCCCAGGATGTCGGACTTGCATGGACCAGGGATGAAGGACTGCACGCCCGTCACCAGCCCCGGGGTCATGCAGCACTAAACTCCACCATGGGTCTCCCGTGGAAGGAAAAAACAAATCTAATTTCTTAAGCATGATAATGTAACCGGGGATAGGATTAGCTTTCTTTTGTAAATATCAAAATGTTGTAAGATAATGCATGTCCTAATATGGAAATTTTATTGATCTTTATAATGTTGAAGTAAATTCAAGGGAGCTGAATTCCCGGACGACCCATTTTTTCTTAATGATTAGCTTATCGTGAGGGTTATATTTTTAGTAATATGTAGAATGTCCTAGCAAATAAGGGAACAAGGTTAGGAGAATATTTGAGTTCCCCTTAGGGGTGGCTGGAACAATAATGCTGGCGAGCAGGGAAAACCATGTCAAAATGTTGTTAGTTACTGTCCCATGTGACTGTCGTATATGCCGGGGAAACTCATGGGTCAGTCAGACAATGCATGCCTAGCTTACACATATAATCAGTGCATGTACAGCAAGAGAGAAGAAATCCCGACCGGGAGAGGTATATGCTGTGTTATTTAGGTAGTTGTGAGGGACCATGTGCAAGTCTCCCGTGATTTTTGATTAATTGGCCAGAATGGTTTGGAGTGTTTTTTTATCTATAGCCGGGGTGAGACACAGAGGCAGGAGTCTCTAATCTTTGGTCAAAAGATTGAAATATAGGTATATTTCCTGTGCGAGGAGCAAGGAGTATGGAAAGGTTGACTGAGGAGTCATATGAGCCCTATGCCCAAGGAAAGAAGATACGCGATATAAGACGTAATGAGAGGGCCGAATGCCCGAGGAATTTACGATGAGATGAGTTAGAAGTGATCGTGCCCACAGTCGGCGTTCAGCGGTAATAATGAGAAGGGAGAGAATAAAAGTGTATTTCTTGGGAACTCAGCGGTAAGATGATGTAAACAAATGAAATGGGCCAGGGATATGTGCCCCGGCTGGCCATGGTGATTGAGAGGGGTCAAGAACCTGCCGTGGCTAATGAATGAGTGATGGCTGTAGTAGCGAATGACCTTACCTTCTTTTTTTTTTTGAGTATTTGCTCCTCGCCCCCTCACGACAGGGCTGGTCCCGCTGTGCTATTATAGTTAAGGTTTGAGGCTATGGGCTTCCCCCGTAAGTTACTGTTGTTTAAATGGTCCAACTAAAACACTGCCGGCAATGATAATATCACGCTGATTTAGAAGGTATTTAATAAATGAGTAGGGATCTCCCCCAGATATCCGGTGATATGAGACTGTAGCTAGTCTAGGGATTTTCAGATATCCACAGTACCTCTCGGTCGGGAGTCGGCCAGTTCGATCCTGGATCTTGATGGCGCCCTTGAGCGAGCTGCCCCAAGCTTGCGCCTTGGGCCGGAGACAGTGATAACCATGCTGTTTCTTTCTAGGAATGGCTCTCCTGTATGCATGAAGTGTATATATATATATCTGTGTATGTGTAGAATTAATGTGCATATATTTTTGAGTTCAAACAGAACCTGTGTACAACGTTGCGTGGTCTTGGTGATAGATGAGGAAGTCCGGGGTTTAGCTAAATGGTATATGTGTTTGTTTGTGTATCCTGCAAATGTTTCTTTTAATATGGTAATTATGTAGCGTAGGCCCCGGTTATTTTCGTGCTAAGAACAGGAAGTAATATGTGAGTAGGGACATCATATCATCTCACGGTGTGATCGACAGAATAATATAAAATGTCATGAACGGTATGAACTAATGAGGAAAGATGACCGATAGAAATCGCAAAACCTCAATTACACCGTTATGCAGACGACGCCCATGGGCGATTCATATTTCAAAGTGATCATTATTTTCTTTTCCTCCCATATGCGGAGAGTTCATTGTATAGAGTTGTATCAATTTCTTTAATATGTCATATTTGAATAAATTAGTATTCGTAACCCCTATTTTATGATTCTTATCATTTGTAGCAGTGCTAAGCAGTATCCAGTAGGCATTTGAACCCAGAGATCCTACTTTCATATTATATACATAAGGCTCCATCTTAAGCATTCGTTTCTTTTTTTCTTTCTTCCGGACGTACCACTCCCCAAGTGCTCAGGCTGCCGGGCCAGCACAGAAAGTAGGAAGGGGAGCGGTTCGAAGCTCGTTAAGCAATTCGACCCGCTCTTCAATCCAATCTCATCCGTAGGTGTTTACCCCGTTACGTGGAGGCATTCTTATGCGTGGGTCATCCATTCGAGGCCCGGAAGGGTGTAGTAACCAATGAAAACCTGAGAATTCTGGATTACAGTTTCTTGTCATCTCCGCGTGGAGTGACTTGTCTAAATAACTGAGTGAGATTTACTCAGGTTTTTATGAATTCTGTTGATTAAGAGACCTAACAAATCACTGCAGCTAAATAGATAATCTTACCTCCACCTCGTATTTGGTGTTCTAAAACATTCAGTTACCATTCATATTTCAATCACCGGGCGAGTTGGCCGTGTGCGTAGAGGCTGTGAGCTTGCATCCGGGAGATAGTAGGTTCGAATCCCACTATCGGCAGCCCTGAAGATGGTTTTCCGTGGTTTCCCATTTTTACACCAGGCAAATTAAGGCCACGGCCGCTTCCTTCCAACTCCTAGGCCTTGCCTATCCCGTCGTTGCCATAAGACCTATCTGTGTCGGTGCGACGTAAAGCCCCTAGCATATTTCAATCATATTTACTGAGAATAGATTACTCCCATTCTCTAGTTCAGGATTACCAGAGAGTAATCATTTATTGCAATCCACTGAAGGATGATGAATCAGTGTCAATACAGAACGTTTCTGGAAAATGGACTGCGGTTCAATAAAAGCGTTCTTTTCGGATACAATATAAGTTTCCTTGCAGTGTTAAATGTCACGCTCTAGTGTTTCTGTTCAGAGGAATAATGCACCTAGAATAATTGTAAAACCGTCTATATTCACCATAGCATTCAGTAGTACGTTTCCGAAAGTGAAGCTACACATACCACATAAGCGTGAATGTCTTGATAATCCTTGTGATCATATTGAAATTACTGTTTCACAGATGAACGCTGATGAATTTTCAGGTGATAAACGTCCATAAATACGATCTCCTCTCGATTTCGAGGCATCTGAAACAATACAAAATAGAATAAAGATCGATAATAATTTATGTATGTACAGCTGGTGGCATGTGTACACAAATTATAACATCACCTTTATATCACTCGAAGCCCTTATGTTGAAAGAGATACAACACTGCCTAATTTCGTTCTGCAGGAGATTCCATCCGTGTTACTAGATCTCTTGCACATAAACACTCATAAATGCTTGAAGCTATTCCCACAAAATGGGTCACAAAAGGCTAGCACTTAACCAACTGTCATACTCCCATGTTACGAATAGACTAACTGATGTTAATACTAAGCATTACTTCAACGAAAAACTACAATGACAGGGTGTGTTCGTAGTCCTAAGTGTTTTGATGAGTGCACGCGATCTCCTCATATAGATTAGGATTAGTTTTCCCGATGATAATTCAATTAATGAACGTAGATTTTTGTGGTATTTGACAAATATATGGAGGCCTGTACTCCATAAATACATGCATAACACCACCCATTGCTTACGTAGGCAACGCACCACCATGGCACAGCGCGACGCACTCCAGAAACTGTCGACAGAGGGTGGTGAATCAGTAACGTCAGTCTCAACCACCACAGCACAGCGCGATGACAGCAAAGTCCAGTTAATGTGGGAGGAGGCCATGGGGACGGGGGCTGGATAGTATGGTCTCGTGACTTCCACGTCATTTAAAAAAATATATTATATTATCACTGTCAGAAGCAGACCTTCGCATGCCCTGATGAAGGCCAAATCAATCTGGTGGAAAGAACTCGGCTTTATTTTAATAATACATACGTGTATTTAATCTAGTTAATAATATTTATTTATTTTAACTGATGTCAGTTAAAGTAAAACACTGAGGTGTTTCTTTGATCAGGCAAAATATTCAGGAGTATTTTGGAAAAGGGGATGCGACTATTGGTGAAGAGTAAGCTGGATGAAAACCAGAGCAGTTTCAGACCACAATGAGGCTATTTTCAATATGTGTCAAGGAATTTAATAATACAAGTACGAGAAAAATAGACAGAATGATGTGTTTATACTTAGTAGGTTTGTAGAAGGTGTACGACAGATTACGAAGGGAATTTTTTTATCAATACAGAGAGCTTATGGGGTTAGGGGTAGGTTATGACAGGTAGTCAAATATGTATGTCTATATTGAAAACCGGGCTGTAGTGAGAACTGATGGTAGAATGAATTCATGGTTAAATATGGTTACAGAAGGCAGACAAGGCTGTACTCTTTCTCCGTTATTGTTCTTAAGTTACATGGGTCATGTGCTGAAAAGTAGAAAGACTTCGTTAGTACAGCCATTTCTTACGAACACCACATGTCTCCGTCATACTCTCCGAGTACCATCTTTCAGAAGCTGGTAAGAGGCAACAAGTAAATACATTATTTCTTTCTTTCTTAATCCGTTTACCCTCCACGGTTGGTTCTTCCCTCAGACTCAGCGAGAAATCTCACCTCTACCACTTCAAGGGCAGTCCTTGGAGCGTGAGACTTTGGGTCGGGGATACAACTGGAAAGGAGGAAGGAGGACCGGTATCTCGCCCAGGTGACCTCACCTGCTATACTGAACAGGGACCTTGTTGGGGAATGAGAAGATTGGAAGGGATATACAAATATAAGGAAGGAAGCGGCCATGGCCTTAAGTTAGGTACAATTCCGGCATTTGACTGAAGGAGAAGTGGGACACCACGTAAAGCCACTTCGAGGATGGCTGAGGTGGGAATCTAACACCCCTCTCCTCGGTTGATCTCCCGAGGCTGAGTGGACCCAGTTCCAGCCCTCGTACCACTTTTCACATTTGGCGACAGAGCCGGGAATCGAACCCGGGCATCCGGCGGTGATATAAATAAATTATTATTATTATTATTATTATTATTATTATTATTATTATTATTATTATTATTATTATTATTATTAAACATTACGTCAATTTCTGTATACAAGCCTCTCAGATGTCATCAGCCTCAGTCAGATTCAAACCTGAGGTACAGTACGTATCATTAAATCTATTGATACGGTTCTCATCTATAATGAGCACTGACAAATAGCAACTGACTATCCCGTCATTCAGGAATTAGACCTGAACCCATCACAATTGCAATGAAATTTCCATCACCAGGAGACCACACTCCATGAATTTCAACTAGACGAGACAGAAATTGACATGGTGAGCAGATAGCTTAAACAGGAATGTAAATACAGGAAGCCAGGTAATTACACTATATCCATGAAATTTGTTCACTACCCTGGCTCAGTCTGGTGGTGTTTGAAAGTGCTCAAATACGTCACCCTCGTGTCGGTAGATTTACTGGCACGTAAAATAACTCTTCTGGGACTAAATTCCGGCATCTCGACGTCTCCAAAAACCATAAAATAAGTTAGTGGGACGTAAAGCCATTAACATTATTATTTACACATTTTCTCACTGAGAGTTACTATAAATAACGTCGAATTGCAATAAAAAATTGAACCCGCCATATTCAGAATCAGCACAGGCATGATTAGTCGTACAAAGGATACCAATAGGTATTTGGACAGATTTCCACGTACAGTAAGCAGAACTTTCTTCGTTCCATCTTACACTATTCTTCACCACACTGAGCTTTGATAGATCATAAATATAAACTTTTGAGCCAATGACTTACATCTGGGATAATTTTGGACTGCAGTTAAATAATTTGAAAATCTCGTGGAGAATTCAGGAAAGATGAATAAATTATTTGTTTACAATTGGCTTTACGTCGCACCGACATACATAGGTCTTATGGCAACGATGGAATAGGAAAAGCCTAGGAGTGGGAAAATATAGGCAGTGGCCTTAATTAAGGTACAGCCCCAGCATATGCTGGAGTGAAAATGGGAAACCACGGAAAACCATCTTCAGGGCTGCCGACAGTGGGGCTCGAACCCACTATCCAACGGATGCAAGCTCACAACTGCGCGCCCCAAACCACATGGCCATATTTAGGCATACATTAAGAAAAGTTAGTTTCATTAATAGGACAGAACTCAAGCAGGTAAAATACTAAAATCGGGTGATGTAAATTGCCCCAATGTGGCTGTTTACCTTCTTATAAACAAGAAAATTGCTTCCTGCTTTCTCCGGATGTTTAACGCAAACTGTCCCACATTCCCCTAGGATCCAACACCGAATACATCTCACATGGTAAAATACCACTTGTTCATTTGCGAATTCATGAATACGAGGACATCTACGCACCAAAAGCCGCAAGTTTTCCTCCTGTGATATGGTCAGGTCAGTCATAAATTAGACATGCCAAGAACATCGGGCAAGTTGGCCGTGCGGTAAGGGGCGCGTGACTGTGAGCTTCCATCCGGGAGATAGTGGGTTCGTATCCCACTGTCGGAATCCCTGAAGATGATTTTCCGTGGTTTCCCCAATTTCACACCAGGCAAATGCGGGGCTGTACCTTAACTAAGGCCACGGCCGCTTCCTTCCCACTCCTAGCTCATTCCTGCCAGCATCGTCGCCATAAGACCTATCTGTGTCGGTGCGGCGTAAAAAAAATAGTTTTAGCGCTAACCATCAAAATACGAGGTATGTATTACGTCGCTTCAGTTTTTAAACAAATATGGATACTTGTGTGTCCCTTAGAATAAATCTGCTTTACGCGAAAATATACTTTTCTTCAGTAAGAACTCGAATCTAACAGCTATTTGTTTCTTGAAGTTCCTGCCAGTTTATTTCATGATTTAAACACATTTAAAGTTTTAAGACTAAGATTTTATAAGCTTATATTACTGTAAGTCCTAAGTCTCTAAAATGGAAGAATAGTGGGGTTATAGCCGCATATTTATAAATATGATAACCACGTTTACCCTCTCAGGTAAAGAAGAAACAATTTACATACAGTAGCTTATGTAAACAGCAAGCAATTAACGTTAGCTTTGTCCTAGGAAGGCAATTAACCTCCCCCGGTTAAAACCGTCGTGTTCACAAGCACAGGAATAACAGAACATGCCACAATAATAATCATACACTAACTGCAGTACCGAA
Source organism: Anabrus simplex (assembly GCF_040414725.1). Taxonomy (NCBI): domain Eukaryota; kingdom Metazoa; phylum Arthropoda; class Insecta; order Orthoptera; family Tettigoniidae; genus Anabrus; species Anabrus simplex. The sequence continues at coordinate 932,917,700 of NC_090265.1, read as the reverse complement.
AAGCCCACACAAAAAATTTAGCTTAACTCAAGTCTGTTAATTGCGAGTCGGCATAACCATCCTCGGTTTGAGAAGGGAACTCGGGAAATGAAAGCGGTAAGCGTGCTGCACAGAGCTGGTCATTGAAATAGGTTTAAAATCAAAGTCGAAAAGGTCATGCGAGAGAGTTGAAGAGCAGTAAATTCCGTGTTCGCCGAACAAGAGAGTTCAGCGTGTGGTGAAACAGGTCGAGTCGATATGAACTGCGTGAGTGTGTCCTTAAAAATTACGACCAATGACCAGCAACTAGTGATACATTAATCCAATCTTATAGTGCTGATTTTAACGAGCAACGTTGAAAAATACTACTATTAACACAATAGTGTTAAGTGAGCAATGATTCACGGAAACACACTGAGGTCACTCAATACACCACGATCTCGATTAAGTGCGCAATGGGAAGGTTTAAGAATGATACACAAATAAATCATGAGAGAATAATAGCAGCAAGTGTATGCCCCGACAGACTAATTACTGCCTCTAGATTGGGAAAATATCATTTACAGAAAATTTAATGTACGAAGTGTAGATATTTTTTGGCATAAACTGAATTTCTTGCAGAAAAGTGCATTAATTCTTGAAGGAATAAAGCAGTTATGACCATAACAAAAATGTCCCTCCATTCAAGAGATTCCTAGACAAGGACTAAATCGAATTTAAGTACAGCTAATAAATTCCCATTTGAAGTTTATTTATTCCTTTTCTTTCACTATTTTGAACAAAATTAACAGTAATTGCAACTGGTAAGGTAGCTTCAGTTATTAACAAAACTGCCGAGCCGATCTAGAATTTACATAGATTAATCCGAAAAATTTACACATGAGGATATCGAAGGCTCAAAATATTTACAATAGTGTAATGAATTAAATACAACTCGCTTTGTGTAGTACAGTCAAAATCGTTGAAACGCAGATCTTCATAAACTAGCAAGGGGGAGGTAACCCCTTCTGGAATGTATACAATCATAAAAAAGCAAAAGCCTTAGCTTACCCAAGATTTACAATACTCAGCGTTTCAAACCCCCAGAATTCATTTTACGTTGGATTACATATTCCCCATGTGGGCAATAAATCTTCAACCTTGGCCGCTTAGGTTATCATCACTGTAGAAAGCAGTAGTACACTGCTGTACATTACTGTGCAATTACCCCTACAAAACCAGTATGAAGCTACCCTCGAAAAAAAGATTTACAGAGGCATATGGGCCACGCTACGCGGCTGAAGGAAGAGAAAATACGATTAAAATTTACAAGGCTGAAAGTACAAAGTGAAATGAAGGCGAAGTTCAAGCACTCCAAAATAATTTAAGAATCAAGATTCCTGAAAAGGCGTCCAGTCCTATGATACATAGGCTAATCCCATACTACCGGGTGACTAAGTGTTTGAAATGTTAAAGCCGAAAAAGAAATTTAGAAGGTTGAAAAACTTAGTCATCCTCCACAAATTTAGAGGAAGGTTAATGAGGGTAACCACTCGTAATTCCTTACATTTCAACTATTTCCGCAGGAGTAATGAAAATATAAACATCTAAAGACGAAAGTTGCATTAGTACGGGAAAGAGAAAGCCCTACTTAATTTGAGAACAGAGCCGATGACGTAGCAGTTACATACTGTAGGGGACGTAGAAATCTTCCCTAGCTTCACACGCAATAGTTCACATAATTAAGTAGACTGCCATACCTTGTTTACTTATGCTATGATGTTGCCGAAACCCCGGCTCTTTTATCTCCCGAAGGAGATTTTCTCTCTCCTCAGTCCGTAGTACATGCACTAAAGCTGCCACAAGATCTAACAGACTATCCTCGAAGCTCGCGTCTTAAACACGGCTTTCGGCGGAACCATCTGGACGTTTTAGTGAAAACTCTTGATTGGATTTAATGAAATTCAAATAAGATATTCTGATGGGTGAATTAGCATGATATCATGCCTCTAGAGCGGCGGATGAATAACTTCCAAATAAACATTCTCCATGACAAGTAATGACATCTGAACTCCAGATTAGGTCACAGTTTGGTGGCAGAGACATCTAGTCCTCAAATGGAAAACTTAAGTTCACAGTTTTTTTCTAGAGATGGATGCACATTCGTAGAATACACAGTTTAAATTCGCCTGGAAAAATTTACATATCGTTGCATTATGCGTTCGTAATACGATCATTGGCCAAAAGCACAATACGGAATTTTTCACAACCACTCTACCTGAGATACTCCTTCAGTTACCTCCCCTCACACAATAACAGAGATACTGGAGCACTTAATGCTACCTTCCTTGCATTAGCGACCCACAAAAATATAACTTTCAGTAAATTCTTCATATTTTTTGCATATCGTGAATGGGAAATGATTCCGGCTAATATCGAGGCTACACACAGTGAAAACCCTTTCAAAGCACGTACTGTAAGTTCTTGTGTAAATAGATTTGTGTATCTCCGCTTACTAATTAGAGAGTGTTTTTTCTAATAGAACTCACGATAAAATCATATATTAAAAATTCGGCCAGGCTAACGAGTCATGTCGCGGCAAACCGAACTGCAGTAACTTGACGGATCTCGCGAAGTGTATGTGCAGCATTTATCGGTGCAAAAGTAGAACCAAAAACTCATTGTGTAAGGCCTGATGTCTTCGTGTGCCTCTCCAAGGAAGGCTAAGTTTTAAAATGTTTCTCACCCGTGTGTAATACTGAGAAATGACCCACCACAAATAAATTAAATTGATAATCTGACAATAATTTTCATATAATTCATATAATTTGCTCCAGTTATGTTACAAATTAACAACAGTGTAATTTACTGTCAGGGACTGCCTGGCCGAGGCGGTAAAGGCATGTTCGGTTCGCCCGGAAGGACGTGAGTTCGAATCCCCGTCAGGAAGTCGTAAAATTTAAGAAACGAGATTTCCACTTCCGGATGTGCATATGGACCTGAGGTTCACTCATCCTACACCAAAAATGAGTACCAGGTTAATTCCTGGGGGCAAAGGCGACCGGGCGTAGAGCTAGGCACTCTACCCCATCACGTGCCGCGGTTAACAATGGTGGAAGCCTTTACCTTTCCACTCCCTTCATGGCCTGTACGGAGGTGACTTTGTAATGTATTGTCATTATTTTGTATTCCCCCGACCAAAGTATTAGTTAGAATCCATTACAATATTTCATGTTCCAATAATTAGGGTTAAATAATGGGGAAATCGCTCACTAAACACTAAACCAGTACGACTGTGCTGGTAGCTTTCCAGAACACGTATGACAGAAATATATTTTAGTACTTTTCCTCTTTTCTAGATCATGTACCACCGAACTAGTGGTTTGGTGGTTTGGGTTACGTAGCTGTCAGCTTGCATTCGAGAGAAAGTGGATCGAACTCCACTGTCGTTAGCCCTGAATTTGGTTTCCCATGGTTTCCTATTTTCTCACTAGGCAAATGCTAGGTTTGTACCTTAATCCAGGCGACGGTGGCTTCTTTCACACTCCTACCCTTTCCTGCCCCATCGTTGCTAAATGACCTACCTGTGTCGGTACGATGTAAAGCAAATCGTAAAAAGAAAGGCCATCTACCCGTCAACAAATGTACTGTTAAAGAAAAATAACAAAAAATATTTCAAGTGGAAAGGGATAAAAACATGATTCGAATAGTTGTATTTATTTTTTTATACTTTAAATTTAGTTAGTAATTAATAATTAAACTATTTATAACTATATTCATAATTTACGGAGTGTGACAGATACATATTCCGCGGTATGTTGGGTTGCTGCAGCTGGCAAAGGTATGCATATCGAAAGTGGAATGAAAGGAGAGAAAAATCACAGCATGTATACAGGATTCATCTCAACCAGTGTCCGATTCGTTGGCTGAATGCTCAGCGTACTGGCGTTCGGATCAGAGGGTCCTGGGTTCGATTCCCGGCCGGGTTGGGGATTTTAACCTTCATCGGTTAATTCCAGTGTCTCGGGGACTGGGTGTCTGTGCTGTCCCCAACATCCTTGCAACTCACACACCACACGTAACACTATCCTCCATCACAATAACACGCAGTTACCTACGCATGGCAGATGCCGCCCACCCTCATCGGAGAATCTGCCTTAAGGGGGCTGCACTCGACTAGAAATAGCCACGCGAAATTATTATCGCAACCAGTGTTCAAAATAGCACTCTCCCTATTCGGCAAATAACGCTACTCTTCCTACGCTCTCTGGCGTTTCTGTTAACACCGTCCATGAAGTTACTGCTTTGTTGCTATATGAAGTTTACGTACAAGGTCAGCCCTGTTCACAGGCAATGTTGCAAAAATTTGTTCGCACAAATAGCCCCGTAAAAGGTCCGTGAGAGTTAAATCGGGAGATCCTGGAGGCGGAAGCTGGTAAACCAAAACAAGGCAATGCACTATATTCGTTAAATTATGATATTTGAGTAACAACGTAATTTATGCTCAGATGTGCGATACTCACTTGAAAGATCCACTCGCAGAAACCCTCGCGACGTGCATGGTCATCCGGTTGCACGAGCTGATTTATGTGCCGTTTAAATGAATTTATGCTCAATAATGCCATCCAATTTAACATGCGGTATTCCAAATGTGTGTGATATTAGCTCAAATACTTTAATGAGGTTCTGCGACAACAGTTTCTCTCACCAGATTCATTCCCTCCAGAGCCCTTTCCCACATCTGCAATAGACGAGTTGTCACATAAAACGTTCCATGTGACGTGATCTCTTTTCTGCATTCCGGAAAATACTTTGATCTGGATGTGCTCTGTCTGGATATTGCTGTACATAAAACGCAGCTACTTGCTTTCATTTCATTACGATGGCAGTCTCCTAATATACTGTAAGCAGCTTATCCACAAGTTAATTATTCGTATAACGTCGTCTTTTCGTTGCGATGTATTTGCCTAGACAGTATGCATACGCACTAAGCTGTTGTTACGTTGAGTAACGCTCAGAGTCATTACGAAGCGATTCAGCAAACTGAATTTCCGGTTAGTTTCCACCCCTAGTGAATTCGGCAACCTCTCCGACACTTTACTCGTAGCGTTTAGCCTTAACCGTTGTGTGCATCATAATGAAAGTTCCTACAGCGCACCAGCTAGACTACCCGCTTTGCTGAGGAGCATGTATTTAAACCCAGTTAAGTTACATAATCTTACAAAAACCACGTTTAATCATATTCATGTGCTGCTGTGATACACAAGCTAAATTTTCAAATGGTTAGGTACATACCCAATACATATATTTATTATGTATTTAGCGTATGGCTTTACAGATACAATACATGCATATATGCTAACTAATTTAGGAAAACAGGACGTACGATATCTGTATATCTAGATTGTTGATGTGTCTCTGGAAAAGCATGAGCAAAGTCAGCGATGTTGCCATTGTACGTCCATCTGAATCGTCTACGGTCTCGAAATCTATCAATAAGAACTGCAATAGAATTGAAGAATACCATCTTCAATATAACTAAATAATGGCAGGGAAGACAAGATACTAGGCCTGAATCTAAACTGATCACGCATTAGTTCGTCGCTGCCACCTCGGATAACATGGTCTACTCAACAGGATACGAGTGGGCATGGTAACTGCGCCGATTTCCACGACAACTGGAAAATAATTTTTACATCTAAGCAGACCAGCCAGTATATTATCACCGAGTGTCCACAAATAAATACGTTAATCTTGTTATATGTAAGAAAAGGCCACCTGGCCTTTACTTCTATGATCAGTAAATCAATAATCAATCACCACACACTCTTCCCTCTTATGGTGATCATTGCTTCAGGGGAAGACCTTCTTTACGCTAATCAAAGGATATAATGCGAAAGGTCAGACACTTTCAAAAATGAAACTTCACTTAACGTAATGAACTGGCCACAAATTAATAGAGAATGAAAATTTTCCTAGTCGTGGTAAATATATTACCATCGAGGTCGCAAGAGAACAAGATGTAAACATGAGTGATTGTATAAGAAATATTGAAATGAGGAGGAGGTAATGCCAAACTTAGCTATGGTTCCGTGGCAGCTACTTCCACGCTCCCAGGATGATACTCTAATAGAAAATACTCTTCATTCTACGTTGATAAAATCTCGTGTCGATAGTGTGGTAATTACCTGTAAAGAAGCTATTCCGTTCGAAACTACTTCCGAGCTTTACACTAAAGATATCTTCATGTGTGGATAGATATGCTATAAATCACTCGGTTCAATATTCCATTTTAAAAGAACTTATGGTATATCAAAACTGTGTATTATAGTTTCTAATTACCATGGGAAGCACATCCGCAGGCTTAAATATGTATGCAAATAAACTGTTATATAAGACAGTACACTGTTTTACTTTTTTTGTAGTTAGAAGGAGAAGGGGCCTGAACACGCAACTCTGTAGTTAAAATAGCGCTTTCCGTGTACTTATTCACGTTTATCCCTCCCATTTCAGTGCGGTGGTCGTAATCCTAAATTTCTAAATGCCGAGACAGGACGGGTTGGTGTGTGAGCGTTTCTAAGGACTATAAAGTCTGTCTTCAGAATCCGTTAACTGCTGTACGTAGGATTTACTTTCTAGGTTTATATTACTGCCTAACAACTAAAAATTGATTCCCAGTGCAGGACTTGAAAAGTGTTTTATATACAGTATATATATCGTCAGTTGCAAGAATGGAGAAAATATATATATTCGTTGGAAGAAGCCACTCTCCATTATGCATTATTTTATTATTGATAAAGATTTCAGTATTAGCGAATATTCTTGAAGGTCCTTCAAGTGATGATGATGATGATGACGATGATGCTTGTTGTTTAAATGGGCCTAACATCTAAAGTCATCAGCCCCTAATGGTACGAAATGAGACGAAATGTAATGACAATTTTATAGTCCAAAATCCCCTACTGACCAGAATTCAAAACACGTGAGGACGAAGAATGAATAGATGGATATGAATTTAAAACGACCAGTGGATCCGAACCCCAGTACCCCACATTCTCAGAAACTAGCGTTAAACAATAGTATTACTGACCAAGGGACTGCTTCTAAAGCACAATACTGAATCGATGATGCTTGTAGCCTAAATGGGTCCAAAATGCAGGTCATCTGCCCCTCAAAATGGTACTTGTCGCTAGTAAAGTAGAACCATGGTATTTGTCATGTTGCGGTACTAATCAAAAGTTGCGTAGACTCGCGGCATTCCACACATTATGGTTCTGCTCACAGGAAACGTAATACGCACGTGTAACACAGACCTATAGTGTTCCTCACATAGTTGGTACTAATCATAGGCAAGGCACGCCGATGGTGACGCTCACCCATGGTGTCGCCCATATAGTAGTACTAATGACAAGTGCTGTAAAACCCAGCCGGAAGCACACACTGTCGCTACTAATCACGAACCTATTGTGTACCTAACATAGTGGTACTACGCGCAAGTAAAAGCGACCCATGGTGTTCCCTGCGTGATGGTATTAATTACAAGTAGTCTCATGGTTCAAATTCAATCAACCTTTGGACGCCCCTTTCAGTCGCCTCTTACGACAGGTAGGGGTTACCGTGGGTTTATTTTTCGTCTGCGTCCCCCACTCACAGGGGGGTAGAACTTCCCATAAAAGAATTGAGGCGATAGATGAAAAAGTCATTAACCTTGATAAGGCTTGATTTCTCGTTCTTTTCATCATTGATTTCCTCTTGTCGCCAACTGTATTATGTGTACACCGCAGGAATAGTATGTAATTAACACAGAGCGCAGAATAGACTATCATAGTTCCCGATCAGTTAGAGGGTTATTGCATGCAGCTGGGAGGATGCATTAAACTTACGTTTAGTGGTTAGTGAGACAAGAGTAATTAACATTTCGTGAAATAGGTAACCATTTAATTTATTTTAAACCTTATTCAATGTTCGTTCGTAAAGTATTTTCTGCAATAACTTGGAAATATTTTAATTTATTTTCAGTATTAAAATATATAGACATATTCGCGAGAATCCCTTAAATCTCCCTGCCTAATTCATTAGCGTCTTTCAGAAATGATGATGATGATGATGATGATGATGATGATGGATGATGATGCTTGATGTTTAAAGGGACCTAACGTCTAGGTCATCGGCCCCTTTGTTACGAAATGAGACGAAATGTATAGACAATTTAAAAGTCTAAAATCCTCCACAGACCAGTATTCAAAATGTGAGGACGAAGAATGAATGGATGGATATGAAATTAAAACAATCAGTGGATCCGACCCGCAATGCCCCACATTCCCAGAAACTAGCGTTAAACAATAGTATTACTGACCAAAGGACTGCTTCTAAAGCACAATACTGAATCGATGATGCTCCACATAATGGTACTTATCGCTAGTAAAGTAGAACCATGGTATTTGCCATGTTGCGGTACTAATCAAAAGTAGCGTAGACTTGCGGTATTCCACTCATTATAGTACTATTCACAGGTAATGTAATGCGCACTGTAACACAGACCTATGGTGTTTCTCACATTGCGGCGCCATTTACGGCAACGCAAACCTATGGTGTTCTTCATATAAGTGTACTAACCACAGGGACTCGTACTATCCCCTGGTGTTCCTCACATAGTGGGTACTAATCATAGGCAAGGCAGAACCATGGTGTCGCTCATATAGTGGTACTAATCACAGGTACTGTAAAACCCAGCCGGAAGCACACACTGTCTAATAATCACAAACCTATTGTGTACCTAACATAGTGGTACTACGCCCAAGTAAAAGCGACCCATGGTGTTCCCTGCGTGATGGTACTAATTACAAGTAGTCTCATGGTTCAAATTCAATCATCCCTTGGTCGCCCCTTTCAGTCGCCTCTTACGACAGGCAGGAGATACCGTGGGTGTATTCTTCGTCTGCGTCCACCATCCACAAGGGGTTATGTGTTTGGTCCGTGAGAGCTATTTTATTTCGCTTAAGCACGCCGGCAAGGCGATTATGACCCCCTATCCACCACCTGGGACGCCTCCCTCTGCTTCGCCAGCGTAGTAGGTTCGTGGTCTTTCAGATATGAAAAGTCGGCAAAACAATTAATGTACGTAATTATATTCTCTTGTACTTTGTTCGTGTTTGTTACTAATTTGAGAGTTATATTTTCGTTATCTGGAAACATAAACCATTAATATCTCTATTTCATATTTTCAGGGTTAAGAATTTATTTTAGAGAACTCCTCACTTGTTAATCGGAGTCTATTCGCCGCAGTCTAATATAAATATGCATTTATAACTGTTATGACAGTAGTTTTATAATGCCATGAAAATTGTAAAAAGTAAGCAGGCTTTTACAATTATATGATTGTTGACATCGTCGTCATAACCATTGTATTTGAAGTATTCGCGAATTTCTAGCCAAAGGGATGTGTCCTTATTTCAAAAATCCCTCATGCAGTGGTTGCATTTGAATCCGTGGCCGCCTAGGTAAGAATCCTGTGAAAGCCTCTCGTCTATCAGGCTCCATGAAAAATGAAACATCCAGAAGTAAGAAAAACTATTGTTAAATATATGTGAGTTCATAATGAAGGGAACCGAGCTCGATAGCTGCAGTCGCTTAAGTGCGGCCAGTATCCAGTATTCGGGAGACCGTGGGTTCGAGCCCCACTGTCGGCAGCCCTGAAGATGGTTTTCCGTGGTTTCCCATTTTCACACCATGCAAATGCTGGGGCTGTACCTTAAGGCCACGGCCGCTTCCTTCCCACTGCTATCCCCATCCTGCCTCATCGTCGCCATAAGATCTATCTGTGTCGGCGCGACGTAAAGCAAATAACAAACAAAACAAAATGAAGGGAAGAAATTTAGGGAATGTAATAGAAATGATTGAATAAACAATTGGCACACACCTGACATGAAGCAGTCGCATTAATAATAATAATAATAATAATAATAATAATAATAATAATAATAATAATAATAATAATAATAATAATATCAGTAATAGTCTTACTTCCCACTAATTTTTACAGGTTTTGGAGACGTCGATGTGCCGGAACTTGGCCCTGCAGGAGAGCTTCACGTGCCAGTAAATTTACCGTCTCGAGGCAGACGTATTTGAGCACTTTCAAAATACCACCGGACTGAGCCAGGATCGAACTTGCCAAGTAGGGGTCAAAAGACCAACACCTCAACCATCTGAGCCACTCAGCCCCGTAGTCGGATTAGTTTTGTAGTTCTGGTTGTTATTAAAGTATTGAAAACTCTTATTCAGCAGCTTCAGGTACAAAAATGTACATAAGCGGGGCTTTATCGGTGCCACGACCGCGCGTTTTGACGTAAAATACGTTCGCGTATGGATATTTTATAGTTTTACATTATACGCTTAACATGTCCCTTCTTAACTCTAAAAGAATTCACACATCTTCAAGACCATGAATTCCAAATCATCGTCCACCAATGTGCACGGCTTGGACTCTAGCAGTGTGAAACTCACCTCGAGACGCTCTCGTTAAGCATTTCGACGCTCAACTTAGGTGATTTCAGACGTTTTCGATCTGATCAGCCGCTCTATTCTCTCGAATGTATTTTCGATAATTTTGAAGCCATTTATTGTCCATGTTGTGAAATTTTACGAAAGAAAGAAGTTTTTGTCTCTTCCTCGTGCTACATTTTTCTGGATTTTCATAACTTTTGCCGCATACGTATAGAACCCACTGAGACGAATCAAATACCACCTCACACGACGTGCTACAATACTACAGTCAGAGCTATGTACGGTGATTAAAGTACCTCAAAATGGTGAATTTATTGCATACTCCGATTATGTCATAGCGAGGACAGTCTCTTGTTGCTGGGTTAAACGTGCTGTTTAGAAATTATTTCGATTTTAAATATTTCATGTTTTTGCAACACAGCCCACCTCCTACCCGCCAAAGTTCGATTCGGAAACTATAGATTTATTATACGTAAAAACCAATCAAACCATCTCCATACGAACTACAGAGGCCTTTGGAGGAGTGGAAGGCCACCTCTGTCTCCACAAATTAACAGGCTACTAATTTCTGATGTAGGCTGGCTCAGGTAACTCCAGCTCAGCGTTTTAAGGCCCTATTATCTGTCTAGGGCTACCCCACTACTTGCTGTCCCTGTGACTGTGACGATGTAAAAACGCATGCACTGGACTGATGATCTTACCTTTTTATCTGACAATAAAAACCACTTCAGCGTTTTAAAAGTGTCTTTGCAACGCAAAAGTGCGTTGAATGGTGCTATGTAGGAGACAACTCGAGCTTTTAATATAGAACTTCCATCGTTAGAAAAATAATTTCAAGAGACAGGTTTTGAGGAATGTTCATCTTTAAGACCATGCAATTTGTCTGATTGCACTGCAACATTGTTAGGACTCAGAAGCCCTTACACAATACGACAATGGTTTAGAAATATGAAAGAAATGTCGCCGGAATTTAGAATTATTATGCAACCTTTTTCTATAAATTTTGAGCAGTCTCCAGTCAAACCTCAATGAGAACAGATAAAGCTACAATGTAACAACTTTGAAAGATACGTTAATATATTCCAGGCGGCCGCCTTTATAATAAATTGGAATAAAAAGATTATGATGTTTGTTGTTTAAAGAGGCTTAACACTATGGTAATCGGCCCCAGGAACAAAGAGACTTTCCATGTATTCACGCATTGGCATGCAGATTAGCTACTATGTTTGGCTCTACGTACCTTTGCGAATACATAATCCGAGTTACAAACCTGGGTGGACAAGAGGAAATCTATGTTATGTTTGTTCGATGTTGTGTCGGAAATAGGATTACACTTTCATTCTGCTCATACAGTTTTTTTCCAGAAATTACTAATTTGATGAAATCAAATGCAGAAAAACAGGACAGTTCCACTTTATTTTTGTAGCCCGCCTCCTTAGCATAATTGTTAGTACAATTAGCTGCCGTCCACGGAGGCCCGGGTACTGCCAGAGATTTAAAAATGGCAGAAGGCCTGGTATGTGATTAAAAATGCACATACAGTACATCTCCATTCGGGATGTGGCTGAAAAGAGATGCACGAAGGCAGGACTGTGTTGTATTGATATGTAAAGGATGATTCTTGCAATTTTTTAGTAATTCATCTTTCCTATTCACTCATTATCTCCCAACTATGCGGCTCGCTCTCAGCTCTGACAACCCGGAGCTAACCACTTGGAATGGCCTGAGCTTACTGACCTCTAGGGCCATCTGCCTCTCCGGAAATGGAAGTCTCTTTTCTAAATGTTTGGACTTCCTGACGGGGAACCGAACCCATGCCCTCGTAGGTGAACCGAGCTCGCATATACTGCCTCGGTTAAGCAGCCCTAACAGTCTTTCACATAACGTCTATCACAATTCTTCTCACAAAGGAACGCCTTTGTGAGAATAAGATAGGGCCGATGGCCTAGATGATAGGCCCCTTTAAACAAGAAGCATCATCATTAGCATTAACAAGCATCATTGAATGAGCTTGAAGTGAGCCATCTCCATCGACCGGAAATATTCATCTGTCAATCACGTTCAAATGAGTTCCCATATTCCCTATACTGCAGAGGGTCCGGGTTCGTTTCACGGCCGGGTCGAGAATTTGAACTGCGTATAGTTAATTTCTCTGTCTCTGAAACTGGGACCCCCTGTGGGTGCGGGTGATAGAGTAACACACACGGTATCCCCTGCCTGTTGTAAGTGGTAACTAAAAGGGGCCCCAAGGGCTCTCAACTTGAGAGCGTGGTTTGACGACCACGGGGCTCTTAGCTTAGTCCTGGAGTAGCTTCCACTTACTTGTGCCACACCCCTCATTTTCATCTATCTTATCCGACCTCCCTCAATGTCCTCGCCTAGTGTAGACGCTCCCCCACCCCTGAGTAATTGCGGAGCGAGGGGCCTCGCTGCTAGTGCTGGGGACGGAGCGGAGCGGAGCGGAGCAGTTGTTGTGACGTCATCACCCGGTAGTACCGAGTGAACTACCGAGTGAATGTCCTGACGCGGGACGTTTAAACACGTTATAGGTATGGCACTGCGAAGGTATTGCATCCCCCTATTAATACCCTTCTCTCACAACGTACCAACTGTAAATAACTGCATATATATTCACTATAATTGTTATATACGTAACTGCTAGGGAGTAGGAGGTAGTATGTGGAATAAATGTCAGTAACTCGTATAGTTAACTCATTCGAATAGTGAAACAAAGTATGGCGCATACCTACCGAAAGGGTACAAGGGGATTGGAAGTTAACAGAAAAGTAATGTATTAACAATTATTTCGTAAGTTCATGTGATACGGTACACTGTTAATGAGAAGAATAACCTGAATATAAAGATCTTATCAGAATATAATGAAAAACACTGACATAATTTCATCTACAGGATGACAAACGTAATTACGTAAATGGACGTTGACTGGAATGTCCTTCTTTGCAAATGTGATTACAAAACATATCTGACAACATACTACTACACGTCCCAATGCCAAACAGCTATCAGTAGAATGCTTCTATAAATACAGTTATTATATGATTATATTATATTATATTATATTATATTATATTATATTATATTATATTATATTATATTATATTATATTATATTATATTATATTATATTATATTATATTATATTATATTATATTATTATATTTGATGTGCCACCACCCGTCGCGTATGTGCGGCCACAAAATTTGCATTTTGCGTGTTTCCTATTATCAGTGATGTCAAAAAACTGCCAGGCATCCAACGGTTTTCGTGGTATTTGTGGAACAACGTTCTGTAAAAATTTCTTTAAATTCCTTTAAATGTTCTAAATATATAACTACTATCTACGAATATGTTTAAATATCACACTAACACCACAAATATAATCTAACAGACTTTACATTATCTACAAAACATAACAAGCGTAGGAAATATATACGTACATTCGAAACACACAGATTGAATACAGGTACTTTCGTACGTGTTTGTGCGCTCCACTGTACTCAGGTCCTCCGCGAGTACTCGCAGTTGTAAGCGGAGGGGATCGGTGGAGCGCTGTACCGCTACAACCGGATTACTCATCGGTATTACTCGCTCCGTCCCCACCTCTACTCGCTGCGAGCCGGAACTCAGTCGGTTTTTGTCCGCGCATCAAACGGTTTCGCTCATCGAATTTCGCTCAGTGTAAACGTGGTCCCAATAGTTGCGCGAGGGATGAGTGCATGCAGCTCATCGACCTCGACAAAAATCGAGATTTTATGTGGAATCCGAAAAACAAAAACTATTTCAATCGCAATAAAAGAGAAGATGCGTGGAAGGAAATTAGTTCTCAACTAAACTTTACTATTTCTACAGTGAAAGGGAAGATGAAAACGCTACTGGGATCATATCGAAGCGAAAGATAGAACGAAAATAAGAGCAGAGTCACTGGATCAGGTCAACAATTACTATTGGTTTATACTGCAAAAGTGTGTCATTTCATTACGTTTTTGAACCTACCGGTACTTATTTTGAAGCATTCTTGGGTCATTGTGAATAACTTACACTGACCGGCACGTCCGGCTCCATGGCTAAATGGTTAGCGTGCTGGTCTTTGGTCACAGGCGTTCCGGGTTCGATTCCCGGCAGGGTCGGGAATTTTAATCATTATTGGTTAATTTCCCTGGCACTGGGGCTGGGTGTATGTGTCGTCTTCATCATCATTTCATCCTCATCACGACTCGCAGGTCGCCTACGGGAGTCAAATCAAAAGACCTGCAACTGGCGAGCCGAACATGTCCTCGGACACTCCCGGCACTCAAAGCCATACGCCATTTCATTTCACTGACCGGAACGAAAAACGCAACACTTCAATTTCTTACAAAAACTGAAATTTATTTTAACTTGATGACACTTTTATGACACTAATCTACTATATGATGATGAAATATTGTAGCGGCTGGAGGGACAAAACAAGTTTCCATGTTGTCTGCAAAACCAGAACTGAAGCTTTCAGGCTTGTCGAAGGCGACTCGCCCCACTCGCGCTATTTTTCGCTCTGAATTGCGCTCTGTTTTGGGTAGTGCGAAGTTTCACTCGAAGCGAGTAAGTTTCGCCCGAGTGACTTTCGCGAAGGAGTTTCGCTAGTGTAAACGCAGCTTTAGGTTTGTGAATCCTAGGGAATCTTTCATTTTCACGCCCTTCGTGGCCCTTGTCTTTCTTTGGCCGATACCTTCATTTTTCAAAGTGTCGGATCCCTTCCATTTTCTCTCTGATTAGTGTTATATAGAGGATGGTTGCCTAGTTGTACTTCCTCTTAAAACAATAGTCACTACTACCAACACCACCACCACCACCACCACCACCAGCTAAGATAGGGTGTTTTTATTATTTTGTCTTTATACACTTCTCTTCATATCCACACAACAACGCACTCTACCAACCACCAAGGAAACACGCAGTATTAAATATACAGTATGTACCTCCAGATAGGTTTGGCGTCAAGAAAGACATCCGCCGTACAACTGGGCCAACTCCTATCAATTGCCGTCCCCAAGAAATTGGGAGAAAGTCTAAGAAGAAGAAGAAGCTCTGATGCGATGTAAAATTGCATATTATGAGTAATAATTAACAATATCGTTTAAGGCATATTTGTTCGATTTTAGGTCTTAAATTGGTAATTTTAGCCCATTACTCTTATGTGTCAGAGATGTTCCGAAAACATGATCTGTTGTATTTGTACGTCAGAACTCTTCCTACGTATGTTTATTCTAAGAAAGGCGCGCGTAAATGTCAGTATTTAAGCTTTTAGCAACTCTTAGGCAATGTAACACCTATAAAGTAGCAGCTCATGGTCTCTGGAACAGATTATTCCTGTCAAGACGAGGAACCACTGAATGAAAAGCCGCTCTATTTCTAGTTGCACACTCAGAAGATTACAATGGACTGTGCTGAGTGCAGTAACAGCAGAATAAAGAAGGGAAATCCACATCTTTCCCAAAATCCTTTCATTAAAATTCGGCTTTCGTCAAGGTATTCCTATTGAGATGAATTACACAGAACGTAAAAGTGAATAAGAAGAGCATACTTTACCTAAAATCTCTGCATTCCCGGAGTTCATGCAATGTTAAGTTTGAAATTAGTTTAGAAATTCCTTAGCCTTAAGGATAAATAGCAATGCACCCATCATTTTCGAGAAAAAATAAGTACGGAAATTATCTAACCAACCAAACTTACCCTACTACATAAAATAAAAGGGCATATTATCACGATATTAGTTAATTTTAGGTCACATATAGGTATTTGTAAGTTGAATATTTCCTGGGTTTCAGCTCTAGTTATGATATATGATAATGTTAGAATGATGTGTATCCAAACAAACTAGCTGTAATATGACAGCATACATTTATTACTGCTTGTTTCTATATTAATCTTCTTTACCAGAATTTAGGAAGTTACAGTATTATATTTTTCAAGTTTCGTCATGTTAATTCTCTCCACGAGTTTAACCTCAGCACAGCCACTAAAAATTATCGACGAGGATGGACTATCCGGTTTCAAACTGAGATGAGCAAGGCTCAGTGAATAACGAGTTTATATTTTCCTTTATCAGCTCCATGTGGAGTGGTAAAAGACCGGCACACTAGTGCATAAAGTGAAAGGTATATTGAAGATTTTGTTTGCTGGATATGAGTTCGACACATAGGACACGTCATCTGAGAAATGTTTCTAAAATGATCCATTGTACTCTTACTGTCCCATGTTATGTTCCGTCGTAAATAGTCATCAGCACGAAGTCTGACTTATGAGTCGTTTATGGCGATCACAGGATCTCAACGATCTCAGCATTTATGAAAACACGTAAAGTTTGAGATTAGTACAGAAACGTTTTTAGCCTTAAGAATAAATAGCCATGCATTTACACTTCTCCACAAAAATAAATACAAGGTTATGTAAACAACCAAACTTATGCAACTACCATGAATAAAATAAAACAATAATATTACTTCCGCTAACTGCTGCTAGGCTGTTCGCATTCATCATTCATGCCCCACATATCATGGTCCACGATTGTTTTAGCCTGATTCCTACTGTAGTGGTTTGATTAGCCAAGGGAGTTCTTCATTTTGCCACATTTCTTAACATTTTCCTTTCGTTACCATCAATCTTCAACAAACCAAATTAATCTTCTCCTGTCATATAACCGAAGACTTCAATGGTAAATTCCTTTATTATTATAATTATTATTATTATTATTATTATTATTATTATTATTATTATTATTATTATTTCATTTCGATATTTCTTCTTAATATTTAAGCTGGAAGGTCTACATATTTGAGATGAGTAATTTTTGTACAAGCAGATGAAAAAACAGTGCTTTTTACAAAGTTTCCGTGAGTCATGTGGAACAGCTCAGAGTCCGATGGCGTGGCTTTATTATTGCCCTGGAGCGTGGTCTTAGAATGACAAGAGCATCTTCCACTCGTGATTCGTTGACGATCAGGACCTATCTAGACGTACTATGAGAGGGTAGGAGGAAGCTGAGGTCTATATAGGGACGTGAGAAAACAGCGAGGGACTTAAAACTTTCGTGAAACCTGGTGGACTTGAAATTTTTGTGGAAAGTGAAGGGTGGTACTGGCCTACAAACTGTGAAGTAAATAGGCACTTTGTATTATATCACTTGTGGCGGTTTGATGTCTTAATCACCAAGTGTTTTATATGTTGGTGAAATCTATGGGGTACTGTATTTAGGACTTTCCATAATCTATGGTCTGGAACAACAAGCGTGTGTTGCTCAAGTGAAAGTATCATTAAACCAAGTGTTAGAATCAGTGCATATAGGATTATAAAGGTACAGTATGAATGTGATATAAGTGCCGAAAATCTGCAAGTTGTGTTTGTACACAGAGAGAGTGAAGGGTATTTATCCAAATATATATGCTTAGTAATCATTGGTCATCGGGCTAACTGCAAAAGGTAGCTTGGTCCACTGTATTTATAAATCTACATAAATATATGAAGAGGTAAAGTTAGTTTGTATGTAATGGCTAATCTCAGGAAATACTGGACCGATTCTAAAAACGATTTTACTAATGTAATTATTCATTATCTCTGAGGGACATGGGCTGTATTTTATTTTCAAAACAATTCGAGGGGGTGGGGGCACGGGGGAGAAATAAAAATACTAGGCTAATATAGGCGAAATATCGAATTTGTCGTACAAGGACGAGACAAAGCTCAATTTAAGCCCCTTGACGCAAAGAACAAAACTCGGTAAGCCCTATGGGCCTGAAAACAATTTTTTATGGCCCTGAAACCAACCGTTATGGATATATTGGCACCACGCTACCCCTGCTCTAGGGATCGGATAAAGAAATGGACTGCCGTAACCATGGCAACGTCAGCTCCAGTATTCTTACAGCAGCGAGATTATGTACAATATATCACAAAAACCTAACATGTTACAGACATGAAAATTGGTATTTGGAATCTCCTTTAAAAATAAAAGGACACAAATCTTTGTTTTCAGAAAATCCACTTAAGGGGTGAGGGCAGGGGGTGAAAAGAAGTGAGGAAGGCGTTGAATTCTTTATATGAGGATACATACATCTCAGAAACTGAAGATTTTACAGACGTTAAAACCGGTATAGTACTTTGAATCTTTTAAAAATAAATGAACACACTTTTTTTAGAAAATCCACTTAAGGGGGTTAAATAATAAAAAAGCGGGTAAATTTTGAAAATGAGTGTCTTCTTCTTCTACCGCTTTTCCCACACCTGTGGGGTCGCGGCTGCGAACTGTGTCGCACATGTGGATTTGACCCTGTTTTAAGGCTGTATGCCCTTCCTGACGCCAAACCCGTGTGTAGGGATGTAATTAATATTGCTTGTTCCTGTTGTGGTTGGCAATGTGGTGTATTGAGTGAATATGAAGAGAAGAATGTTGAGACAAACACAAACAACCTGTCCCCGAGCCAGATGACTTAATCACACCACCAACCCAGCCCGGAATCGAACCCAGAACCCTGTGAACCGAAGGCCTCAACGCTGACCACTCAGCCAAGAAGTGGGGCAGTTTTTAAAATGAGTATATCTACAGTATCTCTCATAAACTTGACATGTTACAGATGTGAAAATTGGTATTTGTAATTCCCTTCATAAATTAAGAAACTTTTTATTTTCGGAAAATCAACTTAAGTTGGAGATTGAAAATAAGTGAAGAAAGAGATGAATTATCGTTACGAGGATAGTTATATCTCAAAAACTAAGATGTTGTGAAAATCGGTATTTGGAATCTCATTTAGAAATAAACTTTCTTCATTTTTTTTTACTTAGAAGAGAACTGTTTCTCACATGTAGAGCTCCATGCCACATGTTCCAGATTTAGCTCTGCCAGTAGCCTGATCATCTTAGCCCCAAAAGGTTATGCCACAAACGTGGTTTACAAAGAGGTTCTGGGGTAAAAGAAATGCAATTTTTCGCTGAGTTTTTATACTTTAGGGATTTTCAGATAATATCTTAGTGCAGTACCGAGGAACAATTAATTTTTATCAACTTACCAAATCCTCACGAGCGAAGCCGTGGGAAACAACTAGTATTGGATAATTGTGTAAATACGGAGTCATCCAGCAGTATTTTGTATGTGTATCATATGGATCTTTTGGTGTGTTGAGGTGCACATGCACGAATATTATGTAGAATATAGTCAGTTACTTTAGAATCAGTGAAGTTATTGATGAACCAAGGTGCAGTTCCTACGTATTAAGTCGATTTCAGAAGCTTAGGTAAGGCCTGAAGCAGATGTGCCAGTACGCAGTACACGCCATGGGAAAGAGAATTATCATGCTCTTAATAGAGCATAGTTCGAGGGATCCATTTAGGTGAACTCTGGCGCCCATATTACGGACATTTCGATTAATTATTTTATTAAGGTAGTTTATTATTCATATAATGAGTTATATTACATATGACGCCCTTGCGTGAGGTGAGTATTATATTTTATTTCTGTCACGTATGTATTTAATATGTCCGCCTCTATGGTGTAGTGGTTAGTGTGATTAGCTGCCACCCCCGGAGGTCCGGGTTCGATTCCCGGCTCCGCCACGAAATTTGAAAAGTGGTACGAGGGCTGGAACGGGGTCCACTCAGCCTCGGGAGGTCAACTGAGTAGAGGTGGGTTCGATTCCCACCTCAGCCATCCTGGAAGTGGTTTTCCGTGGTTTCCCACATCTCCTCCAGGTGAATGCCGGGATGGTACCTAACTTAAGGCCACGGCCGCTTCCTCCCCTCTTCCTTGCCTATCCCTTCCAATCTTCCCATCCCTCCACAAGGCCCCTGTTCAGCATAGCAGGTGAGGCCGCCTGGGCGAGGTACTGGTCATTCTCCTCAGTTGTATCCCCGACCAAGAGTATGAAGCTCTAGGACACTGCCCTTGAGGCGGTAGAGGTCGGATCCCTCTCTGAGTCCGAGGGAAAAGCCGAATCTAGAGTGTAAACAGATGATGATGATGATGATGATGTATTTAATATTACATATTATTATTATTATTCTCAGAAGATCATAAACGAAATGCCTGAACCATCATCGCCAGATAGTGGACTCGATCCTGGCCGACATAGTTGATTTTTTTTTATAGGCAGGCAAAACTTTTGGCACACGATGTCATGATTGTTAGAAATGTAAAAGACCTGTGGAAAAATAGCGCACACAGCGTCCACTCGAAACGTTAAGCTCAGCATTAAGTACCACCCAGCAAATTGATTTCGCTGGTAGATGGCAGTGTAATGTCCACGTCGGCATTTGTATGCGCGGCACCTAAATGTGACTCCAACTTAGATCAGCAAACCAGAAGCTGAGACTATGCGATGTTTTTTATTATTATTATTATTATTATTATTATTATTATTCTGTTTCATTCAGGCTAAAAATAGCATCACCATGACTACGCCACGGACTCGTGAAAGAAACAGTAATATCTGCAAAAACCTGCGCTATATGATTTACATAATAGTGGACCTTGTTTAGCAAGTCCTTTCCTCTTCCCTCACTTTCATCATGGCTACCAATTTGAAGAACACGCCATTCGTGAATTACTGTCTTTTCCTATACATCATACTATCCCTGTGAACACGCACCTCTAAACTTAGGATAGCTAATCCACCTGTCCCCAAATTCTATTACTTGCTGATTTCCATGAGGTCTTCTGAACATCTTCACTGCCTACTTCACTAGACTCTTGCCCGCTTCCGTTGCGTAACGGTTAGTGTTATTAGCTGCCGTCCTCGGGGGCCCGCGTTCGATTCCCGGTACTGCCATAAATTTAAGAATGGCAGGAGGGCTGGTATGTGGTGGAAATGGTACATGCAGCTCACCTCCAATGGGCGTGTGCCTGAAAAGAGCTGCACCAACTCAGGATGAGGACACGAGTTTACTTTTACTCGACTCTTTAGGAATGTACATTTCTAGTTCATGTTCGAATTATGTATCACGAATACCGAACAATAATGAAAGCCTATAACCTGTTTTCCAGTCATTGACCGCGTCACGGATGGAAGGAAGGAATGAATGAAGCCCCATCTTGCGGCGAGGATAGGAATTGTGCCGGCTGCCGAAACCTGTCGCAGTCCTCTGGGGCAATTATTAATGACTGAAAAATTAAATTAAATGATAGAGGAGAGTGTTGCTGGAATGAAAGATGACAGGGAAAACCGGAGTTCACGAAGAAAAACCTATCCCGCCTCCGCTTTGTTCAGCACAAATCTCACATGGAGGGATTTGAACCACGGAACCCAGCGGTGAGAGGCCGACGCGCTGCCACCTGAGCCATGGAGGCTTACCGGAAAATACCGGCTCCATGGCTAAATGGTTAGCGTGCTGGCCTTTGGTCACAGGGGTCTCGGGTTCGATTCTCGGCAGGGTCGGGAATTTCAACCATAATTGGTTAATTCTGCTGGCACGGGGGCTGGGTGTATGTGTCGTCTTCATCATCATTTTCATCTTCATCCCTACGGGCAGGTCACCTACGGATGTCGAATAAAAAGACCTGCATCTGGCGAACCGAACTTGTCTTCGGACACTCCTGGCACTAAAAGCCATACGCCGTTTCATTTCATTTACCGGACAATAATACTCAGTATAAAGTTACAATTAATAAGTGGGCTCACACTAACCCATGATCTATAAATATCGTTCGACACTATCGTCTTTGAAGTCAGAGCATTTTGTTAGTTATTTGTAGTCGAGTTCTATAATTCTCCTGCTACTGCCGTCTACAAAATAAATTGGCATTTACCTTCCCAGATTATATGAATTGGATTCCTGTGTCTGCTCCAGGGTGCATCTAAATTATACCGGCAAAAGAAATCACGGTTGCTCTTCGTGTTATATAAAGAACGATGGCGCAATGAAATTGGCGGAGAAAATTTTTCTTTTCGAAAACATGAGGTTATTCTATTACTTCCGGGCGCGCGATTGGAATTGACGAACTCACCGTATTTGCCGTGCTAGAGTGCACATCGCTGCCCGCCGCTGTGCTTCAGGGAAGGGAGGGGAAGTGGGGTGACAATGCTCCGCATGAATGCATAAGAGTTTTCGTTCGACTCGCGCGGTATTGTTCTTATCTCGTTCAAAGCCATATCTACAGTTTGTTTATTAAGCATACGTAATTGCACACACAGAACAAAAACACACAGTAATTAAGGCATACTTGTCAGCCAAGGAATGCACCCGATCAGTTCTTCTCTGGTCTGATGGTCTCAGTAACTTTATCATTTAATAATATCCGCGAAGATGCATCGCTGCCACCACACGAATGCGCATTCCTTTACTCACAATATTGTGAACGAAATTAAATACTGATCGAAACAAACAATACGCCCCATGGCTTGATTACAGTAAATCTTCAATATTCCCCATTCTACTTCGATCTTCACATAACAAGAAAAGTCCATGGGAGTTAAATAGTTGAGGCGTGGAGGCCATTTACTGCTAACTCATCGAAGAGTTTGAAGATGTAGTTCATGAATGGAGGTTGGTAGGTAAAGTTGTCGCTGTTTGCACTGACAATGAAATATCGTTCTAGGAACTGAAATTTTCAATGTGCAGCTACACTCTACAATTAAGTTTAAGTAAAGCTATCAAGGATGCTCCTATCGAAGTGAAGGAAAATTGTGTGATATTTCAAAAACAGCCCTTATAAGTTATAGAAAATCAGCTAGATAAAATCTTAAATAACAAGGCCTTGATACATGTAAATTAAAACAGGGCATAGTAACTCTATGGAATAACACATATTTCATTTTCGAGAGCCTTACGAAAGCTAAAAGGGGTATTATAAACGTCCTATCGACCCACTCTTAAGATATCAGACCTCTTAACATCAATTAAATGGGAGATAATAGAAAAATAAATGTTTAGAAATACCAGACCTCATAGGTAAAGATGAAATGTAATGGCGTATGACTTTTAGTGCCGGGAGTATCCTAGGGCATGTTCGGCTCGCCAGGTGCAGGTTTTTGATTTGACTCCCGTAGGCGACCTGCGCGTCATGATGAGGATGAAATGATGATGAACACGACACATACACCCAGTCCCCGTGCCAGCGAAATGAACCAATGATTGTTAAAATTCGCGACCCTGCCGGGAATCGAATCCGGGACCCTGTGACCAAAGCCCAGCACGCTAACCATTTAGCCGTGGAGCCGGACACCTCATTGGTGTTAGCAAATATGTGACCGGTAGTGCTGTATTGCCTCCAGTAACACACTTGAAATTACCTTTACGTTGCTTCGGTGTAGATTTGGGTTACATAGCCAGTTTTAAAAGGACTCTTGTAGAAGATTTAATGGCTAGGATAAACCGAGCTTGCATCCGGGAGATAGTAGGTTCGAATCCCACTATCGGCAGCCCTGAAAATGATTTTCCGTGGTTTCCCATTTTCACACCAGGCAAATGCTGGGGCTGTACCTTAATTAAGGTCACGGCCGCTTCCTTCCAACTCCTAGGTCTTTCCTATCCCATCGTCGCCATAAGACCTATCTGTGTCGGTGCGACGTAAAGCCCCTAGAAAAAAAACTATTGGTGTAATTTGAGGGCATACCAGGAATGTACTCCTATAACAATTATAATAATAATTATTATAATTAATAATAATAATAATAATAATAATAATAATAATAATAATAATAATGCTTTTGCGTCCCACTAATTACTTTAACGGCTTTCGGAGACGCCTAGGTGCCGGAACTTTGTCCTGCAGGAGTTCTTTTGCGTGTCAATAAATTTACCAAACGGGGATGGCGTATTTGAGTACCTTCAAATACCACCGGACTGAGCCATGATTGAGCCTGCCAATTTGGGCTCAGAAAGCCAGTACCTTAACCGTCTGAGCCACTCAGTCCGGCGGTATCTTAGATGTATTGAAGAAAAGTATCGCTAATCCGTGTGGAAAAGAATTTTGCAGAGAGGCGTGGGCGGAGTCTAAGTTCCAGTAAAACCATGCAGCAAGAACAGCAAACTGAATTTTGAAACCGAAGAAGACGAACAGGGTTCTGGTCATGCCATTTCGGTTACAAATACGGCCCCACATGTAATGAAGATTGCAATCTACAAGTCGTTGGTGAAACTAGAAGATGATTTCGAAGACCCTCTGCAATTATGGAAAATACGGTTAGTCCGCCTTCCACATCTCGCACTCATAGCGGAAAAATTGCTTTATATTTCACCTACTTCAGTTCTCTGTGTGAGTGTTTAGTGGCGCTACAAATATTGTTACTAAGAGAAGGGTGGTTCTTAATTCTGAACATATCGATGTCCTGACATGTCCGAAGTCCTGGAGCAAAGAGGTGTGACTGTACGTAACTGTTAACTTCATAGTTTCAAACTTCTGTATCATTTTAACCATCAATATTGAAATATATTTAAAATATTAACTTAACTGCGTTTTATTTTGTTTATTACTTGAATGCCGCCAATAATTTTTAAATTTTAAATAAATAAAATATATCTTCTTTCTTATAGCCTATATAAATACAAAACATACAGTATACCCCAACCCATTCAAAACAATATGCTCTATTTCTGGACCAATACGGAGTACAGGTCAAAATTACAAACCCAAAATTATACCTTGTACAGCAATGTACATTAAAAAGCACAAAATAAACTGGAAGTAAATAACAATACATAACAAAGCAACAAATTCGTACTCCATGACACTTTATCAGGACATAAGTCCTTGGTATCCCAGAAGAGTTCACAACTCAATGAAGAAACAGATATTACTAACTCGATCAGTAGCGCGTTTGTTTGCCTTTCCTGTATATTACTTCTTTTAACTTGCTGGCCATTGAGAACACCAGTTTCCGTGTTTGTTTAGGTGAAATGTTCCCCCATTCTTGTTGTAGTAACTGTTTCAAGTGTGCTTTACTTGTTATGTGGTGTTTTCTTAGTCTGGACTCCAATTCACTCCATAGATGTTCGATGGGGTTGGTATCCGGCGATTGGGGAGGTGTTTTTAATGTGTGCGGCGTGTTGTAGAGTACCCACAAGCGAACAATTTCCGCCGTATGTTTGGGATCATTGTCGTGTTGGAAGTAAAATGCTTTAGCAATCCCAAGCTTCTCGGCGCTTTTGCGAAGGTTTTCTTTCAGGATGTTCCAATATTGAAATCTGTCCACAGTCCCCTCGATACAACTCCCCGACACCTGAAGCGGCCATTGAGTCCCGCACCATAACCCCAACCCGCCGTGCTTCACAGTGGTAACGAGGTTCTGCTCATCGAGCTCTGTGTTAGGGCGTCTCCACATTAAAATGCGTCCATTACTTCGGTAAATATTAAATTTACTCTCATCTGTAAACATCACTGTCGACCAAAACGCATTACCTTTCACCACATATTCTTTTGCAAATTGTAGTCTCTTCCTTCGATTCACTTTCGCTATGTGCAGTTTCTTTCTTGGGACCCTAGATCGATACCCAGGACTATGAAGGACCCTCCTTAGTGTTTTGTGTGACACTGCATGATGGAAATATTCTGCCAGCTGCGATGCTATTGCCGAAGATGTAGTGTGTGTTTTTTTTTTAAATTGTGGTTACTATGAACCTTTCTTCTCGTGCGGTCAGTTTCTTCTGACGTCTATTTCTTTTCTTGCTTATAAGAACATCCTGTCCTTTTAACCTTTGTATGATGCTTTGCACAGTTGATTTACTTCTTCCAATGATGTTTCCGATCTCGGAATACGATTTTCCTTGGTGGTGAAGGCGTAGAATAAGTCATGTCTCTTCAACAGACGTGTCCCTAGTTTTTCTCGCTATTGGACTAGTACCGTCTCTGACCTGCTGATCAGTCCGTCTCTGTCTGCATCTACTACACAACTGGTAGGTAAGGGTTATTCTGCCCGAAGGCAGCTCCGAACCTCCGCAGAGGTGTTCCTGAGCCGGAGTTTACATGCGGTAGGGTGGCCAGTTCCTTTCCGCTCCTCCATTCCCTTACTCCCTATCAACAGCGCGTGGCAACCCATCCAACTCCTGACCACGCCCAATGTTGCTTAACTTCGGAGATCTCACGGGATCCGGTGTTTCAACACGGCTACTGCCGTTGGCACTACATAACTAATGCCACGGAACAACACAGGTTTCTGTTAACTCGTTAAATCCCCATTTTTACATGTAAGGTATGAATACTCATGTCCAGACAAGTAGTGTCATGGAGTACGCATTTGTTGCTTTGTTGTGTACTGTTATTTACTTCCAGTTTATTTTGTGCTTTGTAATCATCACTGCTGTACAAGGTATACATTTGAGTTTGTAATTTTGACCTGTACTCCGTATTGGTAGAGCAATAAAGCATTTTGTCCACATCTGTATATTATGCTAGTGTTTTTCTCGAACTCATCCGATTAAAACCCGATTAAAATTAGACTGATGATGATGCTTGTTGTTTAAAGGGGCCTAACATCTAGGCCATCGACCCCCAATGGTAGGAAATGAGACGAAATGTTATGACAATTTAAAAATCCATAATCCTCCACTGACCAGAATTCAAAAACATGAGAGACGAAGAATGAATGGATGAATATGAAGTTAAAACAATCAGTGGATTCGACCCATAATGCGCCACATTCCCAGAAACTAGCGTTAAAAAACAGTATTACTGACCAAGGGACTGCTTCTAAAGCACAATACTGAATCGATGATGCTTGTAGTCGAAACGGGTCCAAAATCCAGGTCAACGGCCCCTGATAATGGTACTTATTGCTAGGAAAGTAGAACCATAGTTGCGGTACTAATCAAAAGTAGCGTAGACTCGCGGTATTCTACACATTATGGTACTATTCACAGGTAATGTAATGCGCACATGTAACACAGACCTATGGTGTTTCGCACATTGCGGCGCTATTTACAGGCAACGCAAACCTATACGGGCAACGCAAACCTATGGCGTTCCTCACATAAATGGACTAACCACAGGGACCCGCACTATCCCGTGATGTTCCTTATATAGTGGGTACTAAGCATAGGCAAGGCAGAACCAAGGTATCGCTCATCCCATGGTGTTGCTCTTATAGGGGTACGAATCACAGGTACTGTAAAATGCATCCTGAGCCACACACTGTCGCTACTAATCACAAACCTATTTTGTACCTAACATAGTTGCACTACGCGCAAGTAAAAGCGGCCCATGGTGTTCCCTGCGTGATGGTATTAATTACAAGTAGTCTCATGGTTCTAATTTGATCATCCCTTGGTCGCCCCTTTTAGTCGCCTCTTACGACAGGCAGTGGATACCGTGGGCGTATTCTTCGTCTGAGTCCCTCACCCACATGGGGTTAAAATTACACTTTGCTATTGGTTTTACGTCGCACCGACACAGATAGGTTTAATGGCGACGATGGGAGAGGAAAAGGCTTGGACTGGGAAGGAAGCGGCCGTGGCCTTAATTAAGGTACAGCCCCAGCATTTGCCCGGTGTGAAAATGGGAAACCACAGAAAACCATCTTCAGGGCTGTCGACAGTGGGGTTCGAACCCACTATCTCCCGATTACTGGTAAAATTGGACTAACTGACCGATTAATCGAATTAAGACATTCGGTTAACCGATCAAATTTTGTAATCGATCGATTCGTAGTTTTCACCTCTCTTCAGTTGCTGGGGATTTTAAGAGACTCTGCGGTATACTACGTGTGCCATCTAGGAGTTTTTTCAACGTGCCAAAAGCTAACGGTTCAAAGTCGTCACAGTTAAAAACCCTCAAATGCCACCAGCCGCAACTGGAATCATACCTGATATCTTGGGAACAGTAGGGTGACGACTAACCTACTGTTCTGTGATAGTTAAAATATCTCGTCTTCAGACCATGCTTAGTGAGAACAAGAGATCGTCCACGACGCTCTGTATTATGTACATCTACAGCACGTAAGAGAATATCTCAAAGCATAAGCAGATACTCCATTTAAATATCCCCTTGTTTCTCCATGCCTATGGCACGTTTCTGTACTTAACCAATACGAAATCTTTGAAATCAAAGAAGAAACAGTCACATACCATTCTTATGTGTCAAGGTTTACAGATTAAAGACAATCAGGAACTAAAGCTCTTCTTTTAATGACGTGTGAATGTTGTAAAGTCGCTCATTAGCTCGCATGAATGGCGCTATATACAAATCAAGGAAGATGGAAGATGTCTTTTCTTCTTTTGCTATTTGCTTTACGTCGCACCGACACAGATAGGTGTTATGGCGACGATGGGACAGGAAAGGCCTGGGAATGGGAAGGAAGCGTCCGTGGCCTTAATTAAGGTACAGCCCCAGCATTTGCCTGGTGTGAAAATGGGAAACCACGGAAAACCATCTTCAGGGCTGCCGACGGTGGGGTTTGAACCCACTATCTCCCGAATAGTGGATACTGGCCGCACTTAAGCGACTGCAGCTATCGAGCTCGGTGGAAGATGTCTAACAGACATCAAATATCAGATAGATCAAAACAAGAAAAGGCTTTCTTGGAAAAGGAACTAATCTGTACTTCCGCCATCATACTTCCGCTACCACTGACAAGCAACCATTCCCACGATGAGGTCTAGAAAGCACAATGTTCGTATGAGCAGAATAAGCTGCTAATTGTAAAACTTATCGCCTGTATTGGACGATTTGCAGCTCTACGGAAAGCATCTGTCTCCGATTAGCAAGGTGATCTATAGGGTATAGAAGTTAAATTTCTCGACGTGGACTTTGTCAGATATCACAAAATAATCACTTTCACGACCACTTGACACTAAAAATATGCGGAAAAGGTAGAAGAATAACAACAAGAAGACTTAACTTGCTCAATGAGCAGCGAGTGAAGAACGAGTCACTGCATCGAGCACAAAAGTTTACTCGATCTAAATCAAAAGTAGCCCTGAGCCGTTCAACCACACTGAAAGCGTTATCTTTTCATTTAGAAGGAGTTAACTTTTGTGCTAAAATCAGCAACTTTTTCTTCATTCGCTGTTCGTGGTAGGCCCCTACAAGTCGAAAGTCTACTTAAACTATTTTGTGAACTCTGCGACATGCAACCACTTTGTGAAATGCAACCAACCCCTGTCTCCAATAAATCATCTGCCTATTCAGAGGCAGACACTTTTTGAACCAACCAAATGTAAACTATCCATCATTCTCCTGTGGACAAGATTTTATATTCCGCATGTGAACTAGACGTTGTGTGGCACTTTCAGTGATAACAGCATTTTGCTTTTCCAAACTCGAAGTAGAGTAGGCTTTTCGTGTGGGTACGAAAATAATTTATCGGGATGCTAGCAGACTGAGGATTGAAATGTGGTGTTTAAAAATGATGCTGGCTGTGAGCTTACATCCGGGAGATAGTAGGTTCGAATCCCACTATCGGCAGCCCTGAAGATGGTTTTCCGTGGTTTCCCATTTTCACACCAGGCAAATGCTGGGGCTGTACCTTAATTAAGGCCACGGCCGCTTCCTTCCAACTCCTAGGCCTTTCCTATCCCATCGTCGCCGTAAGACCTATCTGTGTCGGTGCGACGTAAAGCCCCTAGCAAAAAAAATGATGCTCAAATAGTCAGGATAAAAAATTATTAACTACAAAAGATGAAGTAGAGAAGATCGTTGGAAAGAATAGTTACAAAATCTACGTCAGTCTCGAGGAGATTCTACACTCAACCACTCTGCATGAAGGAACGCTTGGAAGGCTACATTACTATGAAAAAAGACCAGGAAGACGAGGAAGAACAGGAAGAATATTCATAAAGTAGGTCTTAGAGAACACAGGCACATAGAACTATATGGCCGTGAAGAGAGCTCCTGACAATCGTAGTCTCTGGAGAAATTTTATGAGAGTCGTCGAACTTAAAATTACAAGCAAATTACAATTATTGAGGAAAAGACGAATATTAGACCTCTGAAAATCTATTACGACTTACGAACAACGTGGTTAAGTACAATTCAGATATCCTCCGCTCTACTAATGTAAGTTGAAAAGTATAACATAACATTTTGGACTTTGTGCCCATTAACATTTTTGATACACACAAGGACTATAATTTACTAATGTTTCAAGAACTTTGTCCGAGAGCCGTTTATCACAAAGCTCTCCACTTCAAACGACTATAATTCTAAAACTAAACATTTTTTTTGACTTTATACCCATTGAAATTTTGATTTACACATTAAGGATAATTTATCAAATTTTCAATAATTTCGATCGAGAGCTATTTCCCATAAGGATTCTGCAGGTTCTCTTGTAATGTTACGTCAATGTCGATATGATGATCATAGCCAAGGTATCTTCAGTTTTAAGTGAAATCCGAACCTCTAGATTTTTTGTCTACAATAATATCATTCAATCTAGCAGTTTAATTCATAATATGTGTTAGTACTCTACTACTAGTATTTCATCCATCACGCTCCACTTCAGCACGAAACCATTCTCTCACATTGAATGCCCTTTCCAGCTACAGCACTGTATTTGGCTGTCGATTCAGAAGTGTATTTATATATTTTCCTCTCCACGCCAGATTAGCATTCACAGAGGCATTGTTCGGTTGTGAACCACTTTTAAAACAAAAAAAACAGCGCATAAACTGCTCCTGCCAGTTATTCAGTAAGTGCAGTGAGGTGTACCGATTGATTTCATGTTGAATGCGTGGTTTAACAATTTTGCGAATTCAAATCACTCCACACACCGTAAAATCGAAATCTCTGTGATTAACTACGGGATATACAGGTAAATGGGTCTCATATCTGATCTGATCTCATGGGATAAATTTCATGTACGATGAGGTTCATAAATGGATTTGTTGATTAAGGATATTCACTAGCCGATATAATGATTGCGAGTTGTTCTTTATAGCATAACGAAAATTAGTGGACTGAATTAAACCAGAGTTAGCTTATCTATATTCTACGACTCATCATCTTTGATGATGATCTAAAGCAATTGGATATCATCATCATCATATCCTGTGAAAACCACATCGGAGAGCAAATATTTTCCGGCAGTATCAGCCGACCGCAACAGTTTCAGCTTCATCCAAACGAAGTCATTCGATCTGAGATCATCATCGAGTATTTGCCGTCAAGTTCTTCAGGTTCAATATCGTTTCCTTTCCCCTCCAGGAGGTGTTCACTTCCGATGATTATTCGGGTATGCGTATAATGTGGCTAGTCAGTTTCATCCGGCGCTCAGTCAGAGTAGATTGGTTTTTTTCTGCTATTTTACGTTGCACCGACACAGACAAGTTTTATGGTGGCAATGGGATAGGACGATGGGATGGTAAAAAAAGCGACCGTGACCTTAATTAAGATAGAGACCCAGCATTTTCCTGGTGTAAAAATGGGTATACACGATAAATCACCTTCAGGGCTGCCGACAGTGGGGTTTGAACCCACTATTCCCTGAACGCAAGTCCAGGCCTTTCCAACTCAGCGTTAGAGGGCTAGGAAACCCTGGAGCTTTCCGGTGTCTGTCCAGGAGTGACCTCCCACTACTCTGTCGCTGCGGCTGTGTTTAAGTAAGATATCACGCGCTTGGTTGTAGACCTTGATTTTTAGCTGGCATTACAAACCATTTGTGTGATTTAAATATTTCTTTGGGTGGCAAAAATATGAAGAATCTTACGCCCAATGTAACGGTACCATTGTGACAGATTTAAGATTTACGGCAAGTCATTCATCTTCTTCCAGCAATTTTCCTTCATATCACTAAATTAGTAGACAGCCTGGTGGCCATGATCCTTAAGGTGTGAAGCCTATAAATGGTATGACACCACGTTTAGCCGGTTCGAGTCCCGTTGGTCGAAAACATTTTCATCATCAGAAAGTTTCGTGACAGGGTAAGGGAGGTTGTGTACAATTTCTAATCACTAGATTGAGTATCAAAAGTCTGGATTAAATTCCAAACCTCTCCGCAGTGCCCATATGGACTGAGAACATAATGATGCTGTTGATCGTGATTCGTCCGTCGGATAGGGCGTAAAGCCTTGAACAAAACCCTTGGTGTTATTCGACAGGAGTAGTCTCTGTGCCGGCACCGCGTTTCACCCTCTACCTATTATCACGTATCACGTCATTCATTTCATCCTATTAACTCCTCTGATGAGGTTGACATCAGGAGGGGCATCCAGTCGTAAAAAGTCGCTACGAGGGTTCATCTCACTTAATACCCGACACCATAGAGAAACGGGACAATATTCTGATATCACGAAGCAATACAAGGCCTTAGCTAAGGCGAAGATGCAACCTCTACCCGTGGGGGCCCCGTGCTTTGAGCACTCAATTACTCACACTCAGTATACTTTGGAACACGGTAGTGAGCGGTAGTGGTCCGGTTTTGATTCCCGGAACTGCCAGAGATTTAAGAATGGCAGGTGGGCTGGTGTGTGATTAAAATGGTACATGCAGTCCACCGCCAGTGGAGATGTACCGGGCCTGCCATACGCCAAACATGGCGGCTCCCCATTTGGAGTGGCCTGATGTAGCAAACTCGTTGGTCACAGCAGCTGACAGGCGCTCAGTGTCCGATTGTCGTAATATTTCTTCGTTCGTGATGTGATCACATCAGGAAGGGTATCCAATCGTAAAAAATCGCTGCGGTGGTTATTATTGTTGAAAGGCATGTAGCTGTTTAATGAAGATGCTAGAAGTAATTTTGTTCTGTACAGAGTGTCCGCTTTAAACCATATGTCGACACATTCGCTTACTACCGTGTTCCAAAGTATACTGAGTGCGAGTAATCGAGTGCTCAAAGCACGGGGCCCCCACGGGTAGAGGTTGCATCTTCGCCTTAGCTAAGGCCTTGTATTGCTTCGTGATATCAGAATATTGAATTTTCACTCATAGATTACCAGAAACAACCTGTTATAGAGATACTTGTTTTGGTAGCGTGAAGTTTTCGTGCATTCTCTGGGGTGAGACATGTCAAAAGGTTATCAACTAAAGAAGTAGTCATTGGATCTTCGTAAAGATGTGACAAATTCCGAAAACTATCCCGCAACAATCCGAATCAAATATGCAGTATAAATATCACACAGCTGTGAGTTGGTTCCCTACGTGTATTTATTGCACGTGTGTGTTGTACGTTAATCTGGCTATCTAAGCAAAAGCATAATTGCATTTAAAAGCCACAGAAAATATGCAGTCAACCTGCACCAGAATTGAGAAGGTGGCTTAGAGTATTATTGTTTCAAATGTATCTCGTTTTTTGGTAACTTCAGGGTGGAAACGGCCTTAACAGATCGTTTACTGATAAAACAGGTAATAATCATCCCACGTTTGAAAGCACTAAGCTCCCTTGCTGCTCCTCCCCAAACCCCCGCACCACCCCCAGGCAGCAGGTTATCTCGTAGCATTGAATATCGAACACTCAGCCGTCTTTTATAGCAACAGTGGTCGTACTGGTCGTACTGACATCTGGGCTCAAGGTCTGGCGATGCTGGAAGGGGAAACAGCTATCAGAGGGAAAGTAGTTGACAGAGCTACAGTTGAGGTACAGACGCAACATTTGTCTGGAGTGGAAATGGGAAAATCATATCAAATTGAGTACCTGAGTAAGAGGACGGGCTAACCCGCAAAAATAAAGCTTCGATATAAATAAGGCTTCATTAGATTAAATAAAACACACGCAAAAATTGAAATTTAAATATCAATGTGAAAATGAAAATGAAAACCTACAACCTGTTGTAACGGTTCAAATCCCGTTACAAGATGATATCTGTATTTTTATTATTGTATGATTTTATCTGTATATTATTATTATTATTACTATTATTATTATTATTATTATTATGTTATCTGTGATATTGTTACTATTATTGTAATTATCAGTTTTATTCAATTCGATTTTGCAATTGCCTGTTGCTCGCAAGATTGTACTTAGATGTATGCATATATACGTATGAGTAGAATAACACTCAATACCTGTACAGTGAGAATTGTTGTATATATCAGAGATTGGGTGTGACGTTGGGACATTGTGCAAGATTAGTGGCGATTCTACCAAGTCATCGCCGCGCCATGGCTACGGCATTGTATTTATTTAGATATGCGCTCACGGAGTCAGCCGCCGCAGGGCTATTTCACCACTGTATGTAATATCTGTCGCGTAGGTGGGAGTATGTCATGGTTATTTCTGGAGATTACGTAGTTGTGTCAACCAACGTCTATATAAGGTGGGTGCATATTGTAGCGTCAGTCATTAGTTATACGGATGCAGTACAGTGAAGTAGTCTACTAGATCAAGAGGCCTTAGTTGGTCAGTCAACCAGTGTGAACGAGAGATGGTGAAGACTCAGTGAGCCATTATTGGTCATTGAGAGAGTGAGACCAAATGGTTGGTCGCTCACTCAGTTGAAGACACGGACGCAAGGGCTTACCATGAAGTCAGAGAGGACAACCCTGGACCTGCCAAGAGGTCATACCATATTGACTTACAAAGAAGTCAGATGATATGGAGAAGAAGCAGTCACAAGGACGTATCACCAAGTTAGGCGTGACACATCTATAGTAAACACCAGAGCAATGGATTACGTAGTAATTACACTAAAAGTGTTGAAGGTACAGTCAAGTGAATCAGTGAGGGAAATATTTCGTATAAATTGTTAAATGTCCGGTCAAGAAGAATTCAAATTCATGCCTAGTTTCTTTCATTTGCAATGTCATAATTTCATATTCTCATCTGTTTAATCGCAACAAGACTCACTATTTTTGATATATTATTTAAAGAATATATATTGTTCTATCAAACGAATTCATAGTTTTATTTCATTGAAAGTAAAATATCTTAACCTCAAAATTAATGGGGAAACCGAACGCCAATCTCCTTTTCCCAGAACTTATATGGTATGTTGTCAAAAGTAAGCTTATTACCCCACACCCTAGAGATAGTCAAGAGTCTCATTCTATTATTGCTGTACGGAGTGACAGCTGGCGCCCTTCAAATAACGTATGTGTAAGTAAGCAGGTAACAAGTAAGTGTGAGTACAAGGTCCGACGTGTGTGTATTTTATTTAATGAATATTGATATTCAGATTTTTCAAGTTAAATGCAGATTTATTACATGTGTTGTATAATTCAGTCAGCAAGTTAGGAAACTCTCAATGTGTCGACGCAACGTGGAACACGAATAAATTCAGAATTTGTTCTGAATGACAGCATATCATAGGTTCATTTTGGGAAGAGTGTGCGCATTTAAGCCAACGGAATTATTACCGGTAAATGTTAGGAGTGTAACTTTGTGATATATATTTGTATTTTGGGGATATGTCAAGGGATTTGAAGAGGGAAATTAATTTGAGATCGCGTACTATCACTAGTGAACCAAAGATGGACAAGGAAGACAATAACAAGTCATGTGACGACGAGGTCATTGCTTCTGCGGACATCCAAGGTGATATTCAGAGTAGGGAACAGGTGAATACGATGGAATTTTCTGAGATAATTCAGGAAAGTACAGAAATTGAGAAGCACACTGAAACTCAAAAGGAAATCGCGGGGGGAATGAACCAGGATACTCTAAATTTGCTGATGGCCAAATTTACCGAGTTCAGCAGTAGAATGGAGGAAAAGTTTGATAGTAGTGAAAATAGTCAGAAACGAATGGAGGAAAAGATTGATACTAGTAGTGAAAATAATAAGAAAGAAATAAGTAGTAAAATGGAACAAATAATTAGTAGTAACGAAAATAGTAAGGAAGAGATGAAAGAATTAATTAGTACTAATAATGAAAATTGTAATAAACAGATTAACTCTCTAAGTAATAACATGGATAAATGATTGGTATTAGTAGTGTAAATAATAAGAAAGAGATGAAAGAATTAATTGATAATAGTAATGAAAATTGTAAAGAACAGATTGAAAAGAATAACGAAAAGTATATGAAACAGATGGAAAAAGTGATTGGTATCTGTAGTAAAATGGGAAAAATGATTGGTAGTTGTAACGAAAAATTTAATGTGATCAATGATAAAATAGACGGGTTAAGTGAATCACTAAATTCTAAAATAGATACTAAGATAGTAGAGGTAACTAGTCAAATATGTAAGTTAGAAAATAAGTTTAATAAAGAGTGTGTTGACCTCAGAGGAGAAATAGAGTTGAATCATACTCAAATTGAGCATGTCAAAGAAACATTTACAGAGAATATCGTAGAGTTAAGTAATAAGATTTCTAGTAATCGGGAAGAAATTCATGAGATGGTCGAAAAGAGATTGGACAAGATCCATAATGCAGTGGTGCAAGATATGAGAGAATGTGTCAGTAAGGTAGAAACGTTTGAAAAAGAGCTTGGGCAGGTCAGAGAACTAAAGAACAAACAAGAAACTTTGTCGCAGAAGGTTACAGAGAAAGAGGAAAAATTACAGGAAGAATTGAGAATAATGAAAGAGAATGCGGAAAGAATAGCGGAAGAAAAAGTTTTGAATTGCCAGAGGGTGCTACGGAAAGAAATGAGAGAAGGTCAGATTACAAGAGAAATAGTAGTAACGAGTGGTTTACACAATAGGGACCAAGATTTGCCTAAGTTTACTGCAAAACAATTTAATCCTATGGAATTTGTAACATTAGTTGAGAAAAGATTTGCAAATAAGTTAAGGGATAATATTATCGAATGGGAATACCTATTAGAGATCTTGTCTAATTCTTTCATCGGTGAAAGTAAAACCTGGTTTCAAGTGTACCGTAATGATATGTCTAATTTAGGAGAATTTAAAGAGAAGTTCGTTGACAAGTTTTGGGATGAGAATATACAAGATCGTGAGAGAGAACGGATTATGCTTGGTAAATATATGACAGAATACTTTCTGACACACGTGCTTATATGGAAAAATCTTAATAGTATTGGTTCAGAAGTTGATATCGTAAGGATTATGTTAAAACATTATTCTGATAAGATTAGGGAAGCTGCGTGTATGCAGAAAGTCAGTACTATCAAAGAAATGGAGGTATTGTTAGATAGTTTCGAGGCTCTGAATGGTAGAGTAGGTGATAATCAATCGACCGCAAAGTAGAACTGTAGAAGGAGCGGAAAACAGGTCAGATAATTATCAGAGGAGAGGGAATAATAATGATCAGCCGAGGAATAATAGAAATTTCAATAGTGATAGAGGTCAGCAGAATTACCAGAGAGAATCGGAAGATGGGAGGCGTGCAGATGTGAATTATGTGAGGAATTATAGACAGAATAGCTGGAGAGGGAATAATTATGATCAGCCGAGGAATGATAGAAATTTCAATAGTGGTAGAAGTCAGCAGAATTACCAGAGAGAATCGGAAGATGGGAGGCGTGCAGATGTGAATTATGTGAGAATTATAGACAAAATAGCTGGAGAGGGAATAATTATGATCAGCCGAGGAATAATAGAAATGTCAATAGTTACAGAGGTCAGCAGAGTTACCAGAGAGAATCGGAAGATGGGAGGCGTGCAGATGTGAATTATGTGAGGAATTATAGACAGAATAGCTGGAGAGGGAATAATTATGATCAGCAGACGAATAATAGACATTTCAATAGTGATAGGGTTCAGCAGAGTTATCAGGGGCAATCCGGAGAAGGAAGGTGTGAAAACTTTATAGGCCAAAGTGACGGAAGGCCTGAGGATTTTAGTCATCAGAGAGAGAGTAATAGGCTAAATGCGAATGGTATTCAGGAATAGTCATCGAGCAAGAGTATTCCAAACGCACAGGGAATCGGGTAAGTTAAGTGGACAGGCTGAAGGTAGAAGTTGAACAGGTATGTAGTATAAGTAGTTGTGTAGTGAAAGTAGATTTAAGTATAGTGTGATTGTGACCTAAGTAATGTTAAGTGAGATATTTAAGTAGTGCCGTAGTCGTAGATCATACAGTAATTGATGGTAGTAGTAAGTTAGACGTAAGAAGTGATCTGTTAAAGTGATGTAAGTACTTATAATACTGAGAATATGATGTAAGTAGTGAAGTAGTAACTCCAATGATGGAAATTGTGATGTGAAGAAGGTACTATTAGATATTATAACAGCCGTTGGGTGAGTCAAAGTGAGTAAATAAGATGATAGCGGTAGTAATCACGATAGAAGATGATTGTAAGTTTCATCTATGCGTTGTACCAAAACTTGTGTATTCAGTTGTTTTAGGAGCTGACTTGGTTGCAAATCATGGAAGTAGAGTAGACTTTAATTTAGGTAGTGTGTGTTTGTTCTGGGAGCAATCTAGCAAAGAAGTACGTATTAATTATGATGGTCTGAGGTAAGTGTGTTGGTGACGTGTGTTCTTTGAAATATATGAGAGGTAAGTGTTGTTCCTAGTGAGAGGAAATGTTTTGTTGGGTGTGTTACGTGCCTGTACGACCAGTATCCGAGGGATAGTCGGTATGAGGCAGTGACGTGAGGTAATTTGAGTGAATTACAGGAGGAGTAATTGTGTTCGATGTTAGGTAAGCATCGAGATGTATTTAGTGGTTAAGTGAGGAAGAACACGTATATGAACATAAATTTGTAGTAGATGACCATTCATCATTTGTGGGAGGTAAGTACCCCATTCAACTTAAAAATGCTAGTGAAGTCTAAGAACAAATAAACATTATGCTGGATTACGGAATAATTGAACCATCTTGTAGCCATAGTATTGATTCTTTAATTATTTTTGCCAAGAAGGATGTGATTTATTGATATATGTAAGTCAATGAGTTCAAAACTGATTCAGTTTGAGTGACAGACTGCTCCTCAGAGTTCCATTTTCATCATCTGCAGAGGCGGGAAATATGTTGAAGTTATATTTTTTTTATCAGGGGTATTTCACTATTGTGAACCGTATCGGGGAGTGTGCATATTCTTATAAAGATCAGGAAGGGAAGATTGTCGGTATTTATAGTATAATCAATGTAAAGAAGTACTT
The DNA here is from genome assembly GCF_040414725.1 of Anabrus simplex. Classification (NCBI taxonomy): domain Eukaryota; kingdom Metazoa; phylum Arthropoda; class Insecta; order Orthoptera; family Tettigoniidae; genus Anabrus; species Anabrus simplex. The sequence continues at coordinate 932,878,370 of NC_090265.1, read as the reverse complement.
CACGTGAGATTTGTTGAGGTAATAATAAGATGATTAAATTTTTGTAAGAAACTGGCAAAATAAAACTAACATCTGCGATTGGCGTGTGAACCAAGTGTCGTATTGGTGTATTGGAAGAATAAGTGCTACATTGTCATGTACTGTGTGACAAAAAAAACGGAGAACAGGACATTGGACAGTTATCTGAGATAACAATATGCGAGAAAAGTTCTCATATAAGTAAATTTTCACAAAATGTTTTGATATGTTAAAAAAAGAAGAATGTAGTATAATGAATTAAAATTATTTGTATGTATTTAATCAAGTGCTGTACTCTTGTGATTTGTATGAGAGAAAAAGAGAATGGGACACTGAACAGTTATCTACGATGGCAATGTGCGAGAAAAATTCTCATACCTTTGATATTTTGATAAAATGTATGGATGTTGAAAAAGAAAATTATTGTTGTATACTCATTTAAAGTGTTTATATGTGTCAGTGGTATATATATATATATATATATATATATAATTTTGTTCATAAATCAATCGATTCTTTGTTCTTCGATTTATTTATGAGGGAGGCGAATTGTAACGGTTCAAATCCCGTTACAAGATGATATCTGTATTTTTACTATTGTATGATTTTATCTGTATATTATTATTATTATTATTATTATTATTATTATGTCAGTATTATTATTATGTTATCTATGATATTGTTACTATTATTGTAATTATCAGTTTTATTCAATTCGATTTTGCAATTGCCTGTTGCTCGCAAGATTGTACTTAGATGTATGCATATATACGTATGAGTAGAATAACACTCAATACCTGTACAGTGAGAATTGTTGTATGTATCAGAGATTGGGTGTGACGTTGGGACATTGTGCAAGATTAGTGGCGATTCTACCAAGTCATCGCCGCGCCATGGCTACGGCATTGTATTTATTTAGATATGCGCTCACGGAGTCAGCCGCCGCAGGGCTATTTCACCACTGTATGTAATATCTGTCGCGTAGGTGGGAGTATGTCATGGTTATTTCTGGAGATTACGTAGTTGTGTCAACCAACGTCTATATAAGGTGGGTGCATATTGTAGCGTCAGTCATTAGTTATACGGATGCAGTACAGTGAAGTAGTCTACTAGATCAAGAGGCCTTAGTTGGTCAGTCAACCAGTGTGAACGAGAGATGGTGAAGACTCAGTGAGCCATTATTGGTCATTGAGAGAGTGAGACCAAATGGTTGGTCGCTCACTCAGTTGAAGACACGGACGCAAGGGCTTACCATGAAGTCAGAGAGGACAACCCTGGACCTGCCAAGAGGTCATACCATATTGACTTACAAAGAAGTCAAGATGATATGGAGAAGAAGCAGTCACAAGGACGTATCACCAAGTTAGGCGTGACACATCTATAGTAAACACCAGAGCAATGGATTACGTAGTAATTACACTAAAAGTGTTGAAGGTACAGTCGAGTGAATCAGTGAGGGAAATATTTCGTATAAATTGTTAAATGTCCGGTCAAGAAGAATTCAAATTCATGCCTAGTTTCTTTCAGTTGCAATGTCATAATTTCATATTCTCATCTGTTTTATCGCAACAAGACTCACTATTTTTGATATATTATTTAAAGAATATATATTGTTCTATCAAACGAATTCATAGTTTTATTTCATTGAAAGTAAAATATCTTAACCTCAAAATTAATGGGGAAACCGAACGCCAATCTCCTTTTCCCAGAACTTATATGGTATGTTGTCAAAAGTAAGCTTATTACCCCACACCCTAGAGATAGTCAAGAGTCTCATTCTATTATTGCTGTACTGAGTGACAGCTGGCGCCCTTCAAATAACGTATGTGTAAGTAAGCAGGTAACAAGTAAGTGTGAGTACAAGGTCCGACGTGTGTGTATTTTATTTAATGAATATTGATATTCAGATTTTCCATTTTAAATGAAGATATTCATAATTTCCATTATAAATGCAGGTTTATATAATATTTGTAAATTAGTCAGCAATTTAGGAACATGTTCACACTGTTTTCCAGTCATTGACCGGGTCAGGGATGTAATGAATGAAACATATAGGCTGTTATTACAATGGGGTCTCCACTCCCAAGGTGATTTTTATTAATGAGTGATAAATGCGATGAAATGATAATAGAGAGTGTTGCTGGAATGAAATATGACAGGGAAAACCACCGGAGTACCCGGAGAAAAATCTGTCCCACCTCCGCTTTGTCCAGCACAAATCTCACATGGTGTCACCGGGATTTGATACATGGTATCCAGCGGTGAGAGGCCGACGCGCTGCCGTCTGAGCCACGGAGGAAACAAAATATCAATGTATAGTCTTTAAATTAATTACATATCAGTATAACTCAGAAAATTAAGAGTAGAATAACATTTTAAGTTCAATCGTTAATAAATCGACATTAGTTTAAAAATAATACTGTCTACAAACAAGATAACACTGTAAATTAGGATTTTCCTCCTTCTTGGTTTTAATTGTCAAGATCTTCATTCACTATCTTAGTAGCTGGTTTGAGACTTCAATATAGACCGTGATATACTGCTGGAATGTATGGAAGTAGAAGCAGTGATTAATATCGCTTCCTGATGGGTACAGTGTAGTTAGGTTTTCCAGTCCTTCTTTCAGCACTTCGTTTGTTAGCAAACCTTTCATCTTCTCGTTCTTTTTTTTTTTTCGGAAAATATGTTTTTTTTTTGCTAGTTGCTTTACGTCGCACCGACACAGATAGGTCTTATGGCGACGATGGGATAGGAAAGGGCTAGGAGTGGGAAAGGAAGCGGCCGTGGCTTTAATTAAGGTACAGTCCCAGCATTTGCCTGGTGTGAAAATGGGAAACCACGGAAAACCATTTTCAGGGCTGCTGACAGTGGGGTTCGAACCTACTATCTCCCGAATACTGGATACTGGCCGCACTTAAGCGACTGCAGCTATCGAGCTCGGTAATACGAAATTTTGTCAATGACTTAATGTGAGTATGAGAACATAAGGAACAGGGAACCTGGCTTGTCCTATGTTACTTTTATTGTCGTTATTTCTCTACTCAGTACTTTTCTTCCCTCAACACTTAGTTTGACCTTCACTACAATGTTTAAGAGGTTTTTTATCAATCCTTGAAGTCTGCACATGCCATGTCCAATACTGTAATTGTTTTTTTGACCCGGGCACTTTTAACAATTTTTCTCCATTGTTCGGGAGTGTTAACATAATCAATCAACTTGTCGAGACATTTTCCCTATCATTCCGAAATCCCTAAAACTTGGCAAAAATATGTATCCAGGCGATGGTTCATGGTGTGGATTACTGTAGTCACGTCCTAGTTCGTGAACCATGGGCAACGGTTGAGTGGCCTAGTAAGTTGTCCTGAGAGTCGGGATACCAGTTGCTATGGAATGGGAGTGGGCATCTCGGGCATATTCTGAGTCATGGCCCTCCTTGTGCTCAGGCGGCTAGGACTATACAATCCACCGATGGTACCTAACACGTTAGAGGAGAGATCCTCACTTGGACTATGTGTAAGTAAGGTAGCATCCTGCTTCAAGAATTTGCCGAGCTCAGAACTTTTTAAGCAAGCCTCGGACCTATGGGAGTAACGGAGTCTTACTCTCATTTGATAGGCGAGGGACTCCTTGGAAACAACTTTGCGAACGAAATGGAATTCGATGGGGAGCTATCAATATTAATGGGGTTTATGGAACAAAGAAAGTAGAACTGGCTGAGTCAGCAAAGAGGATGCATCTGGACGTGCTAGGAGTAAGTGATATTCGGGTAAGGGGAGATAGTGAGGAAGAGATAGGAGACTATAAAGTGTACTTGACGGGTGTTAGAAACGGAAGGGCAGAGTCTGGGGTAGGGCTCTTTATCAGGAATACCATTGCACGCAACATAGTTTCTGTTAGGCACGTAAATGAGCGAATGATGTGGGTAGATTTGTCAGTTGGAGGAATTAGGACTAGAATTGCGTCCGTGTATTCACCATGTGAGGGTGCAGATGAAGATGAACTTTACAAGTTTTATGAAGCATTGAGAGACATCGTAATCAGGGTTAACAGCAAGGAGAGGTTAGTGCTAATGGGCGATTTCAATACGAAAGTTGGAAATAGAACTGAAGGATACGAAAGGGCGATTGGTAAATGTGGGGAAAATATGGAAGCTAATGGGAACGGGAAGCGTTTGCTGGACTTCTGTGCTAGTATAGGTTTAGCAGTTGCGAATACATACTTCAAGCATAAGACTATACACCTCTACACGTGGGAGGCTAGGGGTACCAGGTCCATAATAGGCTATCTTAACCGACTTCGAATTCAGGAAGTCTGTTAGGAATGTACGGGATTTTGGGGGATTTTTTGATGATACAGACCACTCTATAATCATTAGTGAACTAAAGTATCTCTATGCCTAGGACAGAGAAAGTGAAAATTGTTTGCAAACGAATCAGGTTAGAAAATCTCAAGGACGAGGAAATTAGAAGTACATGGGTATGATTAGTGAGAAGTTTCGAACAGTGGACAGTAAGCAGGTTCAGGGTATAGAAAGAGAATGGGTGGCATACATAGATGCTGTAGTAGAAACAGCAAGGGAATGCCTAGGAACGACCGTGTGTAAAGATGGGTAAAAGCGAACATCTTGGTGGTATAATGAAGTGAGAGCAGCTTGTAAACGTACAAAGAAGGCTTATCAGAAATGGCTCCAAATAAGGACTGATGCAGACAGGCAATTGTACGTAGGTGAAAGAAATAGAGCGAAACAAATAGGTGTTGAATCCGAAAAGAAGTCTTGGGAAGATTTTGGTAATAACCTGGAAAGACTAGGTCAAGCAGCAGCGAAACCTTTCTGGACAGTAATAAAGACTCTTAGGAAGGGAGGGAAAAAGGAAATGAACAGTGTTTTTGGTAATTCAGGTGAACTCATAATAGATCCCAGCGAATCACTGGACAGGTGGAGGTAATATTTTGAAAATCTTCTCAACGTAAAAGGAAATCTTCCTGGTGGTGCCGCGAAGAACCAAGCTTATTGGGAGGAAGAAAATGATGTTGGTGAAATTACGCTTGAGGAAGTGGAGAGAATGGTAAATAAACTCCATTGTCATAAAGCAGCAGGAATAGATGAAATTAGACCTGAAATATTGAAGTATAGTAGGAAGGCAGGGATGAAATGGTTTCATAGAGTATTAATATTAGCATGGAGTGTTGGTAATGTACCTTCAGATTGCACCTATCTATAAGCAAGGGAACAGGGAGGATTGCAAGAACTATCGAGGTATCTCATAGATTAGTATAGGCAAAGTATTCACTGGCATCTCGGAAGGGAAGGTGCGATCAGTGGTTGAGAGGAAGTTGGATGAAAACCAGAGTGGATTCAGACCACAGAGGGGTTGTCAGGATCATATTTTCAGTATGTGGCAGGTAATTGAAAAATGTTACGAGAGGAATAGACAATTGCGTTTATGTTTCGTCGGTCTAGAAAAAGCATATGACAGGGTACCGAGGAAAAATATGTTCGCCATACTGGGGGATTATGGAATTAAGTGTAGAGTGAGTTCTTGGTTCAGGGTACTTACTGGGGTTAGACAAGGCTGTAATCTTTCACCTTTGCTGTTCGTAGTTTAGTGGATCATCTGCTGAGTGGTATAAAGTGGCAGGGAGGGATTCAGTTATGTGGAAATTTAGTAAGCAGTTTGTCCTATGCTGAAGACTTGGTCTTAATGGCAGGTTGTGCCGAAAACCTGCAGCCTAATATCTTGGAAATTGAAAATATGTGTAATGAGTATGGTATGAAAATTAGCCTCTCGAAGACTGAATTGATGTCAGTATGTAAGAAATTCAACAGAAGGTTGTGTTTTCTCCCAGGATGGTAACACAGCAGTAAATGAGATTGAATCTGGGTGTAGTAAAGCTAATGCGGTGAGCTCGCAGTTGCGATCAACAGTGTTCTGTAAGAAGGAAGTCAGCTCCCGGACGAAACTATCTTTACCTCGTTCTGATTTCAGACCAACCTTGCTTTACGAAAGCGAAAGCTGGGTGGACTCAGGATATCTTGTTCATAAGTTACAAGTATCCGACATGAAAGTAGCGAGAATGGTTGCTGGTACAAGCAGGTGAGAACAATGGCAGGAGGTTACTCAGAACGAGGAGATAAAGTCTGTTAGGAATGAACTCTATGGATGAAGCTGTATGCATAAACCGGCTTCGGTGGCGGGATCATGTGAGGCGAATGGAGGAGGATAAGTTACCTAGGAGAATAATGGACTCTGTTATGGAGGGTAAGAGAAGTAGAGGGAGACCAAGACGACGATGGTTAGACTCAGTTTCTAACAATTTAAAGATAAGATGTATAGAAGTAAATGAGGTCACAGCACTAGTTGCAAATAGAGGATTGTGGTGACGTTTAATAATTTCGCATATTCTTGCAGACTGAACGCTGAAAGGCATAACAGTCCATAATGAAAATGTATGTATGTATGTATGTATGTATGTATGTATGTATGTATTGCACCTGGAAATGATTATGGGGCCAGAGCATGGGAAGAATCTCAGGTAGTGTGCGGTTAGTTATTGGAGCAGGTACAGAGAAGGATATTTTCGCAGGGCGAATAATAAATGGTAAAATTTTTTGACAATATTTATTGAAATTTTCATGTAAATCACCCTGCAGTTGAATTGTCAAAATTAAATTTTCACGCAATCTTTTCAAAATGCAAAAATGAAATATCGGCGCTGTTATATTCTGAGACATCCACTTGATGTTAAAATGTCCAAAAAACCAAACCAAACCCCATGGCACTTGAAGGGCCTTGGCCTATCAAGCGACCGCTACTCAGCCTGAGGCCTGCAGATTAAGAGGTGTCGTGTGGTCAGCACGACGAATCCTCTCGGCCGTTATTCTTGGCTTTCTAGACCGGGGCCGCTATCTCACCGTCAGATAGCTCCTCAATTCTAATCACGTAGGCTGAGTGGACCTCAAACCAGCCCTCAGGTCCAGGTAAAAATCCCTGACCTGGCCGGGAATCTAACCTGGGGCCTCCGGGTAAGAGGCAGGCACGCTACCCCTACACCACGGGGCCGGCAAAAATGTCCAAAAGGAATGCCAATTTACTGCGATCATAAACACCCTACAGTTCATCTAGGTTCTCTTATATAGCTTTAAATTCCAAAATAACACTTTGCACATGGTATTTCATTAAACCAAATTGCGTAAAACCCAAGTCCATCACTTGTGATGCAAACCTACAGTTTTTCTAAGATTTTAAAAATATTAACACACACTTCCATTAATCTGATAGTTCAAGTAAAAGTTTTCAATCACTTGCTGTATACTCCTACAGTTCGTCTAAATCGATTTTATAAGAAAAGAAAATAGTGCACTTGCTTTATGGCAAACCCTATAGTTCGTATAAGTGAAATGATTTTAAAGAGAAATCTACAGTTCAAAACAAGACATGAAGTCTTCTTGAATTATTAGGAATACTAAAATTCGCACGAAGCACTTTTCTGTTGACGAATGTAGCACTATAAATGATTGAGTGCTTTTTTAAAAGTCAGTTAGTGTCTAAGTGGAATTACTCACTCAAAAAATATATGAAAAACACTTATATCACCTGTAATTTGCTTATAAGGATTGATGAAGTACTGTCCTGCGGCTGGTGACTGGAACTTTCTGCAGCGTGCAGCCAAGACTCGAACTCAGCACCAGCAGCGTGACACGTCCTTTCAATGAAGACACGACGTAATTATCCCTCGTCGAAATCGCGATCATTCACTCGCTGGACACCACGATTGAAGAAACTACGTTTAATCCCACGCTGGAAATGACATTCTCAATGTAATATCACGACACTTCCAAGATTTCCGATGTTGTTTTAAAGAAAAATGTTGAAACACGGAAAGTTCAATTGGCACAATATAATGTTGTAGAACTCTTAATTATCATTAAGATTGGTATTTTACACTGACACAAGTCTTAATGCATAGTTCGTATTCTCACTTTTAGTTCTACGATGTTAATTACGTGACTCAGAATATCACAGTCTATGCTATAGTGTGATCCACAAGTCAAGTTAATGCAGTAATGACCTATAGTCGTTTTCACAATGGAAAACACAGTCTCTCGCTCACAGTTTACAGAATAAAAATTGAACACTGTCACAGTTCACAATAGTCACTGATTATGTCTCATGTTCAATCGTAGAATGATCATCACAGTTCATGAAACACTCGAGAATATGCCATTAATATCACTAATCTAACAGTCTCTGGAATACTAAAATTCATAGATTAAAAAGTTTTTATGACTGAATTTGCAAGACGTGAGTTTGTATGACGTATGTACACGTGAAAAAATAGTCACATTTAGTCCTGTTATTTGTTGAATACATAGTGGAATACTATTTCACACAGTTCATAATCGTACTAGTATACGAGAAATGCGTCTCAGAATTAATTAAATTGTCATAAATCGAAAGTTCAGTTTATCACACACAATGTCCTAGTATGCTGTTCCTGTCAACGATAAAGTTCAAAATTACGAGAGATTGAAAAAGTCGGCAATACCGTCAACTGGTAAACTAAACACTTGACTTCCCAATTATACTTCCATGCACAGTCTCTGTCGTAAATTCACTTAGTTAAGACACTCGCATATCTTATACAATGATGGTTTAGTCGGAGAAAATTTTATAACATTTCACACGTCACGACGCGGCTAAAACTTCCCTTGCGACGTCCTCGCACACTTTCAAAGTTCTAGAGTGTAACTTTCATGTCTCTCGCGAAGCGCGACGGAGCATACTGACGTCTTGTCATGATCGTAGAGTTTAAGATACACTGACTATACTCTCAGTTCGTCGACCTATTTATATCCGGCTGGGAGCCGCACTCTGAATCAGGTGACAGAGGGGTGATAATACTTCCCAACCTTCAACTCGTCATATCTTTGAAACCACTGGACGGATTAGTCTCAAATTTGCAGGATTGTACTTTTAAAATGTGAGCTGCAATTTGGTGTTAGTCTCATATTTATTGGTCCAGTCGTTGAGAAGCTTAAAAATAGTTTCTAGATGTTTCTGCGGGGAGGTGTGCTACAACCAGTGCTGACGTCACTCGACCTTGCCCCACTCATGCTGTCTTCCTCACGCAGCGCAGTATAGACGAGAACATTCTCTCGCACAGCTGTTCGTACGTCGTAACTTAACCGTTCGCTCATGAATAAAGATTTTATAACTCATATGTGCCAGGGCCTATGCCTTCCTGTTACAGTATGTATGTATGTATGGAGCAGAAACTAATGTTTTATTTTTTCTCAGTATGTGCCAACATGTAATTCAGAATAAAGATAACGATATTCATATTTTGGCCACTACAAGAATCTGAGAAAAACCAGAGTTTTGTTTAGTTTTGTATAAACTGGTTGTCAGCCAAAATGTTTAGTAGGCGTGAATCTATTTCACAGGATCCCCGAGAAGCAATGTTTTCTGTCCACATACCCATGATACCAGATTAGTCATTGCGGGCATGAACATCTAGGTTGTACATCCACAGCTGCCTGAGATGGAAGACTTTTTGTTAGGTATGTATGTAAGGTAAAGCCTGATATAAGTCGTATGTGGTAACTAAGTGTTCATAAGTAGGATCTTTAGAGTCGTTTCTGGCATCAGTTAGAGTCTTTTGTCGTTGTTCTGCTTTTATTTGATGAAGCGTAACTGCATAAGGGACATCATCCTCATCCGTAGCCCTCCACTTATCGAATTCTGCACAGATGTCACTTAAAGGTGCCTTAAATCCGATGTTAAAGTTTTCACTTAAATCACGTAAATATTTATCATATGAAAGGGGAGGGCCTACGTCACTACGTCACTCTGTTCCTCATCTTCTTTGAGATAGAGTCTGTGTATTTCAGAAACTGATGCCACCGACCTTATGTAGCTCTTGTGTGGGTTTGTGTTTCTACTAACGTACCTAGGAAACATGTCAATATTTTACACGCAAAATTAAATTGACAGTCAGACATTTTTTCCTACACTTCCCATGTCTTCCTCTCTTGTCCTGACATGGTACTGGTGGGACAGTAGATGACCCAGAAAATGAAGCTCAGGCACCCATTTATCTTCCGCGATGCCGAAGGCGGGATTCAAACACACTATTTACAAAATGTAATTATACAGCTATAAATTCTATACCATTCAACCAACTCACTCAGCGTCCGGCTCCATGGCTAAATGGTTATCGTGCTGGCCTTTGGTCACAGGGGTCCCGGGTTTTATTCCCAGCAAGGTCGGGAATTTTAACCATCATTGGTTAATTTCGCTGGCACGGGGCTGGGTGTATGTGTCGTCTTCATCATCATTTCATCCTCATCACGACGCGCAGGTTGCCTACGGGAGTCAAAGCAAAAGACCTGCACTTGGCAAGCCGAACATGTCTTCTGACACTCCCGGCACTAAAAGCCATACGCCATTTCATTTCAATTCACTCGGCAAATCAAAAAAAAATGAATCCATAGTAGTTTGACAATTTCTTCATTTATTCAATTAAAGTATTGTTTAGAAACACTGAACTTGAAATATTATGTGCTTTGGATCACAGGTCGACGACAAGACTTATCTCTGAACCTTCGAACTGAGCGAAAGGAAAGTACCTATCTATGTTGGCTAGGCACTCATTCCATATGTAGGCTGCGATTTCTGATCGGTCGACACTTAAGTATAGGATATATTAGTTTAATAATCAAAGAAACATAACGTCTGTCAAATATGAAGTTGTATTGTGTCAGATGTATACTCCACGATTCGCAGATGCATAATTAATATTGTTAATTTTGCAAGAATACTGTAAGGATATTTTACGGGAATATGCTGCATTCATTCACTCAAAATCATCATCGTGAGGCCAAATAAAACATCTAAACTGCCTTTACAGACATCGAGAAGGCCTATGTCAGGGTTCCTAAGAATCTGATCTGGCAAACATTACGCTCGTAGAATGTTACATCGAACTGTCACAATCCCAGAGAAATTCTTCTCACTCGTAAGCGGAGAATTCATCATTAACGTTGGAGTAAATTAGGAATCCGAAATTCTTTAATCTCCTCATAAATCACGTGGCAGTACACATTCAAAGTTCACTTCCTTGGAACTTCCTATATGCAAACGACATAGCTCCATCAGCACGTATCTCAATGATTTCCAACATACCTTTTTTCTGTATGGCGAGTAGCTCTGGAGACCCACGAGCTTCATATTAGCCGGAGTAAAATAGGAATACACACCTTTAGGATACGAACCTGAAAGAGGTGAATAAAGTTAGGTACCTCGGTTCGGTCCTCTCATACAATGCAGAAATCTAAGCAGATATAAGAAATCGTATCATCACTGGGTGGCGCTAAAGTGGAGAACTCAAAAAGATGTGTTACATGGTATTAAAATATTCACCAAATTTGGACGAAAAATATATAGGAATACAGGTAGACCTGCGATGATATATGGGTCGGTATCCTGGCACCTGAAGCCCTATACCATATGTTGTGGAAGTGAAGAAGTCGCGCTGGGCTGGAAGTGTTACTAAAAATTAAGAACAAAAATATGTCCAGTCCACAAAACTTTAAGGAAAATTCTACTGCACTGGTATGGATACGTCAGGTCATGCCCTATTCCCTACCCACACAAGGAATCATGAGGATGCCGAGAGTGAATTCATTTTATCTCCGACATGACAGTGGCTACAATCTGGAGAAATAGGATAAGGAGACAACGCCGTATAGAAAAACAGAGCACGAGAGGATTGCAAAACTGTATATATGAGAGCGATTACTATTTAAGGGAGAAATTAGTTTCACCTGTACGTTTACAGTCTTATTTCGAGATTATCGTCCTTGTTCTGTCTATCAATGAATAATATTTGTTAAATCTAGATGGATATAAAATTTTAAGTTTAAAAATCCTTCTTCCAGTTATAAGTAACGGATGGGAATATATTCCTACATGAAGCAATGACATGTTCTGTTGCAGCGAATGCGGGCGATAGGTCCCAACGTGCACTGCAGAGGAACAATTTCCAATCCAACCACTGATCATTAACGCGCAAATTAACTAGTTTCGATATCAGAGTGCAATTTTGGCTGTTGGTTGCAGCAAACTATCACCCATGACAGGATAGCATTAATGTGATTTTACACTTGATTTCATTGTCAGTAATCATATTGCTGTTAACCTCCAACATTCACATCGCACGAAAACAGGGAGTTCTCAACAGGTGTGATTCAATAGGCATGAATATATATGCTATGTACTTTTTACCTTCTCCTGTTAGTTTCCCCATAAATGAGCCAAATATATCAGGACGTAATGTGTTTTTAATGGCCGAAGTAGGAAACGCTGGTTATGTCATACTGCCCTCGTGTAGTGGAGTTACCGTAGTGGACTATAGGGGTTGTTGAACCTGTTCCTGATTGCAGGTCAACTCACGTCGCTGTGCCTTCCCCTAACTGCTCAGCAAATAGGGGTGGAAGAAACACGTGCCAGGCCACTTCCTGTACTCGGAAACCGGTCTAGTGTACGCTGTGAGAAGTACACGTAATCCTTATCGAGGTACCCACTCTTGTACCTTCTCATGTTGCCGCCAAGTGTTATTTGGTGCTCGTACAGTATGTGACGTGGAATATCCGTACCAGCGCATACATGTGAACCAAGTGTTGTGCAATTGTGTGTGATTTATAAGACGTCAATGACATTCCTCAGTGATCCAAGCTGACAAAAATGAAGGAAATAATTAATGTGAATGAATAGTGGGTGCACGATTTCCGTGCTGTTATTGTGTCATCTACGTTGAATTTCTGAGAACCGACAATGCGAGTTGTTTATGCTATTTTCGTAATATTATCAGGTCAACGAAAGAACGGTGGACACTAAAAAGAAAGTTATCCGTAAATTGAGTGAAATTGTGATTCCTGCCACAAATGTCAAAGACCGTAGTTGCATCTATGAAAGTGTCGCGGCGGGCTGAGTGGCTCAAGCGGTTGAGGTGTTGGCCTTCTCACCACAAGTTAGCAGGTTCGATCCTGACTCAGTCCAGTGGTATTTGAAGGTGCTCAAATGGGTCAGCCTCGTGTCGGTAGATTTCATGATGATGATGATGATGATGATGATGATTGTTGTTGTAAGAGGCCTAACCGGTAGGTCATCGGCCCTTAATGGTACGAGGTGTAACGAAATGAAACGACAATTAAAACTTCAAAATGTATCCACTAACTAAAATCTAAAACGAATGATGATGAAAAAATTACCATGAATCCAAAACAATCAGTGGATCAAATTCACAATGCCTTATATTCTGAAGTGATACTTGCTGTAAAACATGGGTCCAAAATCTAGGTCACCGGCCTCTCATAATTGTACTAATCACTGATAAAGTAGAACCATGGTGTTTCTCCTATAGAGATACTAAACACAGGTAACGCAGACTCACGGTGTTCCTCGCATGGTGGTACAAATCACAGTTAATATAGACCCATAGTATTGCACCCTTGCCTACCGATTGCCAACATCTGCCTCTGGCTCTTGTAAATGTAGACTCTTCTGTTCTCAGGGGTTCCGGGTTCTTCATTCACTTGTTGACATGAATCGGCGGGTGGTACAAGAAAATCTAATTATTACTTGAGGTAATATTCAAGAAGTGGGCTAAAATGGATTTATTATTAAAGAAAATTAATACCAAGTTCGATATATGTGAGGCATCAATTAAAAGAATTGATATTAATGAAACACCTGACAAAAATTAGACCTAAATGTGGATAATGAAGACCTCAGAAAAATGGTTTTATTATTATTGAGTTAAGTTGACGTAAATTGCCATTGCCAGATTAGAATTTAATAATTAAAAAATGAAGAGAAAACCCTGAAAATTACCATCGGATTACAAGTAACGCCGTTGGTCGTTTCACTTCGTCCGTGAATATTCAGTTTCCGCAACCGGACTCCAAATTTGTCCTTAATCATCAGCCACCGAATGGATCCTTAATCGAACCGAAACGATCTCCGGTTACATTAGAAGCGATTAGTTATAAACAACGAAGAAGGAATTTACTTCACAGGTTAACTTGTTCCTTGGCAAGGCATGGTGCTCTAAATTTCAATATTATCAATCGCTGACCTCTTTGTAAAAATACATGATTGCACCTTGCTGTGTAACAACCAGACACCCAGAAATGACGTTACATAATAATTTTAAATTATATAGAATACTGTTCTACTAAACTGAAATATTTATAAAATCAAAAAAGAAACTTGAGTTTACATTTAGCACATAAGTAACCTTTAGGTTATGTTGATTTATAATAGACTAATTTAAAATGAATAAATCAATAACCATGGATATCTGAAAATTAATTTCATCGCTTCACTGAATAATGATTAAATTAATTTAATCCGACCGTTTATGAACGGTACCAACAAAGAAAGAAAAAAGAATAACGCCAATGCAAGGTGCCATAATAAACATCACCAGGTTATCAATAGCAACTAAAGCGAACTTACATTAAACAAATTATCTTTATCAAAATGTGGAAAACATCATTCATTACAATAATCATTATCACTACTGTGGTAGGAAAGGTGAAACATCTCACTCATATAAAATGAAGATTTATTACTTGGTTCAGTAATCACCAGCATCATTATGACCATTGGAGAAATGTACTACTCAAAAATTATGATCAGTACTATCATAAACAAAATTGCATGTTTATCTTGAACATTTAACTTCTGTGAACAACACAAATAAAATCAGCTAACGCACTATCATTGCAAACTAAACTGATCGTGTAATGATCATCCAAAATTTTAACTATCACTAAAATAAACTAACCACTGGCCCTTGCAGACAGAGCTAACCACCTCATTGAACTCATGCATGTCGCTAAAACAACTAATCACTGGTCATTGCAGACTGAACCGGATGTATAATTTGACATCCATGAAAACTAACTACTGATCATTGTAGACTGAGTTGACTATGACTTGGATAATGATTAACACTGAAAATAAACTGAACACTGATCATTGCAGACTGAACCGGATGTCTAATTTTGTTAACAACTATTATCAAAAATAAACAAATCGAAACCGACTTTCAACATACGTCCAAATGATAATAATTATTATTATCATTTATACTACGGCAAGATGCCCAAATATTCACAACGCCGTGAAGTTTCCAGATCAATATGTTTATAGAATTCATGCCATCCAGTTATACCAGATGAATAAATAAAGGCCGAAGTAAAGATGGTAATTTCCTAGTACCAAGATTAATTGCATTCACGTTCAACTAACAAAATAGCTCAGTGGAAACCGTGCATATGAGCATTAGAAAAACAGGGAGTGTGAAAACAAGTTACGAACATGATAGGGCAAGATTAGAAAATCAAAGGAAAGCATAATAAATTTTGAAGACGTATACTGAAATAGACCAAGCTTATTACAAATATTTACAAAGAGAAAGAAACATAGAACAAAGGTGCTTTCCCAACCATAAGCCGTAAGATTCGGAATTTTATACCAGATAAAAGCTACGAGAAAGAAAGAAAGGAAGAAACCAAATGAGGAAGAGTGAAGCAGGAATGAAAAGGAAAAAGCAGGAAAAAGGAAAAATACGCCTATCTATTGAAAAATCAAGAGTAACAAGAAATATGAATTTAAAAATTTGTTTACACAACACCAAGTCCTTCGAAGTGAAGTCCAAATATAAATTAGAACTGTATCAGTTACCAGTCAGTCACAGCATGAATTCGCACTAAGTAAGATTATCAAGCAGGCCGAAATCACAATTATCCGACAAAGCGGTTCCAAGACAGTCACACTGAAACATGAACAACTGTAAACATGAATGCGAGGCACTGTTCACGGATAAGCGTGTGTAGGACTCGCGGAGTGCCAGATACCGAACACGCACAGCTCGAAAGAGAATTGCAACTAAGTTCATGAATGGAGATATTAAATAGTTTGAAAGTAGATGGAATCTTGGTCTAGAAATGCCATGCTCCCTATTAAAATTTCAGAGGAAAATTGTTCCTTTTGAAACTGCTACAGAAAATGAATGATTTGTTTGCCATACCTCATCTTGATGTTTGTAGTACTGGCACAGAAAGAGCACTCATGTGCACAAAGTCCACAAATTACGGAGACGACGTTTAGTGTTCCACCCTCCACACAGGCTAAAGTCCATCTCAAATAATCCGGAGAAAGGCCAGGTTTTTATACGCTAGAGTAGAGGGGAAATGATTGAGGAGAAATACGTCTGGAAGATTCCAGATGTTACGGGAGTATGCGCAACAAACCAAACAGTATCGTATGACGTCAACCGGCAAGAGGTAGTCAGTTGACAGCAGATAGTGAAGATGGACAGAACTGAAGTCCGTGCAGAGTATGTGATGTCCAATAAATATATTTGATGAGGTATTTGAGTCCCAGTTGCAGAGTAAAATACGGCGTGTTATCAAAATGAGGGTGAATCCATATTAGTAATAGAAAGATAAAGGTTATGTTTTGCCTGCTGCTATTTCTTGATGGATACAGTACTTTTGTATCCATCTCTTGGCACAGGCCAGAGTAAAGTGTAGCTTCCACCGAAGTCCCAGTCTCATCCATGGCTGTGACAATATGGAAGCTACTGGGGTATGGGTGGTGCTGAGTAATGACATTCAGAGCACGACTAGTGCATCTCAGTGTTTTGAAAGGTATTGCTCATAGGGTCAGTCGTGCTGCAATAGCACTTTCTGACCCAGCGAGGAAAGCAATGGCAAACTACCTCACTCCTCGTCTTGCCTAGTACGCTTCATTTTGGTGCTGCCATTGGTTTTTGTGGTTTCCTTATAACCGCATAACCTTTGGTGGTGCTATTTGAGGATCCAACCAGCCTCTGGGCTGATGACCTAACAGACAGACAAAGGTTATGTGCGTGGCGAATTTCGTTGCAGTAGACGCCGGTGAAGTGACGAGTCCGTTACAGTACGTGTTGAAGAGATGTTAAGTACAGAACAAAAATGGCCAACCGGACACCAGTGGGACCCGAACCCACAACCACCCGATTTCGCGTCGGTTGCTCTACCAATTGAACTATGGCGGCCTAGGTCATCTTTGTTCTGTTGGACCTATCAAGTACTGGATGTTAATTCATTGCTATTCATAAAACATGGAATAATGGCCTGAAATGAAATGGCGTATGGCTTTTAGTGCCGGGAGTGTCCGAGGACAATAATGGCATGATAAATTATTCTTGCGTCGTTTTGTCTCTTAACCCTTCTTCTTCTTCTTCTTCTTCTTCTTCTTCTTCTTCTTATTCTTCTTCTTCTGACGCTTTTTAACACACCTGTGAGGTCCTGGGTGCGTCGCACATGTGGATTTGTCTCTATTTTACGGCCGGATGCCCTTCCTGACGCCAACCCTATATGGAGGGATGTAATCACTATTGCGTGTTTCTGTGGTGGTTGGTAGTGTGGTATGTTGTCTGAATATGACGAGGAGAATGTTGAGACGGAAACATACTTCAATCCCCGAGCCAGAAGAATTAATCAGAAGCGATTAAAATCCCCGACCCGGTCGGGAATCGGACCGATTCTATAACCAACGAAATCAAAATATTCATTCCAATATCAACAAAAAATGTTTTTGCTAGTGGCTTTACGTCTCACTAACACCGATAGGTTTTTTGGGGACAATGGTATAGAAAAGGTCTACGAGTTGGAAGGAAGCGGCCGTGGCCTTAAGTAAGGTACAGCCCCAGCATTTCCCTGGTGTGAAAATGGGGAAACCACGGAAAACCATCTTCAGGGCTGCCGACAGTGGGATTCGAACCCACTATCTCCTGGATGCAAGCACACAGCCGCGCGCCCCTAACCGCACGGCCAACTCGCCCAATAAAATATATCTTCTTCCCAGTCTTAGCTATTGTCCTCAATAAATGTAGCGGCTCGAACATACTTTAATCTTATTTAAATCCCAAAATGACAGTGCCACATTTACAGAATACTAGAATGTAATATTTAAACTTTCGTGTCTGGCTCCAACAAGCTTACGGAATAATATTTTATTTCAGAATCTCGGACTGTTGTATTCTCGCTCCCCTTGCTACGTGAACCGCTGACCTGAACATCTGTTCTTGCTTGCGTGTCTGCGTGGACATTAATACAATAAGAATCCCCTTGAAAGTGGCCATATTTCTCTCATCCGCCTGATGGTGGAATCATTCTCCCAATAAATTTTGTGACATCTGAGATCGCATAGTGTTAGTTGCATTACTCCCTCGAGCCAAAAACTATATAAAAATTGGCTCGGAATCCGAACCACAGGTATCATAAACGCGGCCTCTGGCATCCCACTAAATATTTCCACCGGGAATTACTTCCCGGACTTCAAAATCATGCCAGGGTGGCATTCTTCTCCGCCCTGCCTGAAAAATGAACAAATTCCACTCTACCTATTTTCCCATATATATTCCAGCGGTTTGCTTTCTTCACATTCGACTCCATTGGCTTCAAACCTAACTATTCGATCTAATACAGTTTCTCAAAAGGCCTTACATGACCTGTGTTAAATTCACATATTACATTTAACTTCATGTCTTATTTCAAGTTCCTCGAAATTCTCAGTATCCGATAGAAAATATGGCATGACGCTAATCCCTACTAAAATTTTGACGTGATAGAAATTTTAACAGATTATTGATAAAAATAAAATTTGTCGCAACACTCGAAATACTTTTATATTATTTATTTTACCACAAAATCTCAACACAAATACTCTTACACCAAAACCATCGACTATAGCCGATCTTTACCCGATACCTTCATGAATAATCTTTGGACAACATATCACAAATTCCCCTCTTAATTTATATCACACTAATAATTCACACTTGTATTTTTACAACTTACTAATATATACCAGGTGGCTCCCAAACGCCGTACTTTCTACTTATAAATGCCCCGCATGCACAAATGATGAATGGGATGTCTACCAACTGATTTTCACAGGGGAACTACTGCCAGTGGGCAGGTTACGTCAGAATATGAAGAGATAAGAAACGGAGTGTCGCTCGCAGCATGTTACTCAGCGCTACCGGTCTAATGCACCCCTTGCATTAGTAAACATCATTTTCGACCGCATAGTTCTAGGCTGGTGTATGGTACAGCCGCAGTATATTTGCTGTCTGCATATCGGCAATGACTAGTGTGATCAGTAGCGGTGAATACACAGACATTATTTTAAGCTGGACAACCTGGTCGGAGTGCAACAGAAGCTCCAAACAGACGTACGCCTTCTGCACACATACTTCGCAGAACAGTATTAGTTTTTGTTCCATACAATCAACTCTTTTATCGAGTTTAATGTCTACACGTGTATAAATTAATAAGTTATTAGATTTCATTTACTGCATCTTTGGCGTGTCTGTAAACAGTAGCGGCGATTAGGGGGTGGGGTGACGAGGGACAGTCGCTCTCACCCCCACTTTGTATAGTAAACATTACATTTTATTCCACTTTAGCCAGCTGGAACTAGGAATTATTTTAAAATAGCTATTTGTACAAACCTTGTTATCTTATCTGCTAATCCCTTCGTTTATTTAATTTAATTATTAATATAATTATTGACGGAAGAACACACAATATGATGTTCGTCGCGGCTAACCAATTTGTATAGCGCTACGGCAAGTAGCGGAGACTTTGCATGTACTGTGAGGAAGGGTAGTAGGGGTACATATTTTTTGCGAGGTTGTGGCCACTGAGTTATAATTCACCCGCTTGCCGCGCGCATTCGTCTCTTTATTGTCTGACAGTTTCTTAATATGTATTCAAATACTAAATTGTTTTAATTGCATAATCATGCCGTACATCTATGTAATTGTACCGGGCGAGCTGGCCGTGACCTTGCACTCGGGTGATAGTGGTTTTGAATCCCACTATCGGCAGCCCTAAGATAGTTTTCCGTGGTTTCCCATTTTCATACCAGGCAAATGCTGTTCGTCGCGGCTAACCAATTTGTATAGCGCTACGGCAAGTAGCGGAGACTTTGCATGTACTGTGAGGAAGGGTAGTAGGGGTACATATTTTTTGCGTTGTGGCCACTGAGTTATAATTCACCCACTTTGTGTGTTTTACCGTCAATAATTATATTAATAATTAAATTAAATAAACGAAGGGATTCGCAGATAAGATAAGATTTGTACAAATAGCTATTTTAAAATAATTCCTAGTTCCAGCTGGCTATTGGAATAAAAATATAATGTTTACTCCACAAAGTGGGGGGGGGGTCAGGGTTTGTCCCTCCTCGCCCCGCTCCCTAATCGCCGCTACTGTTTGTAGACACGCTAAAGGTGCAGAAAAGGAAATCTAATAACTTATTAATTTATACACGTGTAGACATTCAACTTGATGGAAGAGTTGCTTGTAAGAAACAAAAACTAATACTGTTGGGTGAAGTACGTGTGTAGGAGGCATACGTCTGTTTGTTGCTTTCCGACCAGGTTGTCCAGTTTAAAATAATGTCTGTGTATTCACCGCTGCTGATCACACTAGCCATTGCCAATATGCAGACAGCAAATATAGTACGGCTGTACCTACACCAGCCTAGAACTATGCGGTCGAAAACGATGTTTACTAATGCAAGGGGTGCATTAGACCGGTAGCGCTGAGTAACATGCTGCGAGCGACACTCTGTTTCTTATATCTTCATATTCTGACGTAACCTGCCCGCTGGCAGTAGTTCCCCTGTGAAAATTAGTTAGTAGACATCCCATTCATCATTTGTGCATGCGGAGCATTTGTAAGTAGAAAGTACGGCGTTCGAGAGCCATCTGGTATATATTACAGTAGGTACATTATTACATTAGAAACACAATATTTTTTTTCTGTGATGCAATTGTACATGTCTATCATCATTCCTATTTTACTTGGCACTTCGCAACATGTATTTAATTTTACACTTCCTATGGTTGACACGTGATGACTCAGAATCATCATAAATACCAGACAAATAAGATAGCACTTTTAATATTCTTCTCTATTACTTTAAAACAGACTGGGCACTTAGCCTGCACCCAGGATTAATATCACCACTACCGGGCGAGTTGGCCGTGCGCGTAGAGGCGCGCGGCTGTGAGCTTGCATCCGGGAGATAGTAGGTTCGAATCCCACTATCGGCAGCCCTGAAGATGGTTTTCCGTGGTTTCCCATTTTCACACCAGGCAAATGCTGGGGCTGTACCTTAATTAAGGCCACGGCCGCTTCCTTCCAACTCCTAGGCCTTTCCTATCCCATCGTCGCCATAAGACCTATCTGTGTCGGTGCGACGTAAAGCCCCTAGCAAAAAAAAAAATATCACCACTTTCACCAGCACTCTAATATGCATCTCCTCACTACCGCACAATTATTATGGATCATAGGCGAATACAGACCCTGACCGGTGAGCCGACGGTTGTAGAATGAATGGCTGCTGCTTTGCCGTTCCCTAAATACACCCAGTTATTGGCGCGAGGAGTGACGAAATTTATTGCGCAACATTTGCCAACATTGCCGTCCGGTGGATCTCATTCCTGTTATTAATATCCAGAATGATGAAAAAAATTCAAAGATTACGGATTTTCTTATTTCATCATTTTAATTGTCCCCCGCCATGACGACGTACGCGTGTGGCTTTCGGTCGGTCAGAATCTTCCCATGGTCTAACACAATCTTTCCACTTTTGGCCAGAAGAGAACTGATAACATGATAATCCCTTCCAATTCACTGGGCGCTCCACGGTGCCAATCCAATATTTAATTTACATCCGGAAAATCTTCGTATTTTAAAAATTAGCCAATTCGTTCGAAATCATCCACAAGGATCTTATAGATCTGGATCCATTCCCTGCGCGAAGAGATTAAATCCAACCTCAAAGCTCTTGTCTCGTGGATACGAAAAAATGAAGAAGACACAGGGTGCTCATCAAGTAATGGTGCAAAAATGGATGCTCCTTTGCCAACATCGTATCTCGCGGCTATGGTGGCTAGTAAGTTTAGCCTTTTGATGACTGAATGATGGGTTCAGTATGTTACACACAATGGCACTACTCACAGGTAACATAGACCCACGGTGTTCCTCACCTAAGGATACTACTCACAAGCAACGAAGACCCATGGTGTTCCTCACTTAGTGGGACTAATCACGGGCGCCGGTATTCCCGTAGTGTTTCTCACATAGTATTACTAATTATAAGCAATGTAGACGCACGGTGTATCACACATTATATTACCACCCACAGGTAACACAGACCGATGGTGTTCCTCACATTAAGGCACAACACGCAGACAACACAGACCCATGATGCTCCTCATATAGTGGTACTACTTATAGGTAACGAAGACCCGTTCTGAATACAGGGGGACCAACGTAATCCAGCACGGCGCACGGCAGCACCTCCCTCATGGACGTCAGTCCGTGAAGCGGCACGCCCGCTCCCCCGCTTCGGTGGAACGCACACGATGGTACTAATTTGTTGTTTTTTTTTTTAGTTGTTTTACGTCGCACCGACACAGATAGGTCTTACGGCGACGATGGGACAGGAAAGGCCTAGGAGTGGGAAGGAAGCGGCCGTGGCCTTAATTAAGGTACAGCCCCAGCATTTGTCTGGTGTGAAAATGGGAAACCACGGGAAGCCATTTTCAGGGCTGCCGACTGTGGGGTTCGAACCTACTATCTCCCGAATACTGGATACTGGCTGCACTTAAGCGACTGCAGCTATCGAGCTCGGTATGGTACTAATCACAGGCAATGCCCAGACCCAAGGTGTTCCTTACATAATGGTAATCGCAAGTAACGTCGACTTATGGTGTTCCTCACTTTATGGTACTAATCACAAATAATTTCATGGTTCCAATTCCACCATCGCTTGGTCGCCCCTTTTAGTCGCCTCTTAAGACAGGCAGGAGATACCATGGGTGTATTCTTCAGCTGCGTCCCCCGCCTACAGATGGTATCGGTAGAATTATTGGCACGTAAAAGAACACTTGCGGGACTATATTCCGGCACCTCGGTGTCTCCCAAAACCGTAAAACTGGTTAGTGGGACGTAAAGCAAATAGCATTAGTATTAAAAGTGCAGCAGGCTATTTGTAATAGAGGGCTTATTATTGGACAGAAAGTGCCGATAGGTAAAACGATGATTGTAATTGACCCGTTTAATTACAGCTTCCGTAATAATAATAATAATACCCGAGCTGCTCGACTAAGTGGTATGTTCCGAGCTGTCAGTGCAGAGATGGCGTGGAATGACATTAGTAGACGAAGACGTTTGAGTGGTGTTTTCAAAAGTAGGAAATATCACAATATGAAGATAAAGTTGGAATTCAAGAAGACAAATTGGGGTAAATATTAGTTTGCTTTAGGTCGCACAGACACATATAGGTCTTATAGCGACGATGGGATAAGGAAGGAGTGGGAAGGAAGGGACCATGGCCTTAAATAAGATACAGCCGCAGCATTTGTCTGCTGTGAAAATAGGAAACCACGGAGAATTATCTTCAGGGCTGCCGACAGTAGGGTTCGAACCTACTATCCCGGATGCAAGCTCACAGCTGCGCGGCCCTAACCGCACGGCCAATTCGCACGCTGGAAGAGAAGTTAGGGATTGGAATAGTTTACCAAGGGAGATATTCATTAAAATTCCAAATTATTTGAAATTATTTAAGAAAAGACTAGCTAAACAACGGATAGGGAATCTGCCACCTGAGTAACTACCCTAAATGCAGATTAGTGGTGACTGATTGGCAGATTGATTGAGCACATTCAGAACGATCAACTTTCTAGACGACTTCACTATCATAAACGGTGTAAACATTTATTGTAGGATTTCCTTATATACGACATTCCTTGTACTTTATTTGTTTTACAATTTTCTTTACGTCACACCGCACAGGCAGGTCTTACGGCGGCGATGGGATAAGAAATGACTATAAGAAGGAAGTGACCGTGGCCTTAAGTTAGTGCCCCAGTATTTGCCGGGCGTGAAAATGGGAAACCACGAAAAACCATCTTCAGGGGGTATCCACTATCTCCCGAATGCAAGCTGATAGCTATGTGACCCAAACCACGCAGCCACTTGCTCGGTGCAGGCTTTGTAGAATTACCTTGTGGCACTATCGCAACTTTAAAATATCGCTCTTACCGGGCGGTTAGGAGCACGCAGCTGTGAGCTCGCATCCGGGAAATAGTGGGTTCGAACCCCACTGCTGGCAGCCCTGAAGACGGTTTTCCATGGCTTCCCATTTTCACACCAGGCAAATGCTGGGGATGTACCTTAATTAAGGCCACGGCCGCTTCCTTCCCACTCCTAGGCCTTTCCTGTCCCATCGTCGCCATAAGACCTATCTGTCGGTGCGACGTAAAGCAAATAGCAAATATATATATCGCTCTCTTGACATTGCAACTTGTAACTGGCCATCGCTGAAAACTGGCTGAGGTAAACAGAGACCGGCACGTCCCTTGAGGTTTCTTGATCGTGATACAAAATGCCAAGCGTATTGGAAATTGATGCCTCCTGAAAGAAAATTGATGTGTTTTACAGGATGTTGTTAAGTCAATTCAAGGAATGAGAGCCCTCTGTCCAGCTTCATCTCCACTTATTATTTCCAAATCTATACTATCTTCGTACATACTTCTTAGAATTAGGCCGCAAGCAATGTCCGTTTAGGAGCCGTTGGGGAAACATTCCGATTCTTAGAATAAGAATAACCGGGCGAGTTGGCCGTGCGCGTAGAGGCGCGCGGCTGTGAGCTTGCATCCGGGAGATAGTAGGTTCGAATCCCACTATCGGCAGCCCTGAAAATGGTTTTCCGTGGTTTCCCATTTTCACACCAGGCAAATGCTGGGGCTGTACCTTAATTAAGGCCACGGCCGCTTCCTTCCAACTCCTAGGCCTTTCCTATCCCATCGTCGCCATAAGACCTATCTGTGTCGGTGCGACGTAAAGCCCCTAGCAAAAAAAAAAGAATAAGAATATGTGGAGGAAAACCATTAATTCCAAAGAACTCAAGAATTATGTAGAAAATTGAAGTAGTTAGCTTTTATCTTCAGTATTAATCTGTTGATGCCGGTGTGTGGTTTTTTAATCTACCGGGTATAAGCCCAATGACCTTCAAGTTAATTAAGAATGGCAACTTTAAAGAAAATTACGTTTTTCACAAAAGTGAACGTTCTGCTATGAATTTCAATCACGATATCATCGTGTGCTAAAATTCCGGCTTGTAATTCAATACTAACAGTTGATCCGTCATCATCTACAGAGGGGTAGTCGCCGTTAGCAATTTCTTGCAAAAAAAAATCAGCGAATTCCTTTTTTTTGTTTTTTGTTTCTTGTGGTTTTGACCGCATATTTTATGTAAATTGTGTGTTTTAAAGAAGGGTCAAATAGGAGAGTATTCAATCTCAAAACCCCATGGCACTACAGCCCTGAAAAGCTCTGGCCTGCCAAGCGACCGCTGCTCAGCCCGAAGGCCTGCAGATTACGAGATGTTGTATGGACAGGACAACGAATCCTCTCGGCCGTTATTCTTGGCTTTCTAGACCGGGGTCGTTATCTCACTGTCAGATGGCTCCTCAATTGTAATCACGTAGGCTGAGTGGATCCAGGCAGGGAATCGAACCCGGGGTATCAGGGTAAGAGGCAGGCACGCTACCCCTACACCACGGGGCCGGCGAGAGTATTTAATACAATTATAAAATAACAGTTTGGCGATAAGCATGTGGCAAAATAGGCAAAATATTTATGAAATATCCCCTAAGAACAATAATTTTCCTACCAGAAGAAATGAAATGTCGTTACCTATGATATATTTTAGAATATTTACACACACACATTACTAAATAACTATTTGCCATTGGGGCTTTAGCCTATACTGAGCCGTGCTAATCGAATATCGTCAGCTGCTTTGGAATTTAATTTTAATGCAAACACCGAACTCTCATTTAAATGTAGACAAATTTTGAATATAATGTGCACTGTTCATCTGCTGGGCAGCAAAACTGCGGCGTTTCTTGTCCACGAAGTACAACTGCCCAGCAAGACGTCTGACTGCGCATGCGTATCTATCCCCTTCCACCTCCCCTATGTGCCACCTGCTCAGCGCTTTCACGGTTTAGGTGGCATTGGGGTATTGGCGAGCGCATTCGCCAATCAGAATGGTACATATTGCTTCAATAATTTAAAAATATACTGCAAGAAATGTTTATAAACTTAAAGACACTGTGCAAATCTAAGGTCAAGAGCTTTCGTCAGAATGCTTTACGATATCAATCGATTCAGCCGTTCTCTCAAACTCGAAGGTACAAAAATCAGCCTAGTGTTTTAATTGTATGGATCATAATAATGATTGTGTTGGCCGCGGGGTCAGGGTCACGTAGCTATGAGCTTGCATTCTGAAGATGATGGATTCGAATCCCGCCGTCGACAGCCGTGAACATGGTTTTCCGAATGCTGGGTTTGTACCTTAATTAAGGCCATGGCCGCTGCACTTCCATACTTGCTTCGCCGCAAAAATGTAATGTGTTAGTGAGGCGTTAACCAGCTAGCAATAATAATAGCACTGAGCGAGTTGACTGCGTGGTTCGGGTCACGTAACAGTGTGCGCGTGTTTTCCTATCTGCCGGGGATGTTGTGTTCGAACCCCACTGTGGTCAGCCCCGAAGGTAGCTTTCAGTAGTTTTTCATTTTCACACCAGGGATGCTAGGTTTGAACCTTAATTAAGGCTGCTGTTGCTACATTCCAAATTCTGTTTCATTCCCAATCTATCCATGTGTTTGTGCAAAATTGAATAATAATTAATACTGGACATACAAGTTGCGTGACTCTATGAGACTGATAAGACGCCGCATAAAGTACAGTACATGCCTTGTATTACGTCTCGACGGATTATTTCATATCGTATACTGTTAGTTTGTAACACGTATTACAGCAGAAAAATTTTCCTCTCTGTTTGGGGTAAAAAGTTCATAGTAAATTATTTTTTTCCATTTCATCCCGAAAGCCTTCAATCATTGCGAAGTGCTGTGTATAGTAGAATAATTGCTAGTACGGATAATGGTAAACTTAATTACTGATGTATAAACTTGAATACGCTAAAATTGACGGGTGCACTCTAGTCTCCATATTTTCCCAAACCATTTATCATGAAAGATTATATCTTACCAAATTTATTTAATGTCCCATGTTCAGAGAGGTATTCAAATTTGTGTCCCGAAGAAGTTCATTATACACGTTTTTATCCCTAGCTTATTTAGAAACTTGTGGCTAAGAAGAAGCTAACTTTGAAAGACACTACCAACGTATAAAACATAATTTACTGTATCTCGCCCGTCAGTCAAATCAGTGTATATATACGGATTTCACACATAAACCGTTTTCCTTCAAACAATACACGCATTAGAAGGCTATCATTAATAACAGTTCAAGAGTTCATAACGTGGCAGATGATAAACGACTCGCCATCCATCATGTACTATAGTACGGTGTATAAAATTCTAGCCAAAAAGAGGCCCATAGATTTCCTGCATACGGCAGCTTATTATTCATAATCATATCATAATCACACCACGTATAAAATAAAACATATTGCCAATGGGTATTTTTAACGAGCCGGTAGCGTGAAACTGAGCGACAGGAACGTCAGGTTCAAGCGACAGGTCTGGTTTGATGCTTGTTTGAAAGGGGACCCAGATCTGGTTTTGGCACAGGGCAGTGTCCATAACATCGCTATGGATATATTAACAAGTCCGTTATAACCACAGACATATAGTAAATAGACTGGCAGCGCCCTATCACGTAGCAGTGGTGCTACTGAAGCCCGAAACTTGCGGCCGCCGCCATCTTACGTCACTACAGAGCCACTGAAAACATGCATGTTACTGTGGTATGTACAGTTTTGTTTTATGTTGTTTTTATGCACATTTCGCAATAATGCTTCGGCAAACTACTGTGTGGGAGAATGGTAAATACCCGCGTAGTGTTTGGGTGTGGTTTTTCCTATTTACGAAGAAAGGACAAGGAAATAATAGGAGTTTCAATACACCGGTAAGTGGCGTACATGCGCTCATGTAGCCTACACCTGTTGCCTACTTATTAATGCAATTAAATTTACTACTAGCGAATGTACCCGTGCTTCGCTACGGTATTCTACATTGTATTCGAATATCGAAGTAAATAGTGTACATGCAGTAAATAAGATAGTTTTAAAATTGCATGTCTCTTAGCGTTATCCGAGAAAGAGCATGGGGAGGTCCCCATACGTTGTTTCCAATGTAAAGTGTTTGTTACGGATTTGTGATATAACGGCAGGCTCACTTGCCTACTGGCATTCACAATCAGGTTGGGAAGTTTACATTATAATTGCAGGCCCCATTGCCTACTATGCGGACAGAATCGATTTGGGGAGTTTTCGTTAAAATGGCAGCCCCCCTTTCCTACCTCCAGACAGATTACAGTTTTTATTATAATGGCAGGCAATTACCCTACTATCACTCGAAATTGAGTTGTGCAGTTATCATTATAATGACAGGCCCCTTTTCCTACTGCCAGCCAGCGTACTGCCAGTCACACCAAGTTGGTGAGTTTCCATCAAAATAGCAGGCCACTATGCCTAATGCCAGTCACATTTTAGATGAGTACATTTCTTTATAATGGCGGGCACCCTTGCTTACTGCCAAACACAATCGGGTAGGGGAGTTTTAAACAAAACTGCATGCTCACTTACCTTCTGCAAGTCAAATCGAGAAGGGAACTATTCATTACAATTGTAGGCCTTCCTTACTAATGACAGTTACACAGGAGTTGGAGAAGGAACCCTTTCCTACTGCCAGTCAAAGTCGGTGTGGGGAGTACTGATTACAATAGCAGACCGACCCTTTCTCGATCGCTAAATCGACATCAGTGAATATATATAGATCGACATACGAAAGTATATGCGTGTTTACAATATTGAAGACCTTCATTTACAGATTAACTGCTACTAAACGTACGTCATATCGACAAAGGATTATACCATAAGACACGCCGGATTTAGTGGCCTAAATGGCTGGTCCAATGATATGTCATCTATTCTTGGGTCAGATTTAGAAACGTGGAACAGGGTAAAGGTTTTGTAAGATCATCTCACATTACATTACTTTTCGGATAATAATGTGACAGCTACATACGTAGCATTTGGCTCACATATGGCTACTGAGTGGGCCAATTTTCGTGAAGAGTTTGATGATTCTGTATTTCATATAAGTAATTGAAAGTATGAATAATGCATGTGAAAATTCCAAATTGACTTAACATCGATTAATAGAGAAAAATCAAACGTAAAAGGGATACAGATACGGCATAAAGTCATAAGACCAAGGTTGTAGATGATTCCAAATTGAACGGAGATTGTGCAATCCGTTACGTGATAGGAATTTCCGAAGGTCTGCACCATCATTAAAATTGCCTGCATATTTCGATATTCTTCGGGGATAAAAAATGAAAAATTTAATGATATAGGATTTTTCATTCGTTACAGGCTAAAACGTATAATTTTGTCAAATTTCAATTATCTTCTTATTCTTCTGGCAGATTATGCCACAATGTGGATTTTGGGCGAGGCGGGTAAAAATTAGGACTTTCAGGAAATCAAAAATTATGGAGATTGTTATTATTACCCCTTAAACGGAAAGCTGTAGGAAAATTTCGCCAAAATAGTCAGTGTAGAGGTACACAGTCGTTACGATTTGATTTATATAGATAAGGAATCTGCTCCATGTAAAACACCTTTTGGGCTATGTCCGCTGGACTTAACCTGCAAAAGTGACCATTCATGATATCTCCCTTATTAATCCTCCTGACGAAAAAATGCACATGAAAAAAAAGGTTTAGAGGTGGAATTCCATCAGGTTTGGTCGATTTCCAGTCAGGTTGGTCTTGTTCTGTATATATTGTGGAAGAGTAAAATCACCATTTCGGTTCCTTATAAACCGCCAGTCCATTCCGGAACATGAAATGTTATTTACGTTTAAAACCTACCTTTGGACAGGTGGATGCTAAATATAAATTTTGTTTCGAATGTCTTCAGTAGTTTTCAAGTTGTAAGGAATACGCTTTACACGCACCCGCTCGTGAGTTAAGTCCGATGGGACTTGTACAGAAAAACGGTCCTTTAATGATATCTCCCTTATTGATCCTCGTATCGAAATGATGCACATGAGAAAAAAAGGTTTAGACATTAATTTCTGCCAAGGTAGGTAGACTTCCATAAACTTTTGTTGTGTATATTTTTTGGAAGTGCAAAATCACTGTTTCGGTTTCGTATAAACCCCCAGTTAGTTCAGGGATTTAGAAACAATATTTGCCCTGAAACCTATCAAGGACAGGTGTATTCTAAATACGAATCTTGGTGGAAATGCATCCAGTAGTTTCTAGCATTCACGTACATACGGCGTAATTAAGGAAGAAAATAATACAGTTAAGAATGTTGAAACTAATAGAAAATGGATTATAACTGAGGACAGCCGGATAACGACAAATAAATAAATGCCGTGAGTTATGGATATAATAAAGCGCTAACAGAGGAGAAATTTAGGTTCAGTGATTCTTAGGTAAACAAATATGAAGATGACTAATGGTGTTATTACTTAATCTATTCGAGGGCGGTTATAACCTCCAACGATATTCCGCCAATATCCCGCAGATGAGCCGATTGATGCCTCTCTTGCCATCTACCCAAGGAACAACCACGAATTTAAAAGCATGATGAGGAAAATGGCAATACGTTACTTCCCTACTGGCATGCAGTCAGAGACGTTGCCATGGTAACCTGTAGGTTCGTTGTCGGTCTGTCGGTCACTAAATGCAGAGCATGATACCAGCAGAAAATTGTAAATTTCTCCGTCATGTGAAGAATAAGGTAAATTATGAACATAACGAAAGTTGTTTATAATGAAGAGACGTTTCACGTACGGTAAACGAAGTTTACAGAAAATCAATAGTATAAGAGAAAATAGAGGAAAACCACTGTGGTTTTCCTATAAACACCCCGTCTATTCAAAGATTTTAAAATTATATGCATATCGGAACCTTTCCTGGGATGAGTATACTCTAAATATGAAGTTTGGCTGAGATCTATCCAGCCGTTTCGACGTGATGGTGGGAAAACCACTCTGGTTTTCCTATAAACCCCCCGTCTATTCAAGGATTTTAAAATGATATGCATATCTAAACCTTCCCCGGGATTAGTATACTCTAAATACAATGTTTGGTTGAGATCCATCCAGCCGTTTCGACGTGATGGTGGAAAAACCATTCTGATTTTCCTATAAACCCCCCATATATTCAAATATTTTAAAATGATATGCATATGGAAAAGTTCCCCGCGATGAGTATCCTCTAAATATGAAGTTTGGTTGAGATCTATCCAGCCGTTTCGACGTGATGGTGGGAAAACCACTCTGGTTTTCCTATAAACCCCCCGTCTATTCAAGGATTTTAAAATGATATGCATATCTAAACCTTCCCCGGGATTAGTATACTCTAAATACAATGTTTGGTTGAGATCCATCCAGCCGTTTCGACGTGATGGTGGAAAAACCATTCTGATTTTCCTATAAACCCCCATATATTCAAATATTTTAAAATGATATGCATATGGAAAAGTTCCCCGCGATGAGTATCCTCTAAATATGAAGTTTGGTTGAGATCTATCCAGCCGTTTCGACGTGATGGTGGAAAAACCATTCTGGTTTTCCTATAAACCCCCTGTCTATTCAAGGATTTTAAAATGATATGCATATCAAAACCTTCTCCGGGATGAGTATACCCTAAATATGAAGTTTGGTTGAGATCTATCCAGCCGTTTCGACGTGATGGTGGAACAGACAAACAGACAGACGAACAGAAACAATTTTATTTATCCCCGCCCAAAGGAGTCCTATGAGTGCCTTACACAACAGTATATTTTTTTCCCAGATATTAAGTCTTATTTGTACCTATTTTGGTTGACAGCTATGCCCAAACGTACATGCATAATCTCACTGCTCTAGAATCCTGGAGCTGACGTTGCCATGGTTACGGCAGTTCATTTCTTTATCCGATTCCTAGAGCAGGGGTAGTGTGGTGCCAATATCTCCGTAACGGTTGGTTTTAGGGCCTTAAAACATGGTTTTCGGGCCCGTAGGGCTTACCGAGTTTTGTTCTTTGCGTCAAGAGGATTAAATTGAGCTTTGTCTCGTCCTTATACGACAAATTCGATATTTTGCCTATAATAGTGTAAGAGAAAATGGAGGAAAACCGTTTTTCCTATAAAACCCCCGTCTTTTCAAAGATTTTAAAATGATATGCATATCGAAACCTTCCCCGGGGTCAGTATACTCTAAATATGAAGTTTGGTTGAGATCTATCCAGCCGTTTCGACGTGATGGTGGAACAGACAAACAGACAGACAAACAGACAAACAGAAACAATTTTATTTATATAGATTAAAGAAGCCTAATTCACTTCCTTACGGCACATATTTGTCGGCGTTAGCCCCTTTGTGATGGAGTGTGGGAAAAATGAAATGGCGTATGGCTTTTAGTGTCGGGAGTGTCCGAGGACAAGTTCGGCTCGTCAGATGCAGGTCTCTCGATTTGACTCCCGTAGGCGACCTGCGCGTCGTGATGAGGATGAAATGATGATGAATACGACACATACACCCAGCCCCTGTGCCAGCGAAATTAATCAATGATGGTTAAAATTCCCGACCCTGTCGGGAATCGAACCCGGGACCCCTGTGGCAAAAGGACAGCACGCTAACCATTTAGCCATGGAGCCAGACACAGAAAGTCGAATGCCGTAGCGAAGCACGGGTACTTTTGCTAGTAAATAAATAAATAAGGTGAGGGGAACCTGTCGTGGCGGGTTTTTATGACCGGATGCCCTTCCTGGCATCAACCTCATCAGAGGAGTTAATGAGATGAAATAAATGACGTAATATATGATAGTAGGAAGGAGAGGGCGAAACCCGGTGCCGGCACATAGCCTACTCCTGTCGAATAGCACCAAGGGGTCCGTTCAAGGCTGAACGATCCCATCCGACGGACAAATGACCATCAACAGGGTCATATGCCTTCACTCCATATGAGGTCCGGCTCCGGCTGTGAGCTTGCATCCGGGAGATAGTGAGTTCGATCCCAGTTCTGAAAGTGGTTTTCGGTGGTTTCGCATTTTTACACCAGGCTGTACCTTCATTAAGGCCACGGCTGATTCCTTCTTACACCTAGGCCTTTCCTACCCCATCGTCGCCATAAGACCTATCTGTGTCGGTGCGACGTAAAGCAAGTTGTAAAGAAAACACACTTTACCTTCGCTAGAACACCATATTCCACTCCATCCTTGAATCTACTCTCACAGAATTTTATTTAAAATATTCCTAGGAAATCATAACGCAGTATATCAACAACGGTTTGCCGGACTAAAACCATTTAGCAGCAAGACGTCAAATTAAATTATTAGGTCCGACTGGGGCTTGAAAGAGCGAGCATCCAGGATATCTTCATATGCTCCATCATCATCATCATCTGTCAAAAACAGCTTTGGCGTCATTGAAGAGGTGCAACAGGGAAATGGTATTTGCTTTACGTCGCACCGACACAGATAGGTATTATGGCGACGATGGGATAGGAAAGGCCTCGGAGTTGGAAGGAAGCGGTCGTGGCCTTAATTAAGGTACAGCCCCAGCATTTGCCTGGTGTGAAAATGGGAAACCACGGAAAACCATCTTCAGGGCTGCCGACAGTGGGATTCGAACCTACTATCTCCCGGATGCAAGCTCACAGCCGCGCGCCTCTACGCGCACGGCCAACTCGCCCGGTTGGAAGGAAGTGGCCGTGGCCTTAAGTAAGGTACAGCCCTGGCATTTGCCTGGTGTGAAAATGGGAAACCACGGAAAACCATCTTCAGGGCTGCCGACAGTGGGGCTCGAACCCACAATCTCCCGATTACTGGATACTGGCCGCACTTAAGCGACTGCAGTTATCGAGCTCGGTAACAGGGAAATGAGGAGGGAAGTAGTTACCCGTTGCTTTCCTCACCAAGCAAGATTACGTATCAGTCTGTCAAGCCGACTGAAATACACACACTAATGGACCCTATTAGCGGCACTTTCACACCATCCATAACGGGGACTTGATCTAAAAGGAATGGCTTTACTAACATCGCTCATGCATTTGTAAATTTTATATTGTTTAAGCCAAGTCAATGAAAGTAACAACTTTTACTAGCCCATATCAGAATACAAAGACCTGTGTCCCACCAGAAACAGATTTGGACAAAATTATTATTATTATTATTATTATTATTATTATTATTATTTTATTATTATTATTATTATTATTATTATTATTATTATTATTATTATTATTATTACCGGACCCAATCATGTCACGTGAACGTCTGGAGCAGGAAGAGAGATATGTTCTGTGGTTTATTTCTCCTTGCGGAAGAATTTCTTGTTCCAGATTTTCATTTTGTTCTCTCTGGCTCTCTAATCGCTGTATATGGCTTCTGTCAGTCTTCGTCCTTACGACAGGTCAGGATTGAAACCTTGCTACTGCCCAAAGCGCCTGGTTAACGATGAAGAGGGAGGGTCGCTGAATGCTAGGGCTTGCTCACCGTTCTAATCATGTATTTACAGCATAATTGCATACACACTATTGTTCCCGAATTCTCGGGACAAGAAATTACTGTCCGTCAGGGAATTAAGAATTAAGCTCATTCAGTCATCTCCACGAACAAGCACAGGGTTCCTGAATAGCAGTATAGGGTCATTGTCCGTATAGAAAGGATAACGTTGACAAATGGATACGATTAAAATAAGAGATAAAGTTATATCTGATTGCAAATATAGAAAGCAATAATTGTCTAGGTTTACTTTATCCATTTCGTATCAATACGTCTGATGACCTCAACTATGTTTGCATCGTAGTCTGCATGAAAGGAACAATTCAAGTTTTTAAAAGCCGTAACTATCAACACTGCCTGTTGCTACTTCTTGATGGCTGCAGTGTTGTTTTCACCTGCTTTATGACACAGGCCAGTGAAAAATGCCAATTCCAATGAAGTCTCAGTCTGATGTAATAGTATGGAAGATGAGGTTTGGGCGGTGCTAAGTAATTGCGTTCAAAGCACGGCCAGTGCTTCTATGTGCCGTGGCAGGTGTTGCTCACAAGGTTAGCCGTGCTACAATAAAACTTCCTGACTCAAGAGAGCAGTGCAGTAGTAAACTACCTTACACCCCAACTTGCCTAACACGCCCCATTTTAGCACTACGGCTTTCTTATGAGATTCAGTGTCCGACTCGTTGGCTGAATGGTTCAGAGGGTCCCGGGTTCAATTCCCGGCCGGGTCGGAGATTTTAACCTTCATTGCTTAATTGCAGTGGCTCGGGGGCTGTGTGTTTGTGTTGTCCCCAACATCCCTGCAACTCACACACCAAACATAACACTATCCCCCACCACAACAACACGCAGTTACCTACACATGGCAGATGCCGCCCACCCTCATCGGAGGGTCTGCCTTACAAGGGCTGCACCCGGCTAGAAATAGCCACACGAAATTAATTATTATTATGAGATTCAGTGGTGTTATTTGAGAATCCAACCAACCTCCAGAAGTTGACAACTATCAGTGCCGACTAATTACAGTTACTGGAGTTTTCAGCCACTCAACACGCGAGTGATTACCGTACATAAACCAATATTAGACAGTTCTTTAAACAAACGTTGTTATTCATTTTCTATTGTTTTTCTGCATAGCAAATGAGTTTATATTGTTTAGATCCACATTATCTCTTTCATTGACTATCCAATGGGATTGCTGTCACATGGAACGCTAAAAGCAATAATGACGATGAAAATGTAAATAACTGTAATCTCCACTCAGTTAAATAATTTCAAATCGTACGTACATTTAAACCGTCCGAATTTTTGATTGAAATATCAAAATTATATCCTCCGCTTCAGAGAGCCCTCGGTTCGATTCCTAGCTGAGTCGGGAACTTTAGCCATTTCTGGTTAAATTATCTGTCTGAATTGAGGTGTCTACTGTATGTTTGTCTTGATACACACCTCTGAATTAACACACTACACTGCTAACCTCCAACTTCCAGAACACATCATTAGACATAGGGTTGGTGTCAAGAACAGCATCCGGCAGTAAAACTGGGTCAAGTCCGCATGTAAACCACAGATCGCACCCGCGACGTCATCAGAGTGTGAAAAAAAGCAGTGAATGCAGAAAAAAGAATAAGTGACCTAAAAAGTGTTTATATTATTTGGTAAATTTTACATTTATACAGTCCTGTTGAAATACCTCAATTAGAAATCTTCACAAATTCTAATATTAAACAGAGAGTAGTAATATTAGTCTGCAATAAGTCAATATATTACCTCGAAAACACACATTTCATATATAGAAAATAGTATTGAAATTGGTGATTCTCAAAAAAAACTGGCCTTAAATATAGGCCAAATTTTAGTAATGCTTCACGCGGAAAAAAAACGTGGATGTAACACTAAAGGCCTGCAACCATTACTGATTATACAATTTCACGTCACATAGGGAACTTCGATTCCATATAGTCAGTTTTTGAAAACTTGATTTATCGAAAATATTTAGAAAGACCAATATTGAAAATTAGATTATGATTAGGCATAAACCAATAAATTAATGTTATATGTTTAGGTATTCCTGAAAATTATAAAATATTTTCTCAAAATGATATATTCTAATATGAAATATAGATCAGTATGCCCGGCAGCTTCCCATTATAAGAACTCAAATCAGATAAAAATTTATTTTTTGACAATATTGGAAAAGCCCAAGCGAAAGCACGAAAGGGATGACCATATTTATGACCGTAATTTTAATTTCAGCTCAGTGGCATGTGTATGTCCCCAGGGTTATTGTTTCATCACTGCATTGTGCTAGATGTTATGGGCAATGCATACGATTTTTCCGTATGTAAACAGTCTTCGCATTTCAGTCATAAATAATACATCTCAAAATGTTTCAATAAGTTTCCCTCACAGATAATAAACAACAATTAGAATGCATTGTTATACATTTCAAATGGATATCTGATATTATTTCGTATTAACTAATAATAATAATAATAATATTAATAATAATAATAATAATAAAATAATAATAATTTGGTTATTGCTAGTAGGTTGCAGCTCTTGTTAGATAGACCCTGCGACGGGGGTGGGTGAAATCTCTCATATGTAGGAATCTTTGTGCGAGTGAGGTGGAGGATAGGATTTATGTGGTGTATGAGTTACAAGAGTATTGGGGACAGCACAAACACCAAGTCCTCAATCCAAGGGAATTAACCGTTTAAAATTAAAATATCTGAATCTGACCTGGAATCGAACCCAGGGCCTTGACGACTGATGGCAAAGACGCTAACCACTCTGCCATGCAGCCGGATCCCTAACAGATAAACGTCCCAGTAACACATGCAGGTTTCCAACTCGCCAAGGTAGGAAAGGGGTAGGACTGGATAAGTTTCTTAATTAAGGTACAGCCCCTACATTTGCTGAGTGTGGAAACAGAAAAGACCGAGTGGGGTTCAAATACATCACCTCCAAAATGCAAGTTCACACCTCCGCAACAAGTACCACGCAGTCAATCAAGAGGAATTCATGAAAATTTAAGTCAAAATAACTTCTAAAAGTATATTTCACAAAGTTATCTTTGAGATCGCTAAAGCTACCCTAAATTAGTTTGAGTTTTGGTTGGAGGTTTAAGGCTGGATGCCCTTCCCGACATCACACGATTCATCAGATGAGATGAGTGATAGCTGAGTTTCATCATCACCTTCTCATCAAGCTGACCTGGTTCAAATCCTAAGCAATGCATCTGGGATGTTTGTAAAGAAACATTGCTTCCTTGTGGTTCGGATTCCATATAAAACTGGAAATTATGAACTGATCATGATATCAGCAATCACGTAAATCTACAAGTTTGTTTCGGGTGAAAATTTCACCATATAATCAATCGAGATTCGAAATTAGACCGGCTGGGTGGAAAACCATCATCCCAGGCACTGCGTCAGAATTACACTTGCATACAATAAAGCCGGCCCCGTGGTGTAGGGGTAGCGTGCCTGCCTCTTACCCGGAGGCCCTGGATTCGATTCCAGGCCAGGTCAGGGATTTTTACCTGGACCTGAGGGCTGGTTCGAGGTCCACTCAGCCTACGTGATTAGAATTGAACAGTCATCTGACAGTGAGATGGCGGCCCCGGTCTAGAAAGCCAAGAATAACGGCCGAGAGGATTCGTCGTGCTGACCACACGACACCTCGTAATCTGCAGGCCTTCGGGTTGAGCAGCGGTCGCTTGGTAGGCCAAGGCCCCTCAAGGGCTGTAGTGCATGGGGCTTGGTTTGGTTTTTGCAATATAATTAAAATAGATTACTTCTTTATGTCCAGAAAAAAATGTAAATAAAATTTAAGTGACTTCTGGTGTAAATGTGATTAATATGAACCTGATAATTTTAGAATATGTTAACAACTAAATGAACGTTCCTACTACTCTCATATAAAAGGATTTTAAGCTCTGGTAGATGAAAATTATTATGTGGATTATCAACAAATTCTTGGCGGAAGTTCAGCACCTCTGAACATAAAGATGTTTTAATGGCTGTAAATAAATGTTTTTTCTCATAGCTTAGAAATTTCATAGCAGTCCAGACTGCAAAGCTGCAGCAAGATGTCTGCGTATAAATTAAGAGACACCTTTCCTAACAAGTTCCGCCATCGTGCGTATTTGAGGCTACATATAAACGACATCAATATTTCAAAATAAAATTGAGTATGTGAGATAATATATCATCCTGTTTGAATACAGAATAAATATGA
Source organism: Anabrus simplex (assembly GCF_040414725.1). NCBI lineage: Eukaryota > Metazoa > Arthropoda > Insecta > Orthoptera > Tettigoniidae > Anabrus > Anabrus simplex. The sequence goes on along the minus strand of NC_090265.1, from coordinate 932,839,426 downwards.
AGCGAATGTTAGATACCTAAATGGAAATAAGCCAGCTTGTAATGAAACAGTCACATGTTTATTTTATCAAGAAACGTATAGCTTATAAGTTATATGTCATACAATATTAGATGCCAGTTTCTCTGCGGTAGCGAAGTAAAGTTTCAGTTGGTTGATTATGCCGCAGTTAATTGAATCTTTAACGAAAGTGGACGATGCGTTTACTTATTTAAAGAATTAAGTAGTTCAGTACAATGATAGTAGCATAACTTTGAGCCTTGAACTTAGTAGCCCATTGTTTCTATTTCTTTCTAAGTAGAGATATTTTACTACTTACAATCGCTAGAGAAACGAAAATGTTATTATTATTATTATTATTATTATTATTATTATTATTATTATTATTATTATTATTATTATTATCATCATCATCATCATCATCATCATATGTGCGAATAAGCCCATTAAGACTACGCAAAGTACTTAGTGACGTCCATTTGCCTTCCTCTGTGCCCATATTTATTTCATTCTTTTACTGTGGTCTTCCTTTCTGTCTTCAGATCAGGTTGTTCCAGTCTTCTTCTTTGGTCTTTCCTCTTGGTCAACTTGCCATTTATGAATTTTGGTTCTGAAGATTACCCCGTTTTGGACATCTGCTGGTGTAATTCCTGCCTGTTTCAAATTGGTTTTAATTTCGCCTGTGCATTTCCTTGTGTTCGTTTTAGCCTTCCTCCTATTTTTTTAGAATTCAACTATTTGTTTGGTAAGTCTATCTGGATGCATTCTTTTAATATGACCATAGAAACTTAGCCTGCGTTTTCTAATATCACTGAATATTTGTGTATTGTTTGATTTCCTGTCTGCTCTATGTTGGTATTGTCCGTTGGTGAGTTTCAGGCCTACAATTTTTCTTATGATTTTGCGTTCCTTTTTCTCAATGCTTTCAATGTCTGCTTTCCTGTTCAAAATTAGCGCCTCCATAAAGATATTCGAGTTTAATGACTGCATTGTAGTGTCTCAGTTTTGTATGCTTGGAGACATTTTTTGTTATAGATATTTTGGGTTAGTCGATGTGCAGTTTACATCTGTTGGCATCTAATTTCATTGGCTTGTGTTTTGAGTCCATTTTCCTGAATTGTTTCACCAAGGTACTTAAACTGGGATACTCGTTTAATTTTGTCATATTTTGTTTCCATGAATGTTGGTGCATGTTTGTTGTAGGTCATGTATTCTGTCTTTCCAAAAGATATCTCAAGGCCGACATTTTCCGCAAATTCTTTCAGGAGTTCAATCAGATTTTGGGCTGTTGAAATGTCTCGGGCTAGTTTTGCTAGGTCATCCGCAAATGCTAAGCAATCTATCGCTAGTTTTCCTCTCCCTAAAGTGATTGTTTGCTGAATTTTGAGGACCAATTTCTGTTTGCGCCATTCTTGTATCACTTTTTCCAGGACGCTGTTGAAGAGTAAGGGCGAGATTCCATCTCCTTGTCATACTCCCAGTTTGATTTCGAATGGATCTGAAGTTTCCCCCATGAATTTAACCTTGAACTTTATGTTTGTCAGTGTCTGTTTTATGATTGAAAGCGTTTTCATATCTAAACCTTGTTCTCTCAATATTTGAAAGTGTGATTTGCGATCCACTGAATCATAGGCTTTTTTTGAAATCAACAAATGTGCAGACTAAATTTTTGCTACAAATTCTCTAATGTCGTAGAATTATCTTTAGGTTCAATATTTACTCTGGACACGATCGGCCTAGTCTGAATCCTGCCTGATATTCTCCGATTTGTGGTTTTAATCTTTGTTGTACTCTGTCAAGAAGACATTGCGATAGAATTGTGTACGCAACCGATACTAGTGAGATTACTCTGTAGTTGTTTATATCTGTTCTGTCTCCCTTCTTGTGTAGCGGGTGAATTAATACATTTTCCAGTCTCCCGGGATATGTTCTGTTTTCCAAATGCCTTGCATGATTTTTTTGATTTATTTTAAGATGTTTGGGCCTGCTGATTTTAGTACTTCTGATATGATTCCATCCACATCCGATGCTTTGTTGTTTTTTAAGTCTTTTGATCTGTCTTGTGATTTCACCTTCATCTGGTGGCAATCAATTTGGATTAGTATTTTCAGGTTCTTATGGAGAAAATCTTTGTATTGATTCTGGACAGTTCAGTAATTATTTAAAATATCTGGCGAGTTCCTCACAGTTTTCTTGATTGTTTAGTGCCAACTGTCCATTTTCTTTCTTGAAGCAGAGACTTTGTTGTTAATATCCTGCAAGCTTAGTTTTGAAGTTCTTGTAGAAATTTCGTGTGTTTCTCTCAAACTTTCTCGATTTCAAGTAGTTGATCATTTTCAAATTTCCTTTTGGTCTGTCTGATCAAATGAGCTGTCTCTTTCCTCACTGCCAGGAATGTTCTGTAGTTATTCTCAGTCTTTTTGCTGTTCTGGTTGTTGTATGCCTTCTGTCGATATTGGATTGCTTGTTCACACTCCTCATTTCACCAAGGGTGTCTCTTCTTTTTCTGCAGAGGAATTAGCGTTTGTGCTGTTGTAATCAGTTTGATTTTGAGTTGTTGCCAATTTTTTGCCTCCTTTCTCTCTAATTCTTCTGTGAGTGATGGTTGGATCCTAGTGGAGTCAAATATTGGGATTAATGGTTTCTTCTTTGTGAATCTCCAAGGTTTCAACTGTAGTTCGAATCTTGTCAGGTAATGATCTGAGTCTATGTTTGCACCCCTTTTGACCAGAACGTTCATAATTTCTCTGTGGTTTGGATAAGAGATTGCTACATGGTCAATTTGGAATTCGCTGATCATTTCATCTGGCATCATCATCTCTACCTCTGATTGATGAATTTTTTTACAATTTGCTTTACGTCGCACCGACACAGATAGATCTTCCGGTGACGACGGTATAGAAAAGGGCTAGGAGTGGGAAGGAAGCGACCGTAATCTTAATTCTGAGTGATGAGGCGTAGTACCTTACTCTCACTTCATCTACACGTAAGTTTAAAGAGGTGACACGGCAATATTCATCGAATTGGCCTATACAATCCATTCAGCAATTACAAGCTTGTAGTTTGTTGAAACAACAATTCAAGTGGAGGTCGTAATTTTTACCACGCCCAGCCCGAGGGACTCCCATCAGGAGGGTGGAGTGGCATCCACGTGGTCCCTAGGTGACTTCACTGTAGTATTCCACTTACATGTACTAGTCTCGTAGCATTCTTCTTTCCTGTCCTAATGCGCTTGATCTATTCTTGTTTTAGACCTAGGCAGGTTTTGATTTTCGCTCCTTACATAGCCCTTTCCTTTATTTGCTGTTATCTTCATACTTGAAAGGCCCACACTTTTTCCCTTTCTCCTACGATCAGACTTAATGGATTATCATTTCGTTGTATTTCTCTTAAAACAATAATTACTTAGGTCAGGTACTTGCAGATGAATATTTTAGATTAGAAGGGCAAGGAAATTGACTATTTGCTGTGTAAACTTCGCAAGGAAAAAGTTGTGTACTTTGTTGATCTATATTTTCTTTCTTTTTCCTTTCCGCCTCTCTTTTCTACACCCTGGTGCGGTTGTGGCTGTGATTTGTCTCGCATATGTAGGCCTGGCCCAGTTTGACGACTAGGTACCTTTCCTGACACTATGTGAAGGAATGTATTCACCATTGAGTGTCCTTGTATTGGTTGATATCGTGATGTATTGTGTGTATATGAAGAGATGTGTATTAAGACGAACAGAAACACCTGCTCTCTAAGTCAGAGGAATTAACCAGTCCCGGATAAAATCTGTGATATAACTGGGAATCGAAACTGGGATCTTCTGAACATAAGGCCTCCATGCTGGCCATTCAGCAAAGGAACCACACTTCGTAGATATCGGACGGAGTTTCTTACGCCTGTATCGGCTTATTATCAATCCTAAGAAAATCGAGTTCCTCTTCGTTTTAAAACCAAGCTATTAAGTGGCTGATCTGACGATTGTTCTGGAAAGTTTGACATTTCGGAGATCCGATATTTGAATTCCAGTGCTGGAACCGAATAACCTCGGTATGATTTTCTCTCAGATTTTCCACATTTATTCCACGGATCTGCTTCTTCTTCTTCCTCTTCTTCTCTGCCTCCTCCTCAATTTGAAAGGGTCGGCCCTTGATGTGGACTTCACCATTTTTACGGACGGGGGCTCTTCATGAAATCAATCCTATGTGCAGTGATTGTGTGTTTCTGTTGGGTTCGGCAGTGTGATGTATTGTAGTTAAATGAAGATATGTATTAACACAAATTATCCGTCCCTGAGCCAAATGAATTAACCATATATAGTTAATCTCCGGCCCGGTTGGGAATAGAACCCGAGGCTTTCTGAACGAAGACTAGTGTGCTGACAGTTAGGCCAAGAAACCAGACTGTGTAAGACTTTCTTAAGCTTATCAGAGATTTCTAGGGTTACTTGAGCTACCCAGGGTCTGGTTCCTTGGGTGAATATTCAACGTAGAGGCGTTCGATTCAAAGGTCACCGGATTCGATTCCCAACCACGTTTAATTAAATTCCTCTTACTGAGAGGCTGGATGTTTGTGATCGGTTTGGTACTCATCTTCATTTACACACATCACACTTATCAAAGAAACACGCAATAGAAAGCATTTCCCTCCATATAAAGTTAGCATTAGGAAGAGCATCCAGCCGTAAAACCATGCTTTATCCAGATTAGTTCCGATCCCAGATGAATACGAAAAAGGCCAGAAAGACTTGCAAACAAACAAACTGGAGAAACTCAAACTTACATTCATTTTGACCAGGTATTTTAGAACGGATGCTTTCCTATGTGATGAAATGAAATGAAATGTCGTATGGCTTTTAGTGCCTTGATATCCCAAGATGGGTTCGGCTCGCCATGTGCAGGTCTTTCTATTTGACACCCGTAGGCGACCTGCGCGTCGTGATGAGGATGAAATAATGATGAAGACAACACATACGCCCAGCCCCCCGTGCCATTGGAATTAACCAATTAAGGTTAAAATCACCGACCCGGCCGGGAATCGAACCCTGGACCCTATGAACCGAAGGCCAGTACGCTGACCGTTCAGCCAACGAGTCGGACGACTATGTGATTGTTCAGGAGAAAATGCCAAATCAGGATCGACCGAGATTCGAACCCCGGCCGTCCGGGAGAAGAGAGAACAGCGCTTATCAATCCCCCAGGGAAATGCTGATACAGTGTATTAAAATAAAAAGCAAGCAAGCTTGTAGTTTTATGTTACTGTTGATTTCGTAATCATAGCCGCAGGTCCACCAATTTTACATGCAAACGGTTTTTCTTTTTTTTTTTTTTTTTTTTTGCCATTTGTTTTACGTCGCATTCACATAGACATTCACATGGAAATGGACTGGGGGGAAGCTACCTTGGCCTTAAGATTAGTCCCAGCATGTGCCTGGTGTGAAAATAGGAAACCACGAAAAACTTCTTCACGGCTGCCGATAATGGGGTTAGAACCCACTATCTCCCGAATTAAAGTAAACAGATACGTGACGCAAACCATGTGGCTAACTCGTCCGGTAATCCGAACCACATGCACTTAACTTTTATTTCAAAATTCCCACTTACACCGGCTGGGATTAGAACCACGGATACGTTGGTAAGAAATCAGAGACGATGGCACTCTGCTAGCCCCTGGAGTGTGCATTAGTTGCAAATCCGGAGCATGTACTTCAACTCTGTACCCAAATACCGCGAGTGTAATGGCATGCACTACCAGAGACTTCACAATAACACTGTGCATCAGAGAATTACAAAGATAAGTGCACGTGGTCAATATGAACGAAGATATACAAACACTCTAAAACGAATCAACAACAATAAAGATACCAGAGCATATTCTGATGCACTATAAATGAAGTGAAAGCTTAATATATTAGCAAGGCAATATAGCGATGTTGAAAAGAGGATCATCCTTGAGTAAAAAAAAAGGAGAGAAATACAGTAATAGTTTCTGTGGTCATAAGAAAACACACCTAGCCTTTGTGCTGTGCCCAAGACGACACGAATCTAAATCTGTCGTGTAGCCCACTGCCTCACAGGTGACGTCACAACAACAGCTGCTGGATCAAGCCCAGTTCTCGCTCCCGTTTACATTGTGAACCAACTATCTGGCTATGATTACGTTTCGTGAGTAAATATTCACCTTGCGTTCATTCAAGAGTTCAAAAACACCCTAAGGCTATTAAAACGCTTAACAAGTAAAAATTCACAAGATCCTTTACACGCCATTATACTGAATCACTTGTGAGACGTGGGTAGCAATCGCGTAGCTCTTAAAAGAGTCCATCTTATGTCGGGGCCCTCACAATAAAAATAATTAATAACGTCCACTAATTAATTTTATGGTTTTCGGAGACCCCACTGTGCAGAAAATGTTGTCGCGTTGGAGTTACTTTTTGAGCCAGTAAATCCACCGACACGAAGCTGGTGGATTTGAGTACCTAACACCATCACACTGAACGTAAACTGAAACTTAATCTCAGAACACCCGTTTAAACTGTCCATCTTGGTTGATGACCTCTATGCCAATGCCTGTTTAACTGAATCATCATTATTACGATAAAACTAAATATTATATCTAACAAAAAACTTTCTTTGAACATGATAATTTCGTCAACAACCTTTAACTTATACATAGCAATAGCTAGGAGTGTCTGTTATCTGTAGATAAAATCACATTGTCCAAGATATTCCTACGGTGCGATAGTTGTAAGGCTCGCGCTCTCAATAAGACAATAATAATGTTATTGGCTTTACGTCGCAGCAGCTACTTTTACGGTTTTCGGAGACGCCGAGGTACCGGAAGTTTGGCCCTCAGGACTTATTTTACATACCAGTACATCTACCTATACAAGGATGACGTATCTGAGCACCTTCAAATACCACCGGACTGAGCCAGGATCGAACCTGCTAAGTTTAGTTCAGAAGGCGAGCGTCTCAGCCCTCTGAGCCACTCAGTCCGGCTCAATAAGACAATCAGTCCCCAGTGGTAGATAATATTGTTTGTATATCGTTTCCAAATATTAGCTTCAATATGAATAGTAGCAGAAAATACGTTTATATTACAGAGAATTATTAAGTCTAGTGGAACAGGTGAACATAACAGTCAATTAAATATCTGATATACATGAAAGGAAGCATTAAATTACGTTATATAGCTCATAACAATTGACGTACGATTAGGTTAAGAACGATTTAAAAGTGGTACAGGATTACAATCTGTATACTCTTACGAAAGTTTGTTTTCATAATATTTCAAATGGAAATTCGCGAATCGTAGACAAATTATGTTAGAGAAATACTACAGAACACTACTACTACTAGTAGTAGTAGTAGTAGTAGTAGTAGTAGTAGTAGTAGTAGTAGTAGTAGTAATACAAGGTGTTTTGGCGCCAATATTAATTAAGATTTCTCCCAGGATGTTGTACACTTATGCCTCAATAGCTGCGATAATATTCCATTTTAAATATCGGGTCATCTGTCAACATTATCGGCAAAAATAATCATATCATGTTATTATGCATACTACTACAGATACAACCAAACTTCGTATTAGGCACTTTCCACACACAGGGAATAAAATTAATCATTCGACTGCATTACTACTGTTGTGTTCGCATCCCTTGTATAAAATACTAGCTGTTGCCCACGGCTTTGCTAATGAGGATTTCGTAAGTTGATAAAAATTAATTGTTCCTCGGTACTGCACTAAGACATTATCTGAAAATCCCTAAAGTATAAAAAGCCACGGAAAAGTTGCATTTCATTTATGCCAGAACCTCTTTGTAAACCACGTGGCATTGTCTTTTGGGGCTAAGATGACCAAGCTACATGGAACAGGCGACATGGAAATCTACATGTGAGAAACAGTTGAAAGAGGGGTTTCTTTATTTCTAAAGGAGATTACAAATACCAATTTTCACGTCTGTAACATGTTAAGTTTATGAGATATACTCATTTTCGAAACTGCCCCACTCCTTGGCTGAGAGTTCATCCTTGAGGCATTCGGTTCACAGAGTTCCGGTTTCGATTCCGGGCTGGGTCGGATATTTTAATCGCATGTGATTAATTCTTCTGGCTCGAGGACAGGTTGTTTGTGTTTGTCCCAACACTCTCCTTTTCATATTCACTCAACACACCACATTACCAACCACAACAGGAATATGCAATAGTAATTACTGTACATCCCTACACCTAGGGTTGGCGTCAGAAAGACACAGTTCGCACCTGCGACCCCACAGGTATGGGAAAACCGGTAGAAGAGAAGAAGTTCCATTTTAAAATATCACCCGCTTTTAAAAAAATTCACCCCTTAAGTGGATTTTCCAGAAAAAGTGCGTTCATTTATTTTTAAAAGAGATTCCAAGTACGGCCTGCCAACATCTTCCGTTTCTGAGATATATGTATCCTCATATAAAGAATTCAACTCCCTCCTCACTTCTCTTCAACCCTCACTCCGTCAGTGGATTTTCTGAAAACAAAAATTTGTGCCCTTTTATTTTAAAGAAGATTCCAAATACCAAATTGTATGTCTGTAACATGTTGGGTTTTTGTGATATATTGTAGATAATCTCGCTGCTGCAATCATATAACACCCACTGTACCCCCTGCCTGTCGTAAAAGGCGACTAAAAAGGGGCCCCATGGGCTCTGATCTTTGGAGCGTGGGTTGGCGACTACGGGGCCCTCAGCTGAGTCCCGGCATTGCTTCCACTTACTTGTGCCAGGCTCCTCACTTTCATCTATCCTATCCGACCTCTCTTGGTCAACACTTGTTCTTTTCCGACCCCGACGCTATTAGATTTACGAGGGCTAGGGAGTCTTTCATTTTCACGCCCTTCGTGGCCCTTGTCTTTCTTTAACCGATATCTTCATTTTTCGAAGTGTCGGATCCCTTCCATTTTTCCCTCTGATTAGTGTTATATAGAGGATGGTTGCCTAGGCTAGTTGTACTTCCTCTTAAAACAATAATCACCACCACCTGCTGTAAGCATATTGGAGCCGATGTTGCTATGGTTACGGCAGTTCATTTCTTTATCCGATTCCTAGAGCAGGGGTAGTGTGGTGCCCATATCTCAATAACGGTTGGTTTTAGGGCCTTAAAACATATTTTTCGGGCCCGTAGGGCTTACGGAGTTTTGTTCTTTGCGTCAAAGGGGCTTAAAATGAGCTTTGTCTCGTCCTTGTAGGACAAATTCGATATTTCGCCTATATTAGCCTAGTATTTTTATATCTCTCCACGTCACCCCCACCATCGAATTGTTTTGAAAATAAAATATAGCCTATAGCACTCAGGGACAATATATCTTTCTATTACTGAAATAATTTTTAGAATATTAGAATATTAGTATATTAGTATAGATACAACATTTCTGAAATATCCATTTGAAATTTGAAATCTGTATATTACGCGTTACTCTCTACAGGAGTATTAATCTATTGAATTACGAGTGCAGTTGAGTCGCGTCGCACAGTGGTAGGATCGACATACGTAATTAAACAACTAATCTAATGTCCTATGAATGCCACCAAAACGAGAAATGTCCCTAAATGTCCAGGTCATCATGAATTGGAACGCATTAAGTTTTGGTTGTGAATGGTATGAAGTCCTGAACTTGAAACGTTCACTTATTGTTACCTTGACCACCTTTTAAATGCTGATAGTCATCGCTGCTTTACTACTATTAATTGAATATAAATCGCTTGATTATACGTTTGACAGGACTGGCGTAAACCATGCAGACCAACTAATCATGTAAAAACACAGGGAAAAGAACAAACCCGTCCCTCTGACATTCCTGGACCTGGAGAAAGAGTTTAATAAGGATACCACATGAACTTTCTGGACTGCCCTTCGAATCCCTGGAGATGCCAGAAGCCCGTATACGGTGGATCTATTTTCTCGACTACAATATTAAAAGTGGGGTACCACGTCATGAATGCGGACGCCATACAATGAATGGAAATAGTGCCATGTACGGAGAATGTGCGGAAGTTTATCTCAGGTGAGACAGTGAGAAGGTTGTCTTAACGTTGGTGTCCACCAGGGCTCGGCACTCCCACCTTTCCTGTTCATCCTGTGCATGGATCTAGTAACTGCTGTTATTCATATACCTCACTTGTAGATGCCGATGATGTGCTTCTTGTAAATCAGGCTCCTCATAATTTGGAAAAACGGGCAAACAAGTTGAAAAGTCCTTTCGACGAAATGACTTGAGACTCAGCACAGATAAAACAATATTTACAATGGGGTACCATTATTGTAGATAAATGAGGTAATCCACCCAATCAATATAAAATTAGTACTTCAATTTATTTGAATCATGGTACTAGTTTCGGCCTATTAATATTAGGATATTCAAATTGGTGACCGGACTCTTTCCAAAACTACTCGTCACCTCGGACGCCTGAACCCGTATCATTGCCTCTTGTCGAAAATGGAACCAAGTCACATGAATACTACGTGTTAAACATATACCCATCCATCTCAAGGGTAAGAACTACAAATCCATGGTTAGGTCAGTAGCACTTCACGGCTCAAAATGCTGGCCTGCTACCACAAAGCATGAGCAAACCTCCCATGGAATGGAGATGAAAATGTTGCGTAGGTCTCTTTGGGCTTACGAAGTTAGACCACGTCATGAATGCGGACGCTATACAATGAATGGGAATAGTGCCATTTACGGAGAATGTGCGGAAGTTTATCTCAGGAGAGACAGTGAGAAGGGATTCGCGCTTGGTTGCGACGATGGCTCCCAGGAAGAGATCAGCCCCCGTGATCGTCTGAAGAAACTGTGACTTGATCGTATCAAAAAATATACGAATAGTAGGAAATGCACTTCGTTATGCCCTCGACTGGAAGTAAGTAGACCTTTCACCGGTGCGTGAATACGCTAGGAAAGAAGTAGTATGTTTGGCTGTACTACTACTAATGAGTCAACATGATGTGTTGGCTAATAATTATTGATTATGCTTTCTAATATCCGGGTGCTGTATTTACAAACTTCGTTCTGAGACATCAGTCACCCCTGTGGGTGGGGGACGCAGACGAAGAATACAACCACGGTATCCCCTGCCTGTCGTAAGAGGCGACTAAAAGGGGCGACCAAGGGATGATTGTATTAGAACCATGAAACTATTTGTGATTAGTACCATCATGCGGGGTACACCATGGGTCGTCTTTACTTGCGACACAACAGGTTTGTGATTGATAGCAACAGAAGGCGAGTCTGTATGGGTTTTTCGGTACCCATGATAAGGACCCTTGTGAGAAACACCACGGGTCTGGGCGTTGCTTGTGATTAGTACCACTATATCAGCGACACCGTGGGTCTGCGTTGCCTGTGATTAGTACCCACTATATGAGGAACACCACGGGAATACCGGAGCCCGTGATTAGTACACCTAGGTGAGGAACACCATGGGTTTGCGTTGCCTATGTGTGGCGCCATTATGTGAAAAACACCATAGGTCTACGTTACCAGTGCGAAGTACAATACCGATTTCAGCAGTGCCATAATGTGTGTGGAATACCGTGAGTCTACGCTACTGTTGATTAGTACAGCAACATGACAAATACCATGGTTCTACTTTACTAGCGATAAGTAATATTATGAGGGGCCGCTGACCTGGATTTTGGACCCCTTTAGAAAACAAGGATCCTCGATTTAGGATGTTGCTTTAGAAGCAGTCCCTTGGTCGGTAATACTATTGTTTATGATAGTTTCTGGGTCGGATCCACTGATTGTTTTAAATTCATATCCATCTGTTCATTCTTCATCATCACGTTTTTTATTCTGGTCAGTGAATGATTTTGAACTTTTAAATTGTCATTACATTTCGTCTCATTTCGTACCATTAGGGGCCGATGACCTAGATGTTAGGCCCCTTCGAACAACAAGCAGCATCATCATCAATACATCAATCTACATATTAGTGCTGAGTAACAAGTTCACGGTATTCTGCTTTGAACCGGAGCATAACGTTTTTGTGACACATTTGTGTACATATTTTGAAAAACCTTACTGCAGTGGACTGTAGCTGATCACGTGATTGAATATAAACCCACAGAAGTCACCTGCTCGGTCCCCTCTATGTCTTCCCTGCTTCACTGTCTTGACATCTGTACTTTCATTGTAACCTCCTCCCCAAAATCTCAGATTTAAAATAATCCCAGAAATTACTGTAGGATCTTCAGAAACCTATGTAACCAAGGATTCTATCAATGGTTTGTTAATTGATAGGAATTCAATGCGCTTGACTGCCTAAATGAGTCTGTCCGACCACTGTGCATCGGGACGTTAGCGTTTCTTTAAATATCAACAGGGTGAGAAACAGTCCCACTGGTAGGTAGAGTGCAATCTTTACAGGAGCTGGACACTAGTGAAGCGCTCTGTAAGTCCGAGTACCGAGCTCGATAGCTGTAGTCGCTTAAGTGCGGCCAGTATCCAGTATTCGGGAGATAGTAGGTTCGAACCCCACTGTCGGCAGCCCTGAAAATGGTTTTCCGTGGTTTCCCATTTTCACACCAGGCAAATGCTGGTGCTGTACCTTAATTAAGGCCATGGCCGCTTCCTTCCCATTCCCAGCCCTTCCCTTTCCCATCGTCGCCGTAAGACCTATCTGCGTCGGTGCGACATAAAGCAACTAGAAAAAAAAAATGTAAGTCCGAGAGCGAAGTGGAGAACCGGATCCATCTGAGGTGAGATATGGTGTTTATACAGCACTAATTCTTCTGTTACTCTTATGATCTGCTTCAGTCTCATCATCGGCTTTAAAAGTAACTGAAGTATGAACAATTCTAGTAACATTATTCCTTATGCATGTGGTTTTCTTTCTTTCTTTCTTTCTTTCTTTCTTTCTTTCTTTCTTTCTTTCAATTTCTGCCCCATTTTATTATACCTTGGTGGGATTGGTGGCATTGCAGGAGCTATGTGTGCGTGCCGTAGACCTGGCTCAGTTTTATGGCTTGATGCCAACTCTATGCGACGGGATATATTCCTCTTACTTATGTTGGTAGTGTGGTAGTTGTACTGTGTGTGAGCGAAGAAGAATGTGCTAAGATGACCACGAACGTCCAGTCCCCGGCCAGAGGAATAAACCAGACACGGGCAAAAAGAACGACCGAGAAGGGTATCGAACCCAGGCCTCTCTGAACCGAAGGCTTCAGCGCTTACCATTCAGCCAAAAAGACATATGCTGCCAGTCCCAATGATGACTTTTGCGAAAGTATGGTGTGTGTGGGGGTCGCCTGGTGCACGCATTTCAGAAGATTTGGCAGGTTGATATATATAGTCTAATAGCATATTCTGGCTATGTGGCGAAAGCAAAGGGTCATTTCTTAAATGCACACCTTCAGTAATCCCTGAGCTTTCTCATCCACGGTATACCCTGCCTGTCGTCAGAGGCGACTAAAAGGGCCCCAGGGGCTCTTAACAAGGGAGCGTGGGTTGGCAACCACGGGGCCCTTAGCTGACTTCTGGCCTTGCTTACACTTACTTGTGTCAGGCTCCTCACAGTCATTTATCTTATCCGACTTCCATTGGTCATCTGTTATTCTTTAACGACCACGACGGTATTAGGTATCGAGGCCTAGGGACTCTCCCATTTTCACACCCTTCGTGGCCCTTGTCTTTCTTTGACCGATACCTTCATGTTTCGAAGTGTCAGATCCCTTCCATTTTTTCTCTCTGGTTAGTGTTATATACAGGATGGTAGCCTAGTTGCACTTCCTCTTAAAACAGTAATCACCACCACCTCCTGAGCTTTTCTTGACAGCTGATGGTCCTGGAACAACTGGAAATCCATATTTCGAGTTGGTAATAGTTATGGCGGAGTTGGTGGCTGTGGTTATGGGACCGACGACTGAGACATTATGCCTAGTAAAACAATAAGATAACCATAGATTCTTAATAATGATCAGAGGAGGAAAAGAAGAGGTCCAAATTATGTCAGCAAAAGAAATTGCAAGGCAATGAAATACGTGAAAATGAAAACTCTCTTAATGCCTCACACAATTTACACCTTAAGGGTCAGAAGAGAATAAGGTTTGACCAAAGGAACTCTGATATAAAATAAAAAGGAGTAGGCTACTGCACAACAACTGTGCTTGTCATCCTGCGATCAAACTGAGGCCTCAAGATAGATACATACATACATTACAATCTGATTTTAGCCAAGAGGCAGGTCAGAAGATGAAGCACCAATTACACTTGTCAAGCAGCTCTGGGACCATGTGAAACGAATTATTATTATAGAGTATTTTAAATTAAGTGGATAATGAAACCGAGATTTACCTCAGAAAATCTATACGCCTGCATTATGCCCATGTAGTAACCAGGATTGGAACATGGAACAAAGCAGTGAAGGAAAGTCATATAACGTCTGAATCACGTTAAATAAATAAACTCAGAACGAATTGTTTTTTAAGGTCTAGTAGGTGGGAAAAATTACCATAAGAATGTTTTTGTTTTTTTACAATTGGGTTTACGTCGCACCGACACAGATAAGTCTGATGGAAGCGATGGGAAAAGAAAGGGCTAGGCCTTAATTAAGGTACAGCCCCAGGGTTTGCCTGGTTTGGAAATGGGAAACCACAGAAAACCATCTTAAGGGCTGCCAACAGTGGGGTTCGAACTCACTATCTCCCGAATACTGCATACTGGCCGCACATAAGCGACTGAGTTATCGTTCTCGATCCATAAGAATGTTGGCCAGAAGATAGGAGAGGTGGTGGTATATCATTTCTAATCACTAGATTGCGTGCCAAAAGCCTGGATTCTGTTCGAACCTCTCCGCAGTTCTCATATAGGATGAGGGTATATGACACTGTTGGTGGTGATTCGTCCGTCGAATGGGGACGTTAGGCCTTGAGCAGTTCCCTTAGTGCTTTCGATAGTAGACTACATACCGGCACCGAGTTTCACTCTCTCCCTTCCTATCTTCATATATCATGTAATTCATTTAATATCATTACTCCTCTGATATGGTTGACATCAGGAAGGGCATCCGGCAGTGAAAAATTGGCTACAAATATTCATCTCACTTCATATCAGATCTCGTAAAGAAATGGGACGAGAGCTGAACACACAATTCAGAACGAATGGTTTGTTGCCGTTTATGTTGGATCGAAACACTCGAGCTGACTTCCTAGAGTTACTTACGTATCACGCAAGTGATTGAAAATTATGTCTAAGCCCCATAAGGTTACTTTCAGTGATTAATCAATGCCATAAACGTATAACAGTTTACTTTAAATTAAACGACATATGTACTACATCTTAATAGTACGCTAAACAAACCTTCACAATGTTACAAATGAACAGGATGATGTAACATGGATCAATAGCATAGACAGGAAAATCACGTGTACATGCCATGCCACCTCAGTCGTGCATTGTTGTAAATGAAGATTTAAAAAAATATAAAAGCTTCCTCTGTGCAGGCCACGAAAGCTCTTAGAGGAGCGGAAGATAGAGAGAGGCATTCACCTTCCGTAACCTCGACCCTGAGGAAAGTGGTTAGCTCTCTGCCCGGTCGTCTTTGCCCGCCCCATACTCGCCCACCTCAGGACTGTATTGTACCGTATACCCTCTAGGACGATGCCTCCATTCCTGTATGAACATCCGACTAACTCAGGGTTGGGCAGAGTGTGGGTTGGTTGTCGGTTGGGTCAGGATAAAAAGTCGAAGTTCTACTCTAAAATATCAATCAATGACAGGAAATGGAGGTATAACACGAATGAGAAACAATCGTAGGGGGTAAGATGGATTTATTGATAAATATCCCCGATCATATTACGAGAAAACAATTAAATCAAGAAAAAATAAATGTCAAAATGAACTCAAAAATGTAGAAAATAAATGGAAATCAAAACGTTACTTGAATGATAAGACAAAATTTGAAATCAAAAATCAAGTTCAACAAAGAACATTATATACATCAAGACTGAGCTGCTTCTTATAGTCCATTGTTTATATTGTCTGGCAACAAGTGTACGCAAACACTGACATGTGGTATTTCCGTATGGAGTTACACACTATCACATCACAACGATACGGTTTCCAAATTTAAGTTAAATCCGAGAGTCGTCGAAATACTACCGTTAAATAAAAGTTACATTATAAAGAAAAGTTACGACGAAAAGGAAAATAATTAAGACGCAATGGACGCTATGTAAGTTATGCAAAATACTAGGGGCATATCCTACACTATATTTACAACAAGTCAAATAATCAAACTAAACACATCTATATACATCGGATATCGAGTAAAGTCTTAAATGCTACACAGATTCTAATGTGAATCCCGGTTCACTGCAAAAGATAAACCATCAATACTTCAGCACTCGGGCTGTTCCCTTTTAAAACAACGAGATAAGTATACAACCACAAATAACAATGTAAAACATCAACCTGTAAGGGAGAGACATATAAATAACCCTTGATATCATGAAGAAAGCAATGGGCAACATTGCCTCCTTCTGCTGCATTTGAGCGCTCAACTGCGCGGTCATCCGTCATGTACTTCCGGGTAGATTACGAGCTGAAAATAAATGTTGAACTCAACACTATGCTAAAGTTTGGATTCTGTCTCCCGGGGCGGTCATAAGGAAGTTTCGTCTCCTTCACACCTACAGATAAACACAGGCCAGAAATCAGCTTGCCATGAGATAACGCCTTTCGCCGGCTACACGGAAACTCACGTATATTCATACCTTCTTAGCATGCTTTTACCATTGAATATCATCAGACTCAATAGTCTGGAATTAATACTGTCCATTCTGATCACAATATACACTCAGAAGACACTTAGCAGGCACACACATCTGCACAATATTCTTTCTCTTGTCAGGCATACAATCATCCTGCATCAACACATTATAATTCGACATGCAATTTTTATCTCATTATTTCTCATAAATTCCATTGGCCTTCCACATTATGAGACTCAGTTCATGTCCTTTACAGACCATCAGATAAAACAGAATCCAACTTGAAGATTTTATTTTAACAACGACGTTCTGCAGCTCCTTCAGTCAGCTTCCATAAAATCATGCGTCATGCAGAATATCTATACCTGTCTCTCTGAATAACCGAAATGAAATGAACTAATACGTATGGAACGTTGTATAAAGATGAACCTGTCAATCTAGCCCTTCTAGCATATAAATAAGGAAAACTCGGAATATCCTATACTAAGTAACATACGTAAATAAACAACAACTAATCCTATCAATCCCTCATTTTCCCAATCATCTAATCATAAAGCAAAATGAAAATAAAATAAACATGCATTATTCTCGTATCCGAATCTATCATATTAACAAAATTAAACGAACACATGCCGTCAGGCTTACTTTACATGAAAATTAAAAAATTCTATCTACACTGCCCTAGTACCTTAACATAATTTACATATCATGCCATAAATAACACATGCGTCTTAACTGAATTCCATCCGACGACTCTCGAGATACCAGGATAGCAGCTTACATCCCCGCTGATTGAGGGATTTACTCCATGTTAATCACAGCATTAACATGTGAGAATGCACTTCTTTCTTATGCATGCATCGCCATCATCTTGCTGGAAAATACTCCACTGGAACACAGAAGACTATGGTTGACAATATCTTCGCTGCTTAATGCTACGAGCCCTTTCTCTTTACAAGATCAGCTAAACACACTGATATAATTATAATACACTTCACTTAAAGGGTGAGAATACAGTTTGAAAAGCAGCACACGGTTCGCTACGGAAGTTCCTCACGAAACGCGTCCGTCACGAAGTAGTGAAACAATAGCACGTTTCCACTACACTTGCTACACAGCGGTCACTAAGCACCGTCTTTATATATTGAAAGAAACTCTGCCAAAATATACTATTCCATTTACTCAAGAACAGTAAAGTCTTCCAACTGCACAATTTAAAATATCATTTAGAACCAGATACTGTTACTGGAATCACGATCACCAATTCAGAGTTTGTGCTTCCGCACTATCCAAGCATTTAACACAGAGTGACGCTCTCCAGAGCTTGGGTTACTGAGGAGACTTCGGTGACGCCATATTAATACTGGGGTTCCCGGGTGTCTGAACCAACCACCAATCAGAAAATTCGTCGTATATGATGACACAATATTTATTGTGATATATTTACAAAACACAGCTCAAATAGCAAATCGCTTCCACCAATTTTATATTACTTTTCCAAATATATCTGACTTCTGAAACTGTGGAAAACCGATTACCTACAAAAACTGACTTTAGCAACTGAGCACGTTGGTCATTCTGGAATTAAGATTTGGCGCGGTGTGGCCTCCATGTTTCCCAAGTCCTTAATTTTCATTGGCTGAAATATATTGCTTGGTCAGCATCTAATACACGTGTCGATCTTTGCCAGCGCTTGGTTACGCCACCCTTTCTCACGGTCATACGGAAATATGAAGCAATGTCCAGCGACTCACTGTCTTGCTCAACATCCGGAATCAACTATCTTGGGATACGATGCTTTAACATGTTAGACTGTAACTTTTATGAATAAATTTTACATATTGGGTCAAATAATACTCTAATTATTACTATTATGGGACGGCAGGATACGGCTCAGTATTATTATTACTTTTATTTTTTTATTCATTCTGATACCAATACATGTTTGCCAAAGGACACAGAATATAAGTTATTTTTAAAAATAATTGAATTGGTGGTTTCGTAAAAGAATATCAATGTACTCAAGAATATGAACATATCTTTATGCTACTGAGAGGATATTAAATATTATGTCTCCATACAAATGGTTCTTTATTACTGTCACCGAGAATTTTATAATCGTGTAACAATGTTATTTTGAATATTTCTGCCCAGTCTGTACAATTGCCACCATTCCACAAAATTTCTGGGGATTAAGTAGTAGTAGTGGTAGTAGTATAATATTGGTTTTACGTCCCGTTAACTACTTATACGATTTTCCGAGAAGCCGAGGTGCTGGAATTTTGTCCCGCAGGATTTATTTTAAGTACTTGTAAAGCTACCAACATGACACTAGCGTATTTGAGCACCATTAAACACCATCGCACCACCGGATTGAACCCACCAACTTGGGTTCAGAAGTCCAACGTTCTAACATCCGAGCTCCTCAGCCGGTCCCCAGGAATCAATCCGATGCTCATTTCTGGTGCAGAATGAATAAACCTCACGGCCATGTACCTCTTCCAACGTGGAAATTACGTTTCTAAATTTGTTGACGTCCTTCCCGGTGAACCGGGCGCATCTTTAGCACCCCGGCTAAGCAATCCCTAAAGGAAGAACAAATAATGTATTTTACATCACGTGCTGTGCGTGACGAATGGCCAGATTCAGTAAGACCTATTTGCTGGCAGCCATGTCGTAGTAGTCATTGCCTGTCATCGTCCTCAGCATAATAGGAGATTGACAGGCTTCTTAGTGTGCACTCAAACAGGTGGTACAGTGAACAGCGTAGTCCACAGATTTCGCTCATGCTATTGACGTATATTATAGCTGTATCGATTTTTTTTAGATTTGGCCTTCACTCTTGGAGTATTTACTAATTTCTTATATGGACATTACTAATATACGTCGTGCTGTCACGTCAAAAAACGCTAAGTTTTAAGAATAATATAAATATTTGTTAAGTAAATAGTTCATCAGCTATTCATTGAGTAAAACTATATGATGGCACACAAAAAGTAGCCTAGGTCACTATCAAATAATTACAGTGAAGAGTTGAAATTATTCACCATTTACAGACGATCTTGAAAGTGATCCGTCGCAGCACCGTTACACCCTGTGCACGTCTGATCATTTTTAAGTAGGTTACACTTGATGCAAAGTATTGATTTCGATGGCAACTGTTTCATGACCGATATTGTCCTTCAGTTTCTTTATTATTTCATACATCATGAACTTAAAATGATTTATCAGTGAATTCAAATGCATCTCATATTTTGATACCAAACAGATTACGGCAACTACAAGTCTTCATTAATTGATGTTTATGGTGCATTCTTGAACCTGTTGACCGCAGGTTAATACCAGAATGAAGAGCTCTAAAGTGAAACAAATCAATAGCCAAACAGTGTGCAGATCAAAAAGAAAATGTGACGTTGGGCTGGTTGCTTTTGGAGGAAATTGAACTACCTAGTTGATAAAACGTGATCGGACAAACTCTCAGGGTACACGAAACGCGGCTGTCGCAGGGACACTTGGAAGAGGACAAAAGAAGAAAATTTGAGGTAACATGGATAAATTGTCTTGAAAATGAGGCGCTACTGAATAAAGTTTGTGAGAAGAGAATGATTTGGTGAAATTATGACTCCAAGAGGACACGCATAGATTGATATGACACATCTTGTTGGTTCTGGAGGCAAGTGTAGAAGGTATGAATGGTAGAGGGTGGTCAAGACATGAATATGGTGAGGTTAGACTGCTGATACATTCAGTGGTGGCAATTACGGGGGGGGCGGGGGGAGGGACTGCTCCCCACTTTGTGGAGAAAACATTACATTATTGTATTTCATTTCAGCCGCTTGAGACTATGAATTACAGGGATTATTAAGAAAAGCTATGTTGCCTTATCAGCTAATTATTAACAAACCCGGGTACATTTTCTTGTCTGTCCTCCCACCTTTAATACCCAATCGCTACTACTATTAAGATTAAGTAGTTACGCAGAAGTGAAGAGGTTAGCACTGCATAAGTTGGCACAGAGATGCATCAAAACAGTTTATAGACTGTTAGCCTGAACAACAAAAACGACAACAAACAAACAAGATGTAAACAAGAACTCCTAAATCATGAATGCTGCCACAAAATAGCTTTAACGTCCTCTTCAGAAAAGTAAATACTTTTTATGAAATTATTACTTCTAAATCTGGAGCAAACGTGTTATATTTCCATTTTATAGCTTTCTTACCTTTAAAACATTAAATCAGTTCATGATGTGCTGCAAACCTGGAAAAGAAAAATGGATTACTCAGATTAATAGATAATAAAAAGGAACCCAAATAAAATACCT
The DNA here is from genome assembly GCF_040414725.1 of Anabrus simplex. Classification (NCBI taxonomy): domain Eukaryota; kingdom Metazoa; phylum Arthropoda; class Insecta; order Orthoptera; family Tettigoniidae; genus Anabrus; species Anabrus simplex. The sequence continues at coordinate 932,818,372 of NC_090265.1, read as the reverse complement.
ACAGAATTTATTAAGCACGTAAATGACATTGAAATAGATTTTCAGATTAACGTGTCGCAGAACTTACATGATGAACATAATAATTTTGAAAGTGAGGTATTATTATTATTATTATTAGTATTACATTTAAACATACTTATCTACTATCGATATCATCCGGGCTCGGCCCCTCTATCTTGGAAACAAGATTTCAAAGACTAACTACTGAACTATGAAATCTTGTCTGTTAACCAAGTAAAGTGAATCGTCAGGATAAAATGGTGACTTCTGTTAGCGTCTCCGAAAACCGAAGTCATTCGGCAAGTGCTGACGTTCAATCTGTTCTTACAACCTGTTCTCATCCTGTGGTGTATGTGGGCGACTTTAATAGCCACCATATTCAATGGAAATATCGAAATAACGATGGATGTGGAGAAAGACTCGCAGAATGGGCAGAACTAATATTTATGATCCCAAAGATAGATTAACGTTCAAATCAGGGGGATGAAACTCTGAAACCATTCCTAATGTTTGCCTTATTTTCAGTAGCCTATTCATCTGGGTCATAATTTACCAGTTTTCCATAAAGTGCTCATTAACTTCCCACACAGTCAGCATGGACCTGTTCTCGTTAAAAGTAGGCATCCAGATATCGTTCTTCAGATCGTCAGCGCTCCACGCTGGAACTTCGATAAGGCCAACTGCGAAAAATATTCAACCGTAATATAAGATGGATCCCACCATATGCCAATAATTACTGTAGGTTTATGAAGGCCATGTTTGCAACAGCTAAGTAGCATATTCCCAGAAGAGTGACAAAAGAATACTGTTGGATGGAATGAAGATTGCGGCAAGCTGTATACTGAATATCAGAAGAATGGAGAAATCGACATTCCTGATGACCTCCTCCATGCTCGGTGTAGGTGAACTGAAACTAATTTATGTAGACTATGGACTTTAAGCATTCCAGAGAAAGGCATGGCGTATTTTGAAAAAGGTGAGTACAATGCCTCATACTCCTCAACCCAAACCGGCAGTTACACGTAACCAAATCGTCAGTCGTTTTTCTGTAGTGTCAAAACTGAAACCTGATGTGCACCATAAGCGGATAATAAAGCGAGAACTATTCTTTATGAAAAGGACAATCTACCCCGACATCCCTCACTCCTTTCACTCACTGAAGATAATGTCCCGGTAGCCCTGAAGGAGATGAGAAAAGGAAAGGCTTCAGGTATGGATGGAATTCATCCTCAGTTTCTTATACTTTGTGGAAATAATGCAAGGAAATGGCTTTCGCTGTTATTTGCTAACATTCTAGTTTACGTAAAACTTCATCCAAAGCTCAAGTGTACCAATATTATAGCCTTTCTTAAACCAGGAAAGCCGGCTGATCACCCCGGAAGTCATAGGCCAAATGAATCTGTTATTTCAGAAACAACTAAAGTCATTACTTTTTTGGCCAGTTTGAGTTAACAGTGAAGTTTTCTTCTATACATGCATGTTCATAGGACAGAATACTCACATTCCCCAGTTTCGGATCACCTGAAACTGAAGGGGGAGTAATTATTGACTGTATAGAATTCCAAAAATGCATTTTTTTATACAAGCATTATTTCCTTAATACCATTTATCTATTTCTAAAGTGTAGTTTTCCTTTAAAGTTCATTTTATTTATTTATTTATTTATTTATTTATTTATTTATTTATTTATTTATTTATTTATTTATTTATTTTGTCCTAGACGTTAGCAGAGTTATATAGTCTAGGACAAATATATGTTATCTTACTCTCCCTAAGTTGTATTAGTGCCTACTTTTGTGTCATCAATCTTTATAGAGTAATCCTACAATTACAACATACCGAGCTGGATAGCTGTAGTCGCTTAAGTATCCAGTATTCGGGAGATAGTAGGTTCGAAACCCACTGTCGGCAGCCCTGAAAATGGTTTTCCGTGGTTTCCCATTTTCACACCAGGCAAATGCTGGGGCTGTACCTTAATTAAGGCCACGGCAGTCTAGATAAATACGTAAGTTTTTCATTATATTAATAATTGTATATATTTTATTTTTGGTCATTACTGTTTCATGTTATCACTAATCTCTCTATCATTGACAAGTTTACGCTACGTAAACAATACTGTACATATTTAAGCTTATTTTTAAGCGATTTGATAGAATCGGAGGATTTTCTTGTAGAACGAAACATGTCATTCTTTGTATGTTAGTGTGTGTTTTACAGATATGTTTATAGTGTTTTAATTTACATTGTATTTGCTGTGTGTTTGACAGACTGAAAAGCCTTTGTTACATTTTACATTACGCTCAGCTGAAGTGTAATGAATATGAACAGATCCAAAAATAAGAAAGGTACAGGAGGATGCTGTGGCTCTAACACGAATTGTTTCGAACTTCCTACAAAGTTCTCTCAAAGCGTGGGACGAAACATGCATGGCTGTCACGGTTAGTATTTACAGGCACTCAGTGCTGTATAATTCATGCTAATTTGATAAAGATAAATAATAATTCTCCAGTCCAGCTCCTTGCCTGAATGGTCAGAGTACAGGCCTTCGGTTCAGAGGGATCCGCGTTGGATTCCCGGACTTGTCGGGAATTTTAATTATTCTCGCTCGGGCACGAGGTGTTTGTGTTCTTCTTGATGCACTTTTCTTCATCTATAAACAACACCCTGTGAATACTTCCCTCCACATAGGGTAGGTGTCAGGAGGTCATCAGGTTATAGAACTGCGCCAAATCCACATCAAGTGCTGACCACAATAAATTGGGGAAAAGGCCAGGAAGAAAATCAACTATAGCACATTCCATGTTAAGAAAACAATATCGCAATTATGACAACAGAGTTGCCATATCGAACGGCTCTGCTCAACGCCATCACGGGAAAACGGTAGCATATTAATTTGTAAAAACCAGTATTAAATTCAAGAAAAAAAAGCGGAACAAACTAAGCTAAAAGTTAATTTTATGAACTGAAGGGGACGGGGGGGGGGATTTACAGGGGCTATTTTTGGTTTGTACAGAATCAGAGGTAAACTACGGTACATATAAAACCTCGGCACTGAAGTGTAAGACAAATTGGGGAGGAAATAGACAAATAATTTTTATGGGTTCGAGGGGTGAGAGATGCATTTAATTGCATTTAATAAATGTTTCCAGGCAATAAAAGCTAGACAACAGACGCAACAAATAAATACTGCAAATGATTCTATAAAAGATCACAGTATTCTTTTTAAAGAAAGAAATCACACACGAACAGGCTTATCGCATATCTCCCACTCAACACAAGACAATTACGCACTGATTTAAAGCCTAAAACACACACCCAACAAATAAATACTGTAGATGACTTCACTACAGAAGTGAGCTTCCGGCTGTTCACAGAGTGAGGGATTACACAAGGCTTGTACCAGAGCAACACAGAAATAGGAAAATAATAATTTCGAGCGGCTATTTCTAGCCGAGTGCAGCCCTTGTAAGGCGGACCCTCCGATAAGCGTGGGCGGCATCTGTCATGTGTAGGTAACTGCGTGTTAATGTGGTGGAGGATAGTGTTGTGTGTGGCGTGTGAGTTGCAGGGATGTTGGGGACAGCACAAACACCCAACCCCCGGGCCACTGGAATTCACCAAAAAGGTTAAAATCCCCGACCCGTCCGGGAATCGAACCCGGGACCCTCTGAACCTAAGGCAAGTACGCTGACCATTCAGCCAACGAGTCGGACAAGAAGGTAAATGAAGGAAGGCAACGAAGCGATGGCTGTTTCCGCCGTTGTGCTTCCTCCCTAAAAACGTATTTATGAAGAAAAAATTGTACGTAGTTATTTTATTAACTCGCGGGCGAAAATGCCTGATCCTTTTTATCTACCTTTCATAATACATTAAAAAGTACAGTATGATATCCCGTAATTACGAGGAAACATGGGTGTCTCAGAAGGGATGTGTTCACTCCTTGTAGGTACATAAGAGCAAAACTGTTTTCTTAACGTGGAATGCAAATCAGGCTGCGAAGGAGACAGTTACACTGTCCCCGTTGACTTTCAAGGTTCCAGCAAGTGATATTCGCTCTCAGCTGAGACATCTGGTCATGTCTCATTGGGAGATGGAGTGGCAGGCCATTCCACTTCCCAATAAGCTGAGAGCAATAAAAGGAACAACGAAGGTATGGAGGACTTCCCTTCGGGCTTCGCGGAGGGAAGCCGTGGTATTATGTCGTCTTCGGATCGGCCACGGTATCGTAACTCATTCGCATCTTTTGAAAGGAGAACCCCCTCCGGTGTGTACCTGCGGCGACCATCTTACCGTGGTACACATCCTTACGGAGTGTATGGACCTGGTCGATCTTCGCCGTAGTCTTAACCTTCCGGGTACCATCTCCCTTATATTGCGAGATGACGAGCAGTCAGCAGACCTCGTCATCCGCTTTGTGAGGGATAGTGGTCTGTTTTATCGTGTCTAGTGATGTCCTTTGTCCTCATGTATTTGTTTCAATTGTGCTTTTATCCCATTGACTTCATTTTATTTTGTGTTGCGTATTTGAATGTGTTATTTTAACGTATAATGTAAATGAAGTATACATATATATGCACCACCAGGCAATGCCTTATTCCTTTTCTCCCTGTATTTTCTCTTATTTTATTAGAAAATAAGGCATTGCGAATTAGATCCACTGCTGTTTTAATCTCATACTCATTTTTTCATCACCATATTTTTTAACTCTTGTCAGTGGATACATTTTAAAAATTTTAAATATCACTAGATGATGTTCCCGTGCTTCGCTACGGGATTCTCAGAAAGACTGACTTTGTGGTTTTCCTAACTGAAATCAACATAGGTCATTACAAAAACGTAAGTATGAATGTAGCGATTAAAAGCAATGCTATCATATAAAATACTCGATCAATTGGAAAGTCGCACGTTTTATCACTTTTAACGAACAGTGCTGCGGTTAGATTGCGGTGCCAATCTAATAGTCCAAAGTTCCAGAGCTGGGATAATCAGGCCGCAGATTGCCATGAACACTCATCTGTCATTATTCCGCTAAATATGCACACTGTTCATTCCAATCAGTGCCTCAGAGTAGGGATTGAATAGCTCGAATGCTATGATGATCCAGTGTGTTACGTACCAGTAGTATCAGAAAATTTATAAATCAGGGGAATGGCATGCTAAAGAAGAAAGTTATCTAATTCCCCAGCTACTTCCCATCAATATTCAGGCAGGCTCTTACACTCTGTACGACTGGGCGAGTTGACCGTGTGGTTAGCGGTGCGCAGCTGTGAGCTTGCATCCGAGAGATAGTGGATTCGAACCCCATTGTCGGCAGCGCTGAAGATGGTATTCCGTGGTTTCCCACTTTCACACCAGTCAAATGCTGGGCCTGTACCTTAATTAAGGCCTAAGGCACTCCTAGCCCTTTCCTATCCCATCGTCGCCATAAAACCTATCTATGTTCGTGCGACTTAAATCAAATAAAAAAATACTCTGTTCGCAGCAGTAATCCTATCTACCGGAGATGAGGGGCAGCAGAAGACACAAAGCACATCACGACAAACAATGGTCAATGTAATGTTATTGTTGATCAATGTTATGAGCTTTCTATATTGTAGGCCTACACATTTAGTTTTCTTTCGACTCTGTGATTTGTAAAATATTTTATACCGTAAACTGTAGTTTCTTATTCTCCAACTTTACATACCGATTTTCATTAAATGCTGTTTACCCATTTTCTCGTTACTCTGCGCTGATATGGACTTAGTAACAAAAATCCAAATTCATGAATATCTTTGTGATCATAGCCAGTACGGTAACAATGTATAAGACATGAATAATAGGAAATTTAATACTATATAACCTTAGTTATGTAGCATTTATACCTCTAATAAGAAATATTTGAGAAATACATTTTACGCCTTCCCCTAAACTACCATTTTACTCAGCGTGAATAAAATAACTTACAGCCTAGACTATAGCGACTTATTTCCTAACTTTGCATACCAATTTTCATCAAGATAGGACTACTAATATAGTTGAGGATAAAACATGACGACCTCAGTTCCTAGAAGCGAGCTGGAAGCCAGCTGTAAATCCCACCCTGCACCCTGCTGAGTTAATGAGCTCTAAGTGATCCTTGTTTGTTTTGGAGAGGCTGCCAAACCACTTTCTTCCTCACTCTCTGTAGCATTTACCCTTTCTTCGTGTAGAGTGCAGTAGCCGATTTGGCATCTATGGCTGCAGCAGAGGTAGTAAATCCTATTAATCACTAATAGACACCGAGCTGCCGCTGGAAAGTAGTGGTGTGAGGCGAGGTCGTTATGATTTGTCCCCAACTATAACAACAATATTTGAGAATTAAATTTTAGGCCTTCCCCTAAACTACCATTTTTCTCAGCGTGAATACAATGATTGATAGCCTGCATTGTAGCAATTTATTCCCCAACTTCGCATACCCATTTTCTTTAAAATACGACCACTAATAACATAAATAGTTGAGAATTCAATTTTAGGCCTTCCCCTAAACTACCATTTCACTCAGCGTGAGTAAAATGATTTATAGCCTAGATTGTAGCGGCTCATCACCCGACTTCACATACCGATTTTCATTAGACCACTAATAACATAAATAGTTGAGAATTCAATTTTAGGCCTTCCCCTAAACTACCATTTCACTCAGCGTGAGTAAAATGATTTATAGCCTAGATTGTAGAGGCTCATCCCCCGACTTCACATACCAATTTTCATCAAATTCTCTTCAACCGTCCTCTCGTGATGCGTGTACATACAGACAGACAGACAGACAGACAGACAGACAGACAGACAGACAGACAGACAGACAGACAGACAGAAATTACGGAAAAGTAAAAAGTGCATTTTCTTGTTACTATGGACATGACCGATACAGAAATACCATTATTTTCAAATTCTGAGCAATGTACAGACAAAACTCTTATTTTATATATATAGATGTATCATGTCGTCCATCACGTTCCATTAGGGGCTGATGACCTTCGATGTTAGGCCCCTTAAAACAACAAGCATCATCATCATCATTAACGTGGAATGAGCTACCGTATAAAGGATTTCAAGAATGAAGTAGTTTTTAATATAAACATATTCAATTTTAGTATTAGCCGTCCTCTTGCTTAATTCTAAGGTACGTTCCATGTTATTGCCTTCATAAATCCATGTCCTACAATTTGTTTCATGATCCTCCGAGTATGGGACTCGGAGACAGTTGAACATTTTATGCGCTGCTTTGGACCGTATTTACGAGTTTGAACTTAAACGAGATAATTATTCTACTGAACTAAGTCTCAGGGGATCAGTCACACAACAGTCCGTAATGAAACTCTCAGATATATTGCACACAGAGTCTACAGATGAGATTTACTGCCACCTTGCTAAATGTTTGTCTCTGTTTGACAAACATTTGCTCCCTGAAATAAACCCTGATTTAAATAAATTAATACGTCAAAATTCGTTTCAGTCTCAAGGTTAACCAACGTAATTATGAACATTTATTTCTCCTTCCATTTTAATTTGCCTTCCTAAATTCGACTTCCGCCGGCCCCGCGGTGTACGAGTGGCATGCCTGCCTCTTACCCGCAGAACCCGGGTTCGATTCCCGGTCATGTCAGTGTATTTTAATTGGATATGAGGGCTACATGATTATAATTGAGGAGTTCTCTTACGGTGAGATAGCTGTCCCGGTCTAGAAATCCAAGAGCAACATCCGAGAGGATTCGACGTGCCGACCAAACGACACCTCTTGATCTGCAGGCATTCGGCCTGAGCAGGGGTCGCTTGGTAGGCCATGTCCCTTAGGGGCTATTGCACCAATGGGTTAAATTCCATTTAATTGTCGGACTACGTAATACAATTACAAGGATTTTATTTGAGCTCGACTCGGGTCACGTAACTATGATCTTCCATGGGGAAGATAATAGGTTCGAATCCCACCGTCAGCAGCCCAGGAGATGTTTTACGCAGTTCACCATTTTCACACCAAATTTTACCTCAATTAAGGCCATGGTCACTACCTTCCCATTCCTACCGCTTCTCGCCCTCGCGTCGCCGAAAACCTTCGATGTGTTAGTGCGACGTTAAACCACCAGGAAACAAAGAATGAGCTTAGCACTAGACCTGAGAATTGTATGTAAGTGCTTATGTTTTCTGAGCAGGCGTTTCGCATCCAAATGTTACCGTCTGACTAATCTCGTTGAGTTAAAGGTATAGGGAAAAATGTTAGTGCATATTTGAGCATAGGCCTATTAGGTTGTTTTTTCCTTACACTTTTACAAGTTACCAACAGAGATAGGTCTTATGGCGACGATGGGATAGCAAAGGACTAGGAGTGGGAAGGAAGGGGCCGTGCCCTTAATTAAGGTAAAGCCCCAGCATTTGCCTGGTGTGGAATTGGGAAACCACGGAAAACTATCGTCAGGGCTGCCGAGAGTGGGGTTCGAAACTACCATCTCTCGAATGCAAATGTTTTTATCTACAAGAACATATTTTCTCATATTCAGTTTTATTTACATTCTTTGTATTCACGGCTTACATAATGCAAGTCAGTTTTGGCCTAACTTGCAAGTTTATGCAGGAAGTGAAGGGCGGAGGTGTTTGTGGAGTTCCTAAACGAGAGAAGTGCCATATTTTCCTCATCTTTAAGCGCATCCCCTCCCCTTCCCAATCTCCCCCTCCCCCCCCCCTGACAAATCAAGGTAAAAACCTCGGTTAAGTATAGATAATTGTCGTTCGAACTACCGCCTTGATATCTACAAACTCACCATATCAATCAAAAAATGAAGTGAAGATGCCGAAAGATTGAAGTACAAAGGAAATGCTCATATCACGGTGGATTTCAGAATACACCCGCCTTAATGACTGTAGGCCAACTGTGTGTTTTTTTTGTTTGTTTTTTGCCAGGCATGTAACTAGCAGGTGCATGGGACTACTTCTTTATTGATATTTTGATACTTCTCGAGAGACTTTGGTCGGTCGGTCGGTCGGTCGGTCGGTCGGTCGGTCGGTCGGTTGAAGACAAAAATGTTCTTAAACCTAATCCATACCTGTAAAATTTCGGTATAAAGCGAACACCTTCATCTAAAAGAATACAATATTAATCATTTTAATCTCGAACTTGTGGCCTCGTTTGTTTCTTTGTTTTTTTTTTTTTCTCAAGTTAAGCACCTGCTAGATGTACTCTCAAAACTTTGAAACTTAGTGTAGTGATTGTCATATAAGTTATATTCTGATTAATGGAATAAAAGGAAAATTTCTGAAATCAGCTTTGTAATTATTTTTCTATAAAATATTGAAGTTTCAATCTTTTACGAGTATTTGAAATAACATTGCGATGTTACGTTAGCAAAAAGAAAATGGCGTCAACAATTATTCAATGTTACACCGGAAGTTTTAGCTTTCAGTGCGTATTTACCAGCATATTTTTAGGTTACATACAATTTACAAAATATTCGTTTAATGTTAACCTAGTCAATACTTACAATACTTACAATACTTACAATACTTGTAAGTAAGTATACTTGTAAGTATTGACTAGGTTAACATTAAACGAATATTTTGTAAATTGTATGTAATCACTGTCGTCAATACGGACCAAAAATGACGTTAATGACTTGTAATATTTTAGGTGTTTAAGAACCTACTTGCATGCATGTCTGAAGTGCATTTAATGCGTGTAATTATCAGGACTACTCATCATAAATAGACAATACATAATGAACACTTGAAAATTATTATAATTGTGTAATGTAGTTAAATTTATGTGAATGGATTAATAGATACGTCAAATGGTTTTAGCAATATTATTAACTTTATATATTATTAACAACAATTTCACAATCACCTGTAGACACAGTTAAAAGAAATTTATCCCAGAAAATATACAAATAGACAGCATAATATTTATGTTGATACTTTCACAACCTGGATTACTAGACATGACATCCTTTCGGTTGTCACCGGTGAGTAAGAAACTGCAACGAGGAATTTGTTCCGCGTCCTCCGAAGAGAATCTCGATCAACCTCAACTGCGGCTGTTCTAATAACGTCAAAAGCTTGAATTGATTTGTCTGTTGCTCTCCTTGGCCACCAGATGGCTTGCTATGCGCTATTATGTTCAGAAAAAAGATTCATGTCGCCAATTTGCTCCAAGTCTCATATTTTCTCACCCGCGGCTTATTTCCCGCTCTGTTGTATTAGTTCAATTAATTTGTTCTTCATTTTCTAAACCAATGCCAGCTACATCAGTCGCCTAAATTAATCATTAAAAGTTAATCATATTGCTCATAAATAACTTTGGACCAGCCAAGACCACTGCTATCCAACCTGATGTTATTTTGCTTTATGTCCCACTAACTTCCCCCTGTGGGTGGGGGCGGTAAAATAACACCCACGGTATCCTCTGCCTGTCGTAAGAGGCGAATAAAAGGGGCCCCAGGGGCTCTGAACTTTGGAGCGTGGGTTGGCGACCACGGGGCCCTCAGCTGAGTCCTGCCATTGCTTCCACTTACTTGTGCCAGGCTCCTTACTTTCATCTATCCTATCCGACCTCCCTTGGTCAACTCTTGCTCTTTTCTGACCCCGACGCTATTAGATTTTCGAGGGCTAGGGAGTCTTTCATTTTCACGTCCTTCGTGGCCCTTGTCTTCCTTTGGCCGATACCTTCATATTTCGAAGTGTCGGACCCCTTCCATTTTTTCTCTCTGATTAGTGTTATATAGAGGATGGTTGCCCAGTTGTACTTCCTCTTAAAACAATAATCACCACCACCACCATCCCACTAACTACTTTTTTAAGGTTTTTAGATACGCCGAAGTGCCGGAATTAAGTACCACAGGAGTTCTTTTACGTGCCAGTAAATCTACCGACATAAGGCTGACGTCTTTGAGCACCTTCAAATACCACCGGACTGAGCCAGGATCGAACCTGCCAAGCTGGAGTCAGAAGGCCAGCGACTCGACCGTCTGAGCCACTCAGCCCACCAAGCTGATGGCTGCAAATACTCGAGTGACACGTTGTCAATGTGAGAAACTGAAGGTATTAAGTGTAAAAGATTGTCACATGAGTACTAATTTGGATTTGATATAATCACACTTTATCTTACTTCAGTAATATTTCTTTCTCCTAGTGGTTTAAGGTCGCACTAACGTCGAAGGTTTCGGCGACACAAGGATAGGAAAGGGTTAAGATTGGGAAGGAAGCAGTCATGGTCTTAATTAAGGTACAGCCCCTAGTATTTGCGTTGGGTGAAAATGGGAAACTTTGGAAAACCATCTTCAGGATTGCCGACGGTAATACTCATTAAGGACAGAAAAAAGTGTTACAAGGGTGACCTAAAGTCTAATATGAAGTAATGTGAAACCGACATCAGCAGCAGGGAGGAGATAACGTCTGATCGGCTGATATGGCGATGGATTGTCCACAAGGGCTCATGAACATTTTGAACAACAGTGACAAACTCACGAGTCAAATAAAAGATAACGTTGAAAACAACGGCGAAATCAGAGATTCGGTGACAGGGAGGTTCTGCAGCAACATGCAGTTTCAGTATATTAGATTTTAAAAGCAATGTGGAAGCGCATGTGGTTCTAAATCGGAGATCATCAGCATCTAAGAACCCACAATCGGCAACACTGATGCACTCAGAATAAAATCGTTGTATTCGCCAGCGAGTAAATTCCGATGATGATTTTTTATTTTACAACTTGCTTTACCGACACAAATAGGTCTTATGACGACTATGGGTTAGGAAAGGGTTAGGAGTGGAAAGGAAGCGGCCATGGCCTTATTTATGGTGCGGCCCCAGCATTTGCACGGCGTGAAAATGGGAAACGACGGAAAACCATCTTTAGGGCTGCTGACAGTGGAATTCGAACCCTATCTTCTGAATGCAAGTTCACAGCTGCGCGACCCTAACCACACAGCCAACTCGCTTGGTATTATTATTATTATTATTATTATTATCATTATTATTATTATTATTATTATTATTATTATTATTATTATTATTATTATTATTATTATTATTATTATTATAAAGGCACGTGAATGTATGTACTTTGTTGATTACTTGAATTATATCATTAGCAAAAAATGATAATTTTCCATCTCCGAATGTTATGAAGTCACGATGTAATTGCCCCTAATAATGTGAAAAGACAGTTATAGCATAGTACGGAAAATGTGCTCCTAGCAAATGAATGTTTGTTTTTACAATGTGCTTTACGTCGCATCGACACAGATATGTCTTATGGCAACGATGGGACAGGAGAGGGCTAGAAGTGGAAAGGAATCAGCCATGGCCTTTATTAAGATACGACCCCTGCATTTGTCTTGTGTGAAAATGGAAACTACGGAAAATTACCTTCAGAGCTGCCGGTAGTGGGATTCGAACCCACTCATTTCCGAATGCAGGCCGACAGCTATGTGACTCAACCCGCGCAGCCATTCGCTCGGTTGAAATGAGGTACGGACCTATGACCTAGATGTTAGGCCCCTTTAAACAACAAGCATCATCATCATCATCATCATCATGATCAGAAATGAGTTCCTTCCCATATATAGCACATGTGTGTGTGAAGACACATGGCCGTTGTTCTATAGCCGGAACTCCAGATCCCTTCTGAAATTTTCTCAGATATATTTAGCTGCTGAAATAACCCACTCGCGTAAGTAAAAGATTAAGGTAATAATGGCGTGTGGCTTTCGAAGAGACCTGGTGCAGGTCTTTCGATTTGACGCCGTCTAGGAGACATCCTTGCCTGCGAGGTTGGAGCCCTATTTATGATTAATTCTAATGCTGAATACGGCACACATACCCAGCCCCCAACACGCTGAAATTAACTAATGAAGGTTTAAATCCCCGATCAGACTGGGAATCCAACCCGGAACTTATGTGCCAAAGGCCAGGACGCTAACCATTTTGCCATGGAGCCGGACTAAAGATTAGGTTAAAGCCAGTTGGATAAATCTGTCAGCCTTTGGATCACAGAGATACTACACTCTACGTTGTTTAAACCGTAAAGTAATGCGTCGTATCCATAGAATTCCAGCTTGATTGAAAGTAAAACCACCAAGTTGCGTATGCGTGAGATTCGAGTGTCAAATTGGGTCTCTGATAGCTGTTTTCCTTCTCCATGGGCATTTCAACCTTCATTCGTGGGAAGTTTTGAAAACAGTACCTTATTTCTAGTCTCTATGAAACGTCTTCAGTACTAGTGTTGTAAAGATAAAGTTGACACACAATGGCTATCACATTAGCAAACATTGTGCAAGTCAGTCGTTGTCCTCAGCCGAACTCACGATACTGAGAAAATTCTCTTCAAATTCAATGACCAAATTTGAAATTCCTGAATGAGTTGAAAGATGACATCAGGCCACTAAGCCCCTAAGAGTTCTAAATGAGTCAATCATTCTTAACTCTTGAATATTCGTAGACTATTCTAAAAGCTATTGTGTTGCCTGTACTCTGGTTGGCACGAAGGACAAAATATTGGGAGCCAAGTTCACACTAGGAATAATTAACAGATGTTTTATTATTTATAGCAGACCCAGTAAGTATTTTAGGATAATCCACTGACGACCTCATTCTGTTAAGTCATGGATATGTAGTGGATATCCTCACACCAACACAATAGTATTCGCGCGCAGCTGTGAGCTTACATCCGAGAGATAGTGGGTTCGAATCCCACTATCGGCAGTCCTGAAGATGGTTTTCCGTGGTTTCCCATTTTCACCTTAATTAAGGCCACGGCCGCTTCCTTCCCACTCCTAGCCCTTTCCTATCCCATCGTCGCCATAAGTCCTGTCTGTGTCGGTGCGACGTAAATCCACTAGCAAAAAAAAAGTGTTCTGAGTTAAGTTATAGCATTCCGAATAGCATTATATTCGTTTACCTTAATCGCATATCCGAATCGGTTCCATTACAGTGTACGTAGTCTGTAAATATATCCTAGACAATCATTGTGAATAAGAGGTTAGATTACTATCGTCCACCTGGTTGATTGTAGGGTTGAATTCGAATCTCGTCGCTAACAGAAGAATTAGAATATAGTGTACTCAGCATCGCGAGTGAACTGAGAAGTGAAGAGAGTTATGCTACTCCAAACCATCTTTCAAGTGGTCTTTCACTTCAACTCCAGGTTTTTTTTCCAAACCTATCACCAGTAAATTACGATTTAATATAGGCATTACCATCACACAAGTTATCATACAGTTTTCACAAGAACAAAATAAGTGGTAAAAACATTTAAGCCTAAAGAGCTGAAATGTTTTTAACTTTTGCAGTCTATGAAATTATGGTTCCCTTCTAGGAAACTTATTTTTGAATATAAATGGTGTTGATCACAATGGCTCAAGTATCTTATGAACAACAGTAATTTTTTTCAAACTTATAGGTGTAATCGCTTTGTCGTCATCCCTCTATTCCCCCATATAGCGGGTTTAATTCTGGCTGAGGTCGGTGTCACTTGAGGGTGTTTAAAATACGAAAACTCGCGTAAGTTCACTGCAATATACATTTGTGAGTTTTCAGATGAACAGCAGACAATGACGATAGTAAACGGGGTAAAAAGTCAGGTTGTACGTTTCACCAAGAGGAAAACTCTTACCAGTTTTAATTGCTGTGTTGATACGGTGGAAGTACTTCTTTTTACAATTGGCTTTACGTCGCACCGACACAGATAGGTCTTATAGCGACGATGGGATAGGAAAGGCCTAGGAGTTGGAAGGAAGCGGCCGTGGCCTTAATTAAGGTACAGCCCCAGCATTTGCCTGGTGTGAAAATGGAAAACCACGGAAAACCATTTTCAGGGCTGCCGACAGTGGGATTCGAACCTACTACCTCCCGGATGCAAGCTCACAGCGACGCGGCCCTATCCGCACGGCCAACTCACCCGGTTGGAAGTACTTCTTGGCGATTATTCTACGTATACAGGTGCTGATAAGGAAAGAACTTAATTGGGGTAATAACATTATCAATGTTTTAAATAAAGGTTACAGATCTCTTCATATGGTTATGAGTAGAGTCCTACTGAATACTTTTGGGTTTTATACCCATAAGATGTAATGTGAGAATATAATTGAGCCTAAAATGGGCCTCAGGGGATGTTAAGTCCCGTAAATGGCTAAAACGTCCTTTGCAAAGTCCTTTAGGAATATCTGATTGTTTCTCCAGTCCATATGGAGCCAGCAGTTATTTTTATTTTTCCACAGATTGCATAGATCCGAAAACATTAGAATTGTTTAAAACTTCTTGAGGCCTGTTGACGGAATATAAAGGAATAAGCTGCAGTATTTTCGGTAAAGAGAATGGGATAGGGAAGGACTAACTCGGCATCTACCAACAAAATACTGAAAAGCAAATTTCCCTTATGAGGGTTGGCTAGCGTTTCACTTAACATTTGTGTGCCCTATTCAGTTCCTTTTATTTTCAGGTAGTACCTATGCAATTTACAGTATCACATTCGACATGACAAAATGTGCCTTCAAAATCAAATCTAATAGGCAGTACATTGGGGAAGACGATAATTTCATTACTGATGAAAAAATATGCTTTTAGCCCGCCTGGTGGCCATGATCGTTAAGAGGCTGAAGTCTCGGTCTGACATCGAGGTTAGCCGGTTCGAGTCCCGTTGGTCGAAAAAAATTTCACCATCAGAATGTTGGCCGGCAGGGTAGGGGAGGTGGTGGTATACAATTTCTAATCACTAGATTGCGTGCCAAAAACCTGGAGTAAATTCCTAACCTCTTCGCAGTGCTCATATGAAGTGAAGGCATATGATGCTGTTGATGGTGATTCGTCCGTCGGATGGGGACGTTAAAAATTGAGCAGACCCCTAGGTGCTGCTATTCGACAGGCTTAGGCTATGTGCCGGCACCGGGTCTCACCTCTCCTTACTATCATACATCACGTCATTCATTTCATCTCATTAACTCCTCTGATGAGGTCGACGTCAGGACCGGCATCCGGTCATAAAAACCCGCCACGACAGATTCATCTCACCTCACACTCGTCCCCGTAGGGAAACAGGACAAGGGTGTAAGTAAATCTAATTAACAACGTTGTATTTTTGTCCCTAATTCCTCATTTACTAACTAACAGCTGCAGCATTACGTATGTATTTGAATTTCTACACGCAGTTCGTAGAATTCAATAAATATGGTAAATTTTGTCATGATGCAAATCGCCATAATAATTTTTTCTGTAGACGTTTCAATAGTAAATTCGTTACAAAATGTCTATAAAAGACCGAAATAATTGTTGAAATTTTTTTTAAAAAAGCTAATCTGTGATAATTTGTAACTGTTAGGCTCATTAGTGTGCCGAGACTTACTTTTAGTGTATAAATGTATAAACTACCTGAAAGAGAAAACCTATTGTAATAGTATTATACCTGAAAAAGAAACGAGAATAATCTGAGATAATCTTTCTTTCTTTCTTTCTTTCTTTCTTTCTTTCTTTCTTTCATGAAATCTAACATTCGTGCCGTAGTTATCAGGGTATTTAGAGCTAAGGACGTAAAAGAGATGGCGCATAAATCGGTGGTAAGACTCCAATTAGAGTACGGTTCCACTGTATGGGACCCTTACGAGGATTACTTGAGTCGAGAACTGGAAAAGATTCAAAGAAATCAGCACTGTTTGTTGTAGGTGATTTCCGACAAAAGAGTAGTGTTACTAAAACGTCGCAAATACTGAGCTGGGAGACTTGGGAGTAAGGAGATGAGATATTCGACTAAGCAGTATGTTTCGAGCTGTTAGCGGAGAGAACATGGAATGACATTAGTAGACGAATAAGCTTGAATGGTGTTTTTAAAATTAGGAAGGATCATAATATGAAGGTCAAGTTTGAATTCAAGAGGATAAATTGGGGCAAATAGTCCTCTTCAGTAGGATGAACTAGAGAATGGAATAATTTACGAAGGGAAATACTCGATAAATTTCTAACTTCTTTGAAATAATTTGAGAAAAGTTTAGTCAAACAACTGACAGGGAATCTGCCATCTGGGTGACAGCTCTACATACAGATCGTGGGTGATTTATTCATCATTGTCTGAAAATCTAAGTTAGATTTTTCTGAGTGATAGCTTCCCCTAGCTTAAATGAATAGAATAATTTGATCTAGGTCTAAATACCTTTACACTTAGTGTTAAATTCCTTTGCCAGATAGGTCAATATGATATATCTGACAGGCAGTGCAGAATTGTTCTGTGTGAATGAAATGAAAGAATTCAGCTTGCTAGTTGAAATCAGTAACGAATTTTCATTAGTGAATCATATTGACAAACTAGCTGGAATATCACGTAAATTATTTGGTTTTCTGGAAAATTTAAATAATGAAAACTTTGTAATTATCTGGTAATATAAAGAATTATCCTCCACAATTTGGGAGATCGACGCTGGAAGACTGATATGTTATACGGCTGGCTATTCATCAATATTTGATAAATCAGGAAGTTTGGGAATGATATCAACTGTTGGGGCACTAGTGTCTACGCAGAACATAATACATGAGCCCTTTTGAAAGAGTACGAAAAATAGCACATTGCTATGTGCACGTGTTTCGTGAACCGAGTAGATATCACCCCGCGAATCTATTACACTTCAAGTCCACGTTCATAATGCTAGAAGAGGTGTCAATTTTCGTCTGACGAAACGTACAATGAAAACCCATAGTAACACCCGGTTTTTATAAGCTCTGAAGTATATGAATCTGGTTGGAGAACTTTATACTGTGAGTGTGTTGATTTCGTCGTCATAGCGTCAGGAACTCCAATTTTACATGGAATCCTAGCACCAGAAACTTTACTTTTCATTCCAATAATCCTATAAGCTTTGTTCGAAGTTTAAAACAGGACTGTCTTGGTGAGTTTATGACAAGAACACTCTAATCACTCCCTCGTTTTGAATTAAATTCCGTATCTGACATCACACCAACATCAGGCTTGCTAACAAAGTAGTGAAACAAGTCACCAGTTTCCCTTACCTCGGAAGTCTAACCACAAATGATAACCGTTGCAGCAAAGTGATAAGAAGAAAAATAGCACTTGTCAAACAAGCATTCAGCAACAAAAGAAATCTTCTGACAAATGAAAATGAAAACCTACAACCTGTTTTCCAGTCACTGACCGGGTCAGGAATGTAATGAATGGAACATATATAGGCTGTTATTACAATGGGGTCGTCACTCCCAAGGTGATTTTTATTAATGAGTGATAAATGCTATGAAATGATAATGGAGTGTGTTGCTGGAATGAAAGATGACAGGGAAAACCGGAGTACCCGGAGAAAAACTTGCCCCGCCTCCGCTTTGTCCAGCACAAATCTCACATGGAGTCACCGGGATATGAACCCCGGTATCCAGCGGTGAGAGGCCGACGCGCTGCCGTCTGAGCCACGGAGGCTCCCTTCTGACAAAATAATATACATCTATATATTGAGATTAGGAAAAGTTTTGTGATGTGAAATGAAATGGCGTATGGCTTTTAGTGCCGGGAGTGTCCGAGGACATGTTCGGCTCGCCAGATGCAGGTCGTTTTATTTGACTCCCGTAGGCGACCTGCGCGTCGTGATGAGGATGAAATGATGATGAAGACGACACAATACACCCAGCCCCCGTGCCAGCGAAATTAACCAATTAAGGTAAAAATTCCCGACCCTGCCGGGAATCGAACCCGGGACCCCTGTGGCCAAAGGCCAGCACGCTAACCATTTAGCCATGGAGCCGGACTTTGTGATGTCATTTGTGTGGACCGTATGGATGTGAATCTTGGACAATCCAGGAACAGGATAGAAAACGGCTTGAAGCATTTGAGATGCGGGTCTGGAGGCGAATGCTAAAAGTCAGTTGGACTGAAAAAAGAACCAACGAAAGTATCCTGCGAGAAATACAGGAGAAGAAACAGCTCATGATAATAGTACACAGAAGAACAGCTAAACTCATTGGACACACAGTGCGTCATAATACCTTTCTAACCAATCTACTTAGAAGGAAAGTTCTTAGGAAAGGAGGGACGACGTCGACCTAGGAAGTAATTCTTCAAGTATTGATGCAAATCGGTGGATGTATTTCCTACTGTGAGATGAAACGACAAGCTGAAGACAGAAGACAATGGTTGAATCGACAAGGCATTGCCTTTAAACATTGATTTGAGCTCATATAATGAGGGAGAATGTATAACATGCTTTATTTTCATTTTTATTTTATTGACAGACATTGTGAAGTTCTACAAAATAAGAATTGAATATTAGTTTGTTTAGTTTATTTGAAGACGGAACACTCGCCCTTTTTAATGCTTCCTTTCAACTTCCGTCTATCAGTAAGGTGAATTACTCCATTTCCAGTACAACGAATCAGGATGCTGAGAGTAGTTTAAGTCGTTCCAGTAGTGATGTGCTGAGAACATGTTTACACTATTTCCTCAAATGGGTGAAGTTACTTTATCATTAATTCTAACGCTGTGCGTCTTGAAAGAGGAAGAACTTCTAATTCTCATGTGAAGTAATTTCAATCGTTCTGCATGTATCCGCAGCCCAAGTTTTACTCCATATAGAGTCATATAAAACTGAACTTCCAACGGAGTACTGTTTTCAAGCTAAACGTTATAGTTTACTTGTTATGGCATTAGCATAATTTATGGTTTATTTTTGGTGTTCATCAATCTACATTAGATTGAATAGTAATAAGGAGAGTAGGTATTAATCTCAATGATTGTATGCCCTACTAAATACTCTTGCGATGTTGGAGGGGTGGAAGGTAAAGGTAAAGGTAAAGGTTTCCACTATCCGTAACCTCGGCACTTGATGGGGTGGAGTGGTTAGCTCTACGTCCAGCTGCATTTGCCCCCCAGGAATTAACCTGGTACTCCTTTTGGTGTAGGATGAGTGAACCTCAGGGCCATGTGCACCTCCGAAAGTGGAAATCTCGTTTCTTAAATGTTTCGACTTCCTGACGGGGAATCGAATCCACGTCCTTCCGGGTGAACCGAGAACGCCTTTACCGCCTCGGCCAGGCAGCCTATAATAATAATAATAATAACAATAATAATGCTTTCGGAGACGCCGAGGTGCCGGAATTTAGTCCCACATGCGTCCTTTACCGTGCTAGTAAATCTACCGAAATGAGGTTGACGTATTTGAGCACCTTCAAATACCGCCGGACTGAGCCAGGATCGCCCCTGCTAATTTGGGGTCAGAAGGTCAGCGCCTCAACCGTCTGAGCCACTCAGCCCGGCAAGACCAGGAATGTGGTATACCCAGAACCCTTTCATAAATGCTATTGCAAATGATAAATTAACTTACCTCAAGCAGCGCCGGGTATCTTAACTAGTAATGAATAATGAAATATATACGCTAGAATCTCGATCTGAAAAGGATTTCCTTATCGTACCAGCGAATCTATTAACACGTTTCTCTTTCATAGTAAACATGTAGGGCCTAAATAGCAATTAAATGCGCCGGGAATAAATTTCGTAAACTTGATCGCCTACTGGTGCTACTCAGCCGGTAGCTATAACTTATCTGATTAACAAAGAATGAGTTCAATACAAATCCCTAGTGTAAGCCAGTTTTATAAGTATCTCATATATACGAGTATATATAGGTCACGCTGTCCCACAAATATGAAGCGCCGGATTGACACGATTGAGCTAAGAAGTTGACTGAGGTTATTCTAGTAATCTGACCAGAGATATCAAGGAGTGAATAATAACCATCTTCCCACAATTTAAGAACGTACACAACGTACATTATGTAACTTATGTAGGCTCTCACTATGATCACGTCACAAGACGACGTCAAGGTGGCATTTGGATTATTTAAGGGATAAGAGAATAAGGATATAGAAATAAAATTTCTCCACTTTCTTCCCAAACCTCCAGAGACGCTGGCAGATTTGTGTTAACTTCAGACGTGACTGAATTGAGGAGGATAGAGACTGTTAGTAGTTAAGGTCAATAACTACTTTCCACGGAATTTAGCCAACTTTCACACATATATAACAATAAATGTTCTCGTTGGAGCTCTTTTTTTTTTTTTTTTTGCTAATGGTTTAACATCGCACTAAGACAGCGAAGGTTTTCGGTGATGAAAGAATGGAAAAAGGCTAGGATTGGGAAGGTTAGCGGCCGTGGCCTTAAGGGACAGTCACTGCATTTACCTAGTGTGAAGATGGGAAACCACAAAAAAACATCTTTAGAACTGTCGATGGTGGGATTCAGCAACGAAAGACAGTCATACAGCAAGTACTTGAAAGCACTCTAATTTTTACAACTTAAGACAGTTACACAGCAAGCGGTTGAAAGCGCTCCAGCGAGGTGGTTCATTCTAATTCCATGAATTATTACAACTAAGTGACGGATTTTTCTGATATACGTCACACATCAAAACATCCATGTACCCAACGGAATACCGATGTATGAGACTCAATTCTTCCCACGCTGGTTATTCACCAAGCGTTTCACTCTGCAATGCGTAAACCCAAAACTACATTAGGGACTGTACATCCGATAGATGGAAAAGAGGGGAAATCATTTCTACCATGAGAGATATACTTGTTTAAATCATCTGTCTAACAAACTTTTATAAATTGTTGGTATTTATAGACGAATCTCCCGTGATCATATATGGTCACGCAACTCTGGATTTGCACTGTATTCGTTACAAATCCACTGTCGGCAATGTTATTGTATTTTCATACGTTATAACGGCAACATGGTTGGAACACTAACCTGAAGTAACCAGCATTAAACAGAGCTAGTCTTACTGAAACATTTTCTAATGCAAGAAAATATATACGGCTCTGTATGTTTCACGTACATCATAGCAAGTACTATAACTGTATGCATTTCCATTATTTTTACAGCAAACAAATGTTACAAAAAGCATTGTAGTCGGAAGGGAAATTATATTCGTGGAGGAAGGCAGGAAGCGTATTTAAGTGAAAAAGTTATATTGGCTTTCTAGTGTTTAGTTTTGTATCTCCTTTGATAAGACGTATGATTTGAACCTATTCAGGCCTGAAATATTCCTCTTAATAGTACTCACTGTATTATAATTTGAAACATAACTTATTAAAATAAGTTCTTCGCCCTAAAGTTTAATGAATATTGCAATATCCGCTCATTCCCTATTTTGAAAACAATTACAATATTACAATGTCATCTAAAGTGAAAGCGATACACGTTTCCCATTTCTGTGACACTGAATGCATTCCTCTCTATGAATGTAATTATCATGCGTGTGTCAATTCAACGAAACTAAATTTTAACGTGGATTATCCGATTACTCTCTTTTGTAACCAAGCAGACATACCCAGCTTGAATTACACCCACACATAATAGCTGGCATGTTCATCCTATGTTATAATGATAAATTAAATAAATGAGACTAGTATACGTCGTCATGCGAGGAATTTCACAATAAATGTACTTTCCTGCCATGCAGAATGAATAAACTCTTTTTGAAGTTACCGTAATTTGAATCCTGTGATCATCACTGTGAATTATTTCTCTATCCACCTTTTTGTTGTCTACTTTATTTGACAGGAGGCTGTTAATTTCCCGTACAAATTACATCCACATCTTCCAATAAACAAACGACTCTGATGTACAGAAGCGAAAGCTTGAGGGATTTGTAATAACTCAGAGGCTTTAGTAGGAGTAGCGTGCCTGCCTCTTATACGAAGGCCCAGGGTTTCATTCGTGGCTATTTCAAAGATTTTAAATCAGGGCTGAAGGTTAGAATGGGATTCACTTAACCTCGTCAGACCAACTAAGGTGCAATATGGCTTAGAATATCGTCACGCTAAAGACCCTTAATGGGCTGTATGTGTCTTCGAGTTGGTTTTTATTTAAAGACTGGAGAAAAAGAATAAAAGCGAAAATGACTCCCTCTATATGGGTAATATCTAATACTATTGTACCATCCTTGATGATCCCACAGTTGTTCTTGAGATTCTGAGGCACGTACATGCTTTTCCCCGTCAGCGATTTGTCGTGACATATTCGCTTCCTAGCTCTCTGTGGCCATTTACAGTTTTATCTTTATGTGCATTATTGCTGCTCATGATTTGATCTATTCTCCCCCAGTATAAAAACCAAGCATCAGATTAATATTAAAAATGTAAACTACATACAGATGTACAAAGCCATTAAACGTTGCCAGGATGATCTTCATAGCAAGTATCCATAAAGTTATTTATCGGCACTAGGAATCATGGGCGCCCATATGACAGTTTGTAGGGGAGGGTCCCGACCTGGGGCTACGAAGTATTTTTAATATTTTTGAAGATAAATGACGACTTGTATTCTGCGGTGGAATAACCCACGGTATCCCCTGCCTGTTGGTGGGGGACGGTACTACCGCTTCTACGTAATACAGACTTTTAAATCATTTTCTTGAAAGGAAAACACCTGACTACACTAGATTTTTGGCTCTCCCTGAGAGCTAGAGGGGGGCCGCGGCCCCACCTTGCCCCCGGGTATGGGCGCCATTGCTAGGAATTAAACTTCCATACGACCGGCACTGATATTTCCATTTTTTTTTTCCACTTAATTGACTAAAGGTATAGATCGTGAAACTTCGTAAAATATATGCTAAATAAAGTGTGTCATGATCAATTTTCCTGTAATACCAACCGTAAAACCGAGCGTGTTGGCAGTGCGGTTAGGGTCGCACAGATTTGAGCTTGCATTCGGGAGATAGTAGGTTCGAACCCGACTTTCGGCAGTCCTGAAGATGGTTTTCCGTAGTTTCCCACGTTCATACCAGGCAAATGCTAGAGCTGTATCTTAATTAAGGCCACGGTCACTTCCACCCCATTCCCATCTCTTTCCTATCCCATCGTTGCCGTAAGACCTACCTGTGTCCGTGCAACGTAAAGCAAATTGTAAACTAACTATAAAAGAGATACATCGAGTGTTATGTAGAGGCCTACTTTGAGGCTCCCTTCCCACTATTATTTTAAAATGACATAGCGGAGACCCTACTCGCCTTTATCATATACTTAAATGCCAAATTTCATGAAAATCCACCCATCTATTTTCCCGTGATGCTGTAACATATAAATAGACAAAAATTACACTTAACATCACATAGGCTATTATTTATCCCGTCCGGTGTAACAAAATAACTATAATAACTATTTTTTGCTATTTGTTTTACGTCGCACCGACACAGATAGGTCTTATGGCGACGATGGGATAGGATAGGCCTAGGAATGGGAAGGAAGCGGCCGTGGCCTTAATTAATGCACAGCCCCAGCATTTGCCTGGTGTGAAAATGGGAAACCACGGAAAACCATCTTCAGGGCTGCCGACAGTGGGGTTCGAACCCACTATCTCCCGATTACTGGATACTGGCCGCGCTTAAGCGACTGCAGCTATCGAGCTCGGTATATATATATAAAGTTAACGTTCAAATGCCAACAGATCGTTATACGATAAATAGACAAAGAAGTTTAAATTCCCCTTTGAAATTGTAGGAAACGGGCACAACTGCATTCGTGTTACCCATGTCATTAAACATAATAAAAATGAGGCGTGGCCTCCGGATAGGTCTGGTGCAGGTCTTATGAGTTGAAGCCTTACAGGCCACTTGCGCGCCTGTAAGTATGGAGCGCCATTCTTATTATGAATTCTAATGTTGAAGAATGTATACACACCCAGTGCCTGAGCCAACGGAATTAACTAATTAAGGTTAACATGCCCAACCCGGCTGGGAATCGAACCCAGGACCCCCTGGTTTCAAAGGCCATCACACTAGCCATGCATCTATGGAACCGGACTTAAAAAGCATGAAAGCGTTCGAATCTCTCCACTAATAATACTTTTCCTCTTTAAAATTCGGTAACTGCTGGCAATATACCGTAATTTTGTAAGAAACTAAAGTAACCCTGAATTCCCCCACTTTTTCCTCTCTCATCGCGAATGTAGAACAATTTACAGTACGTGAAATAAAAGTCTTATTGAAATTCTGTCTGAGGTAGCCATCATTGAAATGGCGTATGGGTTTTAGTGCCGGAAGTGTCCAAGAACAAGTTCGGCTCGTCAGATTCAGGTCTTTTGATTTGACGCCCGCACGTCGTGATGAGGATAAAATAATAATGAAAACGACACACACACACACACACACACACACACACACACCCAACCCCCCACCCCCACCCCCTGTCAGCAGAATTAACCAATTATGGTTAAAATTCCTGACTCTGCCTGGAATCAAACCCCGAACCCCTGTCACCAAAGGCTAGCATGCTAACCATTTAGCCATGGAGCCGGACTAACCATCATTGACGGGAAGGGACAGATTTCCAAACAACACAGCTAAAATAAACTCGTGTCCTCGTCCTAAGATGGCGCAACTTTTTTCTCGGGTGCATCCCCAATGCAGGTGAGCTGCATGTACCATTTCAACCACATGCCATTCCTCCTGCCATTGTTAAATTTCTGACAGCTAATAGTGCCAACCGTTACGCTACGGAGGCGGACGAAACACAGCTGAAATGGACATGTCCTGTAGATTCTGAAGTGTGGAAACAGCAGGCTCATCAAAAAACCCTGACGGATGGAATCCTAACGCCAGTCAGAATACTGCCCATCGTCCCCATGAGTGTTTCGTTGATCAAAATCAATGAGTACCGTTCTTAACATCTATCGTCTATCTACTTAACAGACCTCCCAATGACCTATGCACTAACGAAGATGTAAAGTTCTGTGCCTTTAACTCTTTCTGATATTTCAGCGATAATGACCGTAACAATGTCGACATTTAGTATTTTATCCTCGAGCAGTAATAGTACAGGCAAGAAACGCATCTGCCACTAAGCCGAGGACATAAAACAGAGTTTTCCCAAATATTTGTCCTTTGGTTAGTAAGTCGATAAGAGTTTTTCAGTTTCAAGTGAAATACGCGTGATATAATTTCGTGACAGACATTGGATGACTGACCGTTTTAAATGTAATTTCTTCTCACTTTGAATACATTGCAGTTGTCACGGATATATTTTAATTGTGAAGGTCACGGGAGGAATATCTAAGCATGTAAAATACCTAATTAGTTCATGTATATACAGTATTGCCCGGTCTATGAAGCCAAGAATAACGGCCGAGAGGATTCGTCGTGCTGACCACACGACACCTCGTAATCTGCAGGCCTTCGGGCTGAGCAGCGGTCGCTTGGTAGACCAAGGCCCTTGAAGGGCTGTAGTGCCATGGGGTTTGGTTTGGTTTTTTTATATACAGTATCGAGTCCTCCAGAGAAAGTGCTTGAAAAGGAAACTCTCTCGTCCTGATTCAAGATATCCTTAAGGATAGATATCAGCTCCTTTCATAATTGCTTTTATAGACTGACCTTTTCTTTTAGTCTGTCTTAGCAAACATGTCTGCCCAGAACTGATCAAACAGTCGACGACATGTTTGCCAGTAGTACATCTCGATTTGCATTATCATAATCCGATAAGAATAAAAAATAATGGAAATACCTTTTTCCGCATTCTTTTCTGACAGGAGTCTTTCAATCTCTGGAAAGCCTCGCTTGTCACATTACTTCCACACCAGCAACACAGCTTCTTGACTCTTATTGGCCGGTTATTATAGCCTGAATAATAATCTTGTGGATGTCATCGTCCTACATGGCTCCTAGTCGTTTCCAGTTGCTTCACATGCGCGCAGCTAGTTTTTCTTTAAATGTGCTGTTGTAGGATCTCACAGAAAAAGGACATGATCAAGTCGACATGTCCCCCTTTTGATAGAGAAATTGGATATTTCGGTGGATGATCTATGGGACCCGATTCAATTTTGCCATAAGAATAGCGAATTCCTTCTGATTCGTGCTTCCATTTGAGTTTTTATGTGGGAGGTGGGGGTTGCTGAATATAATGAATTAGAGGGTTATATGCTAATATACTTCACTGCTTTTCACTACTTGGAATCGTAGTACAGCTAGCTTTAGTTGAGGTTGAGTCTGAACTTAGGCAACAGTTTAAGAGAAATTTTATACCCTTGGTTGGCAACACTCCAGAAAAGTTAGGGTGGTACCTACTGTGCCTGATTTTAAGACCTTTTCAGCCAGTTATACTGTGTCGTGTGTCAGACACTGTGTGTGATTATCCTTGTGGACTTCGCAGTGTGACTGTCATGACAGGCACTCCTCCTTGACTGGTGGGTGAAGGAGGTAGGGAATTCTGAAATGACTGTTTATAGAGCAACCTACAATCTTTCCCCTCCTGGTTGAGGGAGATAATTTTAATGTAAATTGTTATAATATAATATTAAGCTCGGGCATTTAACTCTACTCCGTTTTATTCTTGAATAATGCGGGTAAAATCAAAATTGTGTTTTCTCAAGCGAGTAATAAAGGAAGTATTAATGTAAGTACGCCTTTCCTTAATATCGCCATGCAGGGATAACTCAGGTATTATACATTCTTTTCTTTTTTCTTATAGTCCTACATGGAGATTTTCGAGCGTGTTTCTTTCGGAATCCTCTTCGCCTTTTTATTCGCTGCGATTCCCGTTTTCTAAATTTAGCATTCTCGTTCCATTTTGGAATTTTTGTTTTCTTTCGTACCGGTAACGCTTAGTTTAGACTTAGCCTCTAGTTAATTGGGCTATTGTGCTCTAGTAGAATGTCGTCAAATCACTTAAGTTTATGGAATTTCCTATAAGTTTTGAATTTCTTGTTTCTTGTTATTTTTGGCTCTTTCTAAATTTATCTTCCCCTTTTAGAGTAAATTTTCTTGTCGGCCACGTATGTAGAATTATATTAGCTCTTGTCTTCTTGGGTGGATATAGCCTACCTAATTAGGATTTATTCCTCGGTGTCTTTCCTGTTTTTTTTAAATGAGAACACTCGAATTCCCTTCAGAATTGGTTACAATTTTAGTAATCTTGCGATTTCTTATAGTGTTCAGTGGTAATATAGGGCTCGCATGTTGATGCAGCCTGTAGGCCTACTTTCATACAGTAGGTACTTATTTGAGTAGAGTTGCTTCTCTCAGAGCCTTTTTATATTCGGTTTATCACCTCTTAAATTATGTTACTGCTGAGGCAGGTTCTCTTAATATTTCTTGTAAATAATAATAATATGAATAAATCGTTCGTATTATTATATTATATTATATTATATTATATTATATTATATTATATTATATTATATTATATTATATTATATTATATATGTCTGTAATAATACATTTTTCTCCATGTTCTACCCTAAGCGATACTATTGTACACCCTCTCTTATATTTGTGCTTGTAGGACTTCGCATTATTTATTTATTTATTTATTTATTTATTTATTTATTTATTTATTTATTTATTAAACTTATTTTATCGATGTAATTCAATTATAAAAACAATACAGAAACTAAATACATTTCAGACTTTACGTGCCATTTCTTTTGCAACTACCTCGTCCAGACATACGATGCTGCTACATCCTAATCTCACGTAGTGTTACAACTACTGTTACCATTTTGTTCTAATAGTTAATTATTATTTACCGTAACAGTATTTAAATTGTACAGATAATAGATAAACGAACCAAGGAATATATGTATGTCCGCCCTTTAGTCCCATTTCCTGATACGGCGATAAAGTGAGATGTGGAATTACATGGCATGTTCTTGTCTGTTTTTGTTTTTATGTTTTACAGCCGGGTGTCCTTCCTGACGCCAACCTCAGTTGAGGAGCGAATGTAGATTAAATGAATGATGTTGAATGACACTGGATAAGGAGGTAGAAGGAATCGGCTGTGACCTAAGAATAGGAACTGTCCCCGCATTTACCAGGAAGTGAAAGTGGGAAACCACAGAAAACCATTCTCAAGATAGCCGACGGTGGGGCTCGAAACCCGTCTCCCGAATGCAGTGCTTGGCTCCAATTAATACGCACGGCCACGCCGCTTGATAAAAATTTCGTATGTTTCATACTTGAAATACTTAACAATAATTAATGGTAACTATGGCCACGGCAGACTACACGCATGCACTATACAGCTGTTGACAACGCTGTCTGTGTGGCGGTATTCTACGCATTCTATGTTAATATTCGTTTCTCTACTCTGACATAGGACTTTTGAGGCCGTAAGTGCTCAATTCTCCTTGTTTGCCATGGCTTTTGCCTTTAATTACGCGAGATTTTCATATTTTTAGGAATCGAAACACACCACTTCTTACTCGTATTTTTGTTCTTATTCTTCTCTGCAGTAAGGTTGACGATCTTTAAGTTAATGTAACACCGTAACTTGCTCTGCGTTTTCAGCTATCTACAACAGCCGCCTCTTAATATTTAAATGAGTTCAAACTAAAGGAGTGGGATCCCGTATGTAATTTGATTTTTGATCACTTAGCATTGCTTGCTTTTTGCTAGTTGCTTTACGTCGCACCGACACAGATAGGTCTTATGGCGACG